>NC_061883.1:6260000-7510000 GCF_905147765.1 Vanessa atalanta | reverse complement strand
TTGGATTAATTTCATAGTAAGATATCACGGTATTTAAAATAAGTCCATCATGTAGTCGACGTAAATATAGTAGATACGATAACAAAAAATGTTAATACATGACTTATTAAAAAGAAGTAAGTATTAGCGTCCACAGCAACATGTGTAAAAATTTTTTATCAGGCGCATCGCTCTGTTTGACGAAGGCTTAACATTAAGTGTGCTTCAATGTACAAATGAAAATTAACAGTCAGTGTTTCGGAAACATTCACGCGACCGCGCCTGCTCCGCTTATATTTGACAATAGTTTTTGTATTATGAGTAATTATTGTTATTAAATAAATATCATAAACGACAATATGTACGGGTGGTTTAGTAATACCGGCGTGAGTACCTATTATTGTTTATTTTATAAATGTTTACATGATCTTAGAGATTCTCGTTCGTAGATTAGATTGACGGTGATATTAAGAAGTTTTTATTTTTATTTATTAACAATAGTTAAATCTTATAATGCAATTCAATTATGAAAAATTATCTATATTGATTATTTAAAAAAAAATAAAAACATTCCTAATTATTATACGTCTGTTTAAAATTAAAAATATTTCGGTAACTTTTGTTGTAATAGAGGTTATATAAGGTTATGGATATGTAATTTCGGATCTGGATATGGATACGAATAGGTATATGAATAATGTTTTACCGGTTTAAGATACGGTTACGAAAACGAAATTATTTCGGATTATCCGATTGTTTCGGATAGATTCGGTTATGGACATTAGATAATTTAGGAACTGTAAAAGAAGAAATTACAAATTATGATTATGTCTTTTTTGTAGGCTATTATTTAGTTTTATTATTTATATAGCATAATTACAGAAAAAAAAACTAATAGCTTTAAAATAGCTAATTGTATTTAGATAATTTTACTCGTAAAAATAAATATATAGTAAAAAATATCGGTTTCGTTTACGGTTACGGCGCTGCATGACATTTCTGATATATACAGGATATAATCGATATATATCTGCTTATAACTACGGCTAGATTTCGGGGTCTGCAAGCCTAAGGTCAAAGGATTATAGGCATAAACTTACTTTCCAAATATTTTTATTTAACTTTTTAAATTATGTACTTAGTAAGAGTAAAAAATGAGAATTTTATTTCTATTCTACTATACTATATTACAGTTGTTGTCTACACGGTGGAATTCACATGCTTTTTTCTTAGTGGAGGACCTGATGGTTTCTCTTAATCAGGGCCTGTTTATAACCAAGTTATAATATATATTAGCTATAATATTATTGGCTTTATTCGCAAAAAAACAAACATTTCTCTGTCCTATTTTTGAAAGCGGTTAGGTTATTTTTAAACTTCTTAAATTTTATCTTATAATTTCACAACGCGTAATTATACAGGTATATTTTACTCCTATTTTATCATTAGCTTATTACAATATCTACGAAGTATGTTAATTTGTATTTGTAATATCGCTCAGACTGAAAAAAGAAATCCATAACATAAAGCATTGTCCTTGAATAATGATATTATTTTGTTTAAAATATCTTCAGATACCCTCTCTCTAGAACAAATATCACAAATGCGTAATAACTAGTTATAAAAGTGAAGGTAGGAGTAGAACATTCAATCATAATATAAGATAAATAAATTGATGCACTCACATGAAAGTATAGATATGTGTTATTTTATCAAGATTATCTTTTTAACTTCCTTGTTTTCTCTTATATAAGTTGCTGATATAATATACATAATACAATATTAAAATAGACAAGCATAATTATTTCATGCATTGCATGTTCTCATACCGTTAATTTGGGGCATTCGGATTACGATTTCAGAACAGTAAGAATTTGATTTTGACAGACTTTTATACAGCAGGCTGCCTGCCTAACGTCAAAACCCATTCGAAGTGATTTAACTGGTTGGCTGGTTCACTGTCACCGTTAAGGTGATTGAAACTCTTTAATGACCCGTTATATTGATTGGTTTACTTAGCAAAAATCTCATACTTAGGCATTGACATTGCTCTGTAGTAATTTGTCCTAAGACATTGCCATGTTTAGTTAGTCTCAGACAAGCAACAGGCTAAAAAACATGTCAAATTATTTTATCGTATATAAATACAATAGGGTCGGGATAGGGAACAAATAGAAAAATAAATATTTTTTCATTTAATTAACTTACATTTTTTTACTATAAGACAACTCGTAACTATGAAATTTTATTATAATAATAAAAGCTAAAACCCTACATACCTGCCTTAAAAACAAGGAAGTGTAGTAACGCTAGTGACGTTTATTATTGAACGACAACTATTCAATATTTTACTGCGATTGAATTATATATCAATATGAAAAGTGTGAATATCTAAAATAAATACAGGAAATAGAGAATAAATTTTGATCAAATTTCAAATTGCGTCACTGACGTGTTTATTAAATATCTCAATGTTACGATGAAGAACTTATTCATATACCTACATCTAATAATAATCATCAATCAATAGTCGTCGTACGTCTTTTTTTTAGCGTTAATGTGTTGAAGTAAGAGGTTGTGTATAAATGTACTAAAACGTTTAAACACAAAGTCAAGCTTGAGCCTATCACAAAATGTATTATTATTAAATATATAAAATTTTCTGTATGTGTGTGTGTATAACTGAACTCTTCTCAAACAGTTGAACCGTTTTCCCTGGATGGTTTATATTACACCTGCAATCGGGAAGTAAATAAAATTCTTATTACACCCGGACAAAGCTGGGATCAGCAGCTAGTATTTTATGTTATTACTCTTAGAGACCATCAATTTAAGTGTATTGTTATGACTATTCGGTTTATAAGTCTTGCTTAACTGTTCACCATATACCTACGTAATTATTATGACAGAGATTTACGGCCTAGAACTTCCTCATATATAGCCTTTTGGCGTACTGATAAATATACTAGAACAAACCAAAGAAATTATATTAAGACATAACAATTTCACTTATAACAATTGTAGAATAAATAATAAAAGAAAAGAAAAAGATCGCTTCAAGACGAATGTTTTTCGTTTCTTTGTCGAAGCGCCTGATATTGTTTGCAGGCAGTTGTTCACACAACGTTGATAAAACATTTTAGGAACTTCAGACTGAGGACTGTGGAGCAATAACATTCGTTCACACAACACGGCTGTGAACACAACATTCGACTCGTATTCATATATCAGTGGCAATGTCAACTTCTATTGGAACCGAGATTCAACTTTAAAGTGTCATTCGCGTCAGCTTATCTTGTTTGTGACATATTGTTGTATTAAAAACGTATCGTATAAATTAAACGCGAATCGTAACGCGGTGTTCGATTTTTTTTGTGCAAAAGAACCAGTAGTGACGAGCGCGTGTGACTGTTCTAAATGGTCAAGTGTTGGTGATGGAGTTTCAGTATTATGGAAACTTCGATCGACAGTCTCGTAGGCAGCACGATCAGCCGTGGTGGGACGAAGAAGACAACCTTACTGACAGACGGCTCAATGGTAAGACTTGACCTCTCTGTTTACTTTGATATGACTCTGCCGGTCAAGTTCAAGAATAATATTTCAATTTACTCAATAAATAAAAGTATGCAGTTATTTTATTCGTCTACAAATATTGAAAATTAATTCTTTGTTCGTTATTTCGGGTATATCTCGCTATTTCATGTGGTTGATAATTATTTTAATAATTTAATAAAACTTTTAATATTTTTGACTATTAGTCAAACAATTTCGTACTATGTTCTCAATAAATACTTTTATTTAAAGCAATTAAAACAAACCATTTCAAAAGTTCATTTACATAATAAATAGTGATACTTATATCATGATAACATGGAGTGTTACTGATAACAGAATCTGTGATCTCGACACTTAAGGCGTCGTTAAAGTAAACTAATAATAAAGAGTAGATCCCTATACGTCTGTCTAGACGTGCACCAGGATGTATCGATTTGTAGGAGATAATTTTAGAAAGCAGGCAAAGGCTGCTTCCTTAAAGGCTTAGGTGTCTGCAATGTTGAAACTATTGTACTTATTATATTATTTTATTCATTCATTTCATAGGCAATAAATATTATTTTATTCATATTTAATTATTATATTATAAGTATATTGTGGTATACATTTAATTCAACACTGTATAATGACGTTTCGAAAGAGCTTTTATGAGCATACTTGAATAAAGAATATTTTGATTTTGATATACCTACTTCAATAAAAATACAGTTTGTTAAGTTTATATCGACTGATGATCGATGGTTTTGAATGGGAAAAACGTTGAATGGTAAAAGAATACTAAAAGGCAACGTATTACGGCACAACTTCGTCTATTATTATTAAGATGAAAACAACGTTTTAATTTTATGAAACGGTGACATATTTGCATGTATACTTTCACGAACAGCCACGAGCTAGATCTTGCATAAAATAATTCAGATTCACATGTCACGATAGTATAATGTATTGTTAGCTTATCTATTCAAATTCAGGAAAAAATATATTTTCGAATAATTCGGAATGAATTATTTGTTTATATTACGATTTGAATCATACCTGGCATAATAATTTACAAATACATTTTATCGATAGTTTCTATTGAATAATATTATTAATAATTTTTATTATTTTTTATTAATATTAATAATAATTTGAATTGATTTTGAACAAAATTTGCCATATTTCGTTAGTTTATATTTTATAAATTTATTTTGATAATCATATTGGGTCTCTTATACGCATTACGATATGAGACATTTTATCTAGATTAGTCTGTACTAAAGTCAGTATAGTAAATAAGTAAACAAGGCATTGTTTGATAAAGAGAGCACACTTTCTTTATTTTTAGACTTCGAGTCTTTATACGAAGCATGTTAAAATTATTATCAACATATTTTTAGTTTATGTATCCTAACATATTACAGATATTATTGACAGTATTATTGATTGATTATATAAAAAAAAACGATTTGTTTTTTTTTTATTTCAGTTATGCATTCTCTAATCGCAATAGGAAGAGTTATTCAAGCCTTGAAGTTCAGATCAGATTAATAAAGTTATGATTTTTAACAAAATTAACATATGCGAATCAAATGTATGTAGCGCATAGCACAAATGAATCTTATTAATAACTATCTAACGCCAGCACGCGATGCAATGCCTTCTCAATTTTTTGTAGACTGTTATTCGAACCGACTAGCGCGCTACCTCTTGTACGTTGATGATGCTATGCCAGAAATCTTAAACTAGTGCCAACAACATCTGTACAAAGATTCAACTTAATCGGATAAACGATGTGTGAATTAATACGAATATATTCGTTTTTACACGCTCTTATTATCTTCACACGCCTAAATTAGTTTCTAATTGTGCCTAAAGTAGAAACTACTTATAAAATTATGTTATACATATATACTAAAACCTTCTCCAATCTGCATCTTCTGGTATAAATTTTATGTATACTGGTTCAGTTGTTTTTCGGTTCCTAACAAAAAAAATGTCTCATAATTTTTTGTGTATAGATAAATGCACATTGAATTCTAATATGTGTAAGATAGAGTAGTTTGAATATCGATCTACTGCTGCCTGTGAGATACAGAAGCAATTGAGTAAAAGCAATTCAGGTCATTGAACAGTGAGGCACTAGACGTTCAGTATTACTCTCCATCTCTGAACCTTGATGATAGATTCTCATTATATTCTTTTCCTAAGCTGCGTATATTTTCATTTAACTTTTTGTCCATTTGCTTAATAATATTGCATGTCGTAATACTATAAAACCTTTGCGATTGTTACGGATATTAGAGACATTATATTAAACTAATTTAAATTGTAATAAAGCTATTGTAATATTTCAAATGTTCTAATGGCATACTCAGTTTCGGTATTTCGGGGTGAGTAAAGAGTTTGGTGTCATATTGATCTAAGCCTGCCTCTCCTCTGATTATAAATATTATGTAAATTAATAAATACCTACTCTTTTTCTTCTACCTGGGATTTATTAATACCGGATATTGCCAGGACCTGCCTTCCGATTAATATTACTCCAAATTGCCCGGTCTTTAGCGTCATCTAATCGCTTCCTTGGGCGCCCGGGAGGCCTAGTCCCAGGTACAAACATCGCAACGCGAAATAATCTTACGTACGTAACGGACGTAAAAATGCGTACACGTACGCAAAATACTATTTATAGTAATATAAAAATAAATTGTTGAAAGAGAACGTATAGTTTCAAGTTGAAATATATATTCGATTTAAAATATTTGTTAATAATCAAGTGAATATGTTTTTTTTATTGGAAAAATATATTCCTTCGTCAATGTAAGCAAACAGATGTAGCCCGTAACACCGCCGTTTTAATTGAATCCTTTGCTGAAACGGAGAATTCAATTTCAATCGGACCGGCCACGACAGATCCATCTACGTGTTTTATTCTAATAATGAAAATGTCAGATTGAGGTTACTCTTTCATTCCGATGTTTATATAATGAAATGGCTGAGGATTGATTAAGTAAGAATAGAGTTTCAAGTAAATGTAAAAATATAAATAAATATTAACCAAACACACATTTTTTTTTTATTTAAATATACGTAATTATAAGTTATGTTTTTTAATTTTTGAAAAAGTTGCAAATAGACAGCTTTTGACCGAATGTAAGACTCGTCTGGATGGGTTCCACCTACTGACTAAAAAAAGGTATAATTAAAAAGTATTTCAGTTTTTTGAAAATTCCTGAAGCAATAATTGCTATAAAACTAATTATTTTATGATATTAAGAATAACCACTTAAACTCGTTAATAAATAAGCAGGAAAAAACAAAAATTATAATACCTTCAAAAATGTTTTTTGTTTTTTAATTATAAATTAATTTTCATAACACATAATAGTCAAAATTATTGTGTATTTGAAAGAATATTTTTTGATGGAAAATCACAAATAAGTTATTTAAGAATCAATATTCTAATTGTAGCTATTCGTGTTCACTAATGAACTGTAATTATAGAGCATTTAGCTCTTTTACAGAACAATAACGCAAGTTTACTACTTTTCTCGAATACCTCATACATTATGATAATAATGTATGTATTTGTGAACGATTTCGCTGGCCAAAATTATTTCAAAGAGGACTATAGCGCACTGTGCATTGCATATACATATGTGTGTTTTAGTTGATGAAATGGAAAAGCCTGAACTTACTTTCCTCTGTATGGAATAATAAAATCATTCAACGTCTAAAAGAAGAATTTCTCGACGATATCAATCCATATTTTTTAATTAGTACCCAGGGCTTGAATTCAAAGACCAACGCACCAGAGCCTATTTATCTCCCTTATGTGTTACTTTTAACTCATATAATAAGAACATATTATTTAATAGAATTAAATTGGATATTATATAGTTGTCATATGTATTTTAATTTAAAATAAGTAAAAAAGGTTTTCTATATTTAAGGTTTTTTAACATTTTAGCACTAACAAATTTGTTTTTATTTTATAAATATTTTTAGTTAGAGAAATTAAATTATTGTAAGCATGGAATTAGACTATTCTATAAATAAACTGTTTTGAACTTTACAACGAAGACAACATCATTTCCCATTTATAATGTTAAAGATGTATTTTTTTTTGGCCAAATTTTTACACCCTCACATTATTATATTTATTGACTTTGTATTAACATTCATTTCTTTTTTGTTATAGGTAAGTGTGCCGACATCGTCTTGTGTCATCGAACCACATGTTTCTGTGTCTCATCAGTATGTTTCCCAAATAGGTACGGCAATTATATTATTAAAAAAAATTACACACATAAAAAATACAGGTATTTAGTAAGCTTTAGGAGGTCTTTTTTACATTCGACTAGTTACTATTCCTGGCTCCTCCAGGCAAAACCATTCACCAAAACAATTCAACCAACCAGGGATTTGATCCGTGGTGTTCTCTTTATTATTAAACGGACAAATCTGATGATAAATAGTCACCATCGCCCATAAATACTGGAACAAATAATATTAACCACTTCTTATATCGCTAACACTCCACTTGTGAAACTGACCTTCAAACCGGGATACTATTTTTAACATATTTTTATTTATTATTATTTTACTTAAAAATTTTTAAGTAAAATAATAATACATATTGAGTGTCGAACCAACCTATCTATCCCCCTTTTCTTACCTCACGCCCGATTTCTTGAGTCCAAAAATCTTGTATATGTCCTGTTCAGGAGGGATTAAAAAAAAAAAACAGATAATAAATGATGATTTAAATATTATTTGATGATGTGATTCTTATTGATATTGTGACTATATGTGACAGAATCGTATTTATAGATATATATACATAATTGTAGTTTTTGTAAATTAGCCACGAAACTAGTATGTGTATTTTTTTCGCTAATTTTCACTTTTATATCCACTTGAAAAATTAACTATTTAAATACATAAGAACATTTCAAGAACAAACATGATAGTTGCATGAACAGACAGTCATACATTACCATAAATATTCCTTTTTACCATTGTTAGCTCGGAATTCTCGCAAGGCGTATTTAATACCTATTTACTTACGAATATTTATAATCACGAGACCAACGTTATTGAAGCAGAGATAAGGTTATTTCCCACTTTCTAGATCAATATAATTATGACCAGTTTATTATTTATTACTTTAGTAATGTATTTTAGAGCATTATTGTAAATATTTATTTTGAAAAGTGTTTTTTCAAAAAACATAAATAAACATATCAAGTTTTATTAACAATTAGCGTAATCTTGCTTATAATTATTATAATATTCTATTATAATTTCCTAACTAAATTTTCTAACTATTCAGGATTATCTACTTTTAAAATAATATTCAAGTAATCTCAACTCAAATATATAATGTTTGATTTCTTTCGTAAAATACGCTCTCACATAAACAGTAATTTAAAAACATCGCGTACAAGGACATAACAAGAATAAACAAGAGAATATTAAAATATAAAACATTTTCAATAAGTGCAAGGCTAGACACAACACATTTATTCGTTAATAACAGTACACTAATCAATATTATAGTATGTGACGACAATGAACTGCGCTATCTCAGGTTATCGGTACTTCACTGGAGGTGTACTCTGACATCTCGGATTTTCAATGTTAATGAATAAGTATTTACTATAAATCAAAATATTTATAAAATAAGGTAGCAGGAAAGACTTTGGTAGATATATACATTTATATATTTATCATACTTATATATACATAGGTAAGTTTAGTTTGTTTGTGTTTTTTTCAGAATCGAGCAAATAAATTTTGTGCAATTTATTATATGTCTTTGGATGTACAAACGTACGGTGTTTTTACGGTGTTTAGTTTGGTGTTGTATTTTTTTTTGAGAAACAATTATAATGATATCGTAGTCGGAAGCAAAATTTTCAGTTCTGACGACCTTAACAAATTCTTCCATCATGATAACAGAACCGAGATTATTTTGAATCTAAGATCTTCAAAATATCTGTAGAAAGGCCCGAAATGATAAAAAAAATAAAAACTTAATTTTAAATGCTTTTAGCGAATAATTATTTCGGTTTACACTTTTGATAATTGGACCATTAGTTTTGGTATACTTAGATATGATGAGATGAAAAATTTAATATTCTATTAAGATGTATACAAACAGAATAATAGACAGCGCTACTTATTATTATAAAATATATGTCATGGGGTAAATCACTCAATTTTATGAGGTAAACTCTGATACGTATGTATAAATGTAAAACTGTAAACCTTATGATTTCGTATATCCATGATGTTACAAAAAAAATCATACATGAAAGTACCCGATAAATACAAAATGAACACTGAGTATTTCAAACTAAAATCGACGCAGATGAAGCAGCGCGCATAAGCTAGCACATATTTATATATCTTTTATTCGAACAGGTTAATAAACAGAAGTAGTTGAATAAACTTTCTTATAAAAATATACCTACCTTTCTAGTTGAGTTGAATATGGATGGAATAGAATATTTTTTATAATAGCGTCTATAATGTTTACAAACAACACTATTAAAAAATGAATATTAAGTTAGGTATATAGGACACATTAATATTAATAATTATTAATTATGTTTTATTCATAACATTTTGTACTCATTATTGTTTGCTCTTTGCATTAAATAGATGATGATTAGTATTTAATCTAAAATGAATAAATTATACAAAGTAAAACGAATTATTCTTATAACTAAACCGTTCAATGAGATGTTAAGATAAATCAGGACTTAATTATATTTAAATAAGAAGTTATTCTAATCTGAAACTCGAAACTAAATTGGAGAAAGTGTAACTTGTCTTTCCAATTTTATTCTTAAATGACTGTAAAAGGAGGATATATACCCATGACACTAAATTTAAATAAAAAATTCAATTATATCATTACATAGTAGATAAACCCTATGTATGTCTAGATCTTTCTAATTACACAACGAATTTTGATGCGGTTTTTTTAATACATAGATTGATTCAAGAGGAAGGTTTATATGTGTAATACATGCACAATATAGTAGTGAAAGACTGATAATTTTAAAGGTTTTTAAAATGATGTCGTAAATAAACACATTTTTTGCGCTTACATTGTAAGTGCTGGGTCAACCCTACGAGATAGATTAAAATAATATACTACCGTATTGTACACCTTAAAAAGGTCTTCAAAAAAATCCTCGATAGCATATGTCTATCTCTTAGGGATAATCCACAATATCCTTTACTTTTTACGAGTATTATTTTATAGTATTATCAATACAGCATTAATCCTTATCCAATTAAGTACCTTAAATACATTGTGCATTTGATGTAGATCAGTATGGCTCTTAACAGTATGTATTTTGAATGAATATTTTAGAAGATATTACAGATTTAAAACGCAGGGATATAACGGTTTGTATTGTCTAGTGTCTGAAAAACTGTGAACGTTGTAAGACATTGTAGTATATTTAGTATCAGCATTGTACCCGTGCGAAGTCGGGGCGCGTCGCTAGTTATTATTATAAAAACGCTTTTATTACTATTATTGCCATATATTTTTTCATTAATAATTCTGGGTGTGGTGTAGACCTTACGTTCAACGATCATCATCTACGTCATAACTTAAACACTTCCCTATTTCTATAAGCGGTCGAATTATAATTGCAAACTATGTCTATACGACCTTGTGCATTGCGTACGCGGCTACGATAAGTTTATCATAGGCTATTTTTTCTTATGATCGAATCGAACATAATTTTATTAAGAGGCCTTCAAATTTTTCACAAATATTTTGAATAAAAATAAAAATCGTACTTATTGTATACAGAACAAACAACATTTCTTACCATTATTGGTATAGCTATATGATGTTAAGTCATTGATAACCTTGCTGTTCTGATAGCTAGCGACAAGGCCACGAGGTTCTGGACATAAATCTCAGTTCGGGACATTACAAAGTTATTGGCTTTTTCAGTGGAGAGACTGTCATTAACAAACGGAGTCTGGAAATTGGCAGTATTTAGACTTCTGTTTGTTGGAAAGCATGAATGCCGTTGGGCCTGTGTCTGAAGTTATCTAAACGAATTATGAGAATGAGTGAATACATAACTCATTTCTGCTTACACAAGGACTTATACGTTTGTAACCGAAATCGGTTTCGAGTAAACATTATACCTAAACATTTTTTTTTATATTTCTATTTTCATAGATATGGCGTACCTTATTTTTTTTTTTTATTTCTTTTAGTGAGCGATATCAAAGCTTACATTCAATACACATAAGTACTAATCAATAGTTTCATGAAGTAGCTACCTACGGCATATTGGTCAAATTCGTTCCACAAATAATATTTACCCGTAGAAACCTGTAGAAGTCACAATTTTTAATAATCTACTAATGTTTAAGTTTCACCGGATTCGTCAATTGTATATCAAATTTCATCGGTTTATTTTCCATATGTTGTTAACACTTATCGGTTTTCATCCTGTATCCTGTAGACATATTTGCGGGTGCGAAGGGTTAACAAACTTAAAAATATGCGAGTAAATATAAAAACAATATTAATATAAAAAAATCGCATGTCAATCTCATGATAGACAGTTTGTCTATGTTTTGTATCTGATTGTTTTCCTAGACGATTGATCGTCAGCCAGCAATATGAACGCTTAAAGTATTACCAGAGTAATTAAACCGTCTGCAACGTTGACATAATTAGTTATTGACAACAATGCATTGGCAATGAAGTAACACTTCTCATAAATTAAAAACTATTTGTTCGTAGGAAAAAAAGGCCATGATATTTTTATTTAATTTGTGTGCTCGCAGATTAAAAAATCCCTAACAAATTGACATTTATAGTAATTGAGTAAATAATAATTTTGTTCCGAGATATTTTTTACTCCGTATAAAACAAAAACGCGTCAGTCAAGTACATATAAAGAAACGTTTTTTTTTTTAATACACCATTGATTAAAAGCAAATAGGTATGTCCGAATTCTATCTCCATATTTTTAATCTTCTACTCGAACATTCTAAAAGATAATTAATCAAATTATATACTTACTTATATTGAAATGATCAAATATATCTTAGCAGTGTACACTGAATTATTTGAAAATATTATATTTAACATATAAAATCTTATTAAAATTTTCCAAATAAAACTAACCACACACTAATAAAAGTACTGTAAAGGCAGGTAATTAAAAAATATTTGATGACACACTTTTGATCCGGTGAACGAAGGTTGCACCACTTGTGCAATAATATTCAACGTCTCAGCTCATAAATTATAAAATCATTTATGCATCTCCGTTCAAAGTTAGATAATAGTAAAAAGTTATTCAAACTGACAGTGCTTTCTTTAATATACATATTTCGTAACTCACCTTTACCATTACACTTAGTGATAATATCCAGCTGTTGAGTATTTCCCGCTTTTTGTATTTCTTTTATTTTAAATTTAATTTCAAAATAAATTTAAAAAGTGAATAGTTATCTTGTGTGTCCGTTATAATAAGTCTATTTGATTGATTTTCATGTCGTTGAACTCTTTTATATGGAAATATTTATTAATCAATTGTAATATAACAAGTAAACAATGAGCCTCCTGATATAATATTTTAACAATGTTAGGTTTCCTATTTAATAGGTCCCATGCGTGATATTTTTACGATGATGTACGTTTGCGAATCTCAAATTGTAATTTCACGCGTATTAAATATTCGATTTAATATGGCTCCGTCAATTTCATCAACGGTAACAATCTCATCACGAAGCGAAATTCGTCTATTTCCCTCTAGTTTAATATATCCGATTCAATCGGTGTAGCCGTTGGCGGACTCGTACGCGCGGCAGTCACAGGAGGGCGCCCGCATCGGTTGCACGTCGCGTCGCGTTCTCGTATCTAAATACGCGTGCGACGCTACTGCCGATCACGACCGTCCACTCAAACGTACCGTCCAGTACGATGACTGTTCAGAACGGTGGACACGCACTTCTAGCTTTCTACGCTCCAACGGTACAATGGCGACCGCGATCTGAGCCGTTGCACTGACTTGTTTACATCGTTACTATTTACTAGACATCTGAATTTTTTCCCGGCAGTCAACAACAACTAAATCGCCCGAATGCGTACTGACTGAAACGTTGCGAAACGTTAGAAGTGAAGTTTAAAAATAAATTTGCCTGTGCGAGGAGTGACGCTCGATCGAAATGTGTTCGTGCAGCAAGTTCTACGACTTTTGGAAAAACTCATGCGGTGCAGGTGAGCTATTCTCGCGATGCACTTTCTAATGAACTGTGATTTGATATCTTGATGACTTATTCCCGTTTCGAAATTATTTCATAAACAACAAATCTATTTTAAAACGTTATTCACGGCAATAATCGTTTAAATTATCAACTAAAAACGTCATTTCTCAACGTTAGAAAACGTCATCAAACAAGTATTATTTCTTGTTAATTGACTTGTTTTATCGTTAAGTTGCATTAGCATTAACATATAAGCATTTAATAACGATCAGAAGATGTATTTATATTAAAGTAAGTGACTTTAATATTGAAACACTAGGCATTTTTTGTAACATATAACAAATATGCAGTAAGAGACAGTTGTAAATTCCAGTTTCAAACTTCAACTTTTAAGACGTCAAATAATGTAAGAAAGTATATAATAAAGGTAATAAATATTTAAACGTTATTGAAACCGTAATTTTATAAGAGTGCATTAAGAGGAGAGATTGTAGTTCCGCGTCACTAACACCCAGGGTCACCAGCATCATGAATGGGCATGTTTATAGTGTCCGGTTCTTGTCAAGCTAATTTTTTAATCAAGTAATTCCAATAGAATTAATCAGTTAAAACAGTAGTACTGCAAAAAAGATATATATATTACAAACAAAAACACGATTTCTTGATAAATATAAAAAAAAAACATGGATTAAAAACCAATGCATTGTGTTATTTAAAGTCTCGTACCTTGACACTCTTACCACACTAAGAGGCGGTAATCCAATATGAATTGCAGTATCTATTTCTCACAATGAGTGTACATACGCCTTTTGCAATGTGAACGGTACGAGGAGGTAGACATCGTTGTTAAAGAGGACTTAACGTATCTTAATTTATCCTATTAAATTTAAGTGAAAAGAAGCTATAGAGTAGTTGGAACCAGTTACTTCTGGTCATTTACACAGTTGTTTTCCGATTTCTCGCTCTGTCGAATGCTAACCTGCTGGCCTCGGTTTCAAGCGGCATGTCCTTCACCATTTTGCAGTTCGTTTTAACTAAACGAAACCAGCTGATTATCTCAATCGCTGAGATTCAAGAGCAAACTAATTTATGGAGTGCTGCCAAAACAGTGAAAAAGAATGACGCATTCTCCGACGATAGTAATGGGTGTAGCGTGTTAGCTAAGCGTTTGCTATTGTAAATATGGGAAGCACCGTGACTGACCTGCATTAAATTTACTTTGAAAAGAATTAAAAGTTAGTATTTCATGGGAAATGGCGTTTGCTCCCAAGATTGCACTCTTTCAGCAAATTTAAGGCAAACTCGAGTGTGTAAATACAATTTCACAACAACAAATACATGAATTGTTTTATTTATTACTATCATCATTCAGAGTGTAAACGATTACAGAATGTGCAGTAACATTTGGATCACAATGGCGCTCGTCATTGCGCATGCATTGCATACGCTTTTTTACTCATGTATCGTAGTGTTTTTTTTTTCTGTAGACTGCACATTTATTATTTGTAAAACGAACTATTTGGAACGCTAATGTTAAGCAATATATTAGCAAAAACGCTAAATGAATATCCTCCACCAGTGATTTTTATATTACAAAAGAATCAATTATCGTGTATCGCTTAAACAAAGACGGCAATAATTATACCGCTGTAATACTAATCTTCTACAAAATGATTAATATAAATGTTAAGAAAACAATGTTTATTTTGTCTTTTGTTGTGCTTTAACATTGAGAATATTATCATCGTTTAGGATGTAGTTGTTCACATATTACACTTGTATTATTCAATTCTAGAAACACATCGTTATATTAAAAAACATCGTTAGTAACACGACCGAAATAAAGTTTTAAAATTGTAATCATGATACATGTTAATATTTCAGTACATTATATTATATGGCTATGTCATGTTTTATCACTTGCTTTGTTATATTTATTTTAAAATTATATATCTTAGTACATTATGCGTAGTTGACATTTTATATTCACTTTTTTATTTATTTATTATTATTAATCAATTGTAATATAATTATAAAAAGTACTTAAAAGCAGTTTTCAATGAATTTTTTTAATTTTTTTTATAAAACACTAAAAAATATTAAATGTTTCTACAATTAAAACTTACATTAAAAAAGTTCACACAGAGTAATAATAAAAAAATATAATAAGTGTATAGAATTGTATACCTAGTTACAAAAGTTTACAAAAGTAAGATCACCAGTCACACATTACTTGAAACAAAAAAAAGCGACTCAGTAATTTCTTAACTTGAAATAAATAAACTAAAGATTGAATTGCGTTTGTCTAAAAAACCTTATTAGACATATGAAGTTATTCGTTATAAATAGTTAGACTATAATTGTACAATCACATAATCATTTCAATATGTGATTGACTTTTGAGTTCAACTTTTTTCCGAGGAGAATACGGCTTCTCTTTGTTCAAATAGCCCCCCTTACATGGTAACATAAACGACAAATGTTGTATATGGTCACCCTTCCAATGCCTTTGGCGCTGTTAACAAAATTCTTAAACTACGAAATATTAATGTTAAATAATAAAATTAAAAAAAAGGTTTATTAAACCAAGGGTAGTATTGAAATATTGCAATTATTTATTCCATGAAACAAAAGCCAACATGCCGACGTGTTATTTTAAATCTAAAAATGAAACGTTCAATAAAAGAAATGAAAATTTATCTTCGTTAGTAATCGCCTCATTGGCTGCCTGTTAAGCTAAGTGACAATCTAGTCGCTTTAATTATTCATGGAGTCCGTCTGCGAGGCATCAAAGAAATTGACGCTCCGTCTGTTAGAGCTTACTCGTTAAACTACCTTTACTGTTAAATTTCAGAACAGGTTGCAAGCCGTTTCTGCAATTAATAACAGTTTATAATTTAAAAATTATATAAATTATTTATTTTTAACGTTAAATATATATTCAAGTCATAAAATGATCATTTAAATGCTTATATCGTGACCGCTGTATATTTAGAAACAAAAAAATATAAAGAAAGAAATATGGCAACCCAATAAATGTCTTAGCACAAGGTTATTGAAGATCAAATTAGTATTAAAAATACGACAATAGTATAAATATCTTAAGAATATAAGTGTAAACATTGTTTGTTATACATACGTATAAGTAAGATGACACGCACACACATATGAACGTCATATACATACGTACCTTGAATGTAGGTACAAATCTCTTTAGCATTTTATGACGCAAGTGAATCCCTGCAATTTCCTCAATGATGTGTGCAACAATAGGGATTTAGAAATGTAGTATTCTAGAAGTCATAACGTTTCTTGGTTTTTACGTGTCGTTACCACTATCGCGTTTTATTAAATTCATTTTATGGTCCCAGTGATACTAGAAGATAAAAACCGTAATGACTTTATACATCACCGTTCGTTATTATCTGTTGATGATATTTTTATTGTGGTAAATTAGTGACGCACTGTGAATACAAATGTCATGAGTGATATAAACTTAATTGATTATAGTGCTCAGATTTTTTATTAAATATAAATGTTATGTTTACGTGCGGATTTCCGTAAAATATAATTGAATTTTGTTGGTATTAAAAATGTGTTTCTCAAAGTTTGCAATAAAGTTATATATTTCTATATAAACATTTACACTACGAGGGACTGTTTTCGTCTAAAGTGAGTCTGTGTTGTTTTTTTAAAAAAACTGCCATAGAAACTCTGTGAAAACACAGAATTTCTGCTTTACAGATAATTCGTAGTACATATTAATTTAAAAAGCGGGAAGTAATAACGATATCCTAAGTATAGTTAAAGTCTAATTTTTTTTTCATAACGTAGGTATGTCTTCGGCCTAATAGGCCACCCAATACCATCACTGCCCATAGACAGAGTCGATGGTTGAAATATTAACATTTCTTATATCGCCAATGTGCCTTGTGAACTGAGATGTTGCATCCGTTGTAGCTCAACCATCAAACCGGAACATAAAAATGTTAAGCATTGCTGTTTGGGAGTACAATAAATGATGAGTGAGTGGTACATAGAAGGACTTGAACAAAGCCCTACCACATAGTAAAATACTATTCGAACCAATAGTTACAATGTGTAATTTACATAAATGCAGTTTTTGGTAATGCGCCATACTACAGGCGAAATGGCGGATTACCAAAGACTGGGCGATAAGATGGGTTGGTAATTGGTAAATGTTTGCCCTAACCTATTATAATTTCACATTAATAACCTCCTGCCAACTCCACCAGGAACCACCACGTTCTTTTAAGAGACAATAAAATACACAAGTGTGTACTTAAACATAGACGCATTCTCTATACCCCCTTGTAATACCGATAGGACGGCAGATGGCAACCTGAGAGAGATCAGTGTATCACAGCAAACTTCTTAAATCCGGCTTACTATTTTTGGATTCAAAGCCCAGTCCCTTTAATAACTACGACTTTGTTCTCGTCATCTGTAGCTTTATAAGATTCCTAAAAGATACTTAATTAAAAATGGAATATTATATAACTTATAAAACAATCGTTTATAATAATATAAAATTAAACTATGAGCTTATCAAATGTTGCCAGCGACATTTCTAATCGTGTTCGGTCACAGTTGATCGCGCCATTCGAAATCGTCCCCGCGAAAATCCATTCGTTTCAGTCAAATAGCTCGTGACTTGAGTACAGCTGGCGAACGGGTATTCTCACCAGTCATCACATCTTAAGTTGAATAATACTCCTGTTTTAAATGTAGTACTTGTTTTGTAATACCTAACCTTGACAATATTAGTTACTGGCTGGATGTTATTGTCCGTACCGGCCTCCCCATCTTGCCTCTATTAGCATGAGCTTACCCTTGTGTGGTGAGACCCAATGACAAAGACAAATATAACGTACAAAAATAAACTTTTTCTTTTCAAAATATCCTCGTCAAAAGGTCACCATATAATTGAAATGAATATTTATTTATTTAAATTTACACATAATATTATACGTCCGCAAAAGAACATGGTCAATTCGTCTCACTTTTATACATTATGTATTCTTTAGAATAATTATTGTTGTAAGCAATAAAAATACTTTTTATTAGGACTTCAACAAAAAAAGAGTGTCTAGTATTAAAAAAATTAGTCATATATTTTTTATTTTAAAACAAAGTTATGTTATATATACGTATATGTGTTTTTAATATTTAATTTGTCTCTGATCTGCCTACACGTGTAACTTATAATAAGGTTGTAGAAGCGAATTTCAAAACAGTCGCTATGTCGATGTTATTAATAAAACCGTCGCGATAAATTGATTCGAATAATAGTCGTGCAAGACGTTAATAAATTAAAACTATATTCAGTGAACAATCGATTTTTATTCCTTACGTTACAATCAACAGAGGCGACTCGTTACGAAGATCAATTTTGGCTGTTAACAACACGATCCTATTTGCATGATTCGTCCTCGAAATTCGCAATGTTTCCGGGTTTAATAAGGACGCAGTTCGAATTTTTTATCGATGACGATCGTAAAAATAATAAATCGATTTGCGATCTTATAAATATATTAAAGATTAATAGACATAATTATAACACATCGCATCCTGTGTAACGAGTTATGACTACAAACAATCCACACCATAAAATAATTTAACTTAATACATACAAAATAAGATGTTATTTAAGTGTATTTTTGTCTATTGGAAGTATATAGGTACTTCAAGATATTCAAAATTGTATGCCGCGAGCTATATTAATATAAGTTAAAAAGTTACTTTATAGCATTTCTCGTTCTTAATTACAGCATATAGCTATTCATATGTCATATTTTCCGTCTCTTTCATTACCTCATAGTTACGGCCAATGTATCTGACTTATGACCTAATCAAGACAATAATTTTAAATTGCGCCAAATTAGCTTAATAGGAGAAGCATCATTCTTAAAGGGATTTTTTAATTTTAATAGAATGTTTTTTTATTATTTTTATCTTTACCTTTTTTATTTAATTTCGCCTGAGTAATTGAATATAAATTCATATGATTGCGCTTTCGAAAAATTTATGAATAGCCAAAGTTATTGTTTTATAAATGCTTTTAACTGTTAATAACCAAAAATACCATATATAATTAAAATATATGTTTTTAAATTTAAATTTAAAATGTAAATTATATAAGATCTTTTATAAATTATGATATGTAAGTATTTCTCATTCTAAAAATAAAATACTTATGCATATTTATTTAGCAAAAATAGGAGTTCATTATCTTAAACGGGATTTATACTAACTAACACAAATATTGTCATTAAAATTCGAATATTATATAATTCGAGATTGAGGGTTTTAACGGGAATTAATAAAATGTTCATCTAGTGTACTCCCTGTTATATTAAAATGATCTCTTACCTATAGGTTAAGACTTCGAATCTATTTTGTTAATAAGATTTTTTAAATGGTCGATCAATACATGAATAACAAAAATTATACTATTTTACAATACGACTTAAACGCAAAGTTTCCAACGCTTCGGAATGTCGGATTCTGAGGAGGAGAGCCGACACGCAACTCGTAGAACAGTAACTCTTTTGGGTTGATTATAAAAGAAAAAAATTGTTAATTATTTAATACTAAATTTTATATATGTATTTTATTTTTCGAATACATACTAATTCCGCGTATATATGATGTAAGTGATGTGCTTAGGTATGTTACTAAAATGATGCATACGATTTTTTTAACGCAAGTCGGTACTGATGGTAGAGGCGTAAGCACTTAACATGAAAATTTACGTTAACCGAGACTTACGTTACTTACGGGTTGCGAGTCATCCGATTCTAATTTGCCCAGCAGAAATCAACAGCAAGACAGAAGTAGTATTTTGCTTAATGTTATTTATGTAACTGAAAATATATACGACACATACGACCTTCAGAAAAAAAAGACTGCGTAAACATTTGTTTTATCAACATAAAATATATTTTGAGTACCCTTTGAGTGTCCGTGAGTGTGGCCTATCCCAACGTCAGGTCACACTCACGAAAAGTTTCAGGCAATAATTTAACATGACATGCATCATACTGATTTATGACCCGTTAATTCACACGTAAGCAGTATATAGTTACAAAAAATATCCTATTATATAAAAATCGTAACAACAATTTTTTGGTTAAGTCAATTTCATACGTAAATGTAAACAAACGAAATATTACAAGAAATAATATTCTTAATATTCACACAATAATTATTAAATTCATCTCTTGTGCGTTATCCATCATTTTATATTGGTAACATAAATTAAATTTTCCTGGCTTTCACCCACGGGCTAATTATCCGTCGTAACATTTCAAGGCGTAACTCAGGGGTGCGAGGAAATGTCTGTAAAGAAACCATTGTAAAGCAGGGCACGGTTATCGCTATAAATGTATACTAAGTATCGTGACTCGAGGCTTTGTAGTTTGTATGTGATTGACCGAAATATAGTTCATTCATCAACGCCCCCATTTAAACCCCGAAAGATTTTTCAATTTACAGTTTAAAAGTAGACAGGAAAAACGTCGATTAATATTAAAATTATGTTGGTATAAAAAGTAATTCAATATGAAACCATTTCGATATCTACATACCTACACGGACTTCATATTTATTGTTGCCATCTTAGTACACGATTTTTTTAACATTCTGATGCATTCAATATAATAATAATTGCGTAATTATATCGTGAAAGGGTAAGGTGTACCGTTATAATAGGGAATTACTTGTTTAATATGCCCATTCGAACTAAGGATTAATTTACATTAAAACAATTATATTTTATAATTTACTATAATCTTATATAACGTTTGTATTATCTGTATTAACTTAAATATAAATTAAGTTAAAAACAAAAATTTCAATTATTAATATGTATTTAATAGAATATTGAGATTAACTCATATATTGTTATACGTTCTGAAACGTCATTACATTTACGACACAACTTCAAATATTTAATCTATTAATGTAACATTAATTTATTTGAGGAATATTTTAAATTAGTCACAAAATAACACCAGGACAATTAGTAATATGAGTTCGTTTTGTGACCTAATTGTTTGTAAATCTGTGAATTAAATTTAGAGAAAAGATTTTATTCATGAATCATATAACCAGAGTGATTAATATTACTACATACTATGTAATTTTTATTGAATTTTTGGACGCGTCAAGGAGCTCAATTCGAAGCAACATACTCAGAATTTATTGCTTTATCATTATTTAGCTTAATTCAGGTCATAAGACGGAACGAAAGTCATCTCGTAAACTGATTCAGAAACGGAACTCGTGAGTTTTAGCGTCGCAGTGGTAAATCACGACCTACATCTTTGAAACGCAGTCAAATTTGTTGTTAGCACTTTCATTAAACATGACGCGTTAACCGGTAGAAATTAGCAGTGACCGGTAGAATTGCACTAAACAAAAATAAACACAGTTAATTTTTAAATATTTTAAGTTTAGCGTATTTTATATAAAAAAAAATATTTTGATGAATATTTGACAAAACACAATTTTATACGAATTGTTTTAAAACACCATTTTGTAGTCGGTAACCGTGAATTACACGTATTTGTTAATGCTGTTGTTTAGCGTGGTTATGTAAAGATACTATTTTTTGTATGAAGGTCATAAGCGAAATATCAGCATTCATTCTATTAAGCTGTAGTTATGGACCCTTCGTTATAAGAATAAGCTGAATTTTATGGTCTAGTAAGTCTAATATATTTTACTCTCTAATTGATTCCACTGAGTCAGTCTTTAAATGTCTTTGCCACATGCGTGCTTTGTCTAACAGACTATTCAACGAAGGTTTCCTTTAAATGCATGTTTCAGAACGATATGACTTTACAACACTAATATTATCATAAGTTATTTAATTTATATACACCTAATATTATATTCTTGCCTTGGCTATTTATTTATTTTTGCAAATAAATATACTGGTCTACGTGAGCACGACAAAACAATCTTTATCCGCGTATTTCTTCATAATAACTGGCTGATGTAAAAATAATAATTGATGCAGATTGACTCGTCATACGTGAGTTACAAGTAAATAATTATAAAATAATAAATTTACGTGACTTTGATCGCGAAGTCAATTGCAAATCGTTTAGAGTACATACCTGTGTATATTAAGTTAGTACTGAGGAAACAAGGAATTCACTTTTTCAATGTTGTTATTCATTAATGCTCATCTTATTTTAATTAAGTATGTATATAAGTATCAAGACAGTATGAATAAAGTCATAAAGATTTTTCATCAAAGCACACCTAAATCAAGACTAGTTAAGTGTTCTACATCGTTACTGAATAATTCAGTTCATAAACGTATTACTACCACTTAACTCATACATTTTTTATGTAGTACGCTATTGATTGACCTGATATTTCCATGTCGCGAGTGACAGACGATCACCTATGAATGATTATATTGCAAGCACGTTCTTCTAAACATATGTATTTACCGTTTATAATAAGAATATATTATAAATTGTTTTAAATAATTATCATTTGCTAATGAAATATTCGATTTTGGCACAGATCCTCTCAAGCGGTAACGAAGCCAAACAAATGAGTTATATTTTGCCATCTCTATACTAAATAGTACGTAGGTATATATTTACATATATATAAGTTACCTAACTTCACGTGTAAAGATATACATAGTAATACGTATTTAACTCTTGTCAATTTGGCATTATATTAACTCATGTTAAATTACAATCTTAATACATTACCAAACATTATGTTTATTTTTTTATTTAATATATTTACTTGTAGTAACTTTTCATCAAAGTTAACTTGAAAAGTTAAATAATTCATAAACACGAACTAAATGACTGATATCTAATTAATATTATGATCTTAAGTACGCGAGAATAAAGTATTTTAAATTAAAAACAGGACTAAACTGTGATTTTAATGCTACATTTATTGCAAAGACAATCTGATTACTGTAAGCTTACGATTCCAAAATAAAATCACGAAACGTTATAAACTGTAATAGAATGACCTAAATGTCAAATAGTAATACTTATATTATATTGGAGTGAAGTCATTAACACCGGGTATAAATAGATTTCAGCTCTAGGAGTCTGAAGACGTTCGTATTTTGTCACATATACTGATGTTATTTCTGCCCACACGGAAATATTCTAATAATAAAACATACTTATACATTTGAACATAGTATGTTCATAAGCATACGTAATACGTATGTTTTTGATGTTTGTATTTAATGTCACCGAATACATGTATTCTGTATTTTCTGTTGGATAAGAAAATCAATACATTACAATGGATTTAATGGACGGACACGAATCCCAAGACTATTATAAAGGAAGGGAAGACAGCCGTAACGCAAAGCAGGGATCTTGTTTAATGAATATAGCTAAGTCATTGCAAAAATCGATACTACCTGTAATCTATATAACTTCATGTATGGAAACTTTGTCCACTTGACTTAGTTAAGTCGCGTTAAAATGCAAGAATTACAATCTAAAAAATAAATAACGCTTACTTAATTTTCGTTGGTTCTCCTCGTTTCGTTTATTCTAGAATGTTAATAGAAAAATATTTTTAAGTTTCGAACACCTTATGACATTTTAATAGGTATATGTAAACATTTAACATACCTACATACATGTAAACAGTTGTAAGATTATAAAACATCACTATTCCTATAAAGTTATTTTGTAATATATAATAAGCCACACATGATAAAACCCGTATTTAATTATCAAAGTCAAAGCGGACTCTTACAGCAAATAAAACGAAATTTACACAATAAGTACCTGTATCTACTACACATATGTTTTTATATGATAACATTTATCATATGATATAACCGTTTAATTGTTATTGTTACAGTTGTTTTCCTGATTTCAATAACAATATCGTACATTAATTATTCTAGTTTATGAGTAAAATATACTGGTTAAAAAAAACCTATAAAATAATTTATTATTTTTTCTAAATCGATTATTTAAAAAAAGAACAATTTCATATTTTTTACTGCTGGTAGGACATTTTTCAGGAGAAGGAACCACCCACTCATCAGTTATTAGAATATCTGATAAGCTGGTGGCACCAGTAAGTAATAGTGCTGCAATCAGTGCATTAATGGCGTAAGACGCGATTTATATTCCTTAGGTTACGTATCCAATGACTATTTAGACTTATGCGTGTGAACGGGGGTGGCTTTCCATATGTGATTCATTTGTTTCACTGCCGTCCAAAAATTAATTAAATAAATACACCTTGTCTTTTAAATATAATTTCATAGTAATCATTATTCGACGTTTAGTTTAAATTATATCTAATCATACAGTTATTTATAGAAACAGTCACTGCTATGGGTAATCTTCTCTTCATGTGGAATATTTTGTAAAAAAATATTCCTTACGACAAAGCTGCGGAATGTTACCAGAACTAAAATATTAAGACCAATATTGATCATTACATTTTTAGATGAATATAAATCTGTATATCAATAGATGAATATTTGGAGCGAGGTTGTGTAATTAAGTTAGCGACTGGTTAAGTGATAAACAAGTATTTCATATGTGGGTATAGGAATAGATAGTTATATCATATATGTATGTATATACATTCACATATATATGTACACACATGCATATGTACGTGACAATGTACACGTCAGCACGACTAAGGACTTAGGTACAATTAGAGAATTTAAGAATTGTACGTTTAACCTTCATAGCTTACTTATAATTCGAACGTAAAATTATATATCATTAAATGACCGTAAGAACTTCAACCTCCTTCATAAATAAATTTGACTATGTTCAACGGGAAAATTCTACTAATTTAAACGGAATAGAATCGGGAATACGTTCTCGTGGAAAACAAGCCTCTTCTCAATCGCAAGTGGAAGTCAATCCTGCTTCTAATTTCGACCGAGCCGACCGAAAGACCTAGGACGTTTTATTAGTTGAAGAGATAAACTGCAACGATTTCGAGTCTATTGCGATAAAATGACAATTTGATGCATTAGATTGGGAATTAAATGATGTAGAGTCGTCATTTTTCGCATTTCAAATATTAGGTCTACAGGCAATACAGAAACTCTAATATTTAAGAAAATTCGTTTAGATTCTATGTAATGTTACCGATCCGATCGGATAAGAAAAAATAGTCTTTAGATAAAAAAAAATATAATTACTATTTCTATTAAAACTTTTTACATGTATATTTATTGTGGCGTTTTATTGAATAAAAACGGTCATAAAATAATATTTTATTGTTGAGAAATAAATATAGTCTACAATTACAATGTTTGAAAAAATCGCAACGCTTATAAGTAAGATGTTAAGAGGCGGACTCGTTTAAACTTCGAACCGGAACGTAGAAGTACAAAGATTCATATTTGGTGTTAAAATAATTGACGAAAGGTTTACTCACAGGCGGGTTTTAAGAAAACCCTACTTATAGGAAAGTTTTAGTCCTCAACACAATATAATATTTGAATTATAATCATATAGTTCAAGTGTTAACAAGCTTATATAGCGTAAATACGTAAATTTCATGTGAGATTGATTGGCATTCGTACATTAAGTTTATTCATAATGACAATAATGGAAGTTAAAAAATATTATTAAATAAACAAAGAAGGTAATTTGTAACAATAATATAATTTGATTATGATTATTACTTCATCCCGTTTTCAAATTTCTTATTTTTTTTAAAGAATTAATCAATAATGATGTGATTTAAACGGGAAAAGGTTTCACAAGCAAACCAGTAACTCGGAAAGGCTTCGCTTTTCAATGAATATTAGAATAAGTAATAACATTTTAAAAATTAAATTATTTTATTTTATTAACAAGTTATGTACTGAAAAGTAAAACTTATGAGGAGTTTATAAACGCAAGATTAAGGAAATATCAAACAATTAAATACATCCTTATGTATAAGTCCTGATTAGGTATATAACGTAAATTATATGAAATCTAATATAAACTATTGCGCAACATAATATAAAATTACTTGACATCCAAGTGTACCAAAGTAATCCAACGATAACAGAAAAGTAGGTACCTCATGCATTATAATAAAACTGTTATCTTCTAGTAAGTTCTATCATTTTTACTAAATAAAACAAAGAAAAAACTATAAAATGAATTTAAAATTTGTATCATTAGCGTCCTCGAAACATAAATTATAAAGTACATTGTGTCTCCATCGTTTTTAAAGAAACTATCTATTATATATACATATATATATATGTACGTATGTCTGAGTTAACTTTAAAGGGTGAATGCCTCGATTTAAACGTGTTTTGAGTAAATATGGCTGCTTAGGACGTATGACAGACACGTAGAATAAAACGGACCACTGGTCTGCCGATGCCGGTCGGCGGATGGCCTGTTTTGCTCTATGGGCAGCCAGCATATTATGTATGGAAAACTGATTGAAATGATGAAGGATTTGATTCAGAATCATCATCAGACAAATGATTACGAAACCCCAAGACGTAATATTACTGGGTAACTATGATTAATATTTCATGGAAGTCGCGGTAAACGCATCGTGTCGCGCCGTACTACGTCACAACCTGGCCCGCGGCTTTTTACCGAATAATTATTATAAGCCGGTGGCCAAGCCTTCACCGCCATACGTATATTATTGCGCACTGAGGTCGGACGTCGAGTGAAGCGACTTATCAGGACAATTAACTGATAACGAACGATTTAAGCGCGTTTATTGACGTCATCATATTAGCAATTGATTCCTCTTACCTGTGATATTTTAAGCTTTTTATTGATTAAAAATTTACATAGTTGTGTTGTGAGTAGTGCTATTGACGACATTAAATTGGATTTAACGAACGTGGACGCATCAGGTGGGTTTGAATAAAAGTTTTTATTACTTCGTTTTTCTTATTATTCAGTTGCTATGGCACAAAACCATACTTTTGATCATACAGTTCTAATTTATTAAATGCTTTGGTTTTTTATACTTTTCTATTCTTCGCGAAGAATTAAATATGGGTAACTTGTGTCGTGTTTATGTTTACGATGTTTAACGATAAACTTTAGTCTCTCTCGCTTGCAATTTCAAATATAGATTTGAATAAAGAATTTTACGTCTAACTCGTACGAAACAATGTTAATACACCGTTATCCGGGTTATAATCCGGGTTAAACAGTTACCTATTAGATTTTGTTGCCCTTAGATGAATAATATGAGCAGCAACATTTCAATTATAAAAACAATATTAATACCCTCATTCCTACAATTAAGTTTGTTTGTGAATCCCCACTCAGGCTTAGGCTATTAACGAAATTGATCACACTGTGATCTTTTTCCAGAGATATCAAAACTTTGACAGGTAGTAGGAGTCACCTTATCTGCTTTGGCAAACAAGTTAAGTTTTGTTTGAACTTTAGTTAGGGTACTTTTAAGGTCAATACCTGTGCTTCTCGTGGTTCTGCGTTACCTCGTAGCGAAACATCTTGACAGTCCCCTGGTGTACAGAATGTTGAAAAGTGAAGAATATTTACCTTGGATCATAAATAAAATAACCTTTATCATATTTTAGCCTGAAAAGAAAATCTCTTACTTATATAAACCTTCTGGTGGTAGAGATGTGCTAGTGTTCCGATTTGGAGGGTTAGTGAGCCAGTGTGTATTTACAGATACATCATACATTGTTGGTGATCTATGAGCGAAAAACTCCTTTACCAGCCTGCCTTCCTATATTGTTATTAGTGAAGGCATAAATATTAATTTGCCAAAAGAAGTGCTTATGGGATTATGTATGACTCACAGCATACGTGAGAAGATATCCCTGACTCATACTAGCTTTATTAAAGTAAAAAATTACAAGAGAAAAGATATTGGAGGAAAAATATGATATTTTATTTACCTGTTGATTCCATGATTGAAGATATCCAATCTAATACATACATAATCTGTTTTCGTTGAGAGATAAACAATAAACCGTGCGTCGTGAACAATTATTTATGATTACGTGTTAAGAACGTAAGCTTAAGTAAAGTGCCTTTTGCATTAAATTATTATCATTATACTTATATTTGTTTAGGTGGAAAATACTCAAGTATTTTTAATGAGACGTTAAATATGTTGTTATAGAATAAGTACAATTAATTTATTGATACGAAATACTTATAACGAAGAGTATTGAAAATATTTTTCTTTGTCACTTAGTATCGAAGTGGTCTTAAATATTAATTCGTATCGTAAACAACAATGGTAACAAAATAAGATACTTCAACAAAACAAAAGAAGAACATTACGCAACTTAATGGTAGCTGTTTGTGCAACAGTTGGTGCAAGCTGATAAAGCACGAAGCAATAGACAGACCCAATGGATGTAACATATAAGTCATCGAACTCTAATACCTTCGTAGCTTACTTAACTGTAGCTCAAAAATTCTTAACTCAAAATCTTTAGCTTTAGCTAAATAGCTTACTTGAACTACATGTTAAGAATCGATATGAAATTATTCTTGGTCAAACTATCGTGACTGAGTAATATACGTGTAAATTGTAGTCGGCGACTCATAGAAAATATACAGAATAGAATTTTTTCTTCACCGCAAAGCATGAGACAAGTTATAAACGCATATTATATTAATATAAAATCTGAGGGCTTGTCCGGGCTTATAGAACCTTTGACCTCCGTGGTCGAGTAGTGTGTACACCAGTTTTCATGGGTACGCTAACTCTGAGGTCCCAGGTTCGATTTCCGGCCGAGTCGATGTAGAAATATTCATTAATTTTCTATGTTGTCTTGGGTCTGGGTGTTTGTGGTACCGTCGTTACTTCTGATTGTCCATAACACAAGTGCTTTAGCTACTTACATTGGGATCAGAGTAATTTATGTGATGTTGTCCAATTTTTATTTATTAATTTATAGAAATCTTAAGGCAATCTTCGTATGAGATTAAGATTTCTGCGTTCTAGAATTTGTGTCGTCTGAGTCATTTTGTGCAAAATCTTTCCCAAGCTGGAATAACTTCGCAAGTATTTAACGGCTACCCTTGTCTGACGTCAAATCTTCTTGGGAACGTTTTTGCTGGTGGATTCACCACAACCACAAACTTTATAGTAGTTAAATTCCCCATTCACTCATGTCACCGATTGGTTGAGATGGGGTGGCGGTATTCTTCTTTACCGGAAATACACGGCTAATTAGAATTATAACTATTTATTTATCTATTACAATATACTGTAATATTAATTTTTTTATATAAAGTTTATTTTCATGACCAAATGTACTAAATTATAAATATTAAATAAAATTAGGAAAGATCTATTTATAAAGAAATCAACTAAACTCGATATTCTAATAATGACCATGAATGTTATGTATACAATGAAAGTATAAATGTATTATTCGACATTTTCGTATTCTGAGGTTGAAAATCAACACTACCCGATATTACAATAGTAATAATATATCAACAACTAAACCTAAATAAGCGTCAGATATACTTTTACACACAGTTGCAATTCGAGCGAAATGCGAAACTCGTGTAATATGTAGCACTATTAAAATAGTTTATGGTTTTATCGGTCATGAAATGCAATATTCACATAAACTTTTATAATAAATGCTTTAAGATAAGACAATATTTGTTGCATTCATGGCAACGCGATCGGCGAGCCAACGACAGTCTGGGACTATTTCCGGCACCATGCTATTGACTTTTAGTCTTGCAGGGAATATGTCACGCTAGAATTCATTAACACATCTATTTTTAAACGCTTTTAACAACGTAAAAATATATTCGATTATTTGCAGAAAAACATAAAGTAAGCGCGTGATCGTTTCTTTAACAAGATTTTATAAATACATAATGGTAATGTTATATACATTTATAAAAATTGCTAAGTGATAGATGTCGATGTACTTGTATCGAATAAAAATTATCGTTACGCTAATTAACTAATATATATGCTAATACATACTCTTATATTGTGGCCTAAGCACCCTGTCTTAAGGTTTACAGAATACAGAAAAGGACATGAAATTTGTACATATTAACACGCATCGGAAAGGAAGTATTTGTACAAATCAAATTAATTTTTTGTCAAGGTTTTAGAAAATATAATTTCGAAATTTAAACCTAAAAAAATCGATTATTTAATTATTTTGAAAAGTATTTTTAAACTAAGAAAAAGATTTGAATATATTTTAAATACGTATACATAAAATTAATGATATACAGCTTTCGTAGTCCCGTATTAACAAACACACGTACTTAGTGCTTACCTGTCGACAGAGTAAACAACATGGTAACATAATTTACAGTATGTCTATCAAGATGACACTTAAAAACATCACTGTAACATGTTTAACTGAAGTAAATTATTTCAAGCTAAACATACCTTAGTATGAACCAAATAATATAATCTTCTATATACCTGAGTGCCGTGATAAGAATTCAAATTTCAACAAATTACATATAACAAAGAATAATATCTAAAAACCGGTTGGCTAATATGAATATTAAACAATAAAAACCTACCGAATTTAAAATTTAAAAATTTAAACTGTTAACATAAACTGTTGGTATATTTAGGCAAATAAATTTATCAAATGCGCTACATTTGAAATTGGCATTACCAGCCCGAAAAAATGATTAAAACGGTTTATACAACTACAAATTTAAACGATAAAAATAATTTAGGTACCATGATTTTGGAAAACATAGGTAAACTTTTTTGTACTCGAATTAATTAATTTCTATCATTCTGCATATTTCGTAATTAATAATAAAAGTATATTATATATGACATATAATTGAGAAGCACCGTTACAGAAATGAAGTTCTCAGCCTTTGGTTGTCATCAACTTTTTCATTAATTCGATGTCAATTTTTTTCAAAAAAAATGTTCTGAATATTATGCAACACGATGTAATATTCAATTAAATAACCTACTATACAAGTCGTTAACCTGCGTTTCTATCGATTAATTCTTTAAAGTTTTTTCTTATAAGATAGTTATTGCAAACGATATTCGTTTTTGCGTACACCTTTTTTCAAGGCTATATTAGTCACCTTCTAAGCCAACAAAAGCCTTCAAAGTTCTTTGTTATCTTAACAATCCTGTTTTAGTCGACATAAAAAGATTATTGAATCTATTTCTTAATTTTAATAAAATATGTATATTAATTAATAAAGCCGAGATGATCCGGTGAATATCCACCAACCAACTCGCATTGGTACGGCGTGGTGGAATAAGCTCCAAGCCTTCTCTTCAAAGAGAGAAGACCTTAACCCAGTATTGGGACATTTTCAGACTGTTTCTTATATATATTATCTACAATTTAATTACAATATTATATTTACTTTTTATCGTCTAATTACTTTCGCAATAATTTTGAGCTCGTTTAATAAGCAACAAAAAAATATTTATAGTATTTTTATCCTGTTTCCCTATTGTGCAAATACAATTAAATTATAAATACTTAGAATGAATATAATATTCCTTTGTCGATTATTTAACACACTATGTTATGAAAGAATCTCCGACACGCGCAGGTTTTACGCTTACTGGAGAGTCCCAACCTAATATGCTATGTATACAATGTATACATTTTTTTAAAATTATTCTTTATCATATGAAGCATACTTTCTGATATAAGGAAGCGCCCATATCTTCATAGGCTATGAAGCAATAGGAAGAAACTTAATTAAGTGAAAGCGTATTCTTATAAGGTGGGCGAAAACAAGCGGGCGGGATCCATTATGTACGATGCTATTGATATTCTCCACAGAGATTGAAAGTGGACTCATCATTCATTTCATTACATAATACTCGAACAACCGAGGGAAATGTCAGGAAATAATTTAATTCTAATAAAAAACCGGTAATTAATAGAATAACTATCTTGTATTATTAAATATATAAAATATAACTCGAATGTAAAATAGGTTTTTTATTTATTTTATTTAAATATATAGAATAATAATTACTCTATCAATTAATGCCATATGCTATATACACTCAACAGTGATATTTAATTTTGACATAAAAAAATGAAATTATCTTTTTGCCAGAAGAGAAAGGTATTTACCATTCAAATTCAAATTACCCTGGACACCTAAACTAGGATAACCCGTGACTTATGTTACGTGACCCGTGAAAGTTATCTCGTTTACAGTAAATATGTAAGCATAAATCTATTAGTAAAGAGAAATCGAAGAAAATTGTTTGAATACATTTATGACGTCACTTACTGTACATTTTTTGATAAAACAATAAACGAAGGTTATTCGTACATATGTACGGCAGTGGTTTCCGTATCTAAAGGTCACTTGTTCAATTCGAGCCTTAAAGAGAATGTCAGCCGAACGAGTACGAGTATTAAATACGAAAAATTAATAATTAATATAAGAACGAAACTGACTAAAGTGATAAGGGGCTTCCGACGTTCTAGATTATATTCCGATCCAACTTCAACTATTCCTCGCAAATATTAAAACTCAGCTTAATCTTAACTAAAGGTCAATTCTACTTCATTTATATCGGTTATGATAAGGTACCGATTATATTCCGATACAAATTCGATCGAACCGCAACTGGATTGCGGTTTTAGTAGAATAGGAAAACGGCAGAACGGTTACATTTTGATTCGAAGGCAATAAAGTGATAATTTGTTAGTAGAAATGGCGCCCAGTACGATGTAGGTACATACTTTGGATTTATAAATGGCAAGAAACTTATTTTAATGACGTATATTAAATAGCAATGCAATTTCATTTTTATTTAGCCAATTTGAATATTCACTGTGAACCTTATGGTATTTTATTATATTAAGACGATTAACCAAATTTCCCACAATTATAAAATTATTGTCAGAACTTTGACAACCTGCGACATTACTATAATATAACAATTTACGATGCCTATTTACTACCTTCGTAAAAATGTTCAGTACAAGTTAAAATACGAACGAATATCATACAAGCAGTTTCTAGGTTATCAATTAGTGTCAGTCTATGATTTTATGCCTATTATTAAAGCTATTGTTATATTCATATAAAATAAATGCTAACGTCATTGTTGCGAACAACAACTCAGAAAAATATTTGGTACGATTTTACATAATCCTTAAAATGTATTTTTTTAAGATTTCAAAAGCAATTTCAAATTACTTTATATAAATGTAACGTCAATACTACTTCCAGTTACTTTATTTAAACTAAGTATTTCATGCCCTTGATTTTTATTTTTTTATTTAGTTCGCATTCAGTGGGATTTACGCTTAGCTAAACAAAGAGGTTACTATAAAATTATATTTAAAAAAAAAACATTTGTAATATATAAAAGATTTCACCGACAAATTTGGTACTCAATGTTATCAAAATTCATATGTAAGCTCTTTTTACTTTGCTCATAGTCGGAAAGTAAAAGAAACAGTACATAGTTTTTCTGCGTGAAAGCTCACCCTCAGTCGTCACGCAATGCGCGCGCGCCGAACAAACCGGTACTTTTTCCTGGTTTACAAATTTAACGTGCCCACTGTCGGTCTACTTAGATGGAGTAATTGGCATGGCAAAGACTATTGTTCTCGGCAAACTGCCGTGTCCCGCAAACTACGTTATTTCTTTTGAAATTCATCTGTAACGATGGACGATACTATTGTCAAATAAAATGATTTGTTGTCTCAAATTTCCTCAAATTTCCTTTTTATAGTTGAGCCCAAGAAATATGTTCACCACATCAATGATGAAGGAACATTGACAGAAATTAACTTATTCAATTAACAATCACAAACTTACTTTTATATATATAGGCTTTATAAACTTCGATTAGCGCGTGCTTAGTTAAGGCATAGATATATATAAACAGGACTTATGTTAGTGGCATTAAAATTTAAAACGTTTTCGCTCGCTAATTGCATACGAAAATTCTTTATACAAAATATATGTAAATCATTCAACATTTATAGCATTATCTCATTCTTTCAATTTTTTTAAAAACATTTTGTAATGACGTAAATAAGAAAATAGTTTCCCCGTTTTCGTAATTGTTCCAAATCACAAATTTTGTTCTTTACATGAGCATATTAAATAAAACAACACAGACTTGTGTGTCACAGGTCTTCATAGAAAAAGGGCACAGATAATGTGATATCTACGTCTGGCATATTTATGGTAAACATAAATGTCTCTCTTTTTATCATCACTGATTTTAAATTTGAAAGACAAAGACAATGTATTGCTTGACTAATTACCCTCTAAACAACAATTTTACTCTACGTATATTTTATTTCATACGAGTTAATAATGCAGTTATTTTCTTAAATAATTTCAAAGCTCTCATAAGAGGAGGCGGAAGCCCGCATCCTGCTTAGGTCGTCACGCACGAAATACAAATGAAATTCTTATAATATGATCAATAGTAATATTAAAATATACGAGGAAATAAACTTATTATCTTTTTATGAAATGCTTGATTTATGTAATATTAACAGTAATAAACTGAGCCATCGGTAACGTATCGCGAATTCAATATATTTATTATTTATCCATCGAACTATATTTTACTATGAAATGATATTAATAATTTAAGCAGACGTCTGCGGAAGCTTCCGTATTATAATTATATATCTTGATTGTCAGACCACCTGGTGGGAATTATTACCACGCGATGTTCGGTACGCGTGACAGGTATTCGCTATGTAGGTAATGCTAAATAGAACTAATGATCTGACAATAAGTGTTAGAATCTAAAATAAATAATTACATAATTATATTATATAAAATAAATGTTCTATACAGAAACATTCATCTGTTAATTTTCCACTGGTGGGTTTTTAAGCAGAAGGTTTGGATTTGATTCCAACCCGCCGCTTCAACGCACTTATATGACAGATTTTCATTTGATACTTGCAGGTACCTCCTTGTCTTCCTTCACAGGAGCGCTCGAGTTGTATAAGTTAAGATAAATTAAAATCAAGCACACGAAAATTGTGTTTACTTGAGTTTGAACCCAAAATCTTGGGTTAAGGTTCACTCGTCATAACAACCACAAGCCCTTGGCTCTTGATGAATATATTATTGAGAGTTAGTGCTGCCAGCTTTGAAGTTAATATTGTTAGATACTCAATCATCAGTTAGTCTACTCACTCACACTCATACTCACATCAATACATTGTATGTATTGTTCCGGTTTGTACGAGAGGGCGGACCACTGTAATTAAAGGTCCAACCGGCTAATAATAAATAATCAATAGTTAGTAATGTTGAGCGTTACTCTCACCAACAAATATAATCAATTTTATTTCGTTGTCCTCTGTATAGTCATCACATGTCTTATTAATATTCAATGTAATATAGATGCCATGATCAATTGTATACGTGATAACATTAATTTGTGAATGTACTTTTTCTTAATATGAATTAGAACCGAAGTTACTACATTAGATTTTTTGTTTTCGATTATAAATAGAAACGTATCAGGAAAAGGACATCGATCAAATTTTCTTTCAGTGAATATCTGTTACATTAACAATTTGAATTTAGAACATAACATTGTAATGCATGCGTTGAAACAAATAAAATCATTTCGAACAAGTTACGGGTAATGTCTAACTATATATATTTATGTCTCCATTTTAAAAAGCGGTAAAATCAAAATTATGTACTGTATAAGCCTTATATGTAAAAAAAAAAGCAAAACCCAACATTACAAACGATTGTCGATTTAATTCATTAGTGATATTATGATAAATAAATTAGAATTTTGAATTAACACAATTAAAATTATACAAAACATTTGACTGAATTTTTCATCGCCGGTTTCAGATTTCACTTATACAAACGCTTGGTAAATGGCGCGAGTGACGTTGATAACATCGCATTACCTATGTCTCACCGTGGGAATATATGTAATAACTTAAAACAAATGAAATTAAATATTATGCCAGCGATAACACAGTAGTGACACGTTAACTGACGAACAACATAATTGCTCTTTCGTCTAGTTTTTAACAAATACACAATACATTATAATATCTAAATATACCACTTATTATTATACATTTTCGCAAAACCTTTTGATTTGTTCATAAAACATAATACAAGTACATCACTTCAAATATAAATAACTGTGATTTAACGGGATCGACTTTAATCCAATTACCGAGGTATCGCATTAACTAGCCGATACTGGTCGAAGGGTGGAAGCCTTGACTACTTACGTGGGCGACTTACGCAGGTCACCTAGCCATTGATATATGTAGGTACATATGAACATTATTTAAACAAATGTTCCGTAAGTATTAGGTAATGATTACAGTCGCCATTTAAATCGTTCCTATTTATTTATAAACAATGAGCATTATTCGTGTATTCAGCAGTAGATATTACTAATCGTCACGTCAACATGATGAATGAGATATCTTAGCCAGGCTACGTATAAAACGTATCGACTAATTTTATATCGCGATGCCACCCATGAATAATATATTAAACCTGTTATTGTTGCTAAATAAGTGAAAGTGTATAAGTAGTACGAAATAGATAACATTTTCACGTTATCGAATAAGGCTATAATAAAAAACATTAAAAAAAAATAGCTTGCGAAAAATTAAATGTTTACTTAATTGTACAGACAAAAAACGACAAAACAGCATGCATACATTTTATTATTATCTTTATTCATTTTATTTTTAATATAATATATTGAAATCTCATCAGTCACAAGATTTCGTCAAAATAACAGATGATTCGTTTGAGACCAGCACATTCTTTAAAATATGTAAATTGATAAGATAACATCACCGTTTTTTCATTGTTTGTTGAATTTTAAAGCTAAAAAGAACATTGCAGTTTGATCACAGCTTGAAATTTAGTATAAGATTTAATGGTTTGGCTGATCTACCCGGCTATGTTTGCGTACGAATTAAGAGGACGAAGAGGTATTTGTAAGTGTAGTTTTGTGTTATCGTTATTTTATTCCGGTTTTTTTTTATGAATTATACAAAAAATTCTCGATCTTTGTCTAAATTCAAATCAAAACGATTTTATAAAAACATAACACCATATAATCTGTATAAAGTGCTTTAACTTTTAATATACAGATTATTACTATATAATACATTAATTTATTTATAAGGTAATAAAACTAGCACTAATACTTTGCATATATTTTAATTTGAGACGTTGAGGAATTAATTGTCCGATTTCATTTATAATATCTTCCCGTTGTTCTTTCGATTAAAATATTAACAGTGACAATTATTTTTATAGGAAAAGATTTATATAATCTTATGCCATTTGCATGTTTTACTAGTGCGTGACTAAGTCACAGCCACTCGATCGCACGTTTCAAACTTGACCCACATCTCCTGCGAATCTATTGTCTTCGCCTGACCTCGATCCATGATGTCAACCCAATGTCTTACTCGAAAATACTTGCATTTCCTTAAGCGTCCTTCCAAAAACAATACTACTCATTTTAATAGTCCTCGCCACAAGTTTCCCCCTCTTTATAAGTACTGTACAAAGTCCGGTCCTTTGTCTTTGTCTCGGTAATCTTTTAAGAAAGAATATATTTATGTAAAATCTTTAAAAAATAACCTTTCATTCTGATATATTTTGCCTTATGTATGTTTGTGGTTTGTATTTTCTAAAAAAGTACAATTGTGAAGTATCGCTACTAGTCATTGTCAAACGAAAACAAACTTTCCTTTAAAAGGTATAATTTAATATCATTACAACAAAATTAGACACTGAACGCAAATAAAACTTTCCACACTTTCTTTTTGGACTCCGGCTTTTGAAAGGAAATCCCGTTACAACATGGCATTGCCCTAGTCTCTGCATGACAACGCTTTCCATGGCTTTTATGATGCTACTTTTGATAAATTGCTTAATGACTTTGAAATCTATTGAAGTTACAAACTCCAGAACATTAACTAACAATTATCAGAATAATAAATATGATTTTTTTAATTACTTCAATTAATTTAAAAACAAACCATTTCTTAAACATCATAAAATTCGAATCAAGTTTCGGGGTTATATCTGTATAGTAAGAACAGCATAAGTTGCTGTTGAAGGCGGACATATTTATTTTTAATTGATACAAAGCGATATTTTAGCAAAACATACTAACATGATACATTGTATCTCTTGTTACAGGCATGTCTTTAGACGAGGGTAGACAGTCGCAGCGGCCATACCGTTATGGCATGGTTCTGCTATGCGCAGGCGCTCTTATAAACTGGCTAGGGCTTGCCGAGGACTACGCGGAACCAGTTCGCTACGTGGGTGTGGCTTGCATCGTCGCCGGCGCGCTGCTCATCTGTGCAGCTATGTGCTGCTGGCTGCAATCGCCTGCCAGACAGCCACAGAATGACCGCGCATCGCCAGACACCCACCAAGTGAGTTTCACCAGAAATTCATATACTATATTGACATTTTATATATATTCAATATATATCAAATGTCAACTCAGAAATAGCATAGTAATATTAATACATATCTCCCGTTCTATTCTAGTGCTATTGTTTATCCGACATATTAGTTTCTTAAGTTTGTGGCTAATTAGTAAACTTAATAACTGAACAAAAATATTTTTTAAAAAGAGTTTACTTAAAAAAATATATACGTTATATTTTAATGTCCTCACTATTTAATTGCAGATTGACGATCCTATCCACGTTATCTCAATGCCAGACGAGGAGACGATGCAGCAAAAACCTCCAGACTATGACACCGTGGCTGGAGCACCACCAACGTACGACGATGCTATCAAGTTGAACCCGGCGCGACTGCTGCCTGCGACCAGCAGCGCCCGAAGCTTTGCCGAGACCCCGCAAACTCCCAATTCCGACGTTACGATCATTCCGGGTCAACTGGACGAAGCGCACGGACCAGCCACGCCTCCCTCGGCCGTGGTGCCCGTCCACATGCCGCACGTGCAGACGCAGGTCCCCAAGACCCCTCCGCCGCCATACAGGCCCCCGCAGGCGATCAGATGAAAGGTTGTCAGGAAAGCTGTGTTACTTTAAATCGACTGCTGTTTCATGTGATGTGACCTGTAAATATGTTAAACATGCATTGTGAGCGGTTGATCACTTTCGTGGAACTCCACGGACATCTTATTGAAATGTTACGGTATTATTTAATTATATCATACATATCCACACATGGAACGATTTTTTTGAATTTAGTAGGATGTCGAGCGTAGGAACGATGCGTAGGTACTTATGTGATATTAAAACGTAAATAATAATTAGTTACTTAATTAACCTACCTGCTGTATATATTTATTATAAAAATATTAGTTTGTTGAAATGTAAGAAAAAATGTACCTAAATAACAAAAATCTCTTCCAAATGGCATGAACTCGTACTACTCAGTATGAAATGGAACCATCAAACCGAAAAATAAAAACGTTTGTAGGAAATTAAAGCAGTGCTAGAGCTGTGCCATTAATAATGTTATTAATTTAGTTACTTCCTATGTATAATCTTTAAAATATTTGGTACAGTATTATGTGATATTGACCAGGGCATGACCTATTGCCACTATTATAAGAATTGCACTTCTCTTGCTCAATCGATTGAAGTCGTATCATTACATTAGACTGCTTGATGTAACAAAACAAGGAAAGATTGACGAACTATAAATATACTAACGAGATACGCTAAGGCAACTGAGCATTTAACAACAATAAAACTAATTTATAATAAGGTTGATTCCTTTAGCGTTTTTGCAAATTTTCATAGAAAAAAATATATATACATATGTATTGGCACGATAATCAGCATGTTATATATCGTTGATACTGTGTAGCTAGTGACTTGTGATAATTCATTATTAGTTTATAATATTGATGGCGGGAAAAGCGAACGCATTGATTGCGTTTTTTGTACTTTAGATGTTATTGCATTTGTCAAACTATCATTCACACAATTCCTGTTGTCAATAATCTTACGATTAGATTAATGTTGAAATACAAATCGGTTTGTTTCTATTCTAGTCTTAAATTAACGACTACAATAAATAAACTCTTTGTTAATCACCAGGCAAAATAATTTGTATTTGTACAAGTTCTTATTGCACAACTTGAAGGTGATTTGTCAATATTAATTTTAAAGTATTTAGTTATTATTTTGTTATTTTAAATAATTCTTTTTTGAGATTAAAATTGTATTCGTAAAACCGTTCAACTCAAGATCATTTGTCATATTCATGTAATTATTGTGATCTTTTTTAAGGCAGCTTCTCTTCTTCTTTCTTATCTTTAATACATGAACCATACCGACCATATAAATTCTTGCCATTTACTACAGATGTAAACAATTACTATGCAACTGCAGTTGGTTTTGAGTGAACCGCGTTAGAAAACTAAACTTAGTCGCATCAATGCCATGATCTAAGCTAAAAAATAACGTAGGAACTGTGAAATTAATTTGTTCAATAAAACGTGGTTAGTCCTCATTTGGCCTAATGTTAAAACATTAATTAAATATAAACATCGACTGTCAACTAATCCTTTAATAGAGCTTGCAATAAATTGGGACCAATACTTAACATTATTGTAATATTATATAACACCCTAATAATAATTACTTTTCTGTTTTAAGATTTACAATGCTGAAGTTGTGCATTTATTATTTGTACATTTTACAAAGTTACAAAATTTGAGTGTACATACAAAATAAATGTTGTTGCGAAAAAATAATAGTTTTCTTTTTGACTTTTACCATTTTTTTAAATAAAGCGGTTTCTAATAGCAGTATTATAAAATAACGATTATTTTTTTATTTATCATAGTAGTGTTGTTTTTTTTATGAATACTATAGCTATTACTTGTTTTAATACTATACAGAAACCGGTATGTGTTGATATTAAATTGACCTTCGTTTGACTCATACACGCTTTAAATAACTTTAAATAATAGGATTCTTCTAACTGGCTTATCTTGCTATTACAGCAATTACGCATATGACAGGTTTCCTAGCTCAATTTAATACTCGTGAAACTGGAAGAAAGAATTAAGTGTGAAAGAGACCCACTATAATGACGTCGTACCTACTTAATCAACATGACGTAAATATTACCACTTATTATTTACAGTCTAACTGTAACAGCCTATTGTTCTCAATATTTAATTACTTTTTAATATCTTCGTTTATTTATTATTCTAATTTTTAAATTAAGATTATACGTACAGCCTTCCACATATTTTGATAATTATGCCTTCACTTAATTTGAATCTTCGCACAAAATTGCTTACTGAAGATCTCAAGACAATTCGTTTCAAATATCGTTAGACTTGTAATAGTTTTTCGAGATATAGTCGTAAGATATAAAACTTAACAAAATAAGAATGAATTGACACTATTATCGAAAATATTTACGAAGACCGAAAACTATTGAATCTATCAATCAATTGATTCAATAGTTTTGAATCCCTTTTCAGGTTTTTGTAAATGCAATATAGGTAGATAGTGAAGCGAATCAAAATTCTATCTAATCTATCAAGAGAGAACAGGTCTATTTGTAATAAATATTATATTATTCTAATAAGTGAATAATATTAAATATCACTATTTCGATGGTCATATCTAGTTCAAATTCCCAAGACTAGTCTGCGCTACTTTGGTATATAATAAATGTTAAAATGTAATTATATAATCGTTTTTTTTTTTTAAGTTTAAAAGAATATTCTAGTAGTAGGTAATAGTAGAAGGAGATTCAGAAACAAATAAATTGTTTAGGTTGAATTGATATGTGAATAGTTTAACGCGTAATTCAATACAATCAACGTCGATAATTTATTCTTGTGACATCTTCGTTTTAGTCAAGCTCTAATAATATACAAATGTTGTTCTTCTAACTCCGCAATAACCTCTTTGGGAGACTATAATTATTATTTATATTTAATTTGAATAAGAAATAGGTACCTACATAGTTATTTATAAAATAATTAGAGTAATTTCATTACAATTTGATTTTGAAGGAAATGTTATAAAAAGTCTTATATTCTATTATTTGACATATGCAAAGAATAATAATTATAACGTTTAGTTGTTACGAAAATAGCAGGCCTGCCTGCCTTCGATTCATCGGTTTACGTCTTAAAAAGAACGACAACTACTGTAGAAAATTTCACTTGTTGAGCAGTGCTTTCAGCTTTATGTTCAAATTCAAAAAAACTTTATTATAGTATTTTATAGAAAACTATATACAGGGCCGGATCTACCAAAGCCCACGTAGCCCAAAAAGCCATATCTTTTTGGGCTACGTGGATTCAAGAGGGCCCCAGCTAAATAATGTCAATGTCAAAAATAGGCGATAATGCGAACGAATCGATAACTTTATTTTATTTATTTATTTAAAATACTTTATTGCACAACACAGGAATACATAATGGAAACACGAAACATTTAATAAATGGTTCACAAAGGTGGTCTTATCGCTTATAGCGATCTCTCACAGACAACCTTTGGTGATAGAAGCTTAGAACGAAAACAGGTAAGTGCAGAAATAGATAGAGAGAGGAGATAAAAGCTATAATATAAAAATATTTATACTAAAGTATAATAATAAACTACACAGATCGTATGGTTTGCAGCCCTGCGAGTCCTGCAATTAATCAAACCCATTTAATTAAATTAATTCGAGTCTACGTTCAGATATGTCTTAGGTGGGCCCCTGAGTAGCGTTAGCCCAGGGCTCCATAAACTTACGGGCCGGCCCTGACTGTATAGAATTCTACGACCGTTTTGGAAAGAAATGTCTCAGACAGGCTTTAGAAGAACCGGCCGAAAAAAACTCAGCGGGTATTTTTTTATCTCTTTGACTGTTTCCTTCAGTGCTCAGTGGTCCAATGCTCTGTGGATGTAAGTAGTCGAATCAATACATTGAATTAATAAATCGGTATAAATATAACCAATTTGAGTTTTCGTAAGCAATGTTAATCGATCCTTAATAAACTTACTATTTCATTATCTTTGAAGTTATTATAGCCTTAAGCCTGATTCTATTAACACAGTTGCGAAAAGGGAAGGGATATTAATGGTCACGTAATTACCTTCGCTCTAATGTGTTGCATTTTTTATAAAAGATTGCTAATAGCTTATTATGATAAAGAACGAGCAGAAAACTTATATATTCTGAGATATTCTGGTGAATGATGTCAAGGTTATAAATAATCATAGATACAAATACTTAATTAGTAGATGTGTTAACAAAGTCGGCTACGACTAGGTCGTATAAGCCGAGTCTGATTGTATAATGATTTGTAGCATAACATATTTATTAAAATTTAAAAATATTCGGTATAAAAAACTCCTATAAGTACCTACTTCTTTGCACATGTGGAATACATTCGCAAAGACAAAGCAAACACTCACAAATATATTATGTAACTACATGACAGTAGATATTATAGCCCACTAGTACGTGCATAAACACAATTACACCTGTATTACCTGTATCTCATATTCAATCAGGTCAGCAATACGACACAAACGGAGATCCATACACCGCATGACGGACAGCTTTGATTGCTTTTAAAGGCAAAGCTCTCGGAAGTATAAACTTTCTTCACAGAAAAAGCTTTTGTACGGGCTTTGCACAAAACGCAACCCTCAGTATTTATACCAGCCGAATTTGAATGTCACCATTACGAGTAAGGTACTACTCAAATATTCGTGATTGATATGATGCAAGATAATTTTTATTTAAAATAGTTTTAATGAAATGTCTGTCGAGATTAAATTTTAGGTATACCATATCTTATATGGTTCACAATCCGTCAAAAAAATAATTGAGTGAATTTCATTAATCGTAAATATCCGATGATTTTCATGTATGTAGTATGTACATAGTATATCTACCACTATGCTCCATTGCAAAGTGGAGCAGTGTGGTGGAAGAAGTTTCCAAACTCTCCTCAATAGTAGAGGAGGCGTTTGCGCGGTATTGGAATATTTACAGAATCTCTGTGTACCAAATTCAATTACTATCGCCAACAATAAAAACGCCTAAATCCTAACATAAAAAACCGTGAAAACCATGAAACAATTACATTAAATAAACTTTATAACAGCTATCAATTCTTTGTTTATAATTTACTTATTTATAGCTGTAAAGTCAATGATATTTTTTCTTAAAGTAAATATCAAACAGTGTATACTATACGTACCATTCCATCTGTTTTACTATAATCTATGAACCCTTTGTTTACTAAATAATACAGCTACTGAAGCTGCTATATATATTCTGCTGAAGTATTGACACTTCCGCATTCCGCCTTCAAATATAAAAGAATATCTTTAGGTAGACTCTACACATTACTTCAAATGATCTATTACCTCATAAACATCGAATTATTTGCTCACTATATATAAACAATGTTTAAAGTTACAACTTAATGCAATTCGTTGAAAGTATTCATCAAAATAAATGTTACAATGTGTACTATTTAGTAAATGATCTCATACTGTAACATAATCGATTTTCATAGTGTGGTGCCGGAGTTAATTAAAATACATAATTACTTGAACTTGGCAACTAATTTGTGTATATCTCTGGCAATAATAAAGAAGTGTGTGATTATTTACTATTGTATTATTATCGCTATATAGTTATTGTTTTGTTTCACTACTATTTATGAATTTGCACTCAACTCACAAACTACTGCTGTAGACTATGAAATATACTTTACTTCTGTGACTATTATTATTTAGTATAATTCAATTTAAAGAATTATATTAAAACAATAGATATAACTCACCTTTAAAAGAAATGTATTATACTACAGGCTTAAATTAGTACAGTTAATAGCTTTGCTATATTTTTTTATGGACGACTGATTGACTTAAATTACAGTGTGTTTGCCAAAAAATAATTGAATATTAAAACTTAATTAAAAATTTGTTAAAACAAATAATGTCTAGAAATCAGATTGGTTGAATAAAAATTATACCCTTGCTTATAATAGAAAAATAATGAAAAAAAGTAAATTGTCAGTACAAAGTAAGGTAGTAGTCGCTAAGCCACTTGTCAGTTGTCATTGTCAAATCAACTGTCACTTACGAGAGTACAATGCTTACAATTTACAAAAACTAAATAATAAATAAAATCAAATTGGTTGCGTGCTAGTGCTTTAGGTGCATACTTTAAAAGACTAAGACAAAGTTTTTTATGTAGTACATTGACTTTTGCAAGAATGTTTTGATGTAAACATTATTAAAAATAAATAAAACTTACTTTAAAAAATTACCTATATGAAAAAAATGCCGGTTGAATTAAATAGTCTAACAGAGGGATGGTTAGAATTAGAAAGTGATCCCGGATTGTTCACATTACTATTAGAAGATTTTGGTGTTAAAGGAGTCCAAGTAGAAGAAATTTATGACTTACACAAACCATTTGAAAGTCCTGTTTATGGTTTTATTTTTTTATTTCGTTGGATTGAAGAGCGACGATCGCGTCGTAAATTTGTAGAGCAGACTGAAAGTTTTGTGCGAGATGAGGAAACTATTAATAATATATTTTTTGCACAGCAAATGGTTCCAAATAGTTGTGCTACACATGCCTTGCTTTCAATTTTATTGAACTGTCCCAACCTTCACTTAGGAGAAACACTGAGTAGGCTAAAGGTAACAAGGATTCTAAAACAAATATTGTAAAAGAGTTAGCATTTTATACATTTATATAACCATTTCAGCATCACACACTTGGTATGAACCCAGAAAACAAAGGCTGGGCAATAGGAAACACTCCCGAACTTGCTTGTGCACACAATTCACATGCTATTCCACAAGCTCGTAAAAAGACTGATAAAAATGCAGTAGTCCCAACTGGACGCTTCACAGGTACTTTATATGGTTATGTACATTGGTTAATTATTTTGTTGCATAATATGTAATGTTAATTTTGTATGATTTATAATTATAACTATAAAAGTGGCTGTACCATAGACATAAATAGTATGTGTAAGAAATATATATAATTTTACTAACAAAGTTTTTGTAAACTTCTTGAGTTACAACATATAACAAACAAGACATTAGATATTGCTGCTAGCTTGTTATATTGCTAATCCCATGGCCACTGTTTTAAGTTCCAAGATGGATCCAGGGATAGTTGTTCGGTGTTCTGTCAAGATACTCTTAATAGCACAAAGAAAGGAAATTACTTGTGTTACACTCTCAAATCTCAGAAAGCATGTAAAGCCATTGTTCATCTGCTTGCACACACTTGGGCAAAATAATATATCTCTTACATATATGTCTTTTCCTTGAAATTGACCCCCAAAAACGAAATTTGATCAGAAGAAGTTAGAATTAACACTTGACCAATATTATGATTTTTTATAGGAGAAGCTTACCATTTTGTAAGCTTTGTCCCAATAAATGGTCATTTATTTGAATTGGATGGGCTAAAGCCCTATCCTACGGACCATGGACCCTGGGCTATAGATGAGGATTGGACTGATAAGTTTAAGAGGGTTATGGCTGAGAGACTTGGACGAGATGCCGGAGAGCAAGTGCACGATATAAGGTATATTATTTGTCTTATTGTAACCAGTGGTACATATATTAACAGGCTGATTAGACTTGAGCCTAGGGCTGCACACTTGAGGAGTAGTAAATTTAGGAACAATTTAGACAATTTTTTTTAAAGAAATAATTTTATATATTTAGTAAATGGACAGCCTGCACATAAAACTCTGTAAATTAAACAAGTTTGAACACTTCTGTGATTTACAGAATAATCGCATATATTTTTAATGTTAATGATACAGGATCATCATCATTGTCATAAAAATAAATTTAATTTTAAGTATTATAATAAATTGAATAATACCTATTGGTACAAAATTTTGCTAAGAAATTAGACCTATATTTCAGGTTCAATCTTATGGCAGTGGTACCTGACAGAAGAATAGCACTAACACAAAGATTAAGTTTATTGGAAATCAACCAGAAGAGAGTAAAGGAAGCCATCTCCAAAATAGGAAAACATTTACGATATCTTCTAAATAAAAACCGAGAATTCAGTGGTAGATAAACAAAATATTGTCATAAATATGTAATTATTAAAGTCATCAAAATAAATAATTCATTCTACAGAATCGTCAGTTATTATATGTTAAACAAATATATTATATATATATATAATTAACTCAAAAATCAGTAATAGGTGATATCAATTACATTGTTGTACATTTTTAATACATAAAATGTAGCTCATCTACAACTTCTATATATTTAACTATATTTATGCAAGAATGTAATAATTGTCACATTTAAACAACCCTAATTATTTATTATTATTTAATAATTTGCCTATAAAAATTTTTAAACATATTGCATGCATATTTTTAATTTGCAGATGAGGGTATGTCACAGAGCAATAATGTCGATCCTGTAATCGAAAGTTCTATTCATATATGCGAAGATGCAATTCTCAATGCTCTAGATGCCTCTGAAGTATCATCGCTTGATTTGGATTTTACTCAATCCATAACAATTGAAATTGGTTCAACCGAAAGAGCACAATTTGATAGCTGTCTCAGATTGGGTAAGTTTATTACAAACAACGTAAACAAATATTTTAGTGAGAAAAATTTTACTTAGATATTGTTGTAAGGCAATATTGCCAATTTTGTCATGCCACATTTCATTTTTTGTTTTAATTCCAACAAAAATACTTTCATTTTTATGTTTTATATTTATTTCAAAATATAATATGTATATTTAGATAAATTATGGTTTATTGTTAATGCATATAGTAAGCTTTATACATTGTACTTTTTATTTACAGCTGATCCTATTGAACCTACATCGGTAGTTAAATTTGTTACTATAAATGGAGAAAATCAGATTCTTTCTGATGTAAGTACCATTATTATATGCTAAAAATACTATTTTATTATTAATATTGGTTCGGTTTTACTATTTTAGTACAAATAACCATGTTTTACTTTAGATCTACCCAACTTCCACTACTGCTCTAGTCAAAAGCAACAATATGCCCATTGTATTATGTTCCGAAGTGGTGCCTGAGCAGCCACATAGAATGAGAAAATTATTATTTACACATTCGGAGCTGAACTCACTGATGAGTAGTATAATAGCTCAGGTAGAGTCATGTCAACAGGCTCTGAATGATGAAAACGACAAAAGGGATATGTATAAGGTAAGTCTATGGAATTTGCTTATGGAAAACTGACTTTTATAATACTCAATGAACTGTAGTTTTTACTGCTATGTGCCATACTATACTCACATGATTGTTATATTTACATAATTGAAGGCAACCGTGGAACCGTAATAATATTTTTTTTTAAAACAAGACAAACTTCGTTGAACTCAGTCATTGTGATCGCGTTATTTAACAAAAATACATTTTGGTAACCAGGTAGACGATTGTCGTCGCACGCACAACTATGACGAGTTTATCTGCACGTTCCTGTCAATGCTGGCGGAGCGCGGCGTGCTGGCGGAGCTGGTGGCGGCGCAGCTGGAGCGCGGCCGGAGTTCGCGCGCGCGGCGCCGCCGGCCGCGGCCGCGACCCCGCGCGCGCCCGCGACCTCGCCCGAGGGCGCGGAAATAATCTTTATTTTAAGGATCCGTTCCTTCGAGTTCAAAAAAATCCATATGGTGAGATTTCGGTGACTGCCGGTTTGTCTGTAGATTTGCTCAGAAATATTGAGTTTGGTTGAAGTATATGCAGTAAGTTCTATTTTCATATGAGAAAGCAACAGTACAGACTCAGTCACTCAATCACACAAATTTCGCCATGATTCTGTGTGAAGAACTAAATTGAGAAAAGTTTGTCTTATTTATTGCTTTAAGATGCGCAAGATGTTTTACCTTGTGGGGTATTCTTTTTTTTTAATATACATATAAAAAACAAACTTGTTTTTAATTTATGATCGATTTCGTTAATAATATCGTTAGATTCGTACAAAATTGTATCTTTGTAATTTGTTTAAAAAATATTAACCCATACAAAATCATCACTATATGAATCAATGTGTTAAAAATAAATAGGTATTAATTAAAGGTTAAATAAAACTAGAGTTATTTAAAAACGAATTATATTAGTACACTACGAACAGCGCCGTATTTACATGATCGTTATATTGTTAGAGAAATGTAACAACAACATCATTATTGTATGTTTAGGCACGTAAACATCGAACAATTTCCTTAAATTTTAAATATAACATTAGGAATAATGATGCCCGACTTTACGTACACACGGATATAGTAAGTAAACAACAAGATACTTCAACATGGGCATACGGATCGCTATAACACCTACGCAAATATTTATTCTAATCTAATTGTAACTCTTGTAACCCAAACCATTAACAGACTGCTTTAATTTCATTCAATTTTGTTTTTGGGAGCAAATGTATAAAAAAAAGGACACCCAGAAAGTGTTATTCATAACAGTTCATCCTATTATTATAAAATAAAAAACATGTTTTGAAGAAAATTGCGCATATTTCTCTCATTTCAACAAAATAAAAACATACATTTTATAAGTATATTTTCGGAAAATAAATTATATCAGAGATACACACAATTTGCGCTGGTCTGTTAATGCATTGAGTCAACGTTTGAAGTCCAAAAGGCGCAAAATTTGTTTTTGAAATTCTGTAAAATCAATATAGTACAAGAGGTGTCATAGTATTTTAAATCACGACATTTAGATTCTTTAATAATTACAGCTTTCGACATCCCACAAAATTTACTGGCCACATATCAGATATTTTTTACATGATTTTTTTGTGTTATTGTCACAAATAAGTTCATATTCAAAGATGGATAAATAGGATTTTAAATATATTACCTTTATTAATCAGCAAAATTGGAACGAGCAAGCAAGTATCTCAATGATAAACACTGCGTATCACAGACTAACAGAAATATAACCAACAACCTAACGTTACTACATATATGGCACTAAAACACTAACTTGAGAGATAAGAATAAGAGTAGTTAAGGCAGTTTTTTCAGTGACTTACATTCAAGCGTCCTTGCTCGTCGTAACAAATTAATGAATTCGGAAATTATAAATCGATACAGCGACTGGTCCTCATCCATCGTGTTACATTTCAATGACAATATAAACGAATTTATAAACTATTGGGTATTTCAACAAAATAATCCCGCAATAAAAATGAATAATACTCGGTAATAACAATTCAAAGTGATCATCAACGAAAGGGACAAGATGGCAGTAGCACCAGTATAAATTTTCAGCGACGCGCTCGTCTCGGACTCACAACCAAAACTTATTGCTATTATCACTACGAGAAATTGCACTACTCTGGGTGTCCGTGTTACTGAGTGGACCGAAACAGACCAATCTGCGCGATTCGAACAAAACATTCAAACGATTGCACATGCACGAAATTATTGCACTCTGCGATTTATAAAATAAAACTTAATCATACATATTTGATCGAAACGATATTCTCAAAATTAGACTAATAAAAAAAATCTACATCAAACCTTAGCACACTATTCACTACGGCATACCTCGACATTAAGGAACAATAAAATATGATCGATCGATAATCGTAAACCCCGCTCTACACTTAGTTCGCGAATCACTTGCGAAAGCCGGAAGGGTCCCGCGACATACATAGACTCCACTCACGCGTAGTTTAGCATATTTCATTTTACGGTATCGTATATCACTTTCTATCTCTGGTCCATTCGTTAGTCCAGACCGTCTTATAGGGTACGGTTATGTAAGGTAAACCCATTTAAATACATAAATAATCAGAGTGAGCTACTCTAACGTTCATCTTGGCCTAGCGACCCTTACCGTGAAACTACCGCGATCATAGCGAGCGTGGAGCGTTGAGTCGCGCCGTGACTCACGCACTAAGTGGGGAGCGGCCGTAAAAGTAAAGTAAGAACATGGGGCGAGGTGGAGCTGTTTCTAGTTTCAACTCTCGGCGCCGTTCAGCGTGTCTTTCAGGTCCTTGAGCACGGCCGCCTGCTCGTCGCTCTCGCTCTTCTCCTTCACGCTCGCCTCGGCTAAGCCCGGTATCGGCAAGTCTTTCAACTGTCTTTTTTCAATCTCCGCTTTGAACTGCTCTATGTCTTGAGGGCTGTAATCAATAATACGATTACATTTTCGCATCCACAGCGCTTTATGTCGACGTTTACTTTCTAAAAGTAGTATTGTTAAATACCAAAGTAAATATTTCAACAAAAAATTAAACTCTAATATTTTAAATATGGAATTTCACGTTGTTTATTGATCGAAGTGAATATAGAACATGCCACGTATAACATCATGTTTTAAGCGGTCTAAACGGCGGTAATCTGTATAAACTAACGTTATATACATTTTTACTATTGGTTCTTTATAGTGTTGGATATTTAATTTTCTTGTTAATCCTACTCTTTGAGAGCAACTTGCGTATAAGTCACTGTGAATTTTCGATTCAAATAATTTAATAAAATCTATGTAGATTCAACCGCTGAAAAACGCTGAGCAAAATGTGTGGGTGTGCTTACCTTATCTGTACGAATAGGATGCCGTTGATGAGGTTGAGCATGTCGATGACGGAGGCCATGGCCGGCGGCTGGATGTGCAGCGGCGCAGGGTGGTGGTGTCCGCGCGCGTAGGCCTCCGCCAACCGCTTCTGCAGCACCACCGCCTGCTGCGTAAGGTGGCGCAGGCACTCCGACGACTCACGGGTCTTTTCGTGTTTCTCGCCTAACTGTATTCGTAATTTAATATTTTTATATTTTTACTTTGCCAGACACATGGTTCAGGTCGGGTAGAATAGAGCTTTTGTTCAGGGTATTCATTAATCGAGCGTAATATGATCGAGTGTATCCTTTGTAAGTTACATACAGCATGAATGAAGTAGTTTAGTAATTGACGAGAGAGATATATATGTATACAATGGGCATACCAGCTGCTTGTAGATGGAGTAGGTCTCCTTCTCGTGCTGCAGCGCGGCGCGGAAGTCCCCGAGGCAGGACAGCGTGCGCGCCAGCAGATGGCGCGCCACGGCCGCCTTGAGCGAGCGCGCGCCGTGCGTGGCGCCCGTCACGCGCAGCCCGCGCTCCGCGAAGCGCAGCGACAGCTCGTACTCGCCCACCGCGTGCAGGATCAGCGCGATGTTGCTCTGCCGCGCGCCCCGAGACAGATACAACTTTACTCCTCCATTCGATTCAATTGAAGCGTCTGATACTTCAAACTAACTGTCAAACTTAACATCACGTAGCGACTGACCCCAAAAAAAACTGAATTTTATTTTTAATTCTGCCCGTATTTTTTTTTTGATGTTTCAAAATTATAAATGTAAACAATTGGATTATTTTACAGAGAATTCAATAATACCATTTAGACTTCATTTAATAAAAATCGACTGAGTCATCGCTCAGAGTGGGTATATTTTAAGCATGCTTATGGGAATTGATAAAAAAATTGTCCTCCAAGATAGAATATTAAATTACATATAAAACTAGTGGGAATTATAGTTATTACTTCCCTTTCAATTTGAAACGAACACAATTTTAACTGATAAGAGTACTTACATCCAATAAAGCCATCTCTGGGTGATTTTCACCACATACTAGGAGAGCGAGGTAGCGAGCACGGTACAGCAGTTTAAGCGCAGTGCTCACTTGTCCGTTAGCGAAGCAGTAAAGCGCCAAATGTGACTAAAACATAGTAATCATAGTATAAACGTATATTCAATAACTCTTAAACAAGTATCCATATCAAAAAACACTTTATATTCATTTTAAAGTAATTTTTGATATAGTTGGTATTTTTTTTGTATAAAATATCAATTAAGCATAAAATGCATAAATGATGTATAGAAATATATAAAAAATGTATAACTTCTTTATATATTTGATTATAAAATATTATTACAAACTGGTATCTTAATATTTATTTTGTATCTCGTTAAAAATGCTGATTAGAAAGACGAATTAAATATAATTTCGATTTTTCAAGAATCAATCCAAATTTTTACCAAGTTCCAAGACAATAATATACAAACATTTAATCACGTTTGTAGATTGTATTTAAATATTAACAAATTTAGAAAAAGTACATGTGTGTTATTTTAAACTCACATATTCCGTGATAGTGTAGGGGTGATCGATCCCATTGACCCTCTCGGACATGAGAACGGCCTTTTGCTGGTAGGCCATGGCGTCCCTGTGCTCGCCTGTCACGTAGCACAGACGAGCCACCATGCGGAGGCACTGAGCGATTTCTCCGTGCATGGCGCCGTACACGTTGTTTAGAAGATTGAGAGCCTCCGCTATCAACTCGTGGCCCTCGGACACTGCGCCGGCTTGGATTTTATTTTGACCCGTTGTGTAGAAATTGTACGCGTCAGATGCCTGAAATATACAGTTGAATTATTATTTTTAAATCAAATATAAATCCGCCTAAACTAAAATAGAACACATCAAATATTCTTACCCTTGGATTGATATGTTTGACGACGGGGAAAATATTCATAATGTCTGATCCTGAGAATGTTGTTTTATTTTTACTTTCAAAGTCGTACTCTCGCAACAATACTTGTAACCCAACTTTTAATGCAAATGACCTGAAATAAATAAAGGACAAAAAAATTATAACATTTTAAAATTTTCGAGAGACATAAATCAAATAAACGGTTATAACATACCTTAACAGTGATATTTTTTGAAGGGAGTATTTTTCAATCACGACATCCATGCCCTCAGCGTTGAGTTCATAGCCCCAGTAGGCCTGAAAAATTAATCATGAAATAAAATTATCGTGTTAATGAAATCAAGAACTTCATATATTATAATAAAACAAATTTCAAGTCATCTGCTTAATTAATTAACCAACCTTGAGTTCCTGTTTAATTTGTGCGAACAACGCCTTGGGAGTGAGGTTCTGCCAGTCTGGCGAGGGTGGCGGGGAAGAGGGCGAGGTGTGATGTGTTTTCTTAGCCCTGCGCCCTCTCGACCGCGGTCCTGCCTTCGCTGGAGCTTCGGCGACACTAGCGGCGGGGTTTTGGCAAGCTCCGAGGAAACAATTTAGGAAGTGTGCAACCGCAGCGCCCGTGCACATGGCCTCACAACCCTAATAACAATTATACGATTATATCATCCATAATTCTATTTGAAAATACCTACTTCATATTTAAGGAAATAATTTTAAAAATCAATACAGCGTTAAATCGTTACAAACCAACCACTCACATAGTAAAAAAGTTACCTTAGATAAGTATAGAATGCAAAAGCAGTGCAATCCGAACCTGCAGATAGGGCGTGTAGACGTGCTTGGCGGCGCGCAGCAGCAGCTCGGCCACGGCGATGGAGTGCAGGTAGGCGAGGCTGGCGTGCGGCTGCAGCGCCACGGCCACGCGGCCCAGGTAGCGCACGTTGATGCCGCGCGCGTGCAGCGCCTCCGTCAGCCCCGCGCCGTCCATGGGCGCCGACGTGTGCTCCAGGCACTCGCGCACCTGTGCGCACGCCACCGTTTTAATTTAATTCTTCTCGGTAGGATCTAATATCCGAATGCGTGGTAGCTTTATATTTTATTCTACACTGTAACCTTTAAAACGCAAGCAAAGCCGCGATAACTAGTATTGAATAAAATAAAACATTCATATTTTGTATTCATGTTATGTATGTTAATTCATATCAAAATAAAAAATAACGAGTTTTTTTGGGATTTCATTGTAATCAATTCAAGATATCCAGCTCAGCCCCATTTTTCTCATATTTCGAACCAATACATCTTATGTTTTTATTAGCCAAGAATTATTGTAAATTTTCGACTATATACTTTACAGTTTTAGTCAATTAGTATGCTAATAAACTGTAATGTTCTTACGAAGGCAGGAATTTGTGTGGTGAGCAAGAAGGCTGCGGCTTCTTTGACCAGGTGGCGCTGCTTGGCCAGCTGCTCCGGAGTGGCGGCGTGTTTGATGCCCGCCGAGTACACGTCGGGGTTGAATCTAACGTCGAACTCGGACTCCTTGAGCGAGGCCACCGCCCGAGCCGCCGCCGCTACCACTGCACGAGAACGCTCACCAGCTGAAAACGTGCTCATATATTTAGTTCATCAATACATTTGTGTTTAATAAAATTCTTATGATCAATATCTATGTATATAAGGCATTTATTAATAAATAATGAACTCACAATCATTTTCTGGCTTGTCGCCGCTGCATATCGAATCCGTTATACTCTCCACTATTTTCTTCGCTACATCAGTATCGATTTCGGAATAGTTTTCGTTGAGCAATATTTCATCATCCTTCTCTTTTGTCTCCGCACTCCCGGCTGCTTCTGTTTCCTTGGCTTCGGCTTTTTTGGCAGTGTCTAGCTTATCTTTCTTTTGTTTCTTATCCTTAGTTTCCTTCTCTTGGCTTTTATTATCCCTCTTAGTTTCTTTTTCAGTCTCTTTAGCCTCTTTTTTATCATTTTCTTTATTAGCTTCAATCGATTTTTGTTCTGAAGTCTTGCGCTGCCGTTTCGCACTTAGCTGTTGTAGGTGGAATGCAGCGTAGCGTATGAACATGAAGTAACGTGCCCTAAACAACAATTTAGATATGTATTTTCATTGAAGAAAAAAAAAATTAATTTTATACTCATATTTGCTTATATAAAATTACTTACTCGACAAAACTATCAACTAATTCCTGTCTAAGGCAACACAATTTGTGCTTATGTATAATAGGGAAGCCCATAGACTTAATATCTTCCCTTAAATCATCATCGTCCACTGGAAAAGAAAATAAATCATTTTTACATATCTATAAATTCTTTTTATCTATATTTAGACAAAAAAAAAATATAAAATTACAATATATTTGTAACAATAAACATGAATGATATAAATAATTGAATAACTCACATTGCAGGAAATTAACATCGGGAGGAAATGTGCGCAGAAGGTCCAGAATGTAGTGTCTGCCATCGTTGCCGATAATGCCTTTACACTCAACGCTGGAGCACAGTTCCACCGTTTCTCCATTCGCACTCACAACTGAGTGAGGCATTATCTTTAGCTGCTGCCCGGCTTTGCTTAACTAGGAAAAACATTACATATTGTTGAAGAGCATTGTCTAAAAAACTTAAGTTATATCTTACTTATATATAATATTTTATTCCCAGCCCATATATTTAAATGTAAAATAAAAATAGAGTCATGCAATCAAAGTAAAACCTTATATTTATTTTTCTTTTTACAATTGAACGCCGGGTAACGCACTATGGTGCTCTGCCAAATAATTCGTATATCTTCTGATGTGCGTCATCTCGATACGATATGATACATTGTACATTTTAATTGCATTTAATTATAGAAGCATAACTTCTTAAACGATCGAAGGAATAAAACTATATTATTGATTTGCTGTATTCCATCCACTGCTTGGTAAAGCATATTGCAATCGAAGGTAATAGACAAATTCTATACATAAAGAGGGCATAACAACTAACAACAGCATGCAGACTCACCAGCTCCATATACTTGGGATGTGAGAGCACGGTGGTCCCGAAGTCGATACTGCCGTAGACGACGCTCTGCTCCTGCTCCTTCTCCAGGATGCCGGGGATGATGGACTGCGCCGTGACGCGGTACCCGCGGTAGTCCACCACCACGGTGCCCAGCGTGTGCAGGCCGGCCGTGTCCACCGCGCTGTACACGCGCACGCCTTGCAGGTCGTTGCGCTGCGGGCACGCTCACGTCTACACATTCTACTCAATCGTAGGCCATACGGAATATACTCATTTTAAGGCCAGAGGAGCGCCTCGGCTGGGCCTTGTGTGGCGCCTTGATACAAAAATTAAAAGCGATTATCAACATCGATTTAATATATATACATGTTTTAAATTAATTAGTGGTGTAGTTACCGGTGCGACAAAAGCTGCTGCATCCCCGCCAAGGTCTTTGTAGTGATCGCGAACATCGAAGCCAAGCGAGAAAAATATATTGTTCCAAATGAACATTTGCATCTTCGGCTCTTCGCCCGGATTTATTGCCATCACGTTGCCGTCGACCACGGCCATCGCACCGCGGGTGGCCGCCGCCACAAAGTCACTGTGCACCTAGAAAAATTACAATTTAATAAGTAAATGACGTCCTGCCCGAACTCGAATAAAATTAAGAAATGTTATTTTTTTATAAATTCGAAATAAGAATCCAATGTAAATTTTTATTAGAAGGTATCATGCTATTTTGTATTTTATTTGGTATTTTAACCAGATCGATTTAATTTCAGAATCCTTTGAGTTTCTCTCTGGACAGTACCGAGCAGTCCGCAGAATGCTTATTTTATTTATGGTATGTTTACGTTTTGAGCGTTGCATCGAAGGCAATGAGGGCAGGATTTAATAACTCGAGTTTAATGAAGACTAATCTCTTTTTAGCCCAGTTCTGATGTGAACACTGGACATGCCTGCCGCCACCGGTGCTCGAAGAGGGGCACTGACCTTGAAGATGGCGCGCTCGCGCAGCAGGCGCTCGGGCAGGGTGGCGCGCGGCAGCTCGCGCGTGGTCTGCAGCTCCTCGTTCCAGTCGCGCGTCTGTCCCGGGATGTGCTCCTCGTAGCCCAGCTTCGAGGAGAACGCTGCATTTGAAGGGAACTTGGTTAAACTTACAGTTATCGAGCTCGCATATACTCTTTGGTTGTCAGTAAGCAGGTCACTGCAACTAATTATTTTTCTTAAGTATAAATCTAAGTATAAATCTTCTAAGATGGCATTACTCATAAGATACCATAGCTAATCAGTGACTGTTAATAACGGGAAATAATATCGGTTGACTTTTTATTAGCAATTAAAATAAAAGCAACGATATTGCATATTATATACAGTTGTACTCACTATCTTCTGCTCGGATAGCGTCCACCGTATGGTCCAGCATCGGCGACGCCCATTGATAAACTTGATATGGCGTGGCGACTCTTTCGAACGGATGTTTCTGCATTCGCCTTTTTTGTACGAGAGCGAAGTTTCGCTTGAACGCGGGAGATACAATGCTAAGTAGTTCTATTAGGGAATGACAGAGTAAGGACGGGTTGAATGGGCGAGGGTTGAACACTTCTTCGGTGGATCTGTAACGAACAAATACATATCCCTTAGAGAATAAACATGACTGTTAAAGTCTACTTAGCTGTAGACACATCTTAGCTTCGGTTTTATTTTTAACATAAAAAAACAATTACTGATTGAGGTAGAAACCACGCGGACAAGCCGTTATGTGGAAATGGCGATCTTCCAGTGTAACGACATGAAGGTACAGTAAGTCGCCACACATTTTACGCGGTCCCGGCGGTGGATTCCAGCCCGACGTTGTTAGAACCTATTGAAAAAAATAATTACTGTATATTATCATCATAACAATGGCTGCATTTGTGGCTTGTTATCTAATCAAATAAACTATACTAACCTTTAAGCACTGTGGAGCCTTGTTTTCTTTAGTGAGCCCAGGATGTAGGGACAATAGGGGCCGCTCTGTGCTACCAGGCATTATGTAGTCGGGAGGGGTGCAGTCTACACTTTCAGGACGAGACTTTTTCTTTTCTGTCAAATAATTGACACATTGCGCATCAATGTAATAATTGGGAATAAAAATAAACACTTTTTTATGTGAATGGATAAAAATATAACAAATATAAAATATATAAATACCTAGTATATCTCCCTGTGTGATAACATTCAGAAAAGCAAGGGAGCTGCATTCTTGACCGGCATATGCATCAACGTAGTCTATAGACTTAAGAAGATCACGAACATGGCGTACGTGGATCCGAGCTTCGCGCATTGTGTACGGCTCCTCTACTACCTTTAAAATTTAAATAAAATATTATTTTATGTAAATGAAATGAGTGTAAATTCCAAATGTATTTATTGAATTTAAATATTAGAAAGCAATACCTTTATTACTGAACCTTCTTTGAGGCCTTCAATATTCTTTAATTCAGCAAAATTGTCTAATGTTACACCATCCAATTGAAGCGAAAAACATGTCCTGTGACATGTGTCTTCGCGATCCATAAGTACTTGATGTATTTCTTGTACAAGCTCCATACTTGAAACCTGAAGAAACATAAAGTTTTATTAATTCACATATAAAATTTTATATTTTCCTATCAAAACAAATACAGTTAATTTTGTAATTACCTGAATATCCAATGGTTCAGCTCGTGGGCTAACAATTTTAACAGTGAATCCCATATCCTGTATAAACACAACTTCAGCATCACGCTTCTTTTCATCTCCATCCTCACTCGGTGAAGACTCCCTTTCTTTGTCACCGTTAACGACTGTATTTGTGTCGTCTTTTGCTTTGTCAGTTTCATTTTCGGATTTCTTTACGATTTTCTCATCTTTTTTATCCTCAGTTATATTTTCGACTTTAGACATTTTCTTTTCGACTTCCTTATTTTTCTCCATAGAGTTATTCTTTTTTTTATCCTTTTTCTTGTTACCAACTGTCTTAGGATCAATAACTTTTATAGGTAACTCTGGAGTTAAAATTATATCATTAATTTCATCTGAATCACTGTTAATTCCATTAGAAACTATTTTAGTATTATCACTACTACTAATATCACAATCTGAAACATTTTTTGGGTCACCATTGACAACATTTACATTTTCAGTTCCGTTTATAATTGGTTCTTTGGTACTCGTTTTATCTTTATTATTATCGTCATCACTCGATAACGATCTTTCTCCATTTACTTGAGTAGTGGAATTGCCGGATTTAGATTGCAATGATTTTTCACTACTGGTCTTTGATTTAGGACAATCTGTTAACGAACAAGTAATAGCAAGTGGTTATTAAGTACTTAAAAGTCATCTTCATGGAAATAGTATTATCATATTTTATTTTGATTAAGATGTTGCTTAGAAACAAACCTGTGTTTTGCGGAAATTGCGGGGGTGAGTTATTAGTCTGCGGCGAGGGTGCCTTACGTGCAGCGGCTGCGTAGGAGACACGCGGCAACGTGCCGTTTCCACCACCGCCTTCGTCATCGGCGCGGCCGTTTGGAGTACTAGCGTGACCATTACTACATGTTACTGCTTTTAAACTAGCGCTCATTTCTTTCTTTGTTTTATTCCCCTTCTCGGTTTTAGCAGCTAATAATAAAGAGAAAACATGTTAATATGTTATTATAATAAAATACTTCTTACAACAAGAATTATTACATCACAACATTTTTATTAATAAGTGTTTAACTATATTTATGAGTTAAAATTCATAAAGTTCGTCTATACTCCTATTTTTTTACCGTTACTATTCTATAACTAAACATATCATACAAGCACGAAGTATAGTTGATAATTGATTTTTGAGTTAAACTCATACTAGTAGCGGACAAAGCGAAGTTCGAGGCAAATCAGAAATCGAGCACGCATGTCTCGTCCCGTGACTAGTGAACACGTGGTCAGCGCTGGCTAGACGCCAAATATCTCCAGCGACGAGTCAATAATAGATGGCTACGGGATGCCGCCAACAATAGACGCCATCGACGCTACCAACGTTCGTTCAGTTACTTGTACTTTAATACTTTAATGAAACAAAAGCTAATTATATTATACATATTTTTTTAGATTTAATTATCATTTACTTATAAACATTTTTTTACGTCTTTAAATAAAAATGAGCTCGACTTTATTATAAAATCGTCTTTCAATTGTTTGTTTGACCCACATTTTCATCATCAATTTAACAATGTGAACTTAAAAGTAGGTGTGAACTGCGTATATGCGATAAGAAGAGATAAACAAAAATCATCATAGAGATAATGAGAAACAATAAGGCTCATTTTAAAACAGCTTCATAAAAATTACACGACTCATTACAAAAAGCGTATATCGTGCAAGAATAAGCGAAGATATCAACCGAAATGTTGATTTTATCTTCGTCGCCGTTACTAAACAAGATAACAGCGGTGAGGCGCCCATGCCAGATATTAAATCAAAATTCCTGATAAACAGACGTTGACACGATTTCTTCCCTTGCGCGTGGATACTATCGTTCAACGAACGCGCACAACTGAAATTTAGATGAGCTCTATAACATATTAGAGAATCATTTCTAGTAAGAGTATCTATACAATATATTATAATTATAATTGAAATATATCTGTATGTACTTTCGTGCTAATCACCGAAATTCATATTTTCAATCCATTTTACCAATAGACATGTTAATTAACGATGAAAGTTTAGATATTTATAAAAAAATATATGCAAATGAAATAGTTATCATGATATTTTTCTATTGAGAGTGTTAAAAGCGGGCCGTCTGAGAGCTTCCATAGCGTACGCTGTGTAAATCAATAAACTCATACAAAAATAATCTCTCAACCAGTCGGCTACACTTTGTACCTAATCAGCGTTGAGAAGCCGGGTCGGGTCGGCTAGTCTAATTTAAAAAGAAAAGTCAAAGTATTCTGAATGTTATTGCAACCTATAATTTTGCTATAAATCTAGATATTTTTTTTAAGAATAGGAGAGTCGGATGAAGGTGATACCCATAATTAGACACCGAATGAGTTGTTCTATGAAGCAATAAACTACAAAAAATCTATATAAAAGGTTCACAAGTAGAAGGTCATAAGTATCTTGTAAAATTCGGGCGACTCACTGACACTATCTTGTAGTTTTGCTTTTAGATTGATTGTACTTCGTTCGCAAACTAGAAATAAGTGTATAAAAAAGACTTAGGATAAACCAACTTGTAAGATATCCTTCTCAATTTAAAGCAAAATGTATATAGCTTAGTGTCTGACACTCTTTGACAGCTGGTCTACATTTATTTATCAACTCAATCTCTATCTTCACACAAAAAGCCAACCTCTCTTAAGTCAACTATCCCATATTATCATTTTTTTATGTTTCTGACGTCAAACCGCATAATGGTAAATGTTGATTTTGAATTCAGATAAACAGTATGTCGTTGCTTACGGCCTGAACATTACCGATCGATGAATTATGCAAAGAAACCTCCACGTTGCGCTCGCACCGATCCCCTGAATATTTAACCTTTAACTGCCAGGTTATAATATTATTTCTTTCCTTGGCCTTAGTTTTTCTTAGATAGTCTTTAAAAAAATCAATTTAGCAATAAATTATGACTTTAATAAAAAATACTTTAAATAAATTTTGACACGTTATTTACGAGAAGCGTTGACAAATAGGTCATGACGTTTATTTTTTTTCCATACGTTTTTAACTTTATTTTATCTTTACCGTACAATATCTTATTTACGTTTTATCAACAAGTACGTATATAGTTTATTCTAATTTATGTTAAATAAGCTTATTATGTGAGCAAAAGTCACGAATAGATATGGAATAACACATATAGGCAGTAGCTATATAAACATATTATATCAATTATTATTTTCACGTAATATATTGCTGAAGAATATACAGATTTTAATTGGCTAGACTACGTTTTTTCCATTTAACATCTGAATGAAATCAATTAGGACTGAACAAAGACATGAGAGATGTTTGTAATTATCTGAAGACTAATAGGATATGTAGAAATCGATAACAATTCGTTTAATTTCTTACAACTCGTCTTTGATTACTCTTAGTCGCAGAGATGTAAATAGTGAGGGTCATTACTGCAACAATAAAGCAGTATCATATTATGTCCAAAGCGCATAGCGACCACTCTAAATGACGTTACGCAAGACGAGCCAGAATTTTGTCGGTTGGCCACACGCCGATGCTGGCACTTGGTTAGATTGACATTATACAGATATTTATTTTTTATTTATTATCTAAACAATTGAAGTTTTACCGTGAATAATTTGATAATGAAAACAAGGTCAGTAAGAGAAATTTACGTTAAAATTCTTTAAAAATTATTTCTTAACATAAATATCCTACCAGAACACTTTATATCACATTAAACACCTTGAAGATTTCAATATGGATATTTTATTAATTAGTAACTATCTTTGAACGTCATATTCTATAATAAAATTAATGTTTGTATGTTTCTATACCTTCCAAAGCTATTTATCCAATTTTGATGATAGTTTGACAAGTTGTTCCTCGTACGCCCGAGAAGGTTCCTAGGCCAAAAATACTATATTTTTATCTTTGTGTGTATTGTCTCCAATTACAAAGGTTTATGCAGACTAGTGTTTACTATAAAGAAGCAGATCAATTATGTTACCTTCAGAGTTTTAGCCAAGGTTCTTCTCTAAAATAATTCAACAATAATTTGCATAATATATTGTTACTACTAATAATTGAACAATCTATTTATCTTTGTTTGCTTTGGATAAAACGTTATAGACGTTGTTGTATTAAATATCTAAAACTTAGACGTTTCCGTGAAGACAATGTTCAAAATTCATAGTTTTAACATGAATTATTTTACCCATAATATAAAATAATATAGCATATTCCAATCAAAAACAACTGCCATCAGATTGACGCGATCTCATTGGTCAAGACCTTGAATAATCTATGACATTCATTATGGATGTACGAAAAAAGGCGTTTTTAAACGTCAACCAATTTTAAAAGTAAAATTACAGTTGGTATTACAATATAGCTATTAGCAAATTGTATTGAATAAGTAAATCTTAGAATTGTTTATCTTTATTCCTTCTTCGATCGGACTAAGCAATCAATGTTCAATTTGTTAGATTTCACTCCACGACATTATTCGATATTTTTATTTGTCTACATTTTAGGCAAATGGTTTAATTTTTTGCAATTTAAATATCTTTACTTTTTGTCTAAGGAATAATTAGATTTTAAATCTACAATACCTTACAATCATACGCCAAGAAATTACCTACAAATGTTATAATACCCATTCTGGGTTAAAAGTTCGACAACAGAAAATTATTTTCTTTATTTTCGATGCCGTTCATGGAAAAACATATTCTGAAACTTGTAACTATTATGATCAAAGGTAAAAACGTTTGGTTTAAAACTGTGACTCACGAGTTATGTTCAAAATTTCATAAGACGTGTCACTTTACGTCTACTTTATATACAAATTAGTTCGTCACGACTACTAACGGTCACTGGAGTTTACATTTACATCATTACAACATTTACATCTTCAACTACAAATATATATATTATGCAAGTGCAACAATTTAGTATTAAATATGATAATAAAACATTAATAAATAATTCATACGAAGTTTCATGCATCATTCTTGTATAATGGACACGCACGGTATAGCCTTTAATTCTTTAATTAAAAGCACCGTTCATTTCAACTATACATTTACTAACAGAGACCATAATGTAATACAGTTTTATAATGATTCCATTATAAAACGATATGATATAAAATCTGAAACAATGGGCTTTTAAAATCACATAAATTGCTTTTGCCAGTTTGTGACATATACTAGAATATCATTGATTCTTTACGTATTACATAAATACTCATAGAATGCATACGTATTTTTAAACAGATTTCTTACACCTAAATTAGTAAAACAACTGATTAATCGAAGTAGTTAAAAAGCGTCAAATAGCTTAAATATTTTGTCAACGTTGAACCCTTGTTGTTAGAACCGATAACATTCTTATCACTAAAGCAAGAATCACACATAAAATCTTATCGTTTACACTATAACAAGTCCTATCAATCTTAGACCTGTCAACGCAATTTTTCCCAGCTAATGCGTTAAATTAAAAAAAATGTTGTTGATTTCATTTTACATTACTTTCATTTCTATAATATCCGTCGTATTAAGTATTTCAATGATCAATACCTTTTTAAAGACTTATTTTAGGTACAGAGAGCCTAGTTATTGTTTTGTTAAACAAGTTACAATCAAAGTACATACATCGATTTAATTACGTTGACATTGCATAGCCTAAGTCAGTATTGAATATCACTACTGCACTTTACAACGTAACAACAATAAATAAGTTAAAGTGTAATATTAATAAACCGATCTAAATGGCACTTCATTCAATAACGATTGCAATATCACGAGTCCGATGTTACTAGATTCTAGAAAAATAATTGTTTATATTATTAATTATTGCACTTAAATAGGTAAAATAGCTTTTATAGGGCTAATTAAGGGCAATTAAAACTAATAAGTCGGCTGGCTCATAACTTTTACATCATATGTAGTAAGTATTGCATCCACTACACGTTCATAAACAAAGTTTCGTTGTAAATGTCACAACAGAGAAGCTGTCGGCATAGCTAACAACAATATTGTTTTATTAAATTAGAGCAAAAAGAGCCGATAGACTTATTAATATAAATATGAATATGTATAACTTAGATTCGTATTTAGGAGTATTTGCCTACTTTGTAAAAAAAAAAGAAAATCTACTCTAATCTACTTATCGTCATATCGGATATTTTTCCATCACAAATTCCACAATCTTGTTTAACTACCCCTTGAAATTTTACACTTTTATAAGTTCGGCACATTATAAGCGAAGGCGAAGTCGCACGAAATGATAATATAAAATATTGTTCTAGAAACGGTATACACGTTTCAAAAGAACAATGTTTTCATAGTTTTTAGAATATAGCGTGAAATCCATGGAACTCACATTGATAGGACTACGCCGACTAGTGATAGGAATTAATGATCTCAACCGTAACGTTGCTATCGAAGACACTGCGCAAAGGTCGGTTCATTCTCTAAAGGTCTAAAGTATACGTCACACAAACGTATCTCTTTAATCTTTATTATTTGACTTTGTATGAATATGAATTATTAATCGGTACCTCTATTACACTGTCTTATTAAACTCTTGACTCTGGCAATACAAACCTGTGTATGCACTGTAACTAGAGATCAGACATAAGTTCAAATTACATATGAAGTTCTACCCTTTAAGCACAAACATTAGCAAGGATATAGTTACTTCCTGTGACTGCTTATTATATGGGATAGTAGATTTCGAATTACCTATTTCACTTTACTAAATTCTCGATTGAGAATACGAAATTGAAAAACATATAGAAACAGTCTATTAAAATGTACCATTTTAAGTGTTGAAAATATCTATATTGATAACAACTTGAATTTAATTAAATATCAATATTTGAAGGAAATACATCCCAGAACATTCGAAAGGTAATAAAATCGGTCGAATTACGTACAAAAACGATTACATTATTTGATTAGGCTGCTCTGAGAAATTATTAACTAACAAAAAAATTAAAAGTATATAATATGTATTCATTAGTTGACATTGTGTCAAAACTGAAATTGTGTATTTCTGCGAGTGGTGCAATAAGTTCAATTGCAAGTAAAAAAAACGTGTTTCTTATTAATTACTCGTAACTCGCGAACGACGATACGTCATAAGGCAAACCTTTGCCATGACATATTATAATAAAATACTAAAATATTTTTAATAATATTAAAAATTTACACTTTGCAACGGAATATACTTAATCCAATTTCTAATAAAGTTTTAGGTTTGATAGAAAAGCTTGTTTTCCATAAAGCAGTAATATAGATCATTTAAAAAAACCCTACCAACTTGGGAGAGAATTTCTCATATGTATAACTCATCAAGTTGTCACCTTGTCACACATGAGGCCCACATGTAAAACATATGTCTTAATTGATTAGGATGACATTAGTGGCATGCTCATGATACATCTATAGGTTAAGAATTGAGAGTTGAAAACAATCATATCATTAGGATGAAATGGAACAAACTTTACTGACAACACATAATAGATATTTTTTTGTTAAATTTTATGTTAGATATGTATAAGATCAACATTTAAAATAATGTGCCTTTACAGTGTTTCCGTAATATATCTTCACAATAAAATAAAATTATAATGTTTTTATATCAAAATCTAATAATAATAATAAAACATTGCAGATGTAGGTACTCGATCTTGAGTTTTAGATAGTAGGAATATTACAGAGATCTTATTTAGAACACATTACAGCATCGGTGGACAGATTTCATATATATGTTTAGAAATAGAGATAGAATGATAAAATGCTAATTCTAAAACTAAGATCTGAAGAAGACAACTTCTGGATCTGTTATGAAAATAGCAATTAAAATTAATCTTACAAATCTATTAAATTAGAATCAAAGGATTAAACCAAGAAAATGTTTTAAAAAAACTACAGTCAATACACTCAGTCAATAGAAGAAATTCAACTGTTATTATGGATCTTATATAGATATTTTAATAGCAGTATGTCAAAATATATAAAGTCATTTTATTTTAGTTACAAAGATTCAAATAAGATATTACATTGTTAGACCATGTATCATGAAAGTATCCAACTACAAATAATAATATATATGTATATAATTTTTTTTCATGTAATTTAATTAACTAAAATTATAAGGTGAGAATAAAATATTAAATATTAGTTTATAAATATGCAAATTAATAAATGGCTAAATAAAAAAGAATATTAAAATGTGTTTTATTAATTCTTAAGTTAGATAACTTTATATCAGTGAGAAATGAGAATCTAATTATTCTTATCAGAGAACACTGACCTATTTTCATGAATGTACAATTAATATATGTATTTTAGATATTACACTGTAGTCATAATAAAATTAACATTTTAAATATATCATTAAGTTCAATATCTTTTTATGTTGCATGTTCGTGTGATGCCTAGTTAACTGGTTCCATTTACTCTAACCTTAATGAGAACCACCTTAAACTAGCTTAAATCACCAGTGAACTGATATGTAAAAAAATCTTTAAAAAATCGCTGAGATTAAGTACTTTCTACTGCTTTCATTACTTTTACTGTCATAACATTTTACATTCATTGATTTGAACGAGATAGGTACTATGTAATATCTAAAAGATGTTGTGTAATGATTTTACGCCTTGGAAAATTTCTCGATATAAAAAAAAAATCAGCTTAATAATATATGTAGCATGCATATGAATTTCAATGTTTAACATGAATTTCGGAGCAATAGCCAATAAAAATAAAATCAATTCTCTTAAAAAATACAGCTTTTAAAAATCTTTCTGACAAATAGAAAAAAATATTAGATCACATGTCTTTCAGTCACATGACTGCAGAATGCAATTGATGTTATTTAAATATATAATTGTATATTTTCAGACTCATTTCGAACTCCAATGTTACATAACTGAGGGCATGACCATTCGAAACTTTACCTTTGTTAACATTCTCGCCACCACTTTTTTCGCTTATACTACTGGTCACTGGACATTTTTTCACTTTTTGCGTAGATTGTTTCGTAGTATTATCATCATTCACTTCACTACCGAGAGCCATAACAACACGAGGAATTAATCCGGCACCGACTGACCGCGACAAGCACGGAACCACACTCAGCTGAAAGAGCACATGCGGTTGAAATAGAGTTCAATTTGCTATAACGTCAATTGAAGTTCGCCTATAATGCGACTAAAGAAGCGAATAATTCGAGGCGTATTGACTTTCCTGTTTTGCCTACCAACGGAATCTTATTGGATAACAATGTCTTATCGAGTAATATTATTTTATATTATGTATAACAAATTCCTGATCTTGATTTTTTTACAGAGTCCAATAAATATCGATTTCAATTAAACATATTTTAAAATAAGTAGCGATGTGTTTAAAAAATATTTTTTAAACATTTTATACTTAAAGCGACATCTAGTGTTTCTAAATGAAGAACTAGAATCAATGACGTCCTTTAAAATGGATGCATTCGTAATAAAGATAAATTATTTACTCGAAATTAAAATAAGAATGTTAATCATATTTATAAAGGAATTACATTTAAATTAATTTAATTTTTTCTTTACCACATGAAAGAGAAATAATAAATGTTGAATTTCATAAATATTTCTACGCACGACAATATTTTAATTATAAATATTATATTCATTCAAGTCGTCTAATAAATTAAATTAAAAATAACTCGTTGAACAGTATGCTAGGTGGGAAGTATTGTAAATAATTAGCATTGTAGCTTACTACAATGCTAATTATTTACAATACTACCTACCACTTAAATGACTTAATTATAAGTCATTAAAGCTCACTACACCGTCTCATACCATGATCACTGTATGAACGTATCAGGAACGAAAAAAGGCTCGATACGGACTATAATGTCCATTAAAATATATTAACAGCGTATAATAGCCGTAAATATTTGATATCTATCGTCAAGCGTAGTATCATCAAAAATAGATTCAAAAAGAATTTGCTATTTTACAACTTTTGTTCAACTAATTTAATATTTTTTTTTTTTTTTTAAGTAATATTTATTTTATTTATTTAAATATGGGTCTTTGAATAACCCTTTGGAAAATAATAATGTTTAGTTTTTCATTTTACGTTTGTAGTCATTTCTGACATGACATAATTGACATAATAGCAAATGACACTTGACAGCAATAGTGTCTAAATAATGTATAAGTTGAAAAAGAGGCGCATTATTTTTGTTTTATTTTGAATTTTAACTTATGCATTTTCACAATAAGTGAACATAATAGTAGAATTGCTTAAAATAAACGGCAACGTAGTGATATTCTTATATCTATACTTTAAAAAACAGAAACCCTGGCTTCCGAAAATTATCCCAAGGTACAAAGAAATGTTCAACTTTTACCAATAAAATTTACTTTATTTTATTTATGTTATATAATTCTTGAATTTAAATAATTATATCGTAGAAGATGCTCGATGGGTGGTACTGTCGCTCTATAGCGAATATGCAGGCTAATGAAGCGGCCAGTGCCAGTAATAGCATAAGTGTCGATCCTCCACATAGTCGTGATTCACGGAAAGACTACTCTAGCGACAGCAGCAGTGATCCTGAACCAGAACCTAATTACAAAGCGCAATATTTAACACTGAAGAAGAAACTCAAGTATCTTATATATGTAAGTAATTTATTTTAAATTATTTTTTTTTTGATTAATAGGCAGCATAAGCTAATTTTTACATCATTACTAACTAGAATTAGTGCAAGAGTATATTGCTCATTGATTGCAATAATTTATTTGAATAAAAAACAGTTAGCCCAAGTATCTACTACAAGTAGTTAAGTTCATGTTATATACTTATAAAATAATGTAATAATTATATAATTATATTATTCCTAAACTTCTTAATATACAATGAAGTTATTATTCCAATATTGCCCTTTACATACTTGTATATCATGTTCTTAAAATTAAATATGAAAAGTTATAGTCTTCACATATTTATTGTGGTAGCAGTATAAGTATGTGGAGCCTGAGACAGACAACACACCATCATTAAATGTTCTAGTGAATGGGCTAATAATTCTTCAGTACCTTTATATTATGTGTAAAAATGAGTAAGCCAGTGTAAATAAAGGCACGCAGGACATAAATCTTTGAGTAAGGAATTGTTTTATAATTCTTACAGTGCCTCAAATAAAGTAGATCACCTAATCCTTCCATTTTCTGGCTATTTAAAGAAGACAGAGTACATCAATATGATTAAGATAAAAATAAAAATATTTTGACCTCTATTTTTGTTTTTCTTAATCCTTTTATATATAATTATTATTATTATTATATTTATATATTATAATTATATTTATAAATCAAATTCAGTTTTCAAAAAGTACTGGTCATTTTGAAAATATAAATTTTCTACTAAATATTGTTGCAGGAAAATGAATGTTTCCAAGATGCCTTGAGATGTAGTCAGAAGAGGTTATTAAAAGTTTCTCGTGATCGTAGCTTTCTTTTAGATAGACTTTTACAGTATGAAAAGCATGAGAGTACAACTTCAGACAGTGAAGACACAGAATCCTCAGATGATGCTACTTATAATAATGCTGAGGCTATGAAAAGGTAAGGTAATTTTTATTTTATTTTTTAATAGGGAACATGCCATGCATTGAAAGTGCATTACTGGTCATAGGAAAACATATAGGCTCTTTTCTTGAAGGTTCCCAAGTTCTATTGGTTCAAAAAAACAACCAACAAAAGCTGGTAATACAGATGTTTTGGATATTCGGACATCTAGGTGTTGCGGATGAAATTTCGATTGCTGGCGCAATGTTAGAAGGTGATTAATCCAAACAATCCCTTGGAACATTCATTGAATGGAAGATGGAAGATACAGAGCGATCCAACATCTCTATGCATAGCCAAACGATCAAGCACGTCGGCACACCAAGCTTTTTAGGTGCCAATTTGGCTTTGCAAACTAGTGTCTTTTTAGCGTTGAATAAGACTAGGATTACCCTGTCCCAGTCCGAGACTTTGTTTAACAAAGACTCGATTTCAGACATAACTTTGTTCCGGCTTTCGTCTACGTGTTTTCGAGAAATATTAGCGCGGCCGTTATATATGGTATCTGCTGTGCTTTTGTTTGGATAGCAATAAATATTACCGATTTGCAACAAATCATTTATATGCAGCAGAAACAGAGAAAGTGATGTTAGTAAACACCAGTATTGACGAATTTTAAGTCAAAGCACGCATCGTCTATAACGACCTTGATGCTCCGATCTGCCAAAAAGCTGGTGATTCAGTTGCTAATAATTTCTCGGGAAGTCCAACTTCGAAAGCTCTTTTTATCAAACGTGATCGAGCCAAGCTTTCTCTATGTCCAAACTGGCTGTCCAAGGGGATATTCCTTGGACTCAACTGCTTCCGTCCAACTATGTATTAGGTAAACTAAAAGATCACCGGCTGAGTGGACCCGACAGAAACCGCACTGGTGTTAGTTAGGTGGATCTAACAGTTAATAATGGACCCCATTATCTTAGAGAAAAAGGAGTCTATAGACCTAAAAAGGAATATAAAGTAATAAATCCACTACTTTTTAAAATAAATAAATATTTGTGAATGGGTATTTGATTTATATAATTACGTTATATAATTTTCGGTATTTCAAGTAGTCTTATGACATATACTATAGACATAAGACATGATTTGTTTGTAATTAATGAAAAAAAATGTTTTCAGGAAAAAGATGGACACTGGTGCAGTTCAGCAAGCTTTGTCCACACCGTCTTCGCTCAATAAAGGTCTCAATAATACTATGAAAAGGAAAAGAGCTGTTGTCCCTAAAAAAACACCAAATCCTAATAATCCTGTAAGACAAAACATGATATGCACATAACTAAAACTAACAACATTTTTTTTTCTGAATTAATTATTTTTATTAAAAATAAACTTATCACTATTCATTTAGTTATTTAAACTAAACCATAATAGTAAGTATGTCTGTATGTATTGTTAAAAACTGTAAATATTCTTGATGTGGCCATTATAAATGGGGACATTCGTCTAAATGTTTTTTGAATATTTCATAATCGTGTTTTGGTTGACAGCATCAATCTAGTGCTGCAATGATGGTGAAAGCATCGCCAGCACTAGGATTCAGCCTTTCGGCCAGCGACGGCCACATGACTCCCGAAGAGGTAGAGCGTCATCTACAATCGCGTCAATCGTACCTCGAACTTTTGCCTGAGCGGGCACCTCCTACTGTACCTACTGAGATGTTTAGCAATGACCCCTCACTGGACAGGTAAATGTTTTGCATTTTTGATAGTTTTTTTTTCACAACTTTTACAAGAAACACCTCCCTCAGTCCTTACAAAATGTCAAATCTCAACAATATTATACACAAAAGACTGTCGAGTTTTATTGTATGATATAACTGGCTAAGTTTTATTTGTATACATGCCTTTTATTTCAAATTTGTGATTAAAGTAAATTATTTTTGAGTCATGATCTTTTGAGATTTGATAATTTTATTTACCACCAAGTATTTCATGGTGACATTGCAATCTCCGATTTAAAAAGGCAGATGGTAAGCACAGCACATCAAAGAACCAGTGTAAAGACCGCATTTCGCCTTGTACGCGACAGCACTGTTGAAATACGTGCCATTTGTGAGTAGAGTTGTCGGTGAATTACAATGGAAATTACACATGAATATAACTCACACACCATGGATAATTTGACAGTTTCACTTATATTATACAGTATATTACGCATTATTTGATACCTAACAAATTATTTAATCATATATTTAATAATCATATGGAATGCTTTAAGTATAAAATAATATAATTGTAAATGGGAGCATTCAAATACAAGTTTTGAATTTTAAATAAGCAATTCTAACAACTTCCAGATGTTCACTTTTAGTGACATTTTGGTTCAACGGTGTTAATTTTTATCATTACCAATATATATTTTTATCATTAACTTAACATTCGTCAAAAAATATTTATTTTCTTTTAGTTTTATTCTGTTCTTTTACTTTTCAAGGATTTTTTTTTTAATGTAACACATCGAGATTTTGTATCTCTAATTAATTCAAATATATACAATAAATCAATATATATATGTATTATTAAAATATTTATTGGAAAAAAATTCAATGTTATCTAACGCAATGAGATTCGGTTTCTTTAAACAATTATTAAACAAAAATAAAGTTACACGTAAAAGATAAAACTTCATCCTTTTTAATTTTTGTGAACAGTTTTTAATATTCAAACCAGGGTCGCGGATATATATACATACGATATATATCATTTGATTTTTATCTTGATATAGGTATATTAATTCATTTTTTCCTATCTTCTGAACAACATTCATAGATCTATGCTTAAGGCCTAACTCAGAATGATACTTTTCATGATTAGTCGATTATAAATTAATATTAAAATAAAATTAGTTAATTTATCTCACAAACAAATGAAGATATAATAATAAAAGGTACTTGTTTTTTAAGTGTTCATTAAAAATTTCTTTTTCAAATAGATAGACACTAATTCCTTTGTTACTTTTTTTTTAATAAAAAAATGTGGTATTTGGACACTTGTTTTATTTTACAAATGCCAAATGCAATACATTTTTAAGTGTTTACAGAATAAAATTCGCTTCGTTTTCTTAGCCTGGACATATATCAGATATATATCGGATGTATATAAAAAAATCGGATTTTTGATACTTATTATAAAAATCGGATTTTTTCGAACCCTGATTCAAACACACAACCGCATTTATAATAAAGTGAGAGCACATCATATTGACCACAAGACACTTCGTTTTGTAAATTCTTACTAACAGAAATTTGTATCGCCTTTAAAAGAGTATTTGCTATTGTGGCCGCGCTATAATGTTTCGATGCACTCTATACGATAAAAATTGTACCCATATTTATTTATAATATAACCAAAATGCAAAAACATATATGTATATTGTTTTTTCAGTGAATCTAACGACGTTCTGGAAAATTCGCCCAATGTTGAAGAGTGGTTTGATTAACAGTATCTGTCCATCACCTCGGTGAAGAATATCCAGCATAAAATGGACTTAAGAAAAGAAATTATCTTAATGCACACTTTTGTCTTTATGTGTAGTTATAGGCAAATATTTTTTTTAATAAAAAACGTTACGAGTGTAAGTGACTTTTTATACAATATATTTAGGCATAATGTTTACCAACTAGTCGACAGGGAGACGTAGTTTTTTTTTAATATTTCGATCAAAATTATCTGTCTATCTCCAACTATATTTCCCAAATGTGTGGGTTTATTAAAGCTAGAGGCTGAGCTAGCTTTAATAACTAAAGAGTCAAGTCACTGGTTGTATGCTAACCTAAATATCTTGGGAAACTTAGACAATTCAGTTTTGACCTGACGTGTGTTTGAAAAGAAGACTTTTCCGCTTCAGTTCACCTAAGGATACAATAAAAAGGCCATATCCTCTTTTTTGTTGAGCACTCTGGTCATGAACCATTATCACGACTAAATAGTCGTGATAATGTCTGATGATAATTTAATGAACTGACACTGGTTCACTGGAAATGGGTATGCACTCTTAATTATCATCGTAGCGGGAATTGTGAAAAAAATTGAGCGAATATACGTCTCTAATTGAAAATTATGATTTTGCCGCTTGCAATGAAGTCACTTTGAGTTTGGAACATTCATGTCTTTGCCTATATATTTATTAACAATTACAACAACAATTAATTTAAATCTTGATAATATATATTATGTATAAAATTAACTCATTTGAACTCAATCAAAAAACTTAACACTAGCGTGACTATAGATTATCCTGATCCTATGCATAAGTGACGCTTGTGTTTACAATACGTCTCTGTGTGCGTGAGACGACGCAAATTAGATAATATTTTTTAAACATATATAATATTAATAATTCATGTAGATCCATATTTGTAGTAAGTGTAGAAAAAAGTAGGCATGTTATAAAATAAAACATTAAATATTTTTTGTTTAATGATAAATCGTGTGATGAGGAATCCTACCATTAAACTGTGACCAATATTTTATGTGCCATATTAAATAAATCTAATGCATCAAAATTAGACAATTATATTATTTACTCATTTGAATTAATTATTAATACATTATATTGAAAAAAAATATATGTATAAACCACTTCAACATAATGAAATTCTTCAAAGATATTGATAAAAATAAATCAATTACAAAATTAGTTGACAATATTATAGATAACAATATGTGGACAAATAAATATCACATATATATTTGCTGCATTTACTCTTAGTCGTCTCACGCACACTGAGATATCTTGTAAGCACAAGTGTCACTCATTCTAAAGGACGCCGATAATTTAACATGAAGGGGAAAGGAACTAGATATTTTTTTCGTAATTAGGGACAAGGAAAAAAAGAGCGTGTGAAATATGTACTGGTTAAATATTTATTTTAGACAATTATTAATAAGATACAATATGATTTCAAAGCGCAAGAGCAAACAATGTTTTACAATGAATTATGCTCAAATTTCCATGCTATAATACTTTACGGTGTAATAAACACAGTTTTCATATATTATATGCATGTATCCAATAAGCATTTATACTCTTACTTAAATTCATAATATACATATATGTAATATTTACCAAAGTTTGTAAATACATAATTTTTTAAAACATACTTATTTTATTGTTTCTATAGTTCAAACGTATCTACCATGCAAACAAAGCTTCAGCATGCTATTAATATATTTATAACAACATTTAATATTCAGTACCACTATACTACATTGCCTAAACTATCGCTAAATAACTTTATGGTACCAAAATAAAAAAATAAAATTTCTAAGTTTGTGAGATTCCTATATAAACTCATGAGTACATTTCAACAAATATTTCGTTATTCTAAATACATGAGCTAGAGGAGGTACATGGCATTTTTTGGATTACTACTAATCACGACCCGTTTATAACGCGTGATATTGCGTATGTCAATTTCGAGCATCATATTACTTCTGATACGTAAAATAGGTATATATAACACAATTGAACGTTGATAAACAATTTCAGGACAAACTGATATACACAGTACCACAAAGTTGCATTTTATGCTTGTTTTACTAAATCATATAAAAGGTCTGCATTCAATATCACAAATTTAAATATTGAAAGCTGATCGGTGATCCTACATGCTTGTTTTTTTTTGTTTGATAAAACAATCAACACTTAGTTAGTATTTGTCGATTGTTCAAAAAATACAATTTGACCACCTTATGTACATTACATTTGTATTAATTTTATATAACCATTAATTTACAATTCTACTACAAACAGATTGCTTGATGCTTGATTTTAAATAATGCAGTGTTTATGTTATACAAATTAATAACAAAATTTTGTAATTAAATTAGGTACAAAATAGGGTATATCAGTTAAAGGAACAATATTAGGAAATGCAAAACTTAAATGACACTTAGCAATCATGTTGTGTCTACTCTAAAACAATTTCAGTTAAATCTCATTATTAATTTATAAATAAATGTAGCTATTAATTTTTCTTTTTGATTTATACATTATTTTTAAAAGTTAGCAGTAATAAATAATTTTACTTAGTAAAACAAGATTAATAAATTAAACAGGTTTTAAAGTAGAACAGTTGCCATTTTTATAACTTATTTTGTTTGAATTGGCCAAGTACTTGGCTGTCATGCTACCGAACTATGTAGAAAACATGTGTTTTTAAAAAAAAAAAAAATATAGTAAAAAAAATGTACAATGAATAAACAACTATTCAAACTTATATACACATGAATTTTTTTTGGTACAGTATTATACCATGTTTGGATTCATCATTATATAACTATAATTTGCACTGCAATTTATAAATTTTCGTAATTTCAAATTTTATAAAGATAGGCTTAAACAAGCTTCAACATTACAATACCTTAATTACGTGAGATAATCTTATGACGAAAATATTATTTTATACCTGTTAAAACAATAAATTAATAGACATGATGACATAAAAATGTTATGGAATACATTTCAATAGAAATAACCTAACAAAATATATTACTGTTGTCTTTTTAATCTTATAAAATGATTAACGTAAAAATATATTTCTTTTTTAAGCAATTTAAAGTTTACAAAATCTGTAAGAGAAAAAAATATACCTATGTTTCTTGACCAATCAGTGTTATTATATAATCATTTTGTAAACACTGAGAGTAATTTCAAGTTATATGCAGTGTTTCTTTTAACTAACACAAATAAACAGAACATAATATGAAGATTAGAACTGGTCTGCCAGCAAATTACAAATTTCTTGTGAAACTGTTTCTTTACTTGATCTCACAGTGAGTCTAAACATTTGAGCTTGTTTATTTGGTTCCAATCTCATGAGACAACCTACTTGTTGAACTCTGGTGTGCACTATACCCGCACAAACAAAATTATCAGGATTCGGATCAATACCATCAAGTAACTGCATACCAAAACCAGCTAGTTTTGTACGTGTTGCTGTTAAATCTATGGATCCCTGTGCTTTAAATATTTTTTGGGCCCTCTGTTGTTCACCTCCTAAGTTTTTCCATCTCGCAAAGAAAGATTCTCCATTCATTTCTGTTGGTTCAAAGAACTTATTGAGTGTCAGTGGAAGTTTCATAGAAATTTTTTGGGGGACATTGTTGTAAAGAAATGACACAGACATGCTAGGACTATCAAGAAAATCTTCAATACATTCTGCAGTCAACATTTGTTGAATTTGAGCACCTGCTTCCAATACTGGTTCCATAGGTTTCATTTGAACATTGAGCTTATGTAGATCATTCCAATGCAGTTCAGGGCGTACATTTTGTATTGGAGATTGTGTTTTATTTCCATAAAATAAACCAATTCTACCCAAGTTTTGCCTGTATTCACTTTTAACTCCTATTTGAATAAGATCATTTTCAAAAAGTACTCCATTGTTTTTGAACAAAAATTTTTTTATATTATTCTGTTGCACTGTTGTTGGGCTAATTTTGGGTGTTGTATACAAGTCACCTAGGACATCTAACAAACCATTTCCAGTAGGTGCATTTGTACCAGGTGGAGTGGATAAACCAAGTAAATCAGCACTTGAGCTGTTTGTATTTGCTATGTTATTAATCACTGGAGCTGGTGTAATATTTGGCTGTGGGCTTTTTGATTCTCTTACATCATCAGGGATACGACCTGGCTTTTTCTTTTTGAGAACTGCTAATATTGATGATTCCCTTTCTGGGAAGGCTGGCATCTCTTCCAACACCGTTGCTAAAACATCTGAACTGGCAACAATGCTCAACTGCAAATATTCAGAGGCCCTCTGTTGGAGCTCTACATCAGCAGATCGCAAATTTGAGTCTGCACGGAAAACTTCCTGTACCCTGTTTTTTATTTCTGGGAACAAATTAACAAGTTTGATATAGGTTGACAACAAAAGTGCTCTTGTTGCTGCAGAACACAGATGATACTTGGAATGAAGAAGTTCAAACTGGACTAGTGGAGATGATCTAGTATCACCAGCTATTAAATTTCCAAATTCACCAAGAATGTACCCCCCCACTTTAACCATATTTTCATGACAAGTTGGAGCTTGTAAAGCTTCAAAAACAGTTTTAGCTGCATATCCTTGGACTTCTTCTCTGTTTATTACAATTTGAATAACTCTATACCACACTTCTTCTGAAACATAATCTCCAGCAATTCTAATAAGATTTAAAATAACATCCACATACCATGTAAAGTCAGTGGCATACTTTTCAGCTAATATGGCTACTTTTAGAACCATTTCTTCCCTTATGGAGTAATCAGCTGTTTCTAAATAAGCTAACATTTCTTGTACAATTTCTTCAGCATTTGTTTTATCACACATAGCATATAGCAAGTCGACTGCTTGCTGTCGTACAGATACATCTTTTTCCATTTTCATTGAAAGTATTACAACTTCTTGATGCTTTTTGACAGCTTCATGGGAAAATTCTGATGTTGCAAGATGACACATAGACTCAAGAGCTAAGTATCTCAGATTAGTTTCCCGATTACTTAAAAATTGTCCTAGTTGATTGCATGCACGAACTAGCAAATTAGGCTCGCTGTCATTATGAATAATGAGACTTATTGCTTCAAAAAGTACAGCATTTTTTGCATTTGAATGTTGAACTTTTTTTGATTTTGGAGGCTCTTGAGCTTTATTGAAGATTGTTTCCAAACACTCAGATAAGCGACCTCTTACTCCAGGTTCCTCAGATGGTGGTGTATAATTTTGTAGCAACCGCAAAAGTTTTACTGATAGCCATGGAGCAGGAACAAAGTAATAAGTATAATCCTGCAAATCTGTGTAGCTGGCAGTAACTATTCTGCTTAATCGAGCTACAGCGAGAGTTACACAACCTTTGTACTCATCTGGATTTTTCTTCACAAGTGCATCTATAAGTGATGTTGCTGCAGTGACAACACCCATATGTGGGTCATTTAATAAATGTATTATTCTAGAAGTCCACTCCCCTCCAGGGATGATTTCAGGGGACTTTCTAAAGAGTCGTAACAAACATAGAGCAGCAGATTGCTTTACAACATCCATTGTATCACCAGAAACAAGCAACTTTGGTATTTCAGTGCCAAAGGCTTCAGCCATATCTTTGCTCCCAATGTTAGCTATGCATTGAAGTGCAAGATTCACATGAATAGGGTTTCGAGACTGCAAGTCGTTTTTAATACTTTGAATAATGAGTTTAATTAGATCACTATTAGTATTCACCAAAACTGATATAAATAGGTAGCCTATTTGTTTCTCAGAATATTTGTTGGAAGAAAGTAAATTAACTGCTTCCATGTGTCCGAAATCGATATCATGACCCAACAAGAAGATAAACAGAAGTTTACAGACATACTTCTTTTTCTGATAGCCGTCAAGGGTTTTGTCGCCTTTGAACTTACTGCGGATATTGGCCAGTTCTTTATTGATTCTTTTAATTTCTGCTTCTTTGCTTTTACAGTTTCTTATATCAGATATAAAAACTGCGAGCCCTCGCATACCATCTCCCCTCACGGCAGGCATATTGCCAAGAGACTTATCGAACACCAGTTTTATGCCTTTTTTTCAACTTGCGGGAATAATATTACGAACCAAAACTATAACGATATTTAAAGCGAAATATTAAAGTTTCGGCTTCAATTCCGGCTTTACACTTTAGTCGCCGTCATTAAATACTATATCCGATTCGGCCACTGATCTTCTACAACGCCTTCCCATATTATCTATGAAATTGAAACGTCAGACTACAAATTGGTTGTTTATGGATCAATATCTCAATTCTCAATAAATAGGTTACTAGTTTAAATAAAAAAGAGATTATAAAAAAAAACACCAAGCACTTTTAATTATTTAAAGATGTCAAAGTAAGCCAACATAACAAAGAAATTGAAAAGATTCCATATTATTAAATATTCTAATAAAACTTCAAACAATATTTTTATTAATAGATTTCATTATATTATTGATTATTTTTTTATATAAATTGTAATCATTTCAATATTAAATGTGTATACATTTTAGTATTTCATTGCTGTAATAAATATTTATATTAATAATGGTGACTGCAGAAAAATATTTCCGAATTTGGAATGAGAAATGTCAACAATCTAAAGTAAAAAAAACGTTAGAATAGTTTACCAAATGTGATAATGGCAAGCCTTTGTGTTCGCAAGATTAATTATTTCAATCGGTGAAAACGGGCTTCAAAACAAAAATAAAAATCGCTGAAATAAATATAATATATATTTTTTAATTTATAGTTCACATAGATTCATAGTTCATATCCTGATAATCAATAGTGAATACTTAGAGCTTTAATTAACTAATTAAACTAAAATAAAAAAATAAAAATTTAATAATAGCTAATAGTTTGGTTATCTTTCATAATGATTTCAAGAAACTTAATTTTAAATTAATTTATATATGACCTACTTAATTGTCATTTAATAATAATAAGATTGTAAAAGAAGAGGTTTATAATCTAAGGTCATACTTATCATAATAATTTTTAATTATTTATATATCATGGTAAGTTATATCTTTATTGTAACGGGTACAATACGCGTAAATTCGGCTTACACGTAGGTCCAATAAGGCTGCAGCGTTAAGTACGTAAAGTATAATAAAAAATATTCGGTACTTTGAGCTAATCAGTGTAACAGGTACTTACTAACAAATACACACTGTTTTCGCTGTACAAACCATAATAATTCATACTCTATTGTTGTTCGCCTGTCTGTTTCGCTTCTACGGCTAATCCACTGAATACATTTTGATAAAATTTGTTACGGAATAAGTTTGAACTCCAACATACGGGACATAGGAACTATTCATTTATTACGTAAGACTATTTTCGCTTCTTTTTGACCCGCTCCTCCCTGTTATATTTTTAAATTTAAATTTAAAAATGGTCAAATATACATAATTATTTTTGGAGGAGTTTTTTAGAGAATACACGACGAATACTTGAAAATAGGGAAAGTATCACAAATTTGGACTATGGCATTTATAAAAAATATTGATTCGAAGAATTACTAGGCTTAATATGATTGCGCTATAAATATTGCATAAACATTGATGCTATATTCTGTTAAAAATTATTGGTAGAACTATTAAATATGTTAACTATAAAATGTAGATCCATCAATGCGTTGCTATTCAGCTCTCGGAATGTATCGGAATGTCAGCAACGCACAGTGCGTTATTTAATGCGCTAAATCATTTCGACTAGTCGAAATAAGCATTATTTTAACTAATGCTATAATCAGTAATATCTAACACAATTAGTAATGCCCTTAGAATATTAGGACTTTAAAAGTAAGCTACATCTGCTTAGTAATATTATTACCATGATACGATTATAACGCAAATGGAGCAGCAGCATTAAAAACAGCATTTATCTAGCACCAACCTTTAGGTTTAGCATATTATTAATCTGTGGCGAATAATTATATCTTTGGTTGGTTGATTTGATATCATTCGTTTTCGTTTCTTCAGCAGTCAGTCGAGAGTCACAAGATTAATCAAAATACGTCTAAATTTTGAATTACCTAAATTTTATACGTCTGCTCTACGCTAATAATAAGATCATTAAGTCTTTGCTTACTGCATTGTGTTAATTTAATTGTGATATTTTATATTATCAAAATGGGTTCAATGATATTGGTTATGTATTTGTGAATGGAGCCTGGATTCAAAGTACAAAACAACTAATGAATGATGCAGTCTGTATACTGGACAGGCAGAGTGCTATCACGTGCTATTAGAAATGGACTTACAAGTTTCTCGAGTGCTGCTGAATTAAACGTTTCTAAAAAGAAACATCCGTATTTAGTATCCGTAGTTTGTGGATTTCCTAAAGACATAGCTAATGGAAGATCCCATAAGGGTCAATTCGGAGACGACGCATGGTTTTCCACAAATTTCAACAATGCAGATGTCATTGGTAAGTAGTTCAGTTATATTTCATAATGATTAAACTTATCAAACAAATCCTTGAAGCTGCATTAACCAACATGTGATATTAATTTTGAAGGTTCAATGTAAATACTAAGATATAATTTATAGGTGACACATACAAGATGTTTTTTTTGGTCCGGAATTTACTTTATTTACACACTTTTGGTAAATTACAAGTAAAAATTATAATATATATATATCTATAAATATAAAAAAAAAAAACAAAAATAATATATTTTATTCCTTTTAGGATGCAGGATGCTTATAAGGATAATACTTTTATACCCTTTATCCTTTTATGCATAATTTCAAATTAAACATGTTTCCATTAAAATGCTAAAGTTTTTATAAGCACCAAAAAGTTACAAAAAAAAATTCACCTGCTTTAATCTTTTATATAGTTTGCCTGGAAGAGATAACTCTAAAGCCTTTGCATACTTTAAAATTGACCTGTTCCTCTGTTATTTGTAAATTGTGGGCAATAAATACTGATAAATAGATAAAAAAAATATAAATTTACTATTCCCTTAAAAAATGTGATGTTTATTAGGAATTAGACTGGAATGAGAATTTGAGTTGACATTTAAGTTTAAATATTTTGTTTTTTCAACAAAGATGGTGCAGGCAAAACTGTTACCAACAAAATACAGTTTTATTCATATTGGTTAAGTAGTTCTTTCAGTTTCAGGGAATTAAAGAAAAAAAGTCACTTTTTTTTTAAATATACATTTTAAAACTTTGATTATATTTTGCTGATATGTTACTAAAAATATTTATGAGTTGATTTATAGTAAACATATATATTATTATATAATAGGTGTTGCTGATGGAGTGGGAGGCTGGCGTGCATATGGAATTGATCCTGGAGAGTTCTCATCATATCTTATGAGGACATGTGAGAGACTGGTCAGAATGGGCCACTTTAAAATGTCGGAGCCAGGGGACTTGCTGGCCAAGTCTTATTATGAACTTTTAGAACATAAAAAACCCATATTAGGTATTTATATTTTAAATAAATTGAATACTTTTAGCAATAATCAATTCACTTTCCTTATAAGGTTTTTGATCACTAAATAATGTTTGATGTCTTTAAGCTCTTTTGATTTTAAATGGAAAAAGGCATATCAGAGTCACAAGAATCATTTTTAAAATGTAACAGGTAGCAGCACAGCATGCGTAATGATCCTAGACCGCAGTGAGAGTATAATGCGTGCGGCCAACATCGGCGACAGTGGTTTTATGGTTGTTCGTGGTGGGCGTGTTGTGCACCGCTCTCATGAACAACAGCACTACTTCAATACACCTTATCAATTAAGTCTGCCACCCCCTGGACATGATCGGAATGTTCTCAGTGATAGGTATGGTGAATATTTTTATAATATTTATGATAAAGTAATTTTTGTTTAAATTTTATATTAAATAAAATAGGATTTTGCATGCAATGGATATACCATTTTTATCTGTCTACAGTAGCTAGTTGTGTCTATTTGACTTTACATTTTAAAAGTCAACTAATGATTAGGAACTTGTTAAAATGCCATTTATTACAAACTTGTTTTCCTAGGTGATATATTAAATCATGATTTAATTATTGATTTAATGACTAAGCATTACACTTCTCGTAGTGTTATCATGAGGAAAAGTAAGGAGTAATAACCTCATAGCAGCTTACTCCATTAAAAATATTATGTCAGAAATACTGTTATTGAATATGAAATAATATATTTTCACATTTCAAATAGAAATTTCAGATTTGTGAATTATAGGAACTAATAAATTTCTATAATAATTGTACATACACTACACTAGCTAATGACTTGTGCTATTAATAGTACTCAAAATAATTTCTCTACCTACCTTAAAATCTATAACACTTTTTTTAAACATTGCACTTTATCAATTAATAAACAGTTATATCTATAAAACTGTACATAATAATTGTTATTAAAAATTTTATATACTGAAACTTTCTTTATTGAAAGAATGATAGGAATTGTTTGTATAGTTCCTGAACATACATGGGTAAAATACAGAACCATCCATCCATCCTTTATTATTTCAATGATGGCATTAAAAATAAAGCATCATTTTTAATGCTCATAAATTATGATAAAATATATAGTCTCATTAACGTGAACTTAATAAATTTGTTCTATATATAAAGTGAGCATCTATTTAAATATATATAATATATGTAATCTGTTATGCACTTGTTTGAAAACAATTTTATCAGTTATAGATGCTGTGCTTCTAATAGCAAAAGGTTACTTCAATATAGATAAGGTTGCAAAGAGTAATCATAAGGATTTTTATTTAATTGATAAATTCCTATGATTTTTTTCAAGTTTTTATTAAAAATATTAAGATAATGCGATTTTAAACATTAATTTATGTATGTGTTTCTTTTAGTAGTTTTTTTTTTGTAAAAATAATCCAATTTATCAAATGGATTTAGCCTTTAAGGATTTTTGGTAATTACCTGAAAGATCACGATGTCAGAAAAATTCATACCGACTGTGAGCTTTACTGCGATGTGCTACGTAAACTATTAGAGTTACATACATATATATTACGATATGTCGACCGTGCGAAGCCGAGTGGAGCTATACTACCCAAGCTAGTAGATGATAAAATCAATGATGTTCTAAAATGGAAATGTTTAATATCGATAATTCAAATCGCATGCCGACCGTTTAAATGTAAATACAAAACGTTTCAAAATTGTATGCTAATATGCTATTACGAAAAAAAATTGCAATAAATTTCAGCCATTGTGTAATTTATCCAGTGTTTAACTCTTAGATCGCAGTCAGAAATAGCATTTTACTTCGCCATTGCCGTAATTCGCATTGGCGCCACTAAATTTATTTTGGGTAATAATAACTTGACTCATTATTATTAGCTAACTGTATATTTTTTGATTTACTTAATGCCTCCTTGCATAGTATCAGTTTAATCCGAAGTTAATTAGGAAAAGAAAAAAACTATATTAATTTGAAATGTGCCTATTTAAACGTAGCGGTTAAAACTCGTGAATCTTAAACGAGTATTACGAGTACAAACTTGGGCAAGCGACGACGATTTGGAGTAGTGTAGTTGAATGAGCTCCAAACCCTTTTATCTTGATGAAAACCTTATCCCAACAGTGGGATATTTATATTTACTTTCAAAATAAGCTACATATCTATAATCAAGAATAAAGTGACTTGCGGTTGACTTGAAAGAGATTGACATGTAAACATAACGTAAACGATTACGTCATGACATACATTGTAAGTCTGTCGTCTCTCTCGACTCGGCTATTTGACAAATGGTTGTTATCGTCAATATTACAAGTCTTATGACTGCCAGTATATCCAGTATTTTGACTCTTAACATAAGCGATCATGTGGTCTCATTCCACAAACAGCGCTGTTGTATTTCTGCATGCACTAATATTAGAATTTTTAGTTCGTTGGATATAAGCCAGCGAACAAAACTCACGTGATCCGTTAATTTTGTAAAATGTTATTATATTTATGTTAGTTCGTAAATATTAAATAAAATTCAATTATATTTGGCTTTTTACAAAATGGGAACACGAAAACAAAAACATATTGTAGGATACAGGGCAAGGTGAAATTATTCGTATCACACAGATAGCAGCGGATGAATACTATCTTATCTATAATTTATTTAAGACATTAAGTATTTACGTGCTTTATGTTCAAGAGAAAGTCTACATTAGATTATAAAGAAATGAAATAATATATATATATATATATATATCGTTTCCGTAACTTGTAATTATGACACGAATCATATTTTTCTAAAATAAATCTATCTTGTTATTAGTGTTAAATCGAAAATCTAAACATTATTATTATTATTTAATAGCTTTGTAGCATATTATTCATATTCAATAAGACTTAATTTTACTAAGAAGTTATATTTTTTCTTTTAAAGTGCTTAAAGACTTAATTTTATCACAACCGAAAAGTCTTATCAAAAAGTATTTTCATGAAGTGACATGTTTCCTAATTCCTTGTAATTCTTGCGTCAAATAATAGTCTCAAGTTCCCTTAACCTTTTGGACTATCGTTCGTAACCATTTTTAATGCAATAAAAATGGTATGGTGGAGGTATTAAAAAGTAATTTAATTTATTCGAAAAATAACCTTTTCACTCGTATTACATCTTATATACTATATACTTGTACTTTATTATATTTCGATAATGTACAATATTATATGGGATAAGTGGAATTCTTTTTTTATCCCAGTATAATTTAACATTAAAAGAACAGAGTCAAGAACAGCCGTATTATTACGAAGACGATCACGTAATTCATAAATACCACTGTTGTTACGTTTTACAGGCCAGAATCGGCGGAAACGGCCGAGTTCAAGGTGGAATGCGGCGACGTGATCCTCGTGGCGACGGACGGCGTGTTCGACAACGTGCCCGAGCCGGTGCTGGTGGCGGAGATGCGTCGCGCGCAGGCGCTGGAGGGTGACGCGCAGCGCCTGCAGGCCGTCGCCAACTCCATCGCATGGATGGCGCGCAACCTCTCCTTCGACGGGTGCTACATGTCGCCCTTCGCGAAGAGCGCGCGACAGAATGGCATCGATGCTATAGGTGACTATCAGTATTCATAGACCGATAGGCGATAACCCGATGGTTTTACCTACAATCGAATTCGAAAAGGCCCGCACTCGTACTTCTTGCAAAACGGTCACTTTCTACACATAATATTGATATAAATGTCATCTTTTACTTATTTTTATCCCGTTTCTAAAAGTCAGCGCCAATTGTTAGGTCCACCCAGAACGCCCGCCCGACTGCATTTCGTAAATCTTAACATAAAAAAAATATTGTCTCTCTTATTCGGATTGAAGATATCTACTTTACCCAGCACTATACGACTATTTGTATATGTGTATGTATGTTTTTGTATACTGTAATATGAAAAGTTGAATTGGTTGTCCTGTAGCTCTCTTTTCATTTATCACGGAAGATTGTTGAGAAGGTAGTTTAGTACGTTTCTTAAGGTGTGGATAAACGCATAGTTACTTTTTTCTCAGTAACGTTTGCGGAAATGCTTAAAAAATATATCAACCCTCACGAATAATAATAGCAGTTACACTAGTAATAGAAATACATATGCAATTATTTTCGTGTTTATTGTTTTTTTTTTACTTAAGTTATCTATTAAAAGTTTATTTAAATTTAAATGAATATTAACTAACACAATACTAAGGGAACCTTCGGCTAACTGTTGCATAGTATATTTTTGATATATTTAACATTTTTTTACGTAATCGATACGCATACGCAAATCGCAATGCAAACTTTTCTATCGGTGTATCAATGCGAGATGAAAATTTGCGTTAAGCGAACAAGTAATACTTTTCTCCGCAATTAATTTATCAGCAACGCCCAATCGAGCGAGATCAACTATGTCTTAATGAGATGTTTGAATATTGCGATATGCCACCCGCATTTCTGGATCCGTCATTGTCAGCAAACTACATGAGGCTATCCACTCCACTCAACTATATTTATTACTGCAATGAGACTAAATGTTTTGTTTCGGCTTAAAAGTTGCCTGTATAATTACAGTATATAGGTAACATGAAGCATGTTGCATTGATAGTGTAAGGAATGGTTTATGATGGGTAAACTATTCCTTACAGTATAGATGGCGTGTGCTGACGGCGACAAATATCAGCCCCTCATCTTATCCCTATACTCCCCATTGGAGTAACTACCAGAGAACAGACAGCAACATCTCTCTGAGTAATTTGACCATCCAATTGCGATTGCCAACCAGTCTGTCAAGCGTGATGATACTGGCATTTCAATGGCCTACATGAGATACAAGAAAACCACGGCCCCTTGTTCCCAGCAGCGCTGCTATTCCCACCCTTGGTAAAAGTGCGGTAACGGCGCTCCATAGGTCCCTCGTAAACAACGTAATGACGATCCAAAGAGTGTCACCAAGAATGGCGTATCCTATACTAAGAATAACTAAGCGGTATTCGTTGAATTGGAGGTCACGTATGAGGATGTCTTCAGATATGTATCTAACTACATTCATCAATCCATTCTCTTAAGACTAATTTACCTGTTGACATAGGGGACGACTCAGTCATAAGCTGAAAGTGTGGCAATATGGAATTGGAGACCGGTACAACCGGTTTCGGTCAATACCGGGAGCGATTAAAGACTGGACTCTACAAGAGGTCCCGACTGATGCAGTATACGCTTTGAACATTTCCGCGCCATAACCCTAAACCCTTTCAGTTTGAACTTCAAACCGAGTCGAGTACCTAGCAGCGAAGAAGTGGACGCAAACAATGACAGGTTCGTGGAAGAGGCACCAAAAATATCTCTGTCTTTACCCTGTTTTTTGAAGGAAAGACGGAAAAATATCCGTCTCAGGATAATGCTGATCCAGATATTTGATGCTTAATAGAATGATCTCAAAGTCAGTCAATGTAACAGTGCGTTTGAGCGGAACAGAGACTGAATAGAACGTGAGTTGTACGAAATGGTTGAGAATTTATAAGCAAATCTATGCACGATAACGCAGTTGAGTCAATAGTCAAGCTGGAGAACCCAGGGCAAGACTAACTCGACATTATACTGAAGATTTCCCAGACATCAAGTACGAGATTAAAATGGTTCTTGAACTACTCTTAAACAACAATACAACCTGGTGATGATAGAGTAACACCTAAGCGTCTGTAGGCACATGGTACACCGATCTTTAAGGCTCTTCAGGAGTTATTTAATTCCGTCTTACACAAAGGTCAAACATCACTGGCAGGGTATTGAAGTGTGGTGGTGCTATTATTTTTTATTATTTACTATTAAAATGGGTGATAAAACTCTTTTGAAGATTTATAGACCCATCTCAATGCTAAGCCATGTTTACAAGTTGTTTGCATTTTGTTGGTTGAGATTACTAATCGTCTCGAGCGAAGGTTTGACGACTGCCAGGCACCTTAACAAGCTGGTTTTACGCTGCAGCTGGTTTTACAGAAGACTGAGTAGTATACCCAGTCACTATATCAGTATATGCGAACGCGTATTCAGACATAGCCAGAAGTATTGCTCAATTGAGGTGGGTGGGCGGTCATATCGGTCGAGGTACGGATGGCCACTGGGGCCGAAAGGTTCTCGAGTTGCGACTGGCGTACAAGGTGAACCGACGTCACATGACGATCCAAAAAGGGCTTAAATGACCCTGCTAGAATATTTTACTTTCTGTAAGATGTAAATAAGCTATTAAGTACTCAATCTAATTTTAATACTCTTTTTGCAGGTGGAAAACCCGATGACATAACGGTGCTACTGGCTATCGTAGCACTATGAAGATGTCACTTTGTGATTTATTAGATTATTTGAGGAACAGATTTAGTTCAAAGTAATTTCCAACATTAGTTTAAACAACGACACCAAAAAATTACAATATTGGTTTCTATTATAGTTAATAATAATGTTGACATAATTTTCCGTTTTAAAAAAAGAATAAATTTTAAAAGTTTGTAAGATCTGATGCAAAACGAATTTACCATTGACAGACAGTCCAAGAGCACTAGTCACTCAGTGATATTTTTACTATGCAGAAACGGAGTTTTTTTTACTGTTATTCATTTCCATTACAAGTTTGTTGTTAGTTGTGTATGTATTGTAATGTTTATTCATGATAAAAACATGTGTGGTGGTACCAATATATTTGACGGATGCTTTTTAATGTATGCATAAATGCAAAGTTTGTTGATCAAATGTGTATATAAAACTTGTAAACTTAGTATGCAGAGGAAATTTTGAGCATGATTCAAGTGCACTGGTTAAAAAAATTAAATGTATGCCTCGGTTGTGTTGTATCTAAGCTTTTTAAGGGAGGTTATTCATAATATCAAATATTTTTCAACTCTTACCCTCTAGTAATTCCTGTATAGCCTTATACGACTAGAGGCGAGTATGATCAAATATGTAACCTAAGGTACAGAGGAATGTTTATAAATAATGTAATTTAGTAAATAAAATAAATAATGTAAAAAGTGAACATCGATATTTTTTGTGATTTTTTTGTTAATTGTATAAAATGTGTGTTTGATGTTTGAATGAAGACTGATTATTTAGCTTTATTTGTTAAAATGTCAATTTGAGATTTTTCAGCGAAGTTATTACAACGCAACTAACAGATCTTTGTAGTGTTATTTGTATTCTTTTTGTACATTTTCAATGTAAGCATTTGTGTATTTGTTTGACAATTTGACACATTTTACACTCAGTTTATATCTTCGTATATATATGTATTTTGCTTTATGCTGCGGTTGAGACTTATGATTGTCATTCGTATATCTATTTCTTATTATAAATTATGGAAGAAAGTTATTAAATTTTTTTAGCTACATCTAAACTGTTTATATTTTTATCGAGGAATTTTGAATTTAATAAGACCTACCGGCACATCAATCTTTCTTTTTGTATTCATATCAAAATATTACTAGCATGCTTTTCCAGATTTAGCGGCTGTTACAAAGCTAATACACAATTATCCTTGTGCAATATGTACAAAGATCAAATTAATAATATCCACCAAACATAAATAATAATTGAGTATGACTTTGTCCCTGTGCAAAGGCGAGTTAGCTAGCATAACAAGCATAAGGGTCAAAACTTCAATTATATGATTATATATACGGTGTTATGAATGGCTTGTACATCTTGCAATGCTAGTATTTATTGGCATGAAAGGTAAACATGTATAACCAGGAGTGTCATTCATTATAATTAAATAATTAAAACCTCTGGGGTCAATGAATTCTAACAAAACTTGGTACACATCAAATTAGAACATTCATATATAAAAAAGCTCATTGTTGGAAAATGTATTACAGTATGAAGATTAATATAACATAAGGTGCATTTTGGTTTACGACTGCAGTAGTCAAATATTAATCTATTGTGTTTTATTTAATTGATTGAGTCATGAGGAATGATGGAAAACTACTATGTTATTACTATAAATAATATGTTAAACTGACAATATGTTTGATTTAAAATTGTGCTATTAAAAGGAAAGTGTGTAGAAAAATTACAAATAAATTTAAATAAAATAAATAATTTGTTTGAATCCCAGTACCTTTTACTAAGATATTTCTTTTTATATTAAGTGTATATATCCTCCTCCTTATTTTGTATGTATATTCTATTTTTCTCAATAATTTTAATCATTAATTATCTTTTTAAACTACTCAATAATATAGATATATTTTAAATCACTCGTGTGATTAGATTTCATTATTATTTTTGTAATGTCATAATGACTAAACTTTTTTATTAATGACTAAGTTAATTAGTGTCTATATTGAATCAAAAAATGAAACACTTATTTTTCTTAATATATAATCAAAAACACTGACCTCTCTTATCAATAATAAAGCATATACAAAGAACAATTGATAGGTTTGTTTTGTGCTAAATTAACTAAATGAAAAAGGAGTCGAGTAGAAGACATACAATTTAATATTTTGTAAGTGTACATAAAATAGAGAAATTCATAAAATAAATATTTGGCTTCATATATTAATTTATTAATTGTTTAAAATTTGAACATTTTTATCTATTTCCTTCATCATTTTCTGGTACTTCACGGTTCTCATTTTGCCAGTTAAATCCTCCAGGTCGAACATTAGCAAAATCTGGTAATGTCACATAATCTGCCTCTTCAGGAGCTGGATCAAACAGTTTCTTTCTAAAATTGAAAAATATATAGTATTTATTTTATTATATGACTACAGATAGGTGTAGAAACACCAATTACACACATTTAAGACTATTTTTTGTAGCCTTTAAAAACCTATATGTATTAATTTAAAAAACTTACAAAAACATAGGTGTTATTAATATTTTTTGGCCGCCTCTTTGACGTGGAAGAACATCTTCTATAAAGAAATAAATGTGACCGATGGCCATTCCAACCAAATCCACAGATATTGCATTTCCTAATAAAACTGAGAAACCAAGTAATACCCAGGGCAAGTATGGTGCCTAAAAGAATATATGTATTTATTATCAATATTGTTTAAATTATATAGAACAGACAAGAACAAAAATTTAACAAAGAATTATTTAGTTATGCAAGTTAGACATCAATTACCAGTGATTAATATAATCAGAAATTTCAAGTAAACATTAAAATTCTTATAAATATAAAATTTTAATACAAATTTTTGGTGTATTTTAAAAAATTAAAGTCCACAATTCCCTTTTTTGTGCATTAGCTATTTTCCATTACATTTGTGGGATTATTGTATTATAAAAATTACTTACCTGGAAATTCATTAACCCAAAAAAGTTCATCCTTACATATATATTACGTCTTGACCATATGTATACGATCATGATAGTAAAAGCTTGTCCTAAAAATAATAAATTAACAAAGAATGCACATAGCTGTAACATATTAAGGAAAATTAATTAATATTATAAATGTTATGGTAAAGTTGCTCCCTTTTATAAGATTATAAGCATAAGTGCTTTAAACAATTCAGACACATACCTGCATAAAAATCACCAATGTAGTTATTATCTTAAAGATACATATGTTTTACATGTGAATTAACTAAATAATAAAATACTAATTGATAAAAGGATACAATCATTAAAACTCCACCAAAAATGAACATAACAACAAAATCAGCAGTCCTTCCTCTAAATGAGCCCTCCTCCAACATCCTACAATATCTATATGTAAAAATCATATTGAAAAAAAAGTTGAATCCTAAGTTCCCAAAGAATAGGAATGTTGTAATTAGTCTCCATAATTGGTAATTCTTGAGAATAACTATTGGATTGAAATATAGGTTGAATGGTGACACAAGATCCAATTGCTGAAATTAAAAATAATAACATTAATTTGGCGCTTTTTTCCTTGCTATATGTAAATAAAGGTTTTCGATTTTACTTACCACAGCCAAAGTAGTAATCACACAAGCAGTAGTGTAAACTCTTGTTACAGGTGGCACAAGCATATATTCTTGTAAAAGTGTTTGATATGCCATGTTAAGCAGCGTTGATCACAATAATTGCATAATAAAACTTAGGTAGTAAATTCAGTAAATGGACAATCTAGGCACTATTGTAACTTAACATGATTGGGCCACATCAGATTATTTATACAGCAATGAAGAACTATCAATGTTATATCTAAACAAAAACTTACAAATACTTTAAATACAACAACCAAACTTATAAGCTTGACTAAACATAATGTGTTTAAAATGATGTATTCCTAATTTATTTAATAAAAATAAGTATTAAATTGCTTTATTTTTATTGCAAAAATAGATATTAGATAGGTAGTAGAGGCACGAAAAGTAAATATGAAGTAGATGTTTCATCCAATAGAGGGCGCTAAGTGCAATAACAATGAGAACAAAGATTATAAATCATTATAAAATAATATCGTTTTAAATCACTACATTTTAGAAGTCATCTGTTTTTCACTTTATAATTATCATTAATAAATTTAAAGGCGTTACATTAATTTTTAAATTATAATTATTTTTATTTTGAAAATGATTTTGTATGGATTATTATTGAAAAAATAATGCTAAGTATATATTTTATTAGAGCGACAGTGTAATAATGATAATATAACAAGTGTTGTTGTAACTGAATTCTAAGAAATACTAATAATTTTTTTCTAAAGCAATAATAATCTAATTACATCATTATTAAAAATATTAAAATCATTATAAATATTAAAATTAATAGAATTTAAATTGTTATTGCCACAGCGTTCGTATTATACTTTTGTACAATATTTAAGTAACAGAAGTCATTAACCATAAGCTAAGATATTGTCAAATTGATATCCCTTTATGTATAAACTTTAGGAATTATGTTAAAGCAAATACATTTCTAAGGTTAACACAATGTACTAATTGACAATGAATAGTAAAAATGAGACTATATGGCGCAAACCTTTGACTTTGTCAATATTAAAATTAAAAAGTTAATATTTATTGACGTTAGTTAATATTGACACTGACAAAATAATTTGACGTAATGAAAATCTTTAAAAGTATTTCTGTTGTCGTTTTTTCTTTGTGAAATCTGTAAAATTTGGTAATACCAATCTTTTTAAAAGCTTATTATGATTTTTGCAAAATTTTTGTAAAGTTTATTTACCCTTGTACTACTATAAGATTTACTATTAAAACATTTAACAATGGATACTAAAGAAGTTATTGACCACTTGGTTGCTTTGAAAGTAATGCGGCTTACTAAACCAGCTTTGATTAGCCCAAAGATTGTCACTTGTGACTTTAAAGACTTACCGGGTAACATTTTAAATAACTTTTTAAAGGATGATGCCACATCCGTGGTTCAGATGGAAACTGTAACTGCTGGACAGTTCCTTTTATTGCCACAAAGTTTTGGCAATATTTACTTGGGTGAGACATTTTCTTGTTATGTTTGTGTACATAATGAAACAAGTCAACCAGTTCAAAGTGTATCTATTAAGGCTGACCTGCAGACAAGTTCACAAAGAATTCCATTAACGACACAACAAAATCAGTCACCGATAATGTTAGACGTCGATGAAACTCTCAGTGATGTAATACATCATGAAGTTAAAGATTTGGGAACCCATATTTTAGTATGTGAAGTCACTTATATGTCCAATTATAATACATTATCTTCATTCAGAAAGTTTTTCAAATTTGAAGTTATGAAACCTTTGGATGTTAAGACTAAGTTTTATAATGCTGAGTCTGATGATGTATTTGTTGAAGCACAGGTGCAAAACATTACTTCGGGCCCTATAATACTTGAACAAGTGTCATTGGAAAGTTCTCAACAGTTTATAGTTAAATCATTAAATGAGGATAATAATGGTTTGTCAGTATTTGGAGATGTCACATTGTTACAGCCCCAAGAGAGCTGCCAGTATTTATATTGTCTTACTCCAAAAGAAAATATAACAAAAGATATAAAATTAATTGCGGCAGCTAAGAATATTGGAAAACTTGATATTGTATGGAGATCTAACTTAGGTGAAAAGGGGAGATTGCAAACTAGCCAACTTCAACGTATGACTCCTGATTATGGAGATATCCGAGTAACATATGAAAATTTACCAAGTAAAATACCAGTTGATGAGCCTTTTAACTTTAAATGCAAAATAGTAAATGCCAGTGATAGAACTCTAGATTTAATAATCAAACTTCGATCACTTCAAGATTCTAGTCTACTATGGTGTGGTATTTCAAATAGGAAATTAGGCCCATTGGAGCCTGGAAATGTAGCTTTTGTAAATTTAACTGCAATGCCTATAACTTCAGGCTTACATAATATAACAGGTGTGTCATTAGTTGACTTATTCCTTAAGAGGACATATGATTATGATGATTTAGCCTCTGTATATGTTTACTGATTGTAGAATTATTAACTAATATAATATTATATTCCTACTCTTTAAGTACATAAATCATTGTATTTATAAATCTTTAAAATATGTATAAATCTGTATTTATTTATCTTTAAGGTTTTAATGTCAAATAAAAAGTTAGTAACAATTTTTTTTTTTTTAAGGAATAGTCTTTAATTCTTTATTCAGAACAGAAGTAATAATGGTTATACTATATACTTAAATATGTGAAAAAACTTAAATGCATTTCTAAATATAACATATAAATTTTTTTAGTAAGTAATTTTGCAAAAATAATAATAATAGTAAAAACTTAAAGTGTATATTTATTCAATTACGAGCGATTACAAAATCGTTGATTTTTACGACATGTCATATAAGGTTCGGGTTAGTCTGTTTCTTGACATTTTGGTTTTAAGCTTTATTTTTTTTTTAAATTCATATGCTAAATAAAATAAGAGACATTTGAGTTCGGACATTTAGAAAAAAATCGCAGAAGTATAAAATTATATGATAACTGTCAGTGTCAAAATTGTACTGTCAATGTCAATATAACTAATATACTGCAGTTTGATTATTTAATTTTTATAATAAGAAGAAAATAAAAAAAAAATATGGTCCTTACAAAAGAATATAGAATTTGCATGCCTATGACCGTGGAGGAGGTAAATATATTTTCCTTTTATTAAATCAGATACAATGTATGTTTTGTTGGTTATGTTTATTTCTTTGTTTTAAAAATATTTTCCTTCATAGTATCGTATCGGCCAATTGTATATGATCGCGAGACATAGCTTCGAGCAATCAAGCAATGGAGAAGGTGTTGAGGTAGTAGCAAATGAACAAATAAATGATGAGACAAATGGAGTTGGCCAGTTTACTGAAAAAAGGATTCATTTGTCCAGGTACTTAAACATGTTTGACTTTTGCCTGCTTATAAAAAATCGAATTAAAAAAAATGAGTGAGGAAAGTCATTAATTATACAATTTGTTATGTCTAGTGCACTTGTTATAATCTCCTAATAGTGTTGTTTACTTAAGATGATAACCTTAATTTTATTTCAGTCACTTACCCTATTGGATCCAAAGTCTAATACCAAAGATTTTTTATGTCACTGAAAAAGCATGGAATTTTTACCCATTCACAATTACTGGTAAATTAAATTAATATAATTTCATACATACATTCATATATTTATTTTTTAAGCTGTTTTAAATTTAATAATGTATATGTTTTTTTCATGGTCATTGCAACAATAAGAATACACAGTAAGTAATTTTGTTTTAATGTAAAATTAAACCTCGTTTAATTCAGTTGTAATAAGATCAAAATTAACAAATTCATTAAATTTTAGTGTTCTTTCATTCCAAAATTCTCAATATCAATTCAAACAAGATATGAAGACAACAATGGCTCTACCTATAATGTAAGTATAGGAGAATACTATTTCTAATATCATCTGACATCACATAACACATTCAGATGTTGCTATGTTGCTTAAAAAATTTTTTGGTGACATATCACCTTTTATATAATACTCCAACTCCTACTTATAAAATCACACACACACACACACATGCACACAAGCATTCCTTAACAATTTTTTTAAATTTCGCAACAGAAGCATTTTGAACGCTTTTTGGGATCCTGTTGTAGAAGCGTATACATTGCCCCACAAAAGAGTTACTGACTCTATGCAGTCGAGTAACAGGAGTAACAAGATTGTGTTTGTTCCTTGTACCAATGTTATGAGAATCACATTTTCTCATAAAAACATTAAAAATTTTCCATACATACAAGTATAATATACATTTATTATATATACAAAAAAGTGTGTGAGGTTGCTTATTATATATACAAATTTGCTCTTAATGATTGACATTAACTTTAAGCAATAATATAGTTATAACCAGATAGGTTGGGTAACCAATTGGTTCTAAAAGCAATAAATTGAATATCATTTATTGAAATATTACAGTAAATGGGCCGCCCACCCATGATACTTAGTAGAGACTTTTGTATTTTGAAAATTAGATAATAAGAAAAGTAATTTAAAAAATAATCAGGTTTGTCAGATTATTCAAAGGAAGTATTAAATGAACCCCAAAGACTGACAATAATACAGTATCCTCTAAATGTTATATTGCTGGGCAAATGCCTTAAATCCGCTGAATACATTTTTAATCAACAATGTTAACTTGGGATACAGATTTCGAGACCTTCGATTCTCATCTTAATGTATATTAATTGTTTTCTTTTGTTCGTATATAATAGACTAATACTATAAATGAGAAAGTAACTCTGTCTAACTTTAGTATTGTTGTGTTTTGGTTTGAAGGATCCGCCAGAGTTAATATAAATGTGTCGATAGTCTTTCCTCTCTCAATAAATGGCTATATAAAGTAAAATGATTTCATTCGTCTTTGTATCTTTTAGTGTCTGGGCTTAACGTCTGATGAATTAGAAGTGAGAGAAGTTGATTTCTTGGACATAGCTTTTGATGAGATAAAACCACATCACTACAAAGAGTCTGAAGACCCAAAACTGTTTAAGTCTGAAAAGTCTGGTCGCGGCCCGCTCGTTGAAGGATGGCGAGATGAACTTAAACCAATCATGTGCTGTTACAAAGTAGTCCATGCCAAGTTTGAAGTCTGGGGGCTGCAAACCAAAGTGGAAGACTATGTTCAAGCAGTATGTATGACTTTTCACATAGTTGGTTCATATTTTTGACTATAACTCTAAAGACAAGTATTTTTTATTATTTCAAGGCTATTAGAGAAATCCTTCTTCTTGGACACCGCCAAGCTTTTACATGGATGGATGAATGGTTCAACATGACTATAGAAGATGTCAGGAGCTATGAAAAGGAAATGCAAACGAAAACGAACATGAAGGTACATATCTATTATGTTATCAACAAAAGTCCATTAAGATTAGATTGTTTGTCTCGCTCTAGAAAAGAATTTCATAATATTCTAACGATTACTAACGATTTTATTACACAATAGCTATAAAATCTTTGCATTCGTAAAATTTATTTGATGCCTCGTATAATTATATAAAATGTATCTTAGATATTATATACTTGACAGGCATTGGACTCATATTACATAGTCTTTTAAATGGCCACTATCCTTTGTTTAAGGTCAAAACAGCGCTAGATGATGCAGAGAGCAATCAAGAGGGGCAAGACAGTAAGAAAACATCACAGCCGCCAACTCCAAAGACACCAAAAAGTCCCCTAGGGACACCCTCATCGGAATCCAAGTCCTGGTTTTCTTGGTCATAATTTAATCCTACAAGAGGATCTATAGCCACTCCTCTGTCTAAGCAGGGTTTAGTTTTGTTGACACAATGTGTTCATCTGTTGCCTTCCTCTTATATCATTCATGTACCATAGATAATTATTTATTTAAAATCATTCTCAAATCGCATGTAGTGTAATTAATGCAACGAAATAGGTCGAACCGTTTGAAAGTAAATTAAAACTAAATTTTTAATTAATATCAGAATTGCCTAAAATATTTTTAAATTTAACTTTTTTTTTGTTTACGAGCGTAAATATACATTCTTTGTTATGTATATAATACTAAACGCCCTATAATGTAGTGAGACAAAAATAAGCGACCACACGTAACGTAAAATCAGTTATCCACTGTCAGCGAGCATTACGCAGTATACTGTTTTACTATAACTATTAAATTTTTCGTTCACTTTAAATCGATAATATGCTACGACGCTGAACGTGATCTTTGACTCTCGGCGACCTAAACAATATAATATTACACTATGCATAGTAATGCATCGTGGACACTGATTGGCACACTTAGCAGTACCGTTCGTCAGTCAGTGCGAAAAATCCAGTTTGCCTCTACGTTCACACTAGGGCTAAACGTGGAATTGCATACAGTTTGCGGCTGACTTTATATTATAGATAAACTCTCGTTATTCTTAAATACATTACCTATGTAGTTGCAAATGTTTGTTAAAAGTAAATTATTAAAATATACGTTATGTACAGAGATAGATTCACAAAAGTGCCGCCTGTTGGGAGTACTAAATCGTTGCATATGTTATTTTTAGCTTTATGACTTAAAAATGTTATAATAAGACAAGGAAAGCTATGAAGTAATAAAAACCTTTGCCCGTGGAAAACCCAAGTCGCCGTAGGAATATCTAGCCTGATTAACGTCACTGGTTACATAAGTGCATTTAAAAAAAAAGAACAATATATTTTGAATTTCAAAAGCTGAACATGCATAAAGTTATGATTTATTCTAATTAAAAAATGGCATGTCATATTAAAAAAAATCATTTAAAATTTTAAGGTAGGTAAATTTTAGGTCCTACATATAATATATATATATATATATATATATATATATATATATATATATATATATATATTTTAATATAACATTAAAGTAGGAATGACTTTATTAAAAAAAACTTTTTTACGTTATATAAAAATATACAATATAATATAGTATAATGCAAAAAGGAATTTTTTTTCAAACACAATTTACGTTATCAGAAAGCATTTTTATATAAAATCTTAATTTCTTGATAGAACTAGATATAATTTTGAGTGATATTGATGCAATGGTAAGTGTTACTACTGATAGGTTTTTTGTTATTTTTTATTAAAAGTCCTACTATTTATAAGAAGCTGTTATGGTTTTTTTAGAACATAAGGTGATTTTGTTATTATAATATTTAATAAAAATACTCTTTAAAATCACTTCAAATTCAATTATTAAATGTAATCTGAAAATTTCATTTGAAAACACAAGGGCGGTTTACAACATTGTACGAGATTTATTTGCAGAACTCAAAGTTTTTGACATCATGTACATAAATTTTTTTATTCGGTTATTCATTTTAAAAGGAAATTTTTGTATTGAATTGTATTTTTTTGAGAAAACAATGAATGTAGTTATGATATTAAAGCATCGAATGATATTTCAATGTTTGACATGTTTATATCTCTAAAACATTATTTCTAATTTTACAATGTTTATGTTTATTTCTACTAACATCCAATAAATGTCCCACTGCTTGACTTGGAGGTCTCCTCTACCTAAGGAGAAGAAGGGAGGAAGGTATGTTTATTATAAGCGAGGATGTATGAACAAATATATGGCACAGTTGCCAATATTTTCGCGCGAAATGTACAATGTATCAAAACTGAAAGATAAATTATCCTATTTTATATAATTTTGTTCACCATTTATTGTTGTATCGGTTTTTAATAAATCCCATTCACTATGCTCTACTCATAATATTGTATTAGGAATATCCTTTAAAAATACTTCTGTACCTGTCTACTAGTTTCTTAAATATTCTTAACAATCGAATTATTATCTCGAACATAGTTAACATATCTATATTAATTGGTAATTTATTTATCTGTTTTATGTTTTGTATGTTTTTTTTTTCTTTAAAATTCTTATTTTGAATAAAACATAATTTTATCAAGTAGAATATAATTTGTGCATTATTTAATAACATCAAACGAATTGGTTTCTCTTTACTCGAGAGGTTGCATGGCCAACTGTGAACAAAGACAGGCGAAACTTACGAAAATATCCGTAATAAGTTACTATATCGATTAAAATGTCCATAACCTTTATTATTTTAACATTTAGTTTTATTTAATGAAATAATAATGGTGATTTAAATAAACAAATTTGTAAATATATTTATTATCAGGTACGAAGTACATAAGTGTGAAACTATGTAATTTATCCTAAGTAATCTAGCAGTGTTGCTTCTTCGTAAAACTATTATTGTTGTTGTTGCAGTGTAAAGTGTGGCGTAGGATAAGAATACTTGGTATAAAATATACTTCACTTGTGACCGCAGGATATTTATATTAAAGTAAATCACTGGCCTAACAAGTTGTATGAATTTATTTTATCGCTATAATTGAATATAATTATGATATTATTATTGGGTAACATTTGTCGTTTTGCGTAAATGGGCGATAATAATGCATAAAATCGGTATTTTAAAGTTTGCTGTAAAGTGTGCAGTATATTCTAGTATAAGTACATTCCGTTCTATTATTATATTAAAGGTCAACAAACGTAAATATGAATAATTAATTTAAAAAAACGAAGTTTGTCTTAAAAACTTTGATGACGATTTTTGTTATGGTATAACTTCACTTAACGAATGGTCCATATCTATACAACCTCTTTAAATAACGTAGGCATGTAAAAATAAGAATATTTATGTGTCATTGATATTTAACTATAATAAAACCTTTTTATATACGAGGTTCCTTCGAATTTCGAAAAGACCTCTAGAAACCTAAGGTTTTAATAATTTAAAACCATTCGAGCAAACGATAGAAATTGGAAATCCACTATCATATGTGAAACCGGAACTGGTAATAACAAAAATATTACATTCATGTAATAGTGAAAAAAATAATTTATTTGATTACGAACTTTTTTGTTATATTAATATGTTGCGATTATTGTTAATTTTTAAAAGCAAAAGGAAATGTGATTCAGGGTTTTACGTTAAAAACTAATTACATTATAAAAAAAACTAAATCGTGTTTAGTAAATTGGTGTAGTAAATAAATGTATTAAAAATATATTATATTCGTTTTACTGTATTATGATACATTTTTTTTGTAGTTTGGATGAGAAGCACCGACCGAAAGTGATGTCTCATTATATTGCAAATCGCAAGGAACTTGACAAGTCCGGCTAGCAACTGACTGAAGTCCGATTACTGTATTGAGTGAAAGTTTGGTTTTGCTTAATATGGATTTATTATTGATATATTTTTGTCAATGTAAGTACATGAGAAATTTACACTTTTATCAGTTATATGCCTTATCCTAAGGTAACAAATCGATATAAGCTTTTAATTTACGTCTAGAAAATTCTGCTATTACTCTCCGTAAACAAAATGAATCGTTTAGTAATAGTAATCGGACATTATTATTAACAACGCTCATTTAGAAGAGTATAGTTTATTTGTAACAAAGACACATTGTTGTACATACTGCAGAGTACGAAATTCTTATTGTATATTCTTTATAACGCTTCTAAGCCATTGTATATGAGCGCCAACACTGACGTATACTCCGGGAATCCCGGGAACTCCACAACTGAGTCCGTACGCACATATACCTTCAAGCTTACCCGCACATATCAATGGACCACCAGAATCTCCCTGTAAAATTATGAAATAAAATATATTTGTTATGGTAAACACAACATACTTTAGATATGTATAACCTACTCAATTACTAACCTACTCAATAGTGTTCAAATTATCAATGTGATATTTAAGATATTAATTGAAAATAATTATCTTTTATCTTTTTATTTGATTATCTTTTAAGTTAATTTAATTATTTTATCCGTGCATAACTAGCACTTTCTATATAATTATGCTAATTGCCAAAAGACATTCATTATCTTCAAGTCAACCGTAAATATGAAAACTAACAGGAAAAAAAAAACATTAAGAATCAGAATTCAGCTCAGGGTCAAAGCTTGTGGAAAAATGGGAATAAATGATGTACAAAGATATTTCTATGTGATCATATAAAAATATCTTTGAAGCAAGATAACGCAAAAAGCGCGATCGCGTTTCTTGCGTTTATAGGAGATCTAAGGCTTACTTTCGAACTCTGCGAAATCTGAACTTTGAGAGAGATATGATAGGATGCATTATAAGGAGCAGAACTCGTTAGTAAGATTAGAGCATTATATATTTATGAAACAGAATGGTAAAAGAAAAATCGATCGAAATTTCCTTAAACTTGCTTAGGAAATTAACTTAATGGATTAATGTTTTTTTTTTTTACGGAAATGCTGTGATGTATTTTTAACTAGGTAACTACTCATTTCAATACAATATAATGTGGTGTTCATATCGACTTATTAGTCATCAGGTGATATAATAGAACGATTCGATATAATTGCATTTAAAAGATAAAAGCCCTTTTGATAAATTCCCCGGCGAACATTATAAAATACTTATACATGACAGCAGAATCTTTAATAAAACATATATCTACCAAACTAATTTCTCAAGTAAGGTTGAAGAAATAAAACTTTGGCTGCAAATTGATGCTGGTCTTAATTGGAATTAACTCGTTCAATTCAATTAGTTAATACCGGTTTGAAAAGCTTCCCACAAATAACCTTATTCTAACATTATATTCGATTGCCTTACTACCCTAAGGGACACTACCACTACTTAGCGACAGCTAATTAAAATATATTATTTTAATCCTTTCCCTCCTTACGGTACTTAAAAGTAAGGGTAAGGGTTACAGCAATGATATGGTTATCTTATTTATTTGTAAGAATTTTTTATCTGCTAACATTTTATTATGTTGAATGAATCATTTTTGTTTCGCTTGTTATCTCGATCAGCTATCGATTTCGTATGAAGTGTCGATCGATAGCTCACACAAACTGTGATGTCGTTATTTGAAGTAACGTTGTTTGTCATGCGAAATATATTTTAAACATTTTCATGATTATCATTATGGTATCATTCATCATATATTCTACCGCCAAACAGCAAACCAATGCCTATGGGCGGTGTGTCCTAATACCTTCACTTAGAAATGTATACCAAAGTTCCAAGTGAAGGTCTGGAAATGTCTCATAGCTGGGCTAAGACTTTCTCTTCGTTTGAGGAGACGGTTATCAGCGTATTGCTCCACGTTGTTCTAATGAGGATCAGTGGATAAACATATTACAAATGTTTTGCTTTACCGCCGACCACAAGATTATAATGCATACCCGTGATTGAACCCACGAACCTCCGTTAAACTCTACGTTTGTCGTTGTAATATCATGTCATCAAGATCATAATTATTATATTTAGCTTGAATTGTGTCCCATAATATTTTATGTCCGGAATCTATATTCGGTACGTAGTACACATTTTATTACGTTAAGGCTATTATTTCCGTACATATTGACGTAGTCGATAGTGTCGTGGTATGAATAGGATGAGATATAAAATTATCGAACCTGGCACGCGTCTACTTCTTCACCAACGGCGCATATCATTCCGCTATCGTATTTTGGAGCTACGTATTGTCCTAATGATTCAGTACACTCGTCCAGAGATACTAGATTAAGTCTTGCAGAGAGTAACGTGCTTGAGAGTTCCTCTCGATTTACATCTCTATACCCGTAGCCGTAGATTGTACACTCACCTATGAAATTTCAATAGTATCAAATGAGGCAAATACTAATCTTACCAAAATTGAGAAAAATATTAGTACACATTAAAATACGCTTATTAAGCGCGTGTTGGTGTTCACGTGGTATAATATAATTAAACACTTGTAGGTGTTCTCAGGATGATTTCCTTCACTGTTAAATAAGAGATGAATTGTAAACACAAATAAAGCACTAACTCAGTGGTTTAGACTTGAAGAAGCGACATCTGTCACTATTTCCTTATATTAATAGCATTCAGGAAGAGACGACGAGAGACATTACATCGACGTATTTTCAATGTAAAATTTATAATACAATATTCATCTGTTTGTATGTAGAGAAATCTCTGGACCTTTTCATATCATTTTGTGTATTAATAAACGACGTCCTAGCGAAGCCAGTCTCTTACCTAAAAAAAAAATTTTAAGATTTCTTAATCTTGATCAACGGTTAGCAATAATTATGATTTCTACGTCTTGTTCGATTCTCGTTTAAATATTAAAATGCTTCAATTGATAATTTTGACAGAAATAAACCATGTATGTCTTATTAAATGATTAATATATTTTAATATAGGTCATTACGTGATTACTCAATAATAACATTTGTGTTACAGTCACCTATGCTAGTTAAAGGGCTCACGTGACACATGATGCGTTTAAAGAGATTATAGAAATAGAACACTACAACTCTTACTTTGACACGATACAACCAACAACAATGTACATATGTACGCAGTTTTAAATTTACATATTTTTTAATTATATCTTTTTTTTCTTTTATACGTGTACCCATTTATTTAAATCTTCTTTTGAGTAGGCATTTTAATTATTATTTAAGATAATATTCAGTAGACTATTTTCAGTAATTCTAACTATATCTTAAAAGTTCACAAAGCCAATTATGCAAGTAAGATACTTTTATTTACTTCTTTATCTGACTGTCCGTTTGTAACACCTTCTTATTTTGATAGAAACGTTTGGCAGGCGCACAAAAACATTGTAATAATAGCTCATTGGCTGTGACAGAGCTGATTGTTTGAAGGCAAGCTCGTTAGCAGTTCATTCACAGTTACCTGATATTCCAAACGAGGAGTTGGGTAGCACTGTATCATTAAGCCATTTTATGTCATTCAATTCAAGTAGTAACCGCAACACAGCAATGTCATGTGCTCCAGAAAATCTGAAACCGTATAAGTTTCTCACCGACACGTCTATATTAGTTTAGGTAAGCTGTTTTCATTCCCTCTCTACGAAGGCCGACAAATAGATTTGTTTTTGATATGACTTTCCCAATAATACTAAGAATTATAGATATTGGGCTGGCGGCACAGCGGCTTTGAAGATGTCTTCTGAGCAGCATGCATATTGATTAAAAATAAGTCAACATAATCAAAACTATCTTATGAGTTATTATAACTCAAGTTTAATTCTAATGCGAAGTAGCTAGACTGAATTCAAAAGTTAAACAACTATAAGATATGTCACATTATTATAGTGAACATCGTGGACCCGAAATCTTGGAGAAGCCTAGGGGTATCATGCTATTTCGCATCTTATTGTGCCGTATGTATATCCACTAACTAACAGGAAAACTACGTGGTGGAATAAGCTCCAATCTTCTCCTTGAGTGGCCAATCATATTAATATGGTTTTTTTCCCAGCGAACGTAAATTTAATTGTACGCCTATTTTTCAAACGAATAGAAATAAGCAACAAATACACTAGACATGAACGCTCTAGACCAAGGCAATTTGAATATCATTTTAGTTAGGTATTGTAAGGACTTTACTGTAAAGTGTCACTAGTACCTATATAGTATACGAGTACTTGCACTTACCGACTGTATAGAGGATGCGGTATAATTTCCAGAACTTGAGCGTTGGGTGGCACAATGTTATCATCTGTACAATAGTTCTTGAGGGAAAGACAATAATTCTCCGGTTCGTGTTCGACGCAATGCGCTGCTGTCACAGCAAAATGTGGGGAAATTAAGGTGGCGCCACATAAATGTTGAGAATTCCTTGCGTTTTGTAAAGATGCGACTCGATTTTGGGTACCTTTAGTAGAAGTCAAATTCACATAGATATAACTCTTCATTTCCAAACAAAATGTTTAATATTAAGTGATATTAAGCTGTGGTAAATACTAAATTTATTTTAAAAACATAATTTAACCGTCACACATACTTATATTCAAATATATTAATATAATGTGGACATATCAATAATCAATTATTTTTAAACCAAAATTTTCAAATGACAAACAATAAATAAAGGAGAATACCGCAAGCCACCTCCTCTCCTCCGATAACTCTCTTTACTCTACCACACTCTATTAAATACAAATTTGTTACTGATATTAATAAAAACATAAAAAAATCAGAACTAGTTAAATTGAAAATAGACATATCGTTGTGACAATAACCGGCTATGGTCGCAACTTAAATAAAAATAACAATTAATACTTTATAGTCTTCGTATGTATTGTAAAAAAATCGTGACAATTAATATCGATTTACAATTGTATTCATATATGAACAGGTGATTGTTCAAACCTACACGTCATTTTTCAAATGCGTATTGAAAGTACCCATAGTGAAACCAACGTTGAAGATGAATTGTGCAAAACTGAGACGACTAATTGAACTCGAAATTCTTTTAATTTCACGAAAATATTTTGTGATGTCTTACCATTTTATGGTTTTTGAACAATGCATAATATTTTTCCAGTAATTATACTTTAAATATTTGATAAAAAATTTGGTAATAATAGCATGAAAAGTTATATTTAAACACGTGTTAGTACCGTATGTTTGACAACTACCAGTATACTGAATGGAATTTTAAATTAATTCATTTTATTAAAAAAGAGATAAAATCTTATATTATTAGAAAAAACAACATTATGTTACCCAAAACTATTGGTTATTTCGACATAGATATATGTTTTTTCGTTTTTTATTCAGTATGTATAGGGTACAGCATATTTAGCAGGCTTACCGAACATTCGTATTCGACTAAAATACCGATTATCCCAACATATTAAAAAGTAATTTGAGCATACATACCCTTGGAATTTATAATGTAAGCATGTAATAACGAATAAAAACGAATCTTTTTGAGTGCCATTGAGTGCTATGGGTTGAAGTCTGGACTTGAGACAATATACTTATTGTACCACCTTTATTCTAAAAGAAATATATATTTAGTAGAATTTAACATAATTCAATTAAATTACAAACGCAATATTTGAATACTAATAACATTACTCTTTACTTAATATTTGTTTAAAATGACTGGTTTATTAATTATTTCCAAACGACAGCCTTTAGGCTGGTTTACAGGTTTACCTGTTGATCTAGCTGGAATTAAATTTGAAACGGTTTCCCTTTTGAAAGTTAAATGAGCATTATGAAAGGGTGTATTCAAAATTCTTACGAACTGACATGATATTCCTAAGATTTAGTAATACAACAATAAATATATAAATTTCCCCGTTTGTTAGAGTTAGGAATGACTAATGAGCAAATTGTAGTAAATTGTCCATGGGAAATTTAATTGTCTTTGATGAGTAAATATTTTACAGTACGCTAAAAGGCTATGTTATGAATATGGTCTATGCTGGAAACATCTATAGTAATAAATATGTAGGTATGTGGGAAATAATAAATAAACAAAACTTACACCTAATAGTCCACACAGTAATTAAAAAACAGTTAGTATACGTTTATTTTTTTAACCAATTATAACCTACGTATAAAATAAATAAAAAGGTCTCGAAAGAAAATTAAAAATTAGAAAGTACTTTATTACATATTGTATCTAATATACCTATGTTAATTAACTCTGAGTCTCCACTTACTAGGTAAAATTGTAAAACCCATAAATAGGTACTCATGAAAACTATCTTTTAAGATAACAGAAGCACTTCCTTGATGATAACAATAGAATGGAAAGTATGGTTCAAACAAGTCATCCGAGTATTTTTATATTTATTTTTATCGACCATATAAAATCTATTTTGCATTTTAAAGCTTCGTTCCATTTTGATAAAATATACTTATATATATAGTGTAATAACATAAATTGATGCCAATGGTAGTAACCTTACGTAGTAAAAATAAATCGCAAGTAATTAGTATACATCATAAGAAGTGTTGAGTGCACCAAAAATAGTTGGGTCTATTAATATTTTGTGTTATTGTTTTTAGTAGCATGTTATGCCAAAATGCAGCGACAGTGGACAGGTGGGAGCGGACGGCGATAGCGTTGTAGCAGCGAGGTTTATGTAACGCGAGGAGCGGCGCGGCGCGGCGACTGTCGAGTACAAGCGGGCGTGCGGTGGCAGGCGGCAGTGCTCCGCCGACCGCCGGGGCACACCGCGCCATGGACCGCCCGAGCGGAACACCGCCACAGAGTCCTTCCGCCGCGCATTCCGGATTTGGCGCCTTCTGCAATGCTCTTACTGAAACGCTTTCGGTACGTACCGTACCAAATCGAACTCTATCGTTCGAACGTCGTCATCGCAATGTCTACGTTGGCTCATATCGGTCCGATTTATAATACGATCGCCGCCAAAAACGGATTTTGGCGCCGACACACGCTATCCTTACAATGCTCTATCAAATCTGTAACGAACGCCAATTTACCTAATTGAAGTGTCGCAATGTATCTATTTTGAGACGCACGTGCTCTTCGAGGTCATCGAGTGTAGTCCGCACACACAGCTTAGGAGACAGAAGGTAGCATGGAATCTGAAAAGTTATCAGGGGAATAAAAAATATAAACAAGTTTATTATTAGAGCGCTCGTTCGGACCGGGTCGCACGGCCGTGATTTGTCCGATGGTGGTGATATACCGAAATACCCGCGCAATAAACGAACATCCAACGTCGTACAAAGGCGCGACATTAGGCACTCGTCGCGAACTCTCCACGCCGCTCACCACGGCCGGCACCATACGCGACATCTTCTACACGCCGCGACTTTGCTGTGCCTTCATCGTCGCAGTGATACCCAGCTAGTCTACTATCATAGGTACTAATAGAGATATGAATACGGATAAACGGATAAAACGGTAAACGAAAAAAATTAACGGAAGATAGGACGTTTTTCGTATCACGTTCAAATAAATGTGTATTGTGAGTGTCTATGAAATGAGTGAATTTTAACTCTTCTATAAGTTATCGGTTAAATCGTGAAAATTTAGTTTTTATTTAACATTCTTGTTAAACATGCACGTGTCTCAATTAGCGTAATTTACGTAAATGTGACCGTCGTCAGCTGAAAATATGTGGTTGGATTTACCGCGCCGATGTCTGTGTGTTCTTGATCGTTATACTTGAAATAAAACTTATGTAATATAATTGATATCTATACATTTTTAAAACACAGGATGTCTAATGAAAGCATATCGTCATCAAGAGTACACTTTTTAATTATTTTCAATGCATGCATTGATTCTGTTTATTTACATTTTACATTAAATAAGTTAATCAAATGTAACAACAACCAATTTACATTCATTGCTGTTTTTATTATTTTCATTATAGCATGAACGTATAAAATTTACATATGAAAAGCAAGGAGTAATCATAGTGCACAGTAAAATATAACATTTGTGTTCGTGCTCGTTAAGTGTTGTTAATTTGAGAAACATTAAACTCAAACAAGATTTATATGTGTATGTCGTTTAAATCTAGTTATCATGTTTTACTTATGTTTACTCATAACTGTAAATAATTTAACAAAAGTAACTTAATTTTTGCTCCGTCTTTGTTCGATAGTAATTTTATTATTATTACAAGTAAGTTGCTATTTTGCCGATATATTTCATATTGCTGATAGTTATTCAAATTCAGTAATAATTTAATCATATAATTCTTCTTTAACATTCTTATAGTGTTACATCGTTAGGGAGATTGGAATCCTTTTAAATATTTGTATATATTTTTCGATGAGAAATAGTTGTTAATGATGGCAATTGTTTATTCAAATCAAATGAATTTTATTGAAGTAAGCTTTACAATAAAGCATTTTTGAATCGTCAATATTTCAACTCTACCACAGTTTTGTAAAGTATCCTCCAGCGAGAAAAAACCGCAAGAAACTCACATAGTGGTTCTTTTTAATAACGAGATTTATAATGACATTAGTATGATATCCAATATGATATCCAGATATTTTATTAACAGTGATAGGCTTATACAAGTTTAGTTAACCGTTTACATGTACGAGTGCATTCCTACTATGAGCTGTCAAATTACATTATATACATACATTTCCATACAGATTGTCAGGTGCCAGTTATAAAGTCGGAACCTGTCCTACCACAAGAAACAGACTATCTAACGCAAAAATATGTAATTAACTATACCGGACTGGTATTTCCTAAGAATCGCGCGTATAATCATACAAACACTCCAGCGCTATGTATGAACATATAGATTATACCTACTTATTAAAAACCTTAATAGTCTGAAAATATACTCTACAACCTAGGTGTTGCTTGTGCCTTGATAAGTTATAGGTGGTTTTGTGTTTTTCGTCATAGTGTCCGTATCTGATTAATAGTTTAATGAGTACTAAATGAAACTACAATAATGAGTAGAATTAGGTAGTTGTATCATATATTATATTATAGAAAGAGCAAAAATTATGGAATGTATTCTGACTGTAATCTCACTAAGCATTAGGACAGCGACCATTTTGGTGTTTGGAATGACTGACAAATAATAGGATCATTAAATAAAATCAAATTTCTTCAACAGCAATAGTCACGTCAGGAGACCTGTTATAAGATATATTGAGAGAATATTATTTGGTTATGATAAAACGTAATCAATTATTATAGTGTGGGTAGTTTAGAAATTTTTGTTCGTAAAATGCTAATACGCTTTAGATTTTGAAAGTCAGATTTAATTTATATCTGTGGAGTAAGTGGCTCGACATCCTCGAGGCCCTGGGTTCAAATGGGTCCGATTCACGGCACTTAATTATTGGGTTTTTCTGTCAAATCTCAGTAATTGCCCGAAAGGAAATAAAGAGTGCTTTTCTCCGTTGAGAACGCCTGCCACGGCTGAAATTGTCGTGTTCATAATCATTGTAATTGTATTTTGAATAATCTGGTCCTATTAATCAAGGACAGAAGTTTATTTTTAAGCTTATAAACCATTTGATCTTTTAAAATCACGTCAATTAATGAAATGCTATTATTTCAGTTGAAACGTTGCTGTGTATCAATTTTGCAACGTAATTAATAAAATAAATCATTTTTTCCTGTCTGTATGGAAACTTTGGCTTAAAATATATTCTGATCATTGAATATGAATAGTTCTATTAGTTATTTTTCTGCACCTTTTTTCTTTTTATTGAGAGGATAAATCAAAGAGCGGAAAAAGCATTTAAAAAAACTCTTTTTCAGATAAATAAACATCGATAACTCATACATCGAAACATATGTACATTTCGATTTGTAATTAGTACGTATCGTGTGTCGTGTGACAAAAGGCATAGTGGCCATTAGTTAGGTCACACCAATATAATCTAAATATACAAGTACAGTGCAAGGTTGGATCCAACGTATAAAGGTTTGACCGCATCGATCGGCAAACGACGTTAGCATTGCCCTCTTTTTCTTTCCCAAGATTAAAATTCCATTGTGACGTACCATAAATTTTTATCTATTAATCTTTTAAAAACTAACTTAGCTTGCTATGATATTTAGAGATATTTTATGACAGTTGCTTTAACCTGGGTTCGCGACAGCAACTTACTAATACAGATAATATTAATTGCTGTTATTAATTAAATTACACAAGTTTCGAATGTACATTTTTTTCGTTTATTATTTTATAATAAATTACTTAGTAGTATTTAGATGAACTTGCGTTCGCTAGGTTTTTGCCGTTAATGGGAAATTTATATGGAAAAAAAAATTCTTAAGTTTCCTGAAAAACGAAAGAGTTCTCGAAACTATTTTGTACATTAATCAATACAAATAAGCTATAAATATATATAAAATAGAACTTGATCTTTCTTGAAATTCGTCTTTTTTAATTCGTAATAAATTATATATTTAACCTACAGCAGATTTCCACTTGTTCTTATTATGCTATGAAGTGGCATACATGGACAGAATATTTCGTGCTCAATTAGCGTAGACACGCGCCATAAAAGAGGAGAAAAAAAAATAAGTATACTATTTATGATTAGTTTTTATTAGCAAGTTCGTATAAAGACACGATATCTACTCTGTACATAAGGCTCAAAGAATAATATTTATGTATCCTTTGACGATTGTGAACATTTAAAACGTTCTTCAAACGGTACGTACCTAATACTAAATGACATTTGCTATATTTAAAAAATTTTACAAGTAATAAAATTTTCACAAAAGTAAAAAATGCATGACGAGTCATTCTAGTCGGAACCGTTTGAACGCGGGAAATAGCAATTGGACAGCGGCACGCATCAGTCGGTTCAGTTTAGTGATTATAAATAAAAGATAGGAAACTCGGCCACTGCTCCTGCTATTTCGGCTTCTGATTGAATCTAACACTGAAATCAAGAACACGACCAGGTTAAAGTGGGTTTGTTTTAAACATGAATTTGGATTGTCGATGGGGTCACATATTTAGGACCGTACGTGTCTGGTTGCTGTGCACGATGCGAAATGTAAGTCTTTTAAAAATGTCTATAGAAAACAAGTATTAGTTTATTAAAAGAAAAAAAAATGTTGAAATGAATTTCATTTGTTAATTTAAATAGTAATTAATTTTCCGGTGCTTTAAATTGCTTGTTAATCGTTCAATTATCTAACTACATATATACCTAATTATTATTTAAATGTTTAGTACTCCTTGCTACTGGATTTATATTGTAATATAATATTCAGTGAGACACGTGACTCGACTCATAAAGACTTAATCTGACTAGGTACTTTAGACATGAGTTAGTATACAGTGTTAGTATGATGTAAACGTAATCTTGTAATCCATGTTTCAAGATTGCTTTCGCCGTAATCCTACGATTAAAGCAAGTTATGCCTAGTATTTAAAACATTTCCTCCCAATTTATTGGCACCATGCCCGGTCTTACGGTTATTATGTTCAGTCGTCGTATATGACAAATACGCGTTATCATAACTATAATAGCCATGATTAACATTCGTTTATAATAAAAAAAAACATTCTTTCATGAATAAAATCTTTACGTCGTATCACCTGAAAATGTTATTTCGATCGATCAACGACCTTTGGTATCACATATATTTATTTGTACGTTAGATCTGAATTATTTAGGAAAGCTTAATTATAAAATTATTGATAATATCTTTATAATAATTATGATTAGTGTAGACAAATTAAAGAGCATTCTTGCCACCATTCCACGCGGTCAAGATTTATACAGTAACTATTTTTAATTATTTATATATATTTAAGCACTTAATGTTATTAAATAAAGAGTTGATTCATTAATAAAAATTCAATAACAGGATAAACGTCAAATCCAATCAATAATTTATCAATTTTCAATTTTTTTATACAAAGAAATTATATACAGGAATACTAATCATATACAATACACAATAAAACGATATCTATCTACATAGTATACACGTTAAAAAATGTAAAGTGCTGATATATGCACTTATGTAGTTTGATTTACTTATTTTCTGCTATACTAGAGGATTTTTAAAAGACTTTTATTTAATTGTATGTGTAAGAAGAAACATTTGCATGAGTTTCCTATACTTTATTTTATAACATTTCATATTTTTTATAAGAATTGATGTTGGCGGCTTGAATAAGCCTATAAACTAAATTGTCTCTATAAAAATAATTCTCAAAAAATTACACGAAACGGTACCCAACTATCGAATGGGGTATTATATACCAAATTACCTTGTTTTCAATTTGAGTTACATTTTTTTTATGGTATTCGTTGGCGGACGATCATATGGGCCACCTGATGGTAAGTGGTCACCACCGCCCACAGACAATGTCGCTGTAAGAAATATTAACCATTCCTTACATCGCCAATTCACCATCAACTTTGGGAACTAAGATGTTGTGATCTTGTGCCTGTCGTTAAACTGGCTCACTCACTCTTCAAACCGAATCACCACAATACTAAGTACTTTTGTTTTGCGTTAGAATATCTGATGATGGGGTGGTACCTACCTAACCTACTCAAACAGGTTCACACAAAGCCCTACCACCAAGATTATATAATACTACGAGTTCCAAAATACAAATATGTGAACATTGTAGATGACGGTTAATTTTGTTTACAGGGTATGGCAACCACTTCGAGGAGCCGAAGAAAGGTGAGATATGCTAAGGACAATTTAAAAAAAGCTATACGTACCTACGTACCTACACGCTGTGTGTACCTACAAATTATTTTACATGCATATATCCAATATCTTTATACTTTCGTATATAATAACTCATGATTTAAGTATATAAAAATATATTTTAAAATTTGGTATATTATTTATTTAATATTCATTCGTTCTAGGAATTTTCGTTGCCAATTCCAAAAATGTTTATTATATTTTAGTTATCTTTAACTTTTGGTACTCTTTTGTCATTTAGTCGAAGTCAACTTTAATGTTTTGTAATACCAACATCACTTACAGTATACAGACTACAGTGGTAATGTTTGGAATCTTTCAGAGCGTACGTTCGCTCGTTTGCCAACACAACTCTGTTATGCTACGTATGTTTGCAACTATGTGCCTAATTTGAAACATTGTGTCCCCTTGACTTTGACCACTTTACCGAGTTGAAGTATTTTGGGCACTTGTGACTAATATATATACAAATTGATATGTTTGAATTGCAACAATTTATCTTATATTATGATTCATAGAAAACTCAATATTAATCCACACTCGAGAATTATCTACCTACTTGTAGGTACTATTGTGGTTTTGTAAACAAGCAGTAAAAGAAAATAGGCTTTGAAGATTTTAACGTAAAATGTTGTCGGAACCGTCTTTGTAGTGAACAATAACTCATAAACGCTTTGAACGGCAGGAAAGAAATGTCTATTTTTTTCAAGTAGCTAAATGTTGCAGAAATGTTTACTGGCCGTGTCCCGAGTTGATGCTGTGCCAAACACGACATTAGTTATTTCAATACTAACTTCATTTACTCAAACTAGAACTTACATATTTATCAAAAAGTTATATTTAATAAGTCCTTCTACAATACTGAAACATGTCGAAGCGCCAACTTTATATAAGATAAATGTAAGCTGACATAAATTCTTGGCATAAATAACATACATATATAATAAACTCTGGTCCCTACAGTTGACATCATATTAAATCTTAATATGATAAATGATCGGTTAAAATGAAATTATGACATACCTAATATGTGAGTTGGCAATGAAACTTTGTAAGGGACATAATTCATAAGGTATTCCGTTATGATTGATAATCTAAGTATTTTAAAGTTTAACAGAGTTGTTTGTGTTTGTGTTTTTTTATTTTAATAATTCAATGCAATTTTTTATATATATATTGCGGCTATCTGTACTGCAACAGTTCCTAGTTGACAAGTGAGTCCAATTATTGGCTTTAACGCTTCCTACATAATGTGTCTTTGGTTGTGCGACGTTGACATTACACGTCTCGTATACACTTTTTAATAGAATGAAAATAAACAACAACAACCTATAGTTTTATTTTACTTCTTATATCTTAAAACAAGCAATTTTTCACAAATGATAAGCCCTATTTGAAACAAGTATAATTTTTTTACTGGGTTTTCTGTGTCAGAAGCCAAGTTTAAAATGTTGTTACTGAGAACTATACAAATTAATAATTTAAGGTCTTCATTTTATGCTATTTTTAATAATTGTAATAATGTAGCCAGATTTGAAATAATTACGGTTGAAAAAATGTCTTGCAAAAATTACATAAACAAAAAATGCTCGACGAAAACCTTGTTACAGATTTCTAGGTAAAATAGATGTTATATTACTCGTAGGTGGCGTTTATTTTGTTTCCGACATTGCGAATTACAGTTTACGTTATAAATAATTTGAATTCGAATTTTGATCGAGTTCTCGACTTAATGTGTTCTATTTATCCATGTTTAGCTTTACCATTTAGTTCTGTTAAAATAATAAAATGTTTTTATTTAATTATTGCATCACCTTACTTATTATTGCAAAATCTTTCGTATTTTGTAATTGTTTTTTTTTTTCAAATAAAACAAATAATGTTTATATATATGGAAAATATAGAATCTATTGATCAACCAATAGACAGATAAGACAAACAAAAAGAGTGATAACGTTCGGAAGTTGATAAAGTTGTACTGATATATCGCTGGCACATTATGACCAGTAAAGTCACTGTTATGAAATAGAATATATTGTGTACTAAATAACTCTTTCAAGTTTTGTGTATGTCTAATTTAAGTAATTCAAATAGTTGTAATGGATTGCAGCAAGAAGATGAGAAAAAAAATAAAAAGAAGCAGTCTCCAGTGGACGACCGGCCCTCGGTACCAGCGCCAAGTGAGGCATTGCTCAATAGTAAGCATACGAAAATATTTATTCGTATATTTAATAATTTTCATTGGATCACAATCATTTTCGTTCGTCAATGTTTATCCTACCTTGTAAGTTAATACTATCAAATTTACTTGATGTCCATTATGGCGTCAATTTTCGTAAATCGATTCTAAGTTTGCCTAACATTTGGTGTTATAGGAATTTTACGTACTTTTACCTATACTAATTAAGTGAAATAGTTAAGTAAGTTAATTATGTAAGCACATACTTTAATTATATTATATTAATTAAAGCAACAGGTATGTCGCATCTATTTAAATATCTTTATAGTTATAATTAAACATTACCAGCATATTTCAGAGTGCTATTAGTTTAAAAAATAAAGATAATGTATTTATTTTTTATTAACAATATTTGGCGGCGATATTCAAAAGTTATTTTAATCCACATTCCAAGACCCTGAAAAATAATCAAAATACCACTTATCAAATCATGATAGCATCGATTTCAAGGCTCAGGAAATGCACACTAACATTAATTCAGTATTTTATTTGTTGTTCATTATAATTGCTAAAATATTATGATTTATATAGGTGCACGATAAGATAAGGCGAAATTTTACAACCTTAAATTTACCATTATTAGATAAGTCGGTACTTATTTTTGGAGACTTTTAGCCTTAATTATTGCGATTAATGATAACATTTCAAATAGGTTTTGTTAAAATATGATTATGAGTTTTAGTACAATACCTTTAGTACTTAATTGTTTAAGAAATAGGCCGAAAGAAATTGCAATAATCCGAGTTAACAATACTGACTTTTCATCTGCTTAGTTTGTGCTTATAATTCAACTCTAGCTCAACGGAAATGAAGGACAATATCGTTGGAAACATGCATGTATCGGATGAAATTTTGCCGGCAGTCCGGATTGTAATAATGTCATTTATATTCTACACGAAAATTCTAAATATGAAACATTTCGCTTATTTTGTAGGACGTTTGTGAGACTTTAGGGAATGTGGAGCATTGACAACATGTTAGAGCCAATTATATATAATATAATATCACTTATTTCTTACACATTCAAATGTCTTAAGAATAAGAATCGAGGCGACAGAAAAAAGCAACTGTTATTAAGAACATCCCACGACACACACATAAAAAAACGTTTATATAGGTGTCTATTTCGAAACCTGCGATAATTCCACTAAATATATAGTGTTATTGTTTACGAGTCATTTCAAACGTTTTAAAAGAAATTAGAGAATTCATTGTTAAACTTTAAAAACGTTTTGCAAGGCTTTTAATTGAACGCTGTGATATTATAGATCTATTCACTCACAAAGGCGTTCACTCCATTCTCAATTATCAGAGTGCATTAATATGAATGACGCTTGTGTTTACAAGATTCTTAGAATGCGTGAGATGACTAATGTCAGAATAAAGACAGCAAATAAAACAAGTTAAATTGGATTATATTTGTTAATGCACGACGATAATTTAACGCACCAAACGTGAGTGAACAGTTCTATCTATACATTATTAAAATATTTGGCTAGCGAACTATATTAATTGACTACAAATTACGAAAACTATAAAATAATTCAAAGCAAAATATAAGAGATTTGTCGTTGAAAAAATAAGCTGCTTAAAATACGGCGAGCAGGTGGAACTATTTAGGTAATAATAAATTAGGTAAAATAATTATTTTCAGCGTCAATTAAATTTCCATGGTCGCTTCGTCGGCTGTCTTAAAATTGAAAGATGAAAGATAAGAACTGTATCTACGTAGCGTTTCCCTAATCTTTTGTCAATATTGTGAACGTTATAAGGCAAACTGATGAGAGAACGCTCATTTTCATAAAACATCTTGCCATTAGAACTAAAGTGATTATCATAATTTTACATAAATCAATTATATTTTGCAATATTTGCTATAATATAATCTAGTTGGTGTGTCGTTAGTTACTCGAGCGAAATGACTTTTCAAAAAAATAATGATTTCTGTAAGTAGTTTTATCAAAATAGACATTTAAACTAATATTTTTCGTATAGTGTTTATTTAAGGTCATAGCCAAGTTCTGTTTAGAAATTAAAAAAATAAATCGAATTGTATTCGTTGGAAAGTTTCGATAAATAATTCACACATTCGTTTATAAGTAATTGCTAATTTTACGATGCGTACATTATAAAGGAGAAAATTTATTCGACGCGATGGGAGTAAACCAAAATACACTTACTGACAGTATCGATAAAACACACATGTTATCTTATATCTTCATGTAAAATGATGTAATAATCAAGGATTCTGTCATCGAAGTCGTAAATTTATGTCAGCGCTTATTAGTTGCAATGCCATTTACCAGAATTTATACTTGTTGTGATAAACATATGGATACTTATGTATACATAAAACAGACCTAATATAAATCGGAAATCGTAGCCAAGTGGCAGCGAGAAACGAGATCTTACTAAAATATAATCAATTTATAATGCAGGCGGCAACATACGTTTTTAAATAATTACTACGATTTCTAGATACAAAAATCGACATACATATATAACATAATCATACGGCATCTCCATCAACCATCCAAAATGCAAATCGCTTTATTGGCTGTTTGGCTTGGTGTATTGAAAAAAATTTGTTGGGCGTAGCGCCACTCTAAAAACAAATTTCGATTAAACCTTCAGACTTTCTGTCGTACGTCTTTTGGTAAAAACTGTGTTGATATTCAGTAACAGATTTATACACTCACGAAGACACGCCCCTCAACTTTAAATTATCGCCGTTCATTAGTTTTGATTGACGCTCGTGCTTAAAATATGTCTTAGTATGCGTGAGACGATTAACAAAAAAAAGTACAAACAGAAAAAGAAATATAAGTTTAATTATATACCCTTATTAATTTAAGTTTAACTTGGAGGGGCGCGTCAGTCCAATAGCAAGCGTATCCCTAAAAATAGTGTAGTTCCCTCATTTCTGCAATTATATGCAATCTCCTAAAACAGAGCTAGTAAGAACTGATGATGAACTTCCAATAGATCCAATAATCTTATATGAAGTCATAGTAGCGATATCTGTTAGGAATGGTAGCATGTATCACTATAATTTGGGAACGTTCGTATCAGGGCACGCAGTTGTACTTCCGAAACAATGGAAATGTATTATTAATTATTACATATTATTTACAGAAATTCTGATATTTCAAATTTATTCGTCCGATTTATGTCAAAATTGGGATAGGGATAGGATATGACATTAAGTCATGTCGGATATAAGCAAAATAATATGTTTTATATGTATTATATTTTTTGATGACCACTGTTTTCGTAGATATTTTTATATCGTTCGGGGGCTGTTTATGCGTATTCCGTTCAAACGATTGCTACCAAAATTTTTGTACGAGAGCTTTTCGTATTTTGAAAATATTATAAGTGTACCTACATAATCAAAGATATATAAGTAATAATAAGAAAAATAAAATCAACACATGTTGCACATAATTTTGTTTATATTAAAGTAAAAGTAGCTTAAGCAAGTATTTTTAAATATATTACAAGATGTTTAAATTAACTCATTACAAAAAGGACGCGAAACTAACTGCATTTTATATTTTTCAGGATTCCATATTTAAGATCTAGTATCAGTAATTTAACTTATATTTTAAAAAAATATATATAAAATACAATTTTTGTTTAAATAATCAAATCAAATATTCACTTACAATCTAGATGTTTTAATTAGTAGCCAATATATAAATAGTTCTACTATTTAACTTCTAGCTTTATCACAGATCAATTTGGTGTTACCGTATTATCGTGTTGTCCTTTTGCAAATTATATTAACATTACATTTAGGTATTAGAAATACGAATACATATCGTCTTTTTTAATTCGTTTAATTAATCAGCTTAACATAACGAATTACCCTTGTTGAAAAAAATATTTCGACAATAATAATATAATGAAATATACCGCGCATTATAAATGCTAATGCCTTAACCTATGTTTTATTTTCTAGATCTCCGAACAGCATTCGGTCTGTTGGATAGGGATAGCGACGGTCACGTAACGCCGGCGGAGCTGCAGTTTATGCTGCGCAACCTAGGCATCGAGGTCAGTGACGACCTCATAGCCGATCTTATTAAGGATGCCAGTAAAACTGGTGAGTAAATCCAATATAAATTCCCTTTATTATCTTATTCTTAATAATATAATAAACACAATATTATATAATAAGCAGAAATTTAAATGTTGCTCGTGATTAGTATTCTCAACTGTTTGATCACGTGACAGTGTGCTTGACGTGCTTCCAATATTGCCAATGAGGTGGAAAATGTAGCTTTATTGTTTCTTGTCATGTTAAATCTATTATTACATAGTTTTGTGTAGAGAATTATTGATGTTTAGGGAAACATAGTCATCTAAAAATACTTCAACCCTATAGATATGTATAAATATAAAATTTAACACCTTGAAATCACTAGCCAAAATGTCATGAGCTTTTAAAATATATGTCCTTGTTAAAGTACTTTCAGCTGAGCATCGCCCACTTTGCACTTTGATTTGAATTGTTGCCAAAAACGAACAGTCTCGCGCAGATTTTTATTCATGTTAAGATAAATTAGGTCATTTAACGATCTTGTAACCGGCTAATTGTAACTGTTATGTCTTAAATCGTGCATAATTAATATTATTACCGAAGACGCTGGAATTTGGTTCACTAATTTGTGTTTCGCTTAGACCTGTGTTATTGTTGGCAAAAAAAATGAAACGATAAGACTGATTTATTGAATTATATTTTAAAGGAAAAGTAAACAAAGTTGATTAAATCGATGGAGATAATTTATTCGAGGTATTATTGTAATGGCGTGCAGGTGTGGGCCGCCGCTTCCGGTGACCTCGCGCGTTCGCACGGCACCCTTACACCCCTTTTCCTGAACGCGCAACATTACCACAGAAAGATTAGACATTTACTTACAAAAATCGTACAATGTTGTACGTGTTTTTTTATTTAAATTAGCATATATATATATATAATAATTATTTTTTTATATAGTATTTGACATGTTTACTTACATTGACACAATAGAAGTTAACGCAGCAGTGGTTTAGAATTATTATATAATAAAGTTAAGGACTTAATCATAATCAACATGTTGGATACATGTTGATACTGTGGTTGAGAATCGACCATATCTTTTTCAGGCTGTTCGTTTTTTCTACATATCTATGACACAATAACGAAATCGAATAATATACGTACCATAAAGTTACCTTAATTTGCATTAATAATAAATACTAAAACTTATGTCGTCTAAATTTCAAAGTTCACGAAGTTATGTGGGTACTTATATATAATGTAAGATTAATTGATTCTGTTGACTGTTTGACTGAAACAATTCTCGTATGCGCTTAAATTTAAACAAATATTATACTTGATAAAGCGCCAACTCTGTTAAGAATTTACCTTTAAAGAAACATAAAGTTTTGAAACTATAATTATGGCGAAATCCTACGCAGTTAGATGTACAAAGTTTATGTTATTTATGCTAATGATTTATGAAGGAAACATGAAAGAGTCGTTACATTGTCTTGTGTAAATGTGTGACGTACTAGAAGCACCTGTAACGGACAAAAATACTTCGGCATCACAGCACGCAACGCGCTACACCTACCATCGCAATATGCTAATCCACCCTTCCTATCAGATTATTCGGAGTGCCCACTTTACCTTTAAATTAGATCTTAGATTATTTTTACATTGTGTTATTTCAACCATTTTACTTAACTATTATTATTTTAGAAAATAATAGAATAAACGAATTCATTTATAGTATAGATAACAAACCTTTGTCTTATGTAAGAAAGAAGTATATATTTGAATTTAACCAAGACTTAATAAATTTAAATTCAATGTTTAATATTTTTTCTATTGTAATATAAACTATTTTTTTTTATATATGGAATCTGCCCCTTACAAGCATACTTGACTGTAAAATTCAAATTCAAATTGGAAATGAAGATATACCTACAAGATTTTAATTTAAGGTCCAATTAAAGGCATGTGAATCGTGTATACTTTTTTAACTTAATTTAATTTTAAAATACATTACTAGTATTGAAAAGAATATTGAACAATAATATATAACAAAGTTTGATTAGACTTAAATATATAAGTATTATTATTAGTCTTGAATATTTTCAGTAAGGTTGACAAAGGGGAAGTCGTCGAATACATTTTTTTTAATCGTTAGGAATTTAAATAAATACTTTTCAAGTTAAGGGTTATCGAAATACATTTTCCTATATTATAATCTTACGTTTACAAATTGGTGGCAAACTCACGATGTTAAATTTTATTAGGTTAAACACTTGCGTATGAACATTAACAACGTGTCAAAGCCAAAAATAGCGCAAAGCTCAGCAAAGGCTACGTCATAACTGTAATGACTTCCCTTTTACTGCGTTAATTAAGTTTTAACGACACAAACCCTTTCATTAACTATCGCATTATCGCCAACGGTAATGAGTGTGGACTTGTATATTCCTATAGGTTAAATGAGATCATCTAGTATTGTAAATTATAAAATGTTTCATAAAATATGAAATACAATAAAAAATGAAGCTTAAGTGAAATATTAATAGTTATCAAATCTTGCTTGTAAATAAAATGACTTACTGACTATTCAAACCGGAACACAGCATTTTGTAGCATATATGATATATTAGAAGTACCTGTTAAGGCAGGTATAGGCAGCATTAAATAATATCTAATACTAAAAAAATTGTTACAGGAAATGGCTTAATAGATGAAAACGAGTTCATGCAGTGGGTGACAAAGATTCAAGCACTGCAAGGGTTAGATGTAACAACGACTGGAGGAGATTCGGAAGAAGAAATAACGAGAGATTTGCTGGCAGCATTCAAGTAAGCCGTGCATTCATTTAGTTAGCGCCATGTTAACAAATTAAAGTGTGACTCATAAAAACCTTCATTTCTTTGCAATAATATATGAGTATGTTAAACGAAATATGTTTTTACATTCAAATCAATGATTAGGTAATTAAAATAAAAAACAGAAAAATATTATTTTATAAATCGAAAGTATAGCAAACAAAATCCCCATTCACAGAAATGTTTGACAAGCTTCAATATTCTTTACAGTAGATTCTTTAACAATTACGGTGATTACGGTATTATGGACGTCATTTTGATAAGAGTATGCCATAAATTTTATAAATATTCTAATCAATGTCGAATATCGCCTTCTTACATTTCACGCTCGTGTTCTGCGGTGAATTTCGCGTTTCTTTTTACAGAATACCTCTCCTGTATTTACAGTCCACTCCTTGCAGTTTCTCATGTCACAATATATTAACCATAAATTCTAATTCACTGTTAATCTCATACTTAATATTCAAGTGATACCACACTACATTGATTATTTACTTGTGGTTTATATTACAGAGTGTTCGACCGCGACGATAACGGATACATAACGCGGGATGAATTGCGCTCAGCACTTGAAATTATAGGAGAACCTGTGACGGACGCGCAACTGAACCAAGTGCTGGCGCTCGGGGACATTGACCACGATGGCCGCATCGACTATGAAGGTAACAAAAAGCCCAAGTAAATCGATCTTTAATTGGTGCAACTCTTCTCCAAAATAGACTGCACTAAGTTTCAACTGCGAAGTTGCTGTAAAACTTTACCGAATCGATTTTGCAGTAATGAAGAGTAGACTGTTAATGAATTGATTATGCAGTTGAGCAGTATAAGCATTAGGAACTATTTCATAGGCCATTTGGCATAATAGTGTTTATACTTCTTTAAAAATATATATAAAAAAATAATTCCATTTAAACAAAGCACTATACAAATTGCTAAGATATAAAACTACAGACGAAGTCAAAAGTGCACAGATTCATCAAAATTAGAAGAATATTTATTGAAATTTTTTGTTGCAGAGTTTGTCAAGATGCTGTTGTAATACAAAAAAAATCATTGAAAAAGAAAGACCTCACTAGATATATTACTGTCTATTGTCATCGATGTTTCAACGACGTCGCGTCATAGTTAGTTCAGTAGTTATTGTAACTGGATACTGTCCAAGGATCGAGTTAGGTTAATTTACTTATTTATAGATTTTTATAGGTTATAGATATAACCGTGTATAGATGAAATGTTTATAGGCTTCATAGAAGGCAGATTGAAATATTTGACTAAAGATTGTTAACGTTTTGAAGTAACTCTTATATGTTATTTTCTTTTTAATGTCTGCCTTGAATAAGAAGTTGAAACAGTAAATTAATTTATATATCTACGGATATTTTAAAAAAAGTTTCTTTTTAGTCTTACCTACCTTAGTAGGCTACACGTACATGCATTCGAGCAGTTTGTTTTTTTTTTATACCTACTGCAAAATTAATGTTTGCGGTTTTCGTCTGTAAGTGTTTTTAGTCAATAAAATTAGAGATATTTTTATATGCATGATAAAATTGCAAACGCTTTTTACAACGACAGAGCGATCTTCGTTTGGACTCAATACGACTGATAATATAAAACAAATATTCTTGGATGTTTTTATTTGTCTATATTGTACTTACTTGATAAAATGAAAATTTTCTTTTATGCAATCTTAAGGCACTATGAAATATTAAAATTTATTAACATGGCAATACGAGCTTTTTGGCGTAAAATTACTTTAGGTTAACAAATCAAAGCTATACTTATGTATAATATATCATAAAATATTCTAATTTTATGGTTGTGAAAGATAATTTATATCAAAACAGTTGTATATATTACACCGTTTCAATGTTTATTTATATAAATACATAAAGCGAATGGAGTATAAAGTTCAGTGCGAACACAAGATGCCCACACACATTATATTTTTATTTTAATACAAAAGGCTTGCTTTGTAAAGACTATTTCAAATGTGAACTATTATGAAATTTTGCAACAAATATTTTGTAATTGTTGCTAAATATTTGTAGTATCAATAAAGTTCATGGTTGCAATAGTTTAAAAAATAGCCTTTGAAAGGCATGTGATTTGTATTATTCGTGATCAAATAAAACATAAATTTGTTATTTATTTTATTATATTACTAACTCCCTATCCCTCGTTATTCATACAGATTTTGAAATTAAAATAAAACATCAACTATTAACATCTAATTGTTATGCTTAATAAAGACTCGTTGATGTAGTTGTCTACCGAGGCAGAGACTCTGGATCTACATACCCTATTTCCTTCAGTCCCGCCATAACTAGAGAACGACTATACCGATATCATTCATCACTTTTTCGAAAGTCGGTTTCCTCATTACGAGATTTCCGAAAGTATAGTCCGATTGACTTGAAATTTATCATAGTTACTTCTTTCGCGATGTAGGCACTTACTAAGGATTATTGTAAATTTAAACTTTTTTTTTTTTTTGAAGTTTAAAGGTTCAAAATTTGTATGAATTTTACCATACGAAGTATAGTTGCCTCAACCTATATTTAAAATTCTACTATTTTTTGTGATGTAGGCAACACGAGTAGAAAACCGAAAACGGAGGTGGAAATATAATGTACTTGACGGTGATTGGTTACCACCAAAAGATATTGGCGTTACAAAATATATTAACCATACCCCAAATCGCCAGTCTACTATTACCTTTAGGAACTATGATATATTTTAGGCCTTGTGGTGTTGGTGTCTTATAGCGTGTATGTTAAAACTGAAATAACAACTATGACTAACTCACTGTTCAAACTGGAACAAAATAATACTAAATATTGCTGTTTGCTGGTTGAATATTTGATGAGTGGATAGCACCTACCTAGACGGGCTTAGCCCTACCAGCAAGTGCTATATAACAGAAAAAGAAACAGATCGTGGCGGGAGTTCTCAATATAGTATTTATATTAATCAGTAAGAAGTAGTAAAATTGTCTATGTCTAAATGTCATTGTTTTTGATAAGTTATTTTATATATAATTTTAATATATAAGAATATGCAAGAGCTATACCAACTCTGTTAAAATAACTAATATATAATGCATAAATAATTCAGCAAGACTTATGAATTTAAGAGTAGCGAATTCAATCCCGCATCAAGATCGCGATCTCGTATAAGCCTGCGAGATTGGTATAATCAATCCCGCGATTTGCGTATTTGCAAATTTTATTTTCTTATAAATAATAATTTAAAAATATGAAATAACTTAAAGAATTTAAAAAAAATGCAAATGATGACATTCGAACGTTCCTATTAAGGAAATAGTAAATTAAAAAAAAAATACCTTTTTTAGCTGTATGTTAAAAACTGAAAATAAAATTACTTTAATGAATAAATTGTTAAATCACTCATTATTGAGGGTGTGCTGTAGGTAGTCTCATAAATAAAATCAGATCGTCATCTGAATTATGAGTTATCTCGCATTTACGATCCCACAAAATAGGTACGGGGATCCGGCGTTATGGGATTGGATTCCCTACTTATTAGTAATAATAATACAGTTCCTTGCGCAATACTACCGTCATGAAAAAATGATGAGGATGGGTATTAAATTAAATAAGACAGTAAGGTTATTTATATATAAATATTTAACTCATTTACAATCGGAGAATATAGATTTTTGTACACAAATATACGTGAGAAATAACTATTTAAATTTTCAACTCCAACGTCTTTAATTTTTAAACAATTTTAATCCAAATTTGCTAAGAACTTGCCAATAAAGTCGCAGGGTTTTGGTTCGTAGGTTGGATGCCAGTGGGCCATAATGTGACCTTTTTGTTGCCATTGATGCGTTATCTCTTTTAAATTTATAAAACCCTATTAAATACAATTAAATTAATCAGTGATAATATTACTCAGAATATTAATAAAAGAGCTCTATTCACTACTGATTAAAATTGAAGCAAAGCAGGAAGTGTCTGTGTTTATTTTGTTTTAATGTTTGCAAAGATTTCCAGGTGCATATAAATATTTTCGTTGAATGTTAGCTGATAGAAGTCAAAGGTTCTTACATAGTTAATGAAACACATTCAGAAATATGTAGTTTAGCCGATATACTCAAAATTGAATTACATATCGTGAAAATTATTTAAATATCTATAAAAAACATACATACATACAACGGTAAATAGGCCACCTGATGGTAAGTGATTACCATCGCCCACATATATAGGCAGTATTACATCGTGCATGTGCCACCATCCTTGGGGAGTAAGAAATAATAACCATTCCTTACATCACACTAATGCACTACCAATCTTGGAAGCTAAGATATTATGTCATTTGTGCCTGTATTAATGTAATGATTTGGTGGCACCTACCCGTCTTGCCTGCTTAGGCAAGACAACAATTATACTATTGGCATATTAAAATTATCTCATTGCCATAGCATAGTTCGAAAATGCTATAAGTAATTGACTTCCATAATACAATATTGTACTTGATAAAATTAGAAACAGAGAACAATACCTTTATGACCATTATGTCAATAATTCTCAAATCGTTGATACAAGCATTTTTATAAAAGTATTCTCGTAATTTTTTCCGACAGTTTTCCTCGCTTTTCGGTATATCAAACTGTTTTACTATAAATTACGTTAAAAATATTAAGTATTAGCTTTTCGTGTCACTGAATTATTGCTTAGAAAACTAATTACATATTTACCTAGATAAGGAATATAACGAAAATAAGCTCGATATAAACTAATAACACGTCTATGGGCTTCCCGACGATCTCTTGATAAAACAGGCTTGGCGATTTTAAAACCAGCTTTTAATGTTTCTTTGCCAGCCATCTAGTAAACATAAATTTAGCGCAATCTACTATAATATAAAATAATGATATCTATTAATCAATTGTAAATTCAAGTTGTCATCAAAAATATATTGTTACTCTTTGGTAAATGCTTAAAAACAATAATAAAGATACTCTTTGGTGGTCTTACAAAACTGTGTACGCCGGGTATTAAGAAAAATTAAATCAAGAGGTTCAGCAGTTGGCTTTTAAATGTTAAAGCGAAGTTTGCTGTAGATTTTGGTTACTCTTAATAGTTCCGATCAATATAAATAAAATAATAGGTAAGCTTACAATAATTCACATGGAAATAAAAATTGGTAAAGACCTTCGATATAATTATTATTAATATAAATGAATGAGAAGAAATAAGAGACAATTTAAATTATGTACAAAATATGTACCTATATTTACTTTTTCATAATATTCCAGAGAATGGTGGTGACCGTTTTAAAATATCGAAAATAATATTATGAACGGCTACGTCTGATGCAATCTAGCAGACTGTTAATGTCCCACGGCAGGACAAAGGCTGGGCGACTGCTGTTTTGCTACTTACTCATCACGCTTCTCCAACACGGGTTGGTGGATATAGGTGGCAGATTCACATGTGCCATATGCAGATTTCCTAATGATGTTTTCCTTCGCCGTCGGGCAGAAGATGAATTATACACTAATTAAGCCCATGAATTGAGTAGTACTTGTTCCTGGTTTGTACTCAGAATGATTTAATAAGATTCAAGTCATCTAACCGCTAGGATATCACGGATGACATACGTAGAAGTAATCGTATATACAATATATGCGTTAAATAAATGATGACCTGGCAAACACTTGCAGGAATGAATATTGCTCAAAAAAAATATTTGTCTAAGAAATATGCCGCTTCAAAAAAAGAAAAAAAATTGCCACCAATGTTCACATTATTAAGCATTTCTACCAGACTGAGGCTAATTCGATGTTTTTTTTTTTTTGAATATACGCAATATTCCAATGACTTCATGACTAGTTATCACTGAATTATTTCAAAATATGTTTAAAAACAGAAATAAGGTTCACTGGTTTCCTGATATCAATATACTTATATTTGGGGTGAAGCCACAACAGTGGTGCTGGTCTCTTCTCAAATTATTATAAGAAAGCAAACATTATCAGCTAAGTAAAACTAATAACTAATTTTCAATGTTATATATACTATCTCTAGTCATTTCGAATTTACACCACATAAATTATAAAAGTTTGAGAATAGAATGTATAATTGTGCACTATCATATTATGCTCCTACAGTTGGGTGTTCTCTCTTAAGAAAAGCAAACATGTCCTAAAAATCAATCAAGTCTAGATATATATAAAATTGTGATCAGTTGTGATTTTTTAAAGTTCTCGATCGTCATATTTGTGCAGTCCTAAATTATCCCAACACCAATACATCCCGAGCAGTAACATTTACATTAAAAAAATTTTTATTTAGTTCTGAAACATTTTTTTTTATTAAACCTTTAACTACAAACAAATAATGAAACTTTAAATATAGGTCTCAATATTGTAAAAGAGAAGAGACTAGTGCAGCAAGCATGTGGTGGCCATCAACACCAGTTAAAAACTTACCTGTGTATGACATAAAGGAAAGAGACAGATTTCTTTAGGTATACACAATTATATTAATCACTAGCTGTGCCCGTGACTTTGTGCGTGTTGTTTGAATTTAAGTTATTTGGATATTGTAGCGTGATTTTATTTTTATTCTATACATAATTGTAAAATAAAAGTAGCTTAAGTTACTCCTTATTACATCAGCTATCTGCCAACGAAAGTCCTGTCGAAATCGGTTCAGCCATTCCAGAGATTAGCCGGAACAAACAGACAGACAGATAAAAATTGTAAAAAATGTTATTTTGGTATATGTACCGTTTATACACACATATGCATTTAGTAAAAATGGGTTATTTAATTATTACAAACAGACACTTCAATTTTTTTATATGTAAAGATTAATAAAAGTCTGCATGGTAGTAACTGATTTCTCTATTCCATATTATCTATACAAATAATTACATTATTTTGCTTAAAACAAAAAGTAATTAATCAAGACCAGAGAAGAATTTTGATAAGAAATCTTTAGGTTTTGGTTCTTCCGTTGGTTTAAAGAATGTCATAACATGACCTTTTTGTTTCCAGATGTTGACTGTTTCTTTAAGTTCCATTTGACCCTGGAATTAATAGCAACATATATTAATGTTTATATTTTTTAAATATAATGTTTTTAAAATGTTTTTAGTACTAAATTATGAAATTAAAGATAAGAGGTGGTTAGACAAGTAAATTTATGTTGTAAGTTAATATTTTAATTTTAAGGTTTAATAAAATAATAACTTACTTTTAATGTTTAAATGCATATAAAAATAAAACACACTATTATACAATTTTACTATGCAGGATGGAGAATAGAAGGATATTGATTATTTATATTATTGCATTGATAGATTAGTCATTCAATTAAATCTAAAGAGCCCAATAGAATTACTAAAAATTCAAGTCTATTGTATTTTGAATAAAAAGAGTTACACACCTTAATCACAAGCAGATCAATAACCCTCACATCAGTGACATCTTTGTTTTTTACAAATATTTCCTTTAATTTTGCACGGCACTGCTCCTCTGATTTTGGTATATCAAAATCTTTGACTGTAAAATTGAGACAAAGATTAAATAAGGGAATTGTTACTATGATATTTATGTTGAACTTTATATTATAACTTATGAATTTATTTTCTAGTTATAGAATAATAGATATAAATCTATCACTGATACAAAGGCTTGTTATTAAGTAATACGTTGCCTTTGAAATAAGCAATAATTAATTTCATTGAATATTGCGTATTTCCGAATACAAATGAAATTTTTATCGATGACATAACATATTACAAACCTATGTAAGGAATCTGACGATACCAAGCTTTGTATAAACTTAATACTCGTGATCTGGCTTCTGCTTGGTTTAAAGATAGAACTGGCCTTACATTTTTGGTGCCAACCCGTATGGCTTGTTTTGCAGCCATAGTGTGATATCTTTTTTCTAGTTTAATGGAAGCAAGATCGTCTGTAATAGCTTATTTTGATATAACTTGACATTGACATTTGACTTTGACATTTATTTTTTCTTATGACACAAAAAAGGCAAAAGTATGATATTTTACAACTTCGTAAATTTTTTAAAAATATATACATTTCCTATCTCGTATCGACTTCACCACTGACATATATGACAAAAACAGATTTATTTATTTAAGGCATGTCAACTCTTATGGTATGCTTATTACCTTAGTTATTAGTTACTTATTAACGAATATAAAATACGTTAGCGATTTTTTTTCTTGCCAATTATGATTTAATTTAATCGAATTTACTAATTGGCAACAAAAATCAATGTTTGGTCCTTTTCAATATTTCATTACTCTTTTTCAATAATCTGAAAATTTTACTATTTATTTGAATTATACAAAAATATGTTTAAAGATATAGAGATCACTTTAATTTGTATAATATGTACCTAATTACGTTTTTTTATGACCAACGGCTTCCAATCCTGTAACTTAATGTATCACAATAAATTAATTTATAATGTTACAAAACTAAACAAAAAATAAGTAATAAGGAAGTTCATATCTTTAGTGTCATACACATATATATAATCGAGCAGGAGGCTCACCTTATGTAAAGTGGCTACCACCGCACTCGTACTGCACCGCACATGTATAGAGGCTTGCAGGTGCGTTGCCGGTATTTATGGAATAAAATAATAACTCACAAGTTCGGAATATAATAATTTTGTTGTTATTTGTATTTCTTAAACACGAAAATAAACATTCAATAAATAACAAAAAACTTAAGTGAAACAGAGAGTTAGAACTAAATCACAAAAACACATTTTTACTTATAAGGGACACGTCTTCGCTCCATGTTTTGGTGTTAATTCAGAACTGTATGGATTAATCAGGAATGTATCTTTCATTCGTCCAGGCATATAAGTAAAATAAATATCCCTGAAAAAAATAAACAGGTATGTTATACTTAGATAAAATAATACATACCGTCTGAAATTAAAAAAATAAAAGTATAATTGATTTGATGAAAATGAACTACGTAGCTTGAGCCTACTGAAATAATTTGAGTCAAGCACCTTAGCGATATCAATTTAAAAAAAAAAGTAATGCTACCATTAGGCTTGTGCTCTAGGCAAATGTATATTATATCTAGAAGGTAACCGGCAAGGTACTCAGTAGTTAATCTTTTTAAACAACTTCAAACTCCTTTGTATAGTCCAATCTCCTTATTTAGATTCCTTAAACGGATTTGTATAAACTCATTCATGAACCGATTTGGGAAATTATTTTTTTGTTGTTATGTTGTGTTTTGTAAGTCTTATTATTGTGTTAAAGTTTTAGCAATAAAATACGTATAATAATAATAATTTTAGATATTGGTCTATAACAAACTTACAAAAACGCTTTGCTGGCGTAGGCATCATATTTTGTGGTCGACCACCACAATCTAGTCTGATTAAGTTGCAATAATCTATTTCTAGTTACGAAGTCGTCTAATAGTATTTCAAACTAAAACACAAGATTATTTGAACAATTGATGACGTCAATTTCAAACAAGACGTATAAATATTCATACGTATGTTTATTTAATGTGTAAAATTTAAAGAAAAAAGTACCAGTGTTTGTACTACATGACGGTGGGACCAGTTCATATGTTTTAATTGTTTCAGTGTGAATGGTATTCTATATGCACGAGCTCTAAAATCCATATGCTTGAGGTCAAGCCATCTGCGTTGAGATTGCAATAATAGTTGTTCTGAAATATAAATAAAAAATAGTTATTAGTAGAACAATAATCACATTATGGGCTACTGAATGTTAACCACGCATGATTTATTTATTGTCAGGCTATCGCGGGATCTATTATATAATTTGACTTATTACCTTTTAACTAAAACACACACGTTTAATGGCCTCATAAATAATGATAAGGAATATATTTCGTTCTACACGAATAGATGTAAACCTTGAGATGGTCACATCACAAGCTGTAAGCTTATATAAATCAACAAGGGCAAGCTCAACTGAGCCCTGTACTATATTTATGTCTACAAAACATCATAGCCGTATGGCTATGTATATAAAACATCATATCATCATCAATGCCTGCATTTATCGATGGAATAAAGTTCCTACACGTTTTAGGACATCAGTTACGAGGCTTTACTTATCAGTGCCATTTTTGTCTCTACTTTTAGAATAGACAATATTTTGATATTATTTCTTATCATTGTTACTAATATAATAAACATTTATTTATTTATTGTACTTTCGAACGTACTGTCATCGGCTGGTGTAAGTTGACCCTTTACTCTTTTCCTGACCCACTCCTGAAGATTATTTAAAAGATTTGCTTGTGGTAAGTGTGGAATTAAAAGAGGTGTATCTGACAAGTCAGCTAAAAATGCCTAAAAAATAAATAGGTGTATTATTATTACTATAAAGTTTATAAGTCTTGCTTATTTATTCACTATAATATACTAATTAATTATTAAAATACTTATTCACCATAGACCCCAGTTTTACATGGCCTCCTGGCGTACTGTCAAATATAATCTACTAATCTAAACTAATCAAAGAGAATGAGAATAACCCATAGACAAATGTAGTACTACTTTTTAATTATTTGGTACGATCTTAACATTAACTAGTTGTAATTTGATTGTTATATTTGTAAGCATTGGCTCAAACTTCTACAAAATTGTGATTGGATAAAGTTTTGGTTATACTTATTATACTACTCTTTTATCTAGCATCAACTTTACTTGGTGGTCCACTCCATGCCCACCCAAGCAATACTTACCGCAAGTAAATCCTTCTCTTTTAAACCGGAAGGTAATATTGTTGGCATCGAAGCTTCAGGCTGTCAGAAAAATGATTATTGAAACTTAGCTAAAATTAAAGCTAACTTAGCGTGGATCTATAAAGCTCCTTTATGAATCACAGTTAGTCCGTTACGGTTTTTTAGCAATTAATAGGCCTAAATGATATGAATTCCAACCAATCTCTACAATAAAATAATACAGAAAAAAGGTAGGACTAATTAGTGTTTAGTACAAGTAACGCTCTCTAATGGGCAATCCAAAAAAAGAAAATTCATAAACTAAAATAAAAATCATTTAAGTCAATCATCGTAGTTTTCTCCAGCTAAAAACATAATTTTAATGCAGTTTTTGAATGTCATAAGCGAATTGGATTATTTTATATGCAAAGATGCTAATACTACAGGTAAATTTAATATTTGTAATGTGCCTTAATGATGATAACGATCATGGGTCGACATGAAACCGTTATTAAACAAAATACTCCCCGTTTGGAACAGCAGCTGTTATTGTTTCACTTAGCAAACACAAAATTTCAAACTATACCGTTGGTTCCGCAGACATTAGTGATTCTCTGACAGTTTCTTTTATGAAATCCTCCATAGGATCTAATTGATAAACTTTAGCATTATCAATCCAATATGGTCCATTTCTCGTCGGTTGATAGAAATATTTTTCTAAAGGTATTCCTTCGTTGTAAAAATCGTAGAGGTGACCACATTTACATTTGGATTGTTTAAGATATGTCATTACAACATCGTCCCTAAAATTAACAAAATTCTAGAATCATCATAACACATTTTCTAATATATTTCTAAGATTTGTTCTGATAATTCAATATTTCTTTCAATATAAGGGTTAATTAGTATAAATATAATTATTTCGGTAAATATATGTACATATTTTGATATAAAAATAATACCATTTAGATATACATTCACAATTTGTGTCACATATTTCTTTAACTTCTTTCGGAAATTTCCAGTAACCATGTATATTGGTGACAAATTCACCATTGAAGCAAGCAAACCCATTATTAATGGGTATATAACCGGTCGGTAGCAGAGAAACATCTATGTTAACAAAAAATATTACATGAATTTATGTTACAGAAAAAAGGAATTATGTTATTATAGGAAGCACAGTCACAGTACCGATCATAAAAAGTCTGATAACAGCATTTATTTTTCGAAATATTAAAGTAAAATAAGTCATAACTTACTATTTAATAAGTATCGGGGTTGTCCACCTACAAAAGAAACGCCTCCGACGAGATACTGAACATTTTTATACGGTGCCTTATACTTAGGTTTCGCTTTCTTCTTGAACATTTTCAGTTTGTTTACGTATGCTACCATTTTAGGATCAGTATTACCTAAATAGATATATTTTTCTTTATCATAAAACGTGCAGCTCATTAAAAATTTATCATTAGAAATAATATTTTTTTCTTAAATTAAAGTTAATAAAATTGGAATGGTTACTAACGTAATGTACTAGGAGGCTCCCAAAACTTGTATTTACAAATTCTTTCTAATTGCTTTTCCTTTTTATTTCTATCTTTACGTTTTTCAAGCTAAAATTTATATAATATTAAATAAAATATAAATATAATAAAGTAGTATTAAACCATTATAATAATGTAAAAATAGTACTAACAAAATCATGGTTCTTGCAAAGTCTTTCGTAACTCTGAAAAAAAATCAGTGGTAAATTTATCTATAAGTAGGAAATATCTAATAATTGGTGCTCATGTAGCTTTCATGTGGCTCTGACTTTAGATTATTAAAAAATCCATAAATATAATAAGCACTCCATAAAATGAAACATATTTAATATTCGTTCGATCCCAATAGACCAAACCGCACAATATGAGCTTTTAATATAAAATTTAAAAATATATACGATATATTACTTATTAAATTACCTCATCACTACGAAGTCTAACTTTATATCCAAGTGGTAGAGGCTTTTGCTTTGATTGATTACTTTTAGAGTGTGTACTGTAACACGGGACGTAACATTTTTGGAGATATTCCCCGTAACGAACATTCGGTTGAAAATTTCTACGAGGTTCTGTATAATGAATAGAACAAAGATTAACTGAATGAAAATAGCATAATACTTGTAATAAATGTATGAAACTGACTTTTATCTGATGTGACCGACGGTATCTTCGCAGAGTACGTTAATTTTTCTAGTTTCTCTATACATTCAGCTAAGTCAATAAACACTAAGCATGACATTAATATCATGGCATTCATGTCGTACTCTGCAATATAATATTAAATAATAAATTATCGTCACATAATCAACAGCTAATTAGAATAAATACTTAGTGACAATTAAGTGGCAGCGGTATTTTCTCTCCTGTATAATTATCATATTGAGTTCTGCAATCTCTATTAACTGAATATTGATTATCCTTACAGTGTCCCCGGCATAGAACGTTTGTTTAGATATATTGTACTATTTTTTTCTTTCTATATATAATATAAGTGTTTAAGGTTAAATAGTCTTACCAGCTCGTAGCTCACTCGGGGGCTGTCTGTAATATGCGCTATAAAGATTCCAAATAAATACACCGGGGTCTTCGAAGGAATTTGTCATCGCTTTCATAAGAAGTGGTTTTGGAATTTTTAATGTGACGCCCAGATCGGATAACGATTTTCTTGTTCTGATAGGCAAATCTTCTAATAGATCTTGATGAATATTTATTTTTAAAGCGAAAAGTACCTCTCTTTGACTGCTTGAAAGTTCATAGTACCAAGGCGGACCCACCTCTCGGCTTAATCTCTTTAGCTTGCGTTTTTCTTAAGGTAATAAAAATATTGTTAGTACTATATCATTAATTATATATCAGCGCGACGATCAGCATCATATTAAATTACTTTGTTCCTATTCATTACATTATTTTAGTTTTTTTTTTCTAAGCGACACAGTACAAATAAATTAAATCTCCCAAACTTGGAATTACATACAATAATAAATATAGAAGAATAAATGTCGTACAAAAGACGAAATATCCATCATTCACGATTCTGCTTATTATTATAGAGCTAAATTTAACCGTTCATACATGTAAATAAATACCTTCACAATAATAATAATATTTTAAATCCCTTAGAAACTTTAGCCAATTGCCGACTTTTTCATTATATGGTTTCTTATCAATATTGTTTCTCATTTCTCTTTCTAAGTAAACCCATACTGGGTCTTTGTGATCATAAATTTTCTAGAAAATAGGACAATTTTTTTTTTATTAAATATTGTATATATTTTAAAATACATAGCTATGATCACGGCGGCCACGGCAGCCAAGGCGTTGGGAACAAGGGATAAAAGTCAACAACGTAGATATTATAGTGCTAAATAAGTGCGTAGCCGCAGATACAGCCTCATTTGCATAATCCGTTCAAGCGCAGGATTAACCGCTTGACGTGCTTTCCGAGACAAGTTATTGCAAATTTCCAAACTTCGTGCTCCTACGCGAGTTTATCTTGATAGAAATACGGGGTTTGAACCTAGGAACTCGGGATGCCTTATGAGTTAGCGACTAGTACCTAGTTCGAGACAATATAATATAATAAAAACCCATTCGATTCTACTCCAACTATTACGATTTCAAAATATTAGTTAAGTAATTATTAGTTTTATATATATTTATTATTAATAATGAAAATTACAGTAATAATATTCCATTGATCCATGTAAAGTACTTTTGTTTACCTTTTTTTTCAAAAATTGATGCACAGTAGGCATTTTATAAGTAGCCATTTTAAAACACTGAAGAATTTAGCGAACAAACTAGAATTTTGATAAAAAGTATTTAGATGTTACTTAAAATTTTCCAATTAGCCTAATCACATTTTATAAATTTAGACATAACTTTTTTATTTTTTTTGAATTTGCCAGTTCTTTCTAGGTTTGACATAAGGTCAATACACACAAGCAACTTTTAAACGGTGAAACTAAAACTCAACTAATATTATAAATGTGAAAGTGACTGTTTGTTACATTTCACATCTTAACTATTCATCTGATCATCATGACATATTGCATGCAATATTTATAGAGATACAGGGGTGTCGGGGGTCCAGAAGAGAACGTAAGGTACCTAATGCTTTAACAAAACAAAGGCAAAACCACCGGCAGAAACTAATTTTTTATATTGCACCAAGATTCAAAGGGTTTGTTAGAGGTTAAAAAAATATATATAACTAATGAAACACATATATACTTAGTTAGAAATTTTATTTTTATGTACATCAGTTATATACAGAGATATAGATGCAATTATACTAATTTACTCGGTAATTTTTATACTAATTTCCTTTATATTATAAATGAAGTTCTTTCTTAATTTAATTAGTTAGCATACCATTATTTATTCATTTAAGCTATTGCTTTTATGTATGTTTTGAAATTGTAATAATATTTGCTTATAAGTTATTTGTTTGCATTGATTTATTTTTTTCTAAAATTTCTTTGTAAGGAGGATCTATAGGTCCTTGGACAGGTTCCTTGTATTCATAAGATTCTTGACCTTCTAATAACAAAGGGTATGATGTATCAGAGTCATAAGCACTGAGGTCACCACAAGCATTAAATGGTACTATGAACCTATTTGGCCCTGTAAACTCATTGAAGTCACAATATTTATGATCAAGTAGTGGGTTAACCATGGTAGGGACATAATCTGGTGGGGGGTTATAGTTTTGACATATAACAAAAGCTTCAATACTAGAATTTCTTGAACTTCTTGGCTTTGACACTGTAACAAACTCAAAAAAAAGCTTTAACTGTGAATACAATAAGGTAACATCTTTACCCCTGAAAATTTTGGCAACAAAAATTCCACCAATTTTAAGTACATGTGTTGTTATATTTAATGCAGCAAGAAGAAGTTGTGATTGAACATATTCATCAATATCATGCAACCCCGTTACATCTGGTGCTCCGTCGCATACAACTAAATCTGCTTTATGTCCTTCGAATTCTTTAATTATCTCATTTGCTGTTGATATTTTTGTAATATCCCCTTGAATTTGTTTAACACCTGGAAGTGATGCCATGGCTTGCAAATCCACCGCAACTATCTTAACATCATCTTCTTTTTCTGTATTTTGGTGTAACTTTTTTGTTAATACCTGACTCCAACTACCGGGTGCAGCACACAAATCAACGGCTCGTAAAACACCTTCAAAAATATTATACTCTTCATTAATTTGTAATAACTTGAAAGCACTTCTGGCTCTCCATCCTTCTTCTTTTGCTAATCTATAGTAAATATCTCTTTTGTCTTTAGATGTTTTTCCCATATTTATATTTTTGTTCTCTTAGATTTTATGAATTCTTAGTTGAAAAGAAAGAAGTGAGGTTAGACCAAAAACAAAATAAGAGTAGTACCGATGGTGATATTTATATTGATTTATTTTAAATTCTTTATATAAATTCAAATTAATTTTATTGAGATAAGAAATAGCAAAATACTATTTGATATTATATTTATTATTTTAGTCCCACCTGACTTTTAACAGATCAAATGTCAAAAGTGCTGCCAGATGTTAGGAACTTAGGTTAAATTTTACTCTTAAATCCTAATCTATCATAAAATCTCCCCAAAAAATGGTACATTGAAAAAGCATCCAAAAAACTACTATTATATTATGTTTTGTAATATTTCTACTATTATTATATATAGGAAGTTTTATAATTTTTAGAGGTACCACTGATTCTCAGCACATGAGATTTCAGTTAAAATATATGTTATCTATGGATGAGATACGAAAATTATAGGATCAATTCTTCTCATTGGTTAATGATTCATTAATAATTCATTGGTCGCTGACATTTGTCATTCATCAGTTTATTTTATGATCAGTTTTAATAAAGTTTTACTTGGTTGATGTAGTGTTTTTTGCATTCATAAAAGTAATTGTCATTGCTGACTATTGTGGAAGATCGACAGAAAAATGGAACTGAATACTGGAACTAAAGAGTTATTGTTTTTCATAGTCGAAAATTGGAAATTATTGCTTTTTTTTAACTTAATATTTTTTCTTTATTTTTACTACACCCAAACGTTTGATTATTTTGAAAAGCGAAATATAAAATTTATGAAACCTGTTATTTTCTTTGGAAATTCATTATCAAGAATAACTGGTAAAAGGCCTTTCATCGAATTTCAGTTAGATGTTTACAATTATTTTAAAGGCAATCGTTATGGAGGTAAGTTTAAATATTAGTAGAACCTGGATCCAGAGTCATTTTTTCTATTAAAATTTTGTCAAAAATATAATCATTAATAATTGTATAATATTATAGGATATTTCGAAGGTCGAAGACCTGTTCTGTATGTCTTAGACCCAGACCTAATAAAATCTGTCACTATTAGTGATGCCGATCATTTTATTGACCGAAGTACTATCAAGACTAAGGAACCAAGATATTTGAGCAGATCGCTTTTAGCTTTAAAGGTAAAAAAATCCTTTAAAACATAATAATTACCTACAATATTTAAGAGTACAGATTTTATAGCATTAGGTAACAGTTATTTTTATTTATTTGACCATTTTGCTACTTTTGAATTAATATAATGAGCCAGAACATTTCAAAACAAGATGGTACTGTGTGCCAGTGGCACAGGCTGTTTTTTGATCTCGGGGATCGAGTTTGGCTTTTCTATGACAGAGTCATGCTAATTATGGTTTTAGATAGGGCTCTCATTTGTCCACTGAGACTTACTGGCTTCTGAATTCTGTAAACACCACCAATTTAACATGACAATTAGCAATTATAATATATTTCATGGATTTTCATTAAATTTCATTATTTTTCATGATTATAAAATTCTAGGGTATGGAATGGAAAGCCGTCAGGAGCTTAATAACACCAACTTTCAGCTCATCACGCCTAAAAAATATGTTCCCATTAGTTCAACATTGTTCAGACCAGTTGGTTGGACTTTTATCACGCTTTGGTCAGTATTTCATATATATTAATAGTTCATATTTCAGTTACAGTCCTGATTATTCGTATGAAATAAAACTGAAATTCATAAAAACAACAAAAACAAATCAATAAACACTTACTTACCGAAAATACAATATCCTATCAATATCCTTTTTAACGTTCTTGACCTAATATTTTTAGAATTTCTCAACGAACTTATCAGCATCTTTAATGAGCATTTAGATTTCATTCATTCATCATAGGTTTTTTAGATTTTCAATTCAAATCTAACAAAAACAAAAGAAACCTATTAGTTAAACTCTGATACTTCTACTGTGATAGATTTATGTTGTTTTCTTTTAAAGTAACCAATTTAATAAAAATTCTCATAGTAAAAATTAAAAATCTTAAAATGCAGATCAATTATTTATTTGCACCCAATAAGGAAGTTCCACATATTAATGTTTGCAGACAATACTGAAATCGAACTCAAAGAGATGACTGGCCATTTCACATTGGAAGTTACAGGTGTATGTGCATTTGGTATAAGCACTGATGCTCTTAAAGATGAAAATGCAGAATTCTACAAGGTTAGTTAAATATGGTAGTTGATATTAATACATTGAACATTTTTTGTTTATTTGCTTATTTGTTAATATTCTGAAAATATTCAACATTTATTAGGCAATATATTTTTATAATCTATCAGTTTGCATGTATTTTATTTTATATTTTTAGGTAGCAGAGAAATTTAATTACATGTCCATTCAAAAGAGGATCTTTTTCTTTTTCATTTTATTGTTTATGCCTTCGATGTTCAGATACATAAATATATCTTTTATGAACTATGATTCTACAAAAAAGTTAGTAAAAATATTACAAAACACTAAAGCTGAAAGAATGACTGCAGAATCAAAGTAAGTTTATAAAATACTTAATTAAATGCTGTTTGAGAAAGAAAAATTTAAGCAATAATAAAACTTCAAAATAGTAATTTCTGTATGAAATTTCTTAACATATACTTTAATTTTTTTGCAGGAGAAGTGACTTTTTGCAGCTTTTAGTTGATGTCGCTATAAAAGAAAAAGAAGAGCTTGAAAATACTAATGAATCTTCTAAAAGATGTAAGCAAGAAGTATTACACAATATCACATATTTTTTCTTGGTTATAAAACTATTCAGAGAATTGCCTAACTATTTATTTTATCTATTTACTTTGCCTTGTTTATTTCAGATTTGGATAATGACACATTGGACGCACAAGCATTACTATTCCTGTTAGCGGGTTTTGAGACAACGAGTACTTTGTTATCTTTTGTTTTTCACACAATGGCCGTGCGGCCAGATATACAAGACAAATTAAGGGCTCATATTGAAGAAATTACTAAAGGACAAGAGTTGACCTATGATCTTCTTTCGCAACTAGATTATTTAGAAGCAGTTATACAGGGTAATAAAAATGTATTATTATTAATTCAGAAAAAAAAAACAAGTAAAATTTTCAAAAGTCGAATTGTTAACGTTGCATACCTTACCGTAATTAATCTACCTCAGCTTAAAGTACTGTGATGTATTCCTAGATTTTTATGTATTAAATTCTTGGATCGAGTTCTTAAATACCTGTGAAGATGACCATAAAAGTCTCTAAAATATTGTCTTTTTTAGTCACAGTTATGACGTGTGTTTTTCTTAAATCTACAAAAAGGCAAAACTGACTGTGTTCGCCTTGCCACTTGTTTGTTTCATTCCCACAAAACTAGTTTTTGGGGCTTGTGACGTTCGTCACGAGCGACGAGCATCGCATCGATTGGACAGCAATCATTAAATCTATGCGCCCATAATTTATTTATTTATTTATTAGGTTCGCTAGCGATTTTTACATTTGTCATTCTTACATAAATACACAATTAGGTATATACTTATACATCCATAGATTAATGTAAAAACATTTAAAAGCAAACACTACATGCTAATTAAACTATTAATTACAATTGCTTGCTACAACAACAAAAGTGAAAAAAAGAAAAAACGATAAATGAGCAAAAGAGAAAAAAAACAAAAAAAAAGCTATTAAAGCGTTTTTACACATATTTCGGCTTAAACATTACTCTGGTATATAAACATTTGTTTAGATTTGATAAACTAATTGTTTAGTAGCTTAATTTAATTTTTCGTTCAACGAATTAATCAACGAGCGGACGGACAGACAGGAAATTCGATGTATAAGATGTTCGTATGTACATCGAATGTACGGAAGTAATAACTTACCTTTTATTTCAGAAACTTTAAGAATGTACCCACCATTAGGCAGAATTGATAGAACATGTACTAAGCCATACACTGTACCTGGTACATCATTGCATCTCAAAGTCGGCGACGTAGTTGCAGTACCCGTTTATGGCATCCACATGGATCCAGACATTTATCCCGAACCTAAGGAATTTATACCTGAAAGATTTATGAAGGAAGAGAAAAAGGAGAGGCCTTCGCATTTGTTTCTGGCATTTGGTGCTGGACCTAGGAACTGCATTGGTAATGTACTTTAAATAATAAATTCTAAATATTTAAAAAAATGTCTGTTATAACCTTTATTTAGCTATAATAGTAACTATAAATTAGAACCGATACGAGCACATATAATTTTGTACTTTGATAATTGTCTGATCATGACTAAACACTAAAGACCACACAAACGTGTGAAAACGAAATATGACCTTTGCTTGACTCCCGTATATTTTTATTTTTTCTCGATATAATAATGGCATAAATTTACCAATCATGATATTATGAGGAAGTTGCTGTTTAAAGTTAATATATTTAACTACATAATAATTGTACTGTAAAAACTAGTTTTGTATGATCTAATGACGGTAAATCAGACATATAATACTATATAAATATAAGATACCTGTTTGATAACAAAAGCTGAGGCAATTATGTTATATAAATAAAACAATAGCGATAGCGATATAAGAGACGGAATAATTTGAGTAAATATCACACAACATAAATTTAATTAAACGATACAAAGTATCTAGGATTTTATTTAAAATAAAAGCCAACACTTGATTTATAACGTGCGTCAAAATAAAGTAACAGCCTTTTAGTGTCCCACTGCTGGGCAACTCTCGAGTAGACGAGAAGGTTTGGTGTTTGTTTCACCAAGCTGCTTGTGGTTACACATGTGACATATTCCTTACGATATTTTCCTTTACTGCCGAGCACGAGATAATTATAAACACAAATTAATCTCATGAAAAATCAGTGGTGCTTGTTCGGTTTTGAACTAGCAATCATCGGCAAAGATCTCGTATTCTAACAACTGCGCTCTCGACTGTCATGAGTCATAGTAGGTATACATGTTCAATTATAATATGGTGATTAGTTTTTAATGCAGTTTTTTTTATTTGACTTCATAAAATGCTATTGAACTTGACCTTGCTTTAAAGTCAAGTCCTATTTTATACGTTACTTGAAATGCATTTTTATATAAAATGTATGCATTGATTACTTATTAAAATTTATTTTGTAATTTAATTCGTTTGATTAAAAAACCGTGTAATTGATCAAGTTCGGACATTATTATTTGTAATGTATTCTTAAAACTCATTTATAAAGCCAATACGTTAAGTTTCATAATCGCACAAATTTAGCTAGTTACGTCTTAGTCATTTTTTTTTTTCGTTTTTCTCGGTAATATATCTAAGATAGTGTTAGTACTTAGTAATAACAATTTAATTAAGTGTGTTTTAATTAATCTTACGTAATCTTCTACTTAACAGTCTATTCATTGCAGGTATCCGCTTCGCGATGATCGTTGCCAAGACAGCGATTGTTACTCTGATGAGAAATTTCAAATTTTCAAGCGGACCAAAAACTGAGAATCCTGTGAAATTTCACAGAAATTCCATGTTGTTAAAACCAGAATCTGGTATATGGGTGCACGTTGAAAAGATATAAATCATTTGAGTAACGTATAAAGCTGCCTTCCAGTGCCTGTGGTATTACGGAACACGTAGCTGGCGGTTCCGCCCGGCCCGTCCAATCCACCAATAGTGGATAGGCAGGTCACGGGCACTAGTTATCACAGGCTGTGGAAAGCCACTCTAATGTACTATTATATTATTATACTATAAAGTTATTCAGAACATCGAATGTTATACGACTTTAATTATATTGTTGTATGGTTGATAATAATTATTTAGGTGTCGGATCCGGCTTTTAAACCACAAGCTTTATAAAATTGAATAATTTCACAGTGAGATTAAATAGTACAAAGTGAATATATAATTTAAAAATATTGTAACTTAAATATAAATACATATTCGAATTTAAGATTATAAAAATATTAGAAAATTTATAATATTATTATTGAGATAATCTATTATAATTTATATAATAATTCAATAAAATGTATATGCTACTTTAAAAGCTCGAATTTTAGTAAATCTTAAGACTTTCCAGTAAAACCTAAGATTTACCGATTATGACTGGTAAATGTCCATAAAACTTTGGGATTCGAACATTTACCATCATTCACTTGGTAAATCTTAGGATTTACATATTAGGTTAGGTTGGAATGGTAAGTCCGAAAAAGTCGTCCCTTTATAATAAATACTTACATTTACCAACTCATGTCGGTAAATCATAGGTTTTACTGGAAAATCTTAAGATTTACTTTAGTTCGAGCTTTGCAGTAACATATACATTATTAGAATATTAAATAAAAACAATTATAACATGTAACATTTGCCACTAATTTTGTGATATATTTTTTTTAGTTTATTGTTGTCAATTTATAATTTAGCCATAATTTTAATAAATACGAGTAATAAGTATTTATGAACAATAAAATTTATACTTGGACACTATGGGTATTATTTTTGTTTATTTAGTATAGTAAATAACATAAAAATTAAACTGTAAATATTGAATTTCCATACTATAAGTTTTCTTCATTTAAAACTATGTACCAAAACGATTAATTTTATTCGGTGAAATTAAAAAAATATCATTTTTGAACACCAAAAGAATTAGGGTAATAAAAAACAACACTTGATTTAAATAAAATGTAACTTATTGTGCTAACTGTTATGATCTTTAGTTTTTACGAATGCCGCTATAAAAAAACCTATAGTATTTTTATATATGTCTTCAACTGGTCTCAATTCATCGTCTTCTGGGCCAAATCGTTGTACCATCAATCTGTAAGTATTAATATATATATGATTAATAACTCTGATATTCTGATAATAAATGATGAGCTCATTGACAATATTATCTTGACGTAATATCTGCAAAGAGAACGACATCATTTTATTTATTATACTTATTACAGTCCCGTTTTATTAATTAGTACACTAATAACTAGAGATTTTAGTAAGCTAGAGAAGGGTAAGTGGGCTATGAGACGTGTATTGCGGTGGGGTCCCGACATGATTCATCCAGCCCAGTTTATTATTTATTTATGTTTTAATTGGCATTTGAAATCAATAATCAAACATTTAATTACAATAAATGACCCAGTTAATACATAAACAAGACCGTATCTAAATACTAAATTTTTAGCCAAATTGTTAATTTGAGTATGAACGAATTCAATTTTGAATTTTTATACTAGAATTGCTAATTTTATAGTATTTGTAAAATGTTACTCCATATTGCACGTTTTAAGCTAGTGACTTTGTGCGAAATTTTACAATAGATTAGGTTTTAACACATTCTTGATACAATATGACCCTTTAATGTGATCGTGTTTTTCAGCTTTCAGCTTTTACCCTGCTTTCATTTTGCTTATAACTCAGTTTACCTTTCTCTTTTTGCAGTGAAATGTAGGGATTTTTTTTAAAATGGGTAATTCAATGCATTTGTTTTATTTTATTACCTTTCTTTGTCAGACAGACCAACATTTGGTAAACCTGGTCCCCCATATAGAGGTTCTGCAGGTATAAGTTTCAAACATGGAAATTTTTCTAAGACCCAAGCCACCATTCCTTCGTTCTCGTCCACTGTTACTGTACAAGTGCTGTATATTAGTTTACCATTAATTTTCAAAATTTTTACAGCCTGAAAAATATGTTTTTTTTTAATCTGGCAAAAATACATAATAACAACATGTCTGGTTATTTTACTGTTAAGCATTATTTTACATTTACAATTACTTATAATCGATTCCACATGTCAAACTCCTAAGGAACAAAATACTCGTACGTCATTGCTCAATTGGCTAAATGTAAGTAAGACTATCCTCAAAAATGATTTCGCCAATGAAGTTAACGCACGCATAAGCCAATGAGTGCACAAGGGCAATTTGAATCAGAAATGAGTGTTTGTATCATGGTTGTACTTTACAACATGAGATAGACCATGAAAATAGTTTTTATTACTAGCAGTATATTATTTTATATTCTATGAACGTGTGATATTACATTATTCATGTGATAAACAGAGAGCAAAACTCTAAATAATAACTATGTAATAAAATACTTGCCGCATCAAACAACTTCCTTTGAACAAATTTGTATGATTGAAGCATTTTTGGTGACATATTGTTATTTAATTGTGGTCTTTGACCAAGCCCACTACAGGGTGCATCCAGGAGAATTTTATCAAAACTATTTGAACAAAATGGAGGCTCCAGTATATTATTATTATCATCACCAGAATGACATTTTGTTGAATCATATGCATAAGCTTTTACACATGTAACACCCTGGGTATTGCAAGTTTGCTGTATTTTAGCACATTTTTGAAATGTCTTGTCAATAGCAATAATAACAGCCTAAAAATAAATAGTTTTGAAATAAATTATAGTACTATAACTATATATTGTTGATATTATAAAAAAAGAAGTATTGTATCATATTTATTAAATTTATTACATATATACATATACTGACTTTATTATCTGACATTTCAGCTAAGTGGGTTGTTTTATTACCAGGTGCAGCACACATATCCAGGATATATTCATAAGGCTGTGCATTAACAACCCACCCAGCAATTATGGATGGGAGATTTTGTAACAAAACTTGACCTTTAGGAAAAATTGTTTCATTTATTACTGGCAATCTTGAAGCAGGCAGTAATGTTTGAATTGCTATACCACTGTAAATATAAATTAAAAATAATAATAATCATGACATTCATAAACAATAAAAAAGCTAAATAAAAATAAGGATAATTATTTAAAATATTTTTATAAACATTATACCTAGGTTGAACTCCTTTGTCGAATAAGTGGTATCGTAACATTTTCAAAAAACCTGTGCCAACATATTGTTTGTTTCCATCATATTTTACTTTATGACCTCTTTTACATTGGCCATCCATTGAACCATAGATATCTATTCTTTCGTTTATATCACAGTCTATAAAAAATAAAAATATTTATATACATAAACATATATTTTACAAAACATTTATTACTATTTTATGTCTAGAAATAAATATTTACATGTTTTTCTTCAATAAAGCTATTTTACTTACTCGTGGGAAGGCCTAAGACACCAGGGGCATATACATGGGCACCTCTTAAGACTGCAGCTGCACATAGTGGATCTACAATTACTTCATTCTTTGATTTCTCAAGACTTAAAGTTGTAGGCCATTGTTCAATAACAAGACAGTCAGGTTTTAAAAAATAATATTTTGGAATACTATCAGTGTTTAATTCTTTTCTTTGCTAAAAAAATAGTATTTGTTTTTATTACAAAAATTATATGCTTTTCGTATATGAAGTTTATTAGAATTAAACATACTTCCTCTAAGTACTTTTGAAGATTCACTAAATCCAATTTCATTAATTTATTGATTCTAAATATTGTGTACTTCGGAGGGTCTAATAGCCAGTCCTTTAGAGAGTTGTTTTGTGTCATTTTCTTTAAATGAGTGTTTAATATGTATAAACAATGACAAAACTATGTATTTATTTTGTTAGTCTAAAACTAAGATTGAGTAAACTACAATCTTATACCAGATGTAATTCCCTTATTCCTACATACTTCACACATGCCACATTTTATTTCAGTATTTTATCAAAATTCTAGTGTACTAGGAAAACAAATATTTATAAACCTGTAAAATGTAAATCATTGGATATTTGACAGAAGTGAGACGTCATATATTTTAGCGATGTGTTCAACTTTAAGGCCATAGACAATTTGATCACCTCATTAAATTTATATTATATTATGGAGTAAAGTTTTTGCTTCCATACTTTTCGATTTTACTTATGGATCTCGTACGGTTCCGTTTCTGTATTATTATTATTAAAGTTGAATGTTTTTTTCCCTATTTCAGTGTAAGTTCTCTATTTAAGGATGTCTTTATTCTGTTTTAATACATAAAAAGAAGTATAAAAGTGCTTATACATATAGAAAAATCATAAGCTGACAACAGTACCTTGATATATGCCCTTGAAGGTGCTTCTTTTTCATTGATATTACTATTAAACAAGAAGAGAGTGCCTTTGCCGTTTAATCGAAGAACATTTCTAAGTTGCTAGTGTTTCGTAGTTATACTGACTATATTTCTTTTGCTGGTGTCCTCTAAGTAGACTATCTGGGATGATGAAGCACTCTACACTACAACACACGCTTTCAGCGCATGGCATTTTTGTTTGATGCCCTATCTGACTGGCGCACAAGATGGAGATTTTTCAATAAACAACTAGGGCCTCGATTGTTCGTGTAACTCGACACCGCAGAACTGCTATTAGAGCCCCTAGGAGCCTTCAACACCTGATTTGAGCCTATAGTCATAACTAACATTAACAAGTTATAATCAATTGTTTATATACTTAGTCTGTCATAAAGTTTACAACTTTAATACGTTTACGACTTTAATAGGTCTTTTTAAAAGTATTATATATTTTGGACTAGTGGATCTTAAAATTAATACGTTCCAACAATAAGAAACCAAAACTCTTCAGTTGATATTATAAAAACAGATTCCTTTATCATCAAAATAATAACTTTATAAAGGTAAATATTCTTGAATTCTGTCGAATAATGTCATGATAATTTCAGACGATGTTGTTGATAATTTAATTGCAATTGATAAGTTATTGTTTTAGAGCTAAGAGCGAAATAACTTAATAATATGCATTAATATTCCTCTTATTCCTTTGACTGCGTGTAACTAATACATATATATTTAGGGAACATAATAAATAAAGTCAATAATTTTGGGAACGTGACTTGAATTTATTGTAGTTAACGTTGAATAATATAATATGAATTATGAATTGTTCAGTTATGACTTCAAAATTAAATTTATAACTGGCCACTTTTTTCCGATACGTGGCATAGGCACGAACAACTTCCACGTTCGCCGCCATTTTGACATACAGTGAATAGTAGAGACTTCAGTGGATTGAAGCGTTTTTACTTCATTTAACATACATTTCCTCGAAAAAAAAAATGTAAGTATACTACCATAATTTTATTATAACTCTATTTAATATCAAATAAGTGATTGAACTATTATTTTATACACCTTAAGATCCTTGGGTGGTGACCCTAACAAAATTACTAACAGCGGTGTTCACGAATTTTAAGCTAAATGTATAATTTAATTTGTGATACACTACTTAAAGTTTATATTTTATATTTGTTTTAAAGTACAAAGCTCTTTTTATTGTTTGTTTCGATCTAGCTTTGAACAAAGTACGTCTAATTCTAGATAGGACTTGCCATGTCATTATCATTGATTATAGTAACATATAGTGACGGATGAGTCAGAGTGAATGTGTTTTCTAATGATTAATAAAATAATTTCTTTTCAGAAAGCTCACAAAGCCGCAAAATGGGGAATATGTTTGCAAATTTATTTAAAGGCCTATTTGGCAAAAAAGAAATGAGAATATTGATGGTTGGTCTTGATGCAGCTGGTAAAACCACAATCTTATACAAACTTAAATTAGGAGAAATTGTTACAACAATTCCCACAATTGGTGAGTAATTTGTTATATTATTTTAATTCTACAATTTTTTTTTTATATTTATTACATTAGACTTATGAAATAATCAAAAATTTATTGCTGGTAAAAAAGTAAAAAATCAATGTGGAGTTATAATTTAATGTTTATTTATGTGTATGTTATTTAATTTTGTGTGCTGGCTTGCTTGTCTATGTGATTGCATAGTGGTAAATGAGAATACAATGTGTACACTGATCAGATAAGCAATATGCCTAATTAATGTAATATCGAAATATATTTATAAATATTATTTAATTATTTAAAACTATGAACTAATTAAAAATAAAACTGAAAGCTTTAAAAAGAGAAAGTATTCTCTAAGCTGAGTATTGCTTTTGACCTATTTATTATTAACAATATGTTTAAAATAGCATATTGGTTATTTTCTTCTATTAAGATTAATTATATCAAATCATTGCTAGAATAACTAGAACAACACACATAATGTTTTGATTTTTTTTTATATTAGACTACAATATATTTGTATAATCAGATATTACTGCTAATTTTTTCCATCTTGTGTAATGTCTCTAATAATAAACTATCCCTTGTTATATAATATTCTTATGACATTTATTGAGATCAATCTTATAATAAATAATTTATGTAAAATATTACAGGATTTAATGTGGAAACTGTAGAATACAAAAATATCAGTTTCACTGTGTGGGACGTCGGTGGCCAGGACAAAATCAGACCTCTATGGAGGCATTATTTCCAGAACACACAGGTAATTTTTTTTTCCTCTGATACAGTTATTAATTAAATATATCTTACTTAATGATTTCATAATTCAAGTTTTATTTAAAGACAACACATACATAGTAGTGCAAGGTTCGTTATAGGAGCCCTAGATTACGAAAACAATGTTGTAATTTATGGTGCGGATGATGATAGCTTTACATTAATTACAAATCTGTGATGTGATGTGATGATGATTCAAAAGTGCTTGTAATGCCTAATTGAATAAAGTATTTTTTGATTTTATGTGATATGTAAATGATTCGCTATGACATAGAATAAAATTTGGAATCTCAGCTCTAAAAGCTGATTTACATATATTATGTAGTCATGTAATTAAATTTTATCTTAATTTTAAGCGACTTAATTTAGAATAAGCTTTTATATGTTTGATCTGAAATTTATTGATTAACTGATACCAGGTATAACAACAATTTGTTTTTTTTTTAACTCCTTATTTCTACAATGTGAGTATATTATTTTTCACAAACTTATATTTTATGATTTGCCACGCCCATTAATAATTTTAATTCATGAAAATTTTTCTCACTATTCATTAAATTAATTGATTTTTATTTAAAAATTATGAATCTTAAGAGATTTAAACAGTAAAGTTCATATTAAGCACTAATAGCAAATATATGTTTTTATTGTTATACTCACTTGGGATTTTTTTTTTATCAATCAGTTAGAGGGATTGAGTGCAATAATAAAGTATGGCATGAGTAACAACATTTTAATATTACTGGGCTCTTCTACTGATCCTGTTGAAATTGTGTGTATTTAATTTGACAAAATATGTTATGTTTTTAGGGTCTCATCTTTGTAGTAGACAGTAATGACCGAGAGCGTATCGGCGAAGCGCGTGAGGAACTCATGAGAATGTTAAGTGAAGATGAGTTAAGAGATGCAGTACTGTTGATTTTTGCAAACAAACAGGTAAATAATTTTTAAACAATCGATTTTTTTTATGTGACAATTTTGGTTTTACCACTTTATGTTTAATTTTATATGCTTTTAAGTAATATGCGATTGACTGTATCTTACAAATTGGCAACTTATTTATCTTATCTAATCTTGTTATTTTTTTTAAAGCATATACAGTATTAGTTTTATGTATACAAAATTTCTATTGTGATACTATTAAGATTTGAGTTTGTGCATGCATAGCTCACTAACGATTTAATTTTCTCTCATTATGAATATTTGTAGGTTCATACTTAAAAACAGTATCAAATTCTTGGTTGCAGTTGGCTGACAAATATATTATTAATTAACATTTATATTAATCACTATTTAAGTGATGCATTGAAAAAGAAAAATGTTAAATATAAATTTAAACTTAATTTATTTTTCTTGTGTAGGATCTGCCAAATGCCATGAACGCGGCCGAGATTACAGACAAGCTGGGTCTGCATTCACTGCGCAACCGCAACTGGTACATCCAGGCGACGTGCGCCACCTCCGGAGACGGACTTTACGAGGGGCTCGACTGGCTCTCCAACCAGCTCAAGAATGCCAACCGCTAACCACCTGTGCGCTATCAACTCACAGACTAATCTGATTACTGAAAGAGACTATGGTTTAAGATATGTTAACTTTATTTGCTATAAATGAATACAATGTATTATGTGCGGTATCATAAATGTATTACTGTGTCACCCGGTGACCGAGCTCGCATCGCATTCTCGCCGAACCACTCGCTTACACCGAAGCCCAAGTACGTCGCTCTCGACTATATGCTAAAATAAACGCGATGCATAATCTTCATTTCTAAAATATTATATCGATATTAATTTGTACAAAATTAAGGGGTCATGCTGTACTTAGTGCAATGAGGTATTAGTCATTGGGATTGCGTTGTTTGTTCGATCTCTGATGACGTTGAACAAATATAGTGTGTAAAGTTAATGCAAAATTACAATTTTTGTTTATATATGTATCTGTAAACAAAAATAAAACTGTACATTCGATTAATCGCGCATTGTGATGTGGATAGGTACATATGTGTAGCTGACTCGTGATAAAGTGAATCACAGCATAACATGTTTTATATGTATACTATAATGTGGTATAAGTTGTCGTAATAAAGTATTTAAAGTTAATTCACTTTTATGACTTTAATTCACTAGTTTAGTAGCTATTGCCTGTAATGGGCTCACGCGGGGGGGATAAGGGTCACGGTTCACCGGAAGCAGTAAGCTAGAGCCAATAACGCGTGGTATCGAAGGTGCAGATAATTTTCTTATTACATATGGAACTACAGAAGTTTGACCAAGTATCCAAATTATGTGAAGAAGATTTGAGATCTTCGCCGCATAGCATGTCACAACCTATTCACATCGCTTTGTGACTTACTAGGGACTTACTTCACCTTCGATTTTGTGCATATTCCAATTATTATTTGAACGACTTATTGTATGATGATAGTTTATTTTTATGGAAGTTAACTAGGTAGAGTAAGCTGTTATGTATTTAACATTTCAATCGCATTCAAAACAGTTCCGACCGATGGCTCTCATTTATCGGATGGCTCGTTATGACCACCTGCATTTATAGTTGACTTCTCATGACGAACCGAGATTTAATTTAGGCGTAATATGTATTAGATGGACAATGTGTCATTTTGGGAAGTGTTTTTGCGTACAGGAAACCGTGCTCGAAACACTTCAGTGGTACTTTGCTCTTACACAATTAATTATAACTTAGCATTTTTTATAATAATTTAGAAGAAATTATTAAAACACAATTTAAGGATATGATTATGTGGCGTGTGGTGGAGATTTTTTTTAATTTTTATGAAAATCAAGAAGATTAAATGAAATGCGAAATGTGACATTCCGGTTTGTCTTAATGCTGTATTATGGAATAAAATATCCTCACCAACCTTCGTTTTTACTTAATAAATCCTATCATATTTTATCCTAATTTGTAATATGTATGCATGAATAAAGTTGTGAATCAAATGAAAAACCGGACGCGAAAACATCAAAATTAATTACTGTTTATAGGGAAGTAGATTAAAAAAAAATAAATAAAAAAACAATCGCACTTACTACATTTTCCTGGTTTTTGCGTTAGATTAGTTTCTATTTATGTTAAGATCTAAGAAGAAAAGAGGAGATAGAATTATATTCATAACACAAACTCAACTTACCGTACTTTGCTACCGTACTATGTAGAGATGTTCAGCGCGATTATTTCGGACATGCAAAATGATGAAATGAAATATTTAATTGTTTTTTTATAATAGTATTGTTAATATTCAAGTACAATTTATGAAATAAAATCGGTTTTGAAAAAGAAAACAATACAAAGTTTCCAACTTCAGTTGACAAAAGACAATAAATCATAAAAGGTGCGCTTAAGTCGCACGCTCTGTAATATGTATAAAACAGTCAACATCATTTTTTTTTAAATACGGCTATTGTTTTGGCAATATTGCTTCCAATTGCTCCATATATTCCATGTTGCTCAATGTCGACGGCACGTGTGCGTGCAAGTGTGTACATCGTAGTTTCATGTGAGTTTGAGTTGAAAATAATGTCCTTCGTTTCTTATTTGATTTTATTACAGTACCTGACATATATGTGATTCTGTTTATTGTAAACTTGTATATCTTACTTAGACCAGGGAATCATAAACCTTCTCATTTCGATATATTGTTTATATACTAATAGATATCGCTGGAACTTACGACACGATTTGTAGTGACCATTTATTGTGAAGCAAAAAATGAAGTCTATGAACATACATGTAGATGTCACGATGCGGGGCCAAGGGTTCTGCCTATTCTATTTGTTGTGAAGAAACTGACATATTTCAGATGAAACCAAACCCAAACTGAATTGAAATAGCATGTTGGAATATGCTTAACACCCCAAAAAGCCTAAGTAGACCATCTTTATGAAGGAACATAACTTAAACTTGATATTTTGCTTTCAATAAAATGTTCACTACAAATCGTGTCGTGACCATCGCAAAAGTTTATTAGTTATATCTTCATATCGAGGTAGAGTAAGCTGTCCATCTAGTACTTTGTTCCAATTTCTAACCCGCTTTAGAAATTTGAGGCCCGCATAGGTGACCAACTAGCCATAGGCCAACCGCCGCGCGTCACGGTAGAACGGTGCCCGGAGTGGGTACCGCTGGTTTTTAGTGGATTGTCACATAGCACCGGTGAGTAATACACCATTACAAGTGGTAAAACGCGGTGTGAAACGCGTAATTGTATTTATCAAGTTCAGTCAGAGTATGATAATATAAATTGAATTACCTTTATTTGGTTTCGTCAACTAATTGCAAAATGTAGATAGCAATCGTAAATATTGTAATAATCATAATAAATTTGACTTCAGGAGCATGTAATTTATTGCTATATAAAATATGTCTATGTTAGTTAAACAAAGGCCCTTTTATTCCGCGGCCCACGTCAAGACCCTCTCGATTGGCGTATAACCTTCACCTTCCAGAGAACGGTAATAAGTTTCGAAATCTCTATGCGCTTTCGATCCGCATTTTCTTAGACTAGGTCCGAAGATCATAGAAGGAGTTGAAACGACTTCTACCCAACATTGAAGGCAAGAAATCACCATGCCGGCACTGATACAGCGATCGGAACCCACATGAGTCGCTAGGTAACTAGAAAAGGCGGCACACTGACATCCAGACTGACGCAGTTGCTTACCGAACATGGGTATTTCGGTAAGTACTAGCACAAATAGTCACACGGCGCACCACATCCTAAAGGAGATCGCTGGTTGAAGGCCCCAGCGGCTTTCCCTGGCAGCCATAATTGGCGGAGACCTTTCGCTGACGAGTGTGATAAATGTTAAGGACTGGATGGAGATAGTATCCTTCTGCGAGACTATCACGCCGTAAAAGAAGGCCGCAGTGTGTCAGCGCAGCAGTGTGCGGGAGTTTAGGGAGATTCTCTCTACCATAGGAAACTTGCTACAAAGGAGGACCGCATAGGTGGACTATCCAACAGGGTGGCATGGTAGTATCCGTATGCAATCCCGTAGCGCCCCCGCGGGATGGGTAGTAAAAGTAATAATTAATACTTTAAGGCAAAAGCCTTTTTTTGTATACATAAATATTTAAGCAAAAATAGCACCACAATCTATTGTTTCTTATTATATCCTAAACCGAACTTCGTTAACCTAACCTAAAATATAAGATGGGTATCTTATATTTTGGTTAAAAAAAGAATTCGTAAATTTTATTCGATATATACTTCGGGATTCTATTAATTTTCAGGTATTTGTCCTTATACCTAATTATATTTTAGAGAACGCAATAAAAAAAATGCGTTTGCTTAAAAAATCACATAAGCTTAAAAAATTATAAACTTAACACTGTCGGTAGTTGTAGTCAAGGAATGATTGTCCCTGTTATTCTTACAACTTTTATTAAGAGAACATTTCGAATGGATGTAATTTTTCTTAATGTCTGGTTACTAAATACTAGATGAATTAAACATTACTTTCTCTGTCAAAACTGCCTACATCCGTCTACTCTCTTTAGTTACACTTTTTATGATGTTATCAATAAAACATTGATTCCATTATATACTATCAATACACTTATAAAACCTATTATTTTAAATGGTAAGTACTGTATTTTGGCTTACTTTCAACGTAAGTGTCTTTCCATATCATCCATACTTTCAACAAAAATAATCTTTTGTAACAATGTTATACTGGACGTATCTATTTGCGGATCGTCTTCCTTTTTATACCCTTCCATGATTTGAGTTAAGGCAAAAGTAAGAGCTGTCAGTGAAAAGTTCTATTCGCCTCGTTACCATCGTACTAGTTTCAACGTGAGCAGACAAATTGGACTGAGTTTATTGATAAGTAGTAAGTAAATGTAAAGTAACAGTAAATATTATCAAGAAGGCTCTATTTCACCCGAATTATACTACTACTGAGCCGAGATGGCCCAGTGGTTAGAACGCATGCATCTTAACCAATGATTTCGGGTTCAAACCCAGGCAGGCACTACTGAATTTTCATGTGCTTAATTTGTGTTTATAATTCATCTCGTGCTCAGCGGTGAAGGAAAACATCGTGAGGAAACCTGCATGTGTCTAATTTCAACGAAATTCTGCCACATGTGTATTCCGCCAACCCGCATTGGAGCAGCGTGGTGGAATATGCTCCAAACCTCCTCAAAGGGAGAGGAGGCCTTTAGCCCAGCAGTGGCAAAATACAGGCTGCTAATGCTAATACTATTATATATACTACTATATACTATTGAGTATTATTGCTATGGTTTTCATATTCGTTTCTCTTATTATGTCCATGAGTGTATATTGAAAAAAGCAATGTCCTAAGTGTCAATGTCTGACATATAATATCTACATGAAATTGAAGTTCAGAAGCAATCCTACTTTTATAAAGTAGAAGTGCTTAAGAAAGTATATTGAGAATCTTTCAGGCAAGCGGCATCGCGTCAACTTGAAACGTCCAATTCTTAACAGGCGAAGTTGTGATAGAAGTTGCTTATAATACAACAAATACCTAAATACTATTAACATTTCATTGTTTTGTCTTCGTCTTTGTACATGCCATCCAAGGCAAGTCACAAAATAAATAACAGACCGTAAAAAACAGCTGTAGGTGACACCTACAGCTACTTGTTTAAATAAAAATAATTACTAAAAGTTACCCTACTAAAAGTTCTTGATTAATATATTTGTATTTATGATACAACACTAATACACTTAACTACTAATATTCTTTTTAAGTTCCGATAGCAGTTCCGATAGATATACTGGTTCAAATTACAAAGCGTGAAATTTACTTTTATTATATATATAAATGGGTAATACATCATATGTTATTTGTTTTTGTTAGGTGTTCCAAATAAATTGTGATAAGATTTTTGGGAAGAGGGGGAATTGCTTACGTGAATAGTAATGTAAGTTGCCTTAGGTTATTAATATTAACAAAGGTGCAATATAAATAATTATGGTATAAAGAAAAACTGTAAGAAGATTTCAAAAGTATGCTTCGATACTCTTTTATGATTTTCTCAGAAATGGTAAGTATATAAGTATGAGTTTGAGATTTGGCGTTAAAGCTATCTGCACGCACGTTCTATACGAGTATAGAACTTCCTTCTTGTTTTGAAGTCAGTTAAATATATCTAGTGTTATTTCAAACGGTGCATGTACAAATAATCACCATATATTTGTTATATTTAAAACATTTATTTTTATTAATAACATTTCTTATTATTTTTCAAGTAAGTAATTATTTTTTAAGTCAGTTAAAAAGCAAAATATCTCCAGGCTAAAATTTTACGTTTGTTATTACGAAAATAATAAACACGTAAAATAATTTAAGTTGGCTCGAGGAAAATATTTAAATAATAGAGTTTCATTTAAGAGAGAATAAACTCGTAGTTTGCTACTGGGTGAAAGTGTATTGTCACGTTGTTCTCACACGTATTACGCTAAGCTAGGCAGTTGATTGGCTTTGGTTTATCTGGAGGCATTAGAACACTGCACCTTTAAATGTCACTATACTTGCTTCTAAGAACTTCGAAATGATACTACTTCATTCAGATACACTTTCGCAGTAAGAGTGTTAAACGGCTATCCATTAGATAGGTAGATAAGACGATAGATTAAGTGTCCATAGAGAACTCTATATATGTAAAAAGTAATTGTAAATAATTTAAGAGAATATTTATTAGATATTATTGATACACAATACTGCTTAAGTTAAGGAAATAAAAGATTGGATCAATAACTTAGATATCCATAATTTATATGTGTTAATACTAAATTCATAATCTTTTTTGTCGATTTTTTTGTAAATATTTCGTTATTATATAAAAGTTTGATTAGGCAGTTTTCTCTAAGAAATAAAAAAAGTATACACATATGTATGTGTATGTACGTGAGAAGTTAAACTTCTTCGGCGTAGTTAATTAATTATAATAACATAATAATAATTTCATTATCATAATAATAATAGTGATAAATATAATTTATTCTTTCTCACCACTAGCATAATCGCCTAAAACTTTAAAAAAATAATAATTTCGATTTGTAATAAAATATATATTTTTTAAAAAGATAAGGTGTGAAGTTGTTTATTTCGAGCAGCTTAACATTTAATTGGCGGTTTAGCGAGCAACTTCATCATATACTTTAAATGTCACCCTGTGCGCGCGCAGCATAAAAATTCATCATCATTTTTCATAACATGTTATTTTAAATGCGGGCTAACACGTAGTAAGCATATCAAACGTTTCAACTGCCAATAATAATTATATTGTTTGCTGTTGTAATAATTAGAGCTAAGAGTCATAGTGCATAAACCATGATTAAAAATATAATATTTCGTCTTAATGCCTTTGACAGAAGGCAATGCCACAGAAGGGCTAGTTCATTAATCCGAATTGTGATTCGACTTGGAAATGTTGCATTTCACGCGGTCATGATTTGTAGGGTAGCTTTTTTGAATGTTATGTCTAGATACTTTAAGGTAAATATTTTCTTGAGTAAATATGTTATTTGGAATTATGAAAAGTATTATGTTAAATTAATATGTTAAAGTTGATATTTGCGTAAGTAAATATAAAAAAAATAATTATCACGGAAATTGAAAATAATTATGTTTTTATTCTATCCTGCATGTCTTTGTTTTATTAACTTTACTGTTCTTAAAGATATGTACGTATGTATGTATGTATGTAGTGCCTATTTAGAACGTGTAAGATACAACCTTCTCAAAAATGCGGACATTTACTATAAATGGTTAGAGGCGTACGCATATATTATTTTGAATTTACCATTTGATGTTACATTTTTGCGCACTTATCATTATGAACGATTGTCATATTTTTGCATTATCAAATTATCCATCGTAAGATCAGTAGATACGTAAGATATCCTTCTGATAATCAAGGTGTAACTTCATGCACGCGCGCTGATATGAATGATTAATGTCTTTATAGTGATTTAAAAAATAGGAACTCTTGTTTGTTTATTTTTTCCCGTATTCTCGCAATAAGCTGCTGTATAATTAATGAATAATCTGATTGTTATAAAACTTTCATAGTGTTATAGTAAATACTTTAATAGTTTTAAGGACTTTTATAATGTTTAATATATATTAATACTAGCGCGTGAATATTAAACTTTACATTTAGCACACAAACTGTCACCGCCCAATTTTATCCCCTCGAGTAGTGAATTAAAAAAAGTAGCTCATTCCTCAAACTCACTCAAACCAAAATTCATCTAAATCGGTCCAGCGGTTAAAGCCCAAAGAGGTAAAATACAGAGTTACTTTTGCGTTCATAGTACTAGTATAGAATATATAGATAGAAAAATATTTTGAAATTTATTTGGATGAGTCAGATAGATAAATTACAGAAAACATCGATATTTATCACAAATTTCTTCAATTTTAAAATATCCTACTCTACCGTACAGACGTTACCTCTATGATCCTTCGTCACGTTCGCAATATAAATATTATAATATTAACATTTATTGAGAGGTACAATTTGTCTTAATAATAGTCTCGACTATATTATAGGATGCTGTCACGATTTTATTAAAATATATAATTAAAAAAAAATATAAATATATGAAAAAAATATTATCTTTTCCTTCAACAAGTCTAGTAATTTATGTATATCGATATCTATTTATTAAGAACCCAAAATATGTATTTAATTTGATTTATTTAATTAGCAAACATAACTTATTACAGTCATTAAAAGCACCTTAACTATAGGCCTTACTGAAAATAATAGTACTGTTAATAAAAAAACAAAAGTAACCAATCCTAAAGTTTCAATATGAGTCGTTCAGTTGTTTAGTGGTAACTAAAGCCTCATAATCAATGACGTAAAATACAGACAGAGATATTATTGGTATTTAATATTAGTTTAATTATTTCCTTGAGAATTATAGAATTTAATGAAGAGAAATAGAGAATCTTATCAGTATCTGTAAGGCAGTTACCGAGATTAAGGTTTACAGATTTATGTTCTCAGGTCTAAGCAACTTAAGACGATAAATCATAATGTTATTTATTAACGTCAAATGTTAATAGCTCACTGTCACCTAACCATAGATATATATTGTTGTAATAATAACTTTAACTGGATGCACTTAACTTCATGGTCTTAATGAAACATTTTTCTTTACTAACGGTTTCATTTTAGATTTATTTTCAAGTAGTAGATAGTATAATATGCCACCCGATGGTAAGTGGTCACCACCGACCATAGATATTGGTGCCATAAGAAATTTCAACCTTTCCTTCATCTATAATCAAACCGGAACACAAAAATGCACAGTATCGTTGCTTGGCGGTAGAATATATGATGCGGTGCATACCCAGACGGGCTTTCACAAAGCTCTACCAAATGAATAATTAGTGTTCATTGAGAAAAAATCAATATTAAAAATTTCAGGAAAACGTAAAATGTGAATTTATACGTATGTTTTGATCCTTGCTTGCAATGAAACAAGAAAACTACGTAAAAAATTTGAAAATCCTATGGCTTGATAAGCAGAGAAGGTAGATATTGAATCTTTTGTCTTTGTCTATTAATATATTGATATCAAAGCTACTTTAAAGTTTCGCACGTGACATTGGCGAAATAATCTGTGCTATATCGGCACAAATAAAAGTCAAATAAAAAAAAACAACTTTTAAAGTTTTGAAGCTTTTCTTTACATTTTTTTTTATATTTCAGCTAATAGCTGTAAATAATATTTACAAGGAGTAAATAATATATATATCAAATAGGACAATGATGACTAACGCTACTTACCGAGTATCGCGATATTTAGATGTCCTGAGGAAGGCGTCACTAACATTAATATCAGGCTAACTATACATTATTCATTTCAACAATAATAAATCGTTTCTATTAATTTAATTTGTTAAGCGTCTGCAGTTATTATATATGCACGTAAATACGCCCGTACTTAAACATGATATTTAAATATTTCATTCATTTTCTTATTTCAGATTTCGTAATATACAGGTATGCTTAGTTGGGCGTTTTGCCAGAGTTTAAACAGAAAACATTTATAATAATTTACTGAATTATTATAATTAATGCTTTCAGTATGTTTGGTATTGAATGATATTCTAAAATCGAAATCGCTTTAACCATCTAAATTCCGGCTTACCATTAACGTATTATTAGTAAGTTAAACTAAAGAAAATTGAGCCGTAAGTATTTAATATGATTATAGCTGATATTAAAATTATATTGAGCTCAATTTTCTTGTTTCGTTTTTTCTGGTTTCACGCAAGAGCAACTAACCCGGTTGATGTGTTAATAATCGTAGGTTATATGTTATATGTATGTATTGCTTTAATTACTAACGTAGTGGGAGAAAAAAATGTCGGTACTTTTGAAGCGAATACTGCCCATACAATTTTGTATATATATAATAACATATCAAACGTATAACATACAATAAAATATCTAATCATTGCTTAAAAAAAACTCAGGTGTTTTCATTTAACTAAATAAGCAAATGTAAATATAGTTGTTTTTCTTATAGCGGTAAAAAGTTGTTTAGTTGTATTTGTACCTTCTCTGTAATAATGAAAAAAGTATTTATTCAAAACAATCGGCAACAATTGCAGCACAAGTGCATGTGAGTGCACGACTGTGCGACGGTCGCGGCGCATGTCGGCGAGGCGGCGGGGCGGGCGGCTTGGATGGCGGCGCTGCAATTTTCCCCGCCCGCACCGCCGTGGGCCGCGCTAACGCCGCGTTTTCCGCGAGGGGCGCGCCGGCCCCCTCGCCCGCACGAGCTGGGAAATCGCTCTTCGCTCGCCTCAGTCTGGCTCGGCCGTCGCACAGAAACGACGCGTACGAGTTGCGCGCTACACTCGCCACTCGCGAGCCTCTGCTCGAATAAAAACTTCATCTGATATTCGAACGAAAAGAGCACGCGCGGCGAAAATAGTGAGCTCGTGGCCGGGACTGTCGATAAGAAGGTGGGAGAACGAGTGGTAGGTGCAGGCAGTATGATGCTGCCTGCGCTGGCGCTGCTGGTGCTGCTGACGCTGGCCCCAGCGGGGCCCGTAGCAGCGCGTCGTCATGCACCTGACTTACGGGAGGACGAGCCTGCGCGTCGCACTACACGCCCTGCCGGTATGTCCAGGCGACTATCACTCTTACACGAGGGCAATTAAATTCAGATTATAATCAATCTTTCGTGTATAAATCATTCGTCGTTGCATTGCATACTCGTCTATATTTGATGCACCGACTATTAAATAAATATACGCGATGTATGAAGAGTGGATTAGAATGTTTATGTAAATAATTACATTCCGCATTTGCTGACCTGGTAAGCGCGACACGATTAATTAAATCGTGTTAGTTAACAAAACGGCGTTGTGAGGGGGCTAATCATACTGTAATTCGTCATAGAACGGTTTATTGATATTTTGACGATGACGTATCGTTATCATTTCGATATCACCGGTATGATGGGATAATAAAAACAATGCCACGTGAGAGCGGTGATCGGCTTTCTTCTCGATGCCACGCACAGAGAAATGTCAAGTGATCTATTTTTGACGCGTGATAAAAGTTATCTTTTTTATCGGCCAAAGACTTCGAGAAGGACATAATATGTATATGTACTTTATATTGAATGCTATGATTGTTTGTATTTTTTACTTTACATTTTTCTGATATCATTAACTTTTAATACGATATAATCTTAAAAAAAAAAGAAATTATCGTAGTAGGGGTTGAAATGCATGAAATATTTATTTATCATTTGTTTATTAAACATATTCATCTATGAAACAATAGCGGAAAATTACTTTTAACGTTATTAAACATAATATCAACACGCAAACATGTAGGTAATAAAACTTTTAATTAAATAATATCATTCCATTGATCTCAGTCATAAAGCAAAAAAGGGTATTTATACACAGATCAAGACAGATACCAGGTTTCATTCGAAGGCTAAATTTAATTTTATGCTACTTTTTTATAATTTTGTATTTTCAAAATGCGTGTGAATATATCATTAATGCCAATTAAGATAATATTATAAATACATGTGTAATTATAACGACCAGATACGATACATATACGTTTGATAAATTAATCGATAGCCAAACCAATGCATATCATATTATAATAGAGATAACAAGAATTAATTTGCTTTTGCCGTTCCTGCTTTACTTAAAATATATTACTTATAAAATTATATTTAATTTTTTTATTTGTACCTAATTTATACAAATAATTATAAAATACGTCTAGTATTTATTATTAAAGATAAACTTTACACTGATTATTTAAAGGTGTATGGATTCAATTAATGTATACCAGAGAATACTATCAATTAGATATTTTATTTTTGTAATAATGTTTTTTAAGTAGAACGTACAATGTATCCTTTTTATTTCGTAAACACTCAACATAAACATGGTACGATTTTGCAATCTTATCGCGATTGACAGGCAAAACGTAATTTTGCAAAAGATTTGGATTCGCCTACATTAGCCAATTTCATTTCGTAACAATTATTATCACTTAGATAATTCTTTTATCTTGATTTTCCATACCTACTTTTTAGTTATAACTTCTTATCTAATTGGTCGCCAATGTTTATGAGATTGCATATAATCTTAGATAATTCGATTTCATCAATTTATAGTATAAAGTTTTTGTTGATAAAATTACGTGTTACTCATAAACAAAATAAATTTTCTTAATAGCAGAGTGTTAAGATTTTATGTGTTTTGATTTATTTATATTTTATAAAAGAATAGTATGTTATGTTCATTTACCTTTTAATGAATTTGGTAAATGTATAGCGAGGACGTTTACATTTTGCGATAAAAAGTATTATAACCATAAACTCAACATTACTACATTAAAATATTATGTCATTCGTCATCAGATTGTTTTAGAGATATGAATTCTGAAAAGTATTGACATACACATATCACACAAGATAATGCAACTTGTGATGACTAGAATCTGAGAATAAAAACTTCAATCACGATTCTGTCTTTTGAATACCCGGAATTGTTTTATAATCATTATTCGAATTGTGAATATTTGCAAAAAAGTAATTATAATTTTGGTGTATTTCTATAGCAACGGATGTCTTTTATATATTCGATTTATAGATGAAAGTGATTTAACGTATTTATAAAATATAAAAGATCAATATCAGCGGAAAAGGCTGTAAGCATTTGTTTACTATTTATCTGCAATCCGAGCAAATGACCAGCTTCAAGATGGTTTTGCGGAAACGTTAAAACATACATAACATAAACATATGTACGTTAAAACATAAATGTGTTAAATTAGTTATAAGCGTTTGATTAAAAAAAATACTTTAGGAAGAGAATATTGTTGAAAATATGTAGATTAAAATTTCTCGAAGAATCTATCATCTGAATTTTATATGTTATGTGGTTGTGCTAAATTAGTAACGATAAGTTGAAGGAGTGTCTATGTTATTTGATTATTATTATTATTAGTCTAGTAATTATAAAAGTTTTAAAAACATAAAAATCGCCTCGCACATCATCGCTATCATTAATGTTTTCACCTTGAATCTACTTTCTCGGCTTTGCGTTCATAAAATTACAAAATATTTTATACATTTAACCTTGTCTGAGCGCCAGGACGATGTCATATAACATAATAATTATAATAGACACCAAGGACATTTAAAGCGTGATGTTAGCTATCAGTGACTCACTCACTCTCTTGTCAACTTTCATTCATTTTTTTTTTAAAGGATAAAAGTAAAGTTTGGCAAAATATCTCAAAGAATGTGCCAAAAAATAATTTTACTGAGAAGAGAAAAAAGTTGTCTTCGGCGTCTAGACGATACAGCGAGACGCGACGTGACGGTTATAAATAACAAAACATATAACATTTTTTAAATTTTCGTAAATAATGTCTACATTATTTGATTATGCGGAAAATGAACCAGTAACGAAATGAAAACATTGTGAAAATAACCTACATTTCGATGTCACAAAGGATTAATGAGATATTTGTAACAATCAACACACGCAGATATATTTATATTTATTAATGTTATACATATGAATATTTTTTACGGGTTTTTCCTTCTTTCACAACGAAAGAGCAACCGATTAAATTTATTTTTTCAAGACGCTAGTAAATTGCGAGTCAAACTCGTGTTGAGAGGGTTTCGTGCTATAAAGATAGAATATAAGAAGAAACATATGTATAATATAATGGAGATAAATTTTCCTCGAAGAAACGACAGAACTCAGATAGAAACAGAAAATATTTTTTGGTAATAACTTAACATTATTAAAAGAAAACACTTCAAACGCACTAAATTTTACTTTGATTTAGTCATATAATCTTTTTACATGTTTTACTGACATGTGCTTAAATAAAATACTAAATTGACAATATCCCGATTCTTATCCGAGAGTCAAGTTAATGAAATCACTTTTAACAGCATTAACCACTACCTGGGTACTACAGTACTCACTAGATCAATTGAACTTCCTAAATCTTGCTGAAATGTAACTTATTTTGCTTTATAATTCAAACAGTTTTATAGAATATATAAGTTACCTTTTAATAAAAAAATTGGCGGAATTTCGATCTAAGATTATTAACAAAAAAAAAAAACATTTTAAATGGAACATTAGCAATAAATAGTGTTGACAGAAAAATGTGTTTGACGTACATATAAATACAAAGTGCAGTATTAGTAGCAGTGAAGTTTAGTTGACTTAGTTATTCGTTGGCTATGTTTATTATAGTTTAGCTAAATGTTTGGAGCTATTGATAGAGAGAAAATAAAATGGTAATGCAATTTGTTATTTATAAAAAAAGATAATTACGTATAATACAATGAAATTGATGTATCCGCCTGTGTAGGTGTGTCTTAATACATCTTACTGAAGGCTCCACGTGTTTTATTCTTATATGTTTATTTAAATGTCTTGTAAATATATTACTTGCATATAACTTATATGCATATATTTGTGTAATCAATAGGATTAGTGTGTTTTAAACAATCAGCTAAAGCTACTAAATAAGCGATCCGATATTATTATACGCCTTACGTCGTTTTTCTTAAACAATTTGAAACATACTGTAATTTATCGGAAACACTTACTAATTTAAATTGTAAGCTAAAAGAGTAAATGTTATTTGCAGAGGACGTTTAGTTTGTTATTTATTTTGATAGGGTTTAACACTGTGCGTCAAATAATTCGGTTTTAAGTTATCGGGTAGTGGGTAAACGCCAAATGGTGCTTTAGGTTTGCATTAGGTTCGAATGGCTAAAACACAACCGTATCGATAAAATCAGATCCCTGATTCAAAGTGTAACAAATTTAAACTGTTTTCGTTGCGTATGCATGAATTTCTTTAAAAACTAGTTTGAAATATTTGCAGATGCACAAAAAATTATTTAAAAAAAGCTTAATTTATTAAAGTTAAGAATTTTTCATTGACATAGATAAGAAACAGGAATTCGCTTTATTAGTAATTTTTTTTTTTTTTTTTAACTCGTCACTAAATAATGCACAAGAGAGTTGATTATTAACATTTTAATAGTACATCTACTAGTTCAGTGTTTATGATTGTCGTATTCAGGAAGTGGGCGATATTGATGGTATAAAATTAAATGTCAATTTCCACCTACTGCATTCATCTTACTAAGCTAACGTTCAATAAATTGACGTTAGGTTCGTGTGGGGGCGGGTCTATAGAGACGATTCACAAAGGACAAGTCATAAAGAAATTTCTATTCATAATTATTTAATCGTTTGAATGGAAAATATTTAAATGATACGATTAATTGACTCGAAAATTATGTGAAGTCAACGCTGACCGGTTAAATAATTAAATAATTCCGATCACATTTTATTAGTCTAGGAAAGATAAGATTATACAAATTGTTACACTTTAATTATATGAAACTATAATTAGATATTATTCATTATATGTTTTTGGCACAATGATTTTATCAAATGATCTCGTAACCCGAAGGCGGTAATGTATCAATAATATTACTAATAAACTCGATATGCACACATTATAATGATCCCATTTTTGATATTTTACGTGACATTTTTAATTAGTAGTTCCAGCATTTTCATAACCTTAATCTACGAGTGGTAGGACTATGCGCATACCCGTCTGGGTTGGTACCATTGATTCATTAACTATTTACCGCTAAACTGGTATTGCTGTGTGCATCTTTGAATGGCGAGTGGGCCAGTGTAATTACAGACACAAGGAACATAACATCGAAATATATATATATAAAAAATATATATAAAAATAGAAGTTTTGCCGTATTTTCCTTCGATTTCTAGTAAAGCTCATTGTAATCTCTCATCGGAAACCGCAAAGAACTGTCGTAACACTAAAACAGATTTATGTTACGTTAATGGTCACTCAGGTTTTAATTATTTGTACACACTGCGGTAGACGTGTTTATTTAGTATGTCAATAGTAACATTATATGATATTACAATTACATAGTATGACTGATTTTAAAATATGAGCATGATTTAGCGTAGACATGATTTTTTTATAAATACCTACCTTTTCTAATAGGTAATATGATATGTTAAAAAGTGCCGCTTTTTGTGTGAAATATGATACTTGATAAATATTATAAAAACGTCGATTTGAAGAGATTAGCAAATGGCTTCTCTTTGGGTAGCTAACATTAGGTATTCGTTATATTATTTAAAAAAAAGTTAAACATTTCAAGATGATAGATTAAAATCTCACATATTGCTTCTAATTGATATATTAAATAAATACAACATAAACAGTTAGAGCTCAGAGCCAATATGGTCGGTGGAAATGTAGTGTGTCACTAGTGAATACGTAATGTTGCACACATGTACACTTGAGAATAATCCTGATTTCTGGAATGTTTATGCATTTTATTATACAAGATTGTTTGTGTAGCGCGTTGCATTTGGAATGAAAATGTGTTTGCGCGTCTCTGATTGCGTGACATTGTACGACTCCGTCGGGTAATTGTCATAATGTTGCCTTTTTACACACATATAGTATACGTGTATTGTTAAAGGTAAAACGGTAATGACCTACGTTGGATATGATTATGATAATAATAAGCAAATACTCTTTTCACATTTTTTGTTTATTTGAAAATATAGAAGATTATTAAATTTAAACAAAATGCTTTTATTGTGACATTGACATTGTTAGTCAGTCAGTTAAATTTCATATCAATCGAGCTTTTGTCTACTTTCGCCTACTCTAGTTTTAGTAAATTCACCCATTGTTCTAAGAATGTAGATAGGTAGAGCATTAAGAGTTGTGTCACATTTTAAATTCAATTATGAATGTAAGGAGAGTTTTGGCAAACGCGATTAAAACGATACGATGTATTGCAAAGCGTGAAGTGTAATGTCGTAAATCGTGGTTGGATTGCGTTATGTCGGTGGCTGTCGCAGGACTCTTATGTCCAATTCAGTGTATGGTTCATTGCCCCGAAGCTTGCGCGTAACAAACGATCCGTTGAGTGACGTCACGTCATGTGCAATGCACTCGTTGCAATGAGCTTGGTCCTGCGCTAAATCTTAGCTCATATTTGAACCATATAAAATCGAGGCTCAACATAATAGTGACCTGTCTGAATTCTTATTAGGATATATAAAGGTAAGGAATGGATTGGACGAATGGATTGTTTTTTAAAGATTAATAATTAAGCTGATCATTTAGTTTTAAACTGACAAATATATTCAAAGAAGTATCTGTGCATACTATATGTATCATTATGTATAGTATCTGGCACATCTAGAGACAATCTGGGTATTTTTATAAATATTAATTTCGCATATAAGTTCCATGTTTATTAATGTTATATACCCGGTTTTTATTTTTTATATGTAACGACTACATTCGTTCGGCAATAACCGATCGCTATTCAGCCAATAAAACCTATCCCATAATTTTGTACGTCACATACATGCGATTTGGAAATTTACGAAACGTTCCTTTTTACGCTTCCAATGACACCTAGTAGACATTTACTATGCTTATTTTGAGGCATTCAACCGAAATATTAACACAAAAATCTATCTGCTTCAATATTTTTACTAATTATTAATCCATCAATCATTGACTGAGTCTTGGTCGTATAAAACCTTATAAGTAATTTAATGATTATTATTAATGATAAAAGCATTTATTATATTTAATAATAAACAAGCATAATTATAATCTGGGTAATCATTTCCAATAGTTTATATTCCGTGGAAGAAAAGGTTTAAAGCCATACGAAGTTTGTAGTCCATACAGGAGCTATGTAGATATTATATTAATGCACAATTATGTTTCAACAATAATATTTATTATAAATGCGATTTTTTTTTTACGGTGATAGGTTATAATTTTAATATTCAAACTTTCCAATTCTAAACGAATAGTTCAGACGTGTGAAGAACCAGCGAAGAAAACTCAGCGAGAATATATTTTTTACTAAATTCAATAATAATATATTGTGATGGGGTTTTGCGCTAGCAAGAAGGTTTAGGTACCACCCACTTATCACACATTGTAAGGCCAAACAGCAATACTTAGTGTTGTTCAATATTTTGAAGGGTGAGTGAGCCAGTGCTACTACAAGCACAAGGGAACATAACATCTTAGTTCCCAAGGTTGCATTGGTGATTATTTCTGTTAAAGTACGAATATCATTTGCCAGTATACCAACTTATATGACAAAAAAAAAGAAAAAAAAATCTCAAGGTCATTATCTAAGCAGTCTATTAACGTAATAAATGTTCCAGCTGTAACTAATATTTTTACTAAATTTGATAGTTGCACTTATACGAATAGCAATATGTAATATACGAGATGTAAAATGTGTGTAAATTTTTGAATATATTCATAGTAAATATCTAATAAAAATATTTTTTGTTTTGCCAACGACTAGTGAGCTCTCACCAAATATTAACGCACTTAATTAACGCACAACGAACTCGCTTCCACGAAATTAATCGAGGTCAAAGAATTTGAGTGCATACGTCTCAATTAAATTCGCCTCAACGTTATTAACTAAAATAATCATTACTTTAAAGTATTCAGTTATAATATTTATCCTTTACCAGAACTCTTACTCACGTCGAGGGTCGGTCGGGTCGGTATCGGTGTGCGTAATCACACGCCGCCTTTTAGATTCGGACAATAGGCATTAATTTTGAAAACGCGAGATAGGAATGTTGTCGGCGCAGATTCGGGCAGGTAGAATTTTTAGCGCCTTTATGATCAGATCCTGGCGTGTCATACGCCACCCACGGTTCTAATTAAGCCGGTAGCCAACAAAGGCGCCGGGCTGACCATAACGCTGTCGGATTATGCGGCGCGAGACGGGCGGGTCGTCGGCCGGAGGTGCCCTCGCGTGCTACAATTGCACACAATACGCCCCCGCACGACCCGAGAGACCAAAAAGTTAGAAAAGTGTGGCACGGTGGGACGTTACGCCCGCGCGATACCATCTCGGCGCCACAGCCGCCGCCGCCCGCGCGCCCTGGGTTACTCGACATTTAATTTTGACCACTTTGTAACTGTCCGTGTAACCCGTCGACTTAGTTCGACGGTCGAAGAAGGTGCGGGGTTCACTTAATTAGAAATTTACTTTTAAGGACCTGTGAATTATTACATACCTTAGAAAATTTGAATCGTTTCGGACTCAATACCGAGAATCGATATATGCGACACCGAAAATTGAGCGATCTGATTTATTTTATGGACTCTTTCGGTCTTTCGGGCTTCAAATCGCTGATATGATCGCGTTTATCTTAATCGATAATAAAAGTTTTCGATAAGATACAAATACGGGGGAGCGGATTCTTCGGGTGAATTACGGAGTTCCTCCCACGTACGGTCGCCGGCTTGTTATGAACTTGAATTAAATGAATGACGCAGTTGTATGAATGGCGCGGCAATGAATGTGAGTCGGAAGTGCAAGCCGCGCTTCAGCACGCTAGTCGATTGCGCCGATGCACGTGCATCCGTTCTTCGGTTCTTAGCTGTGCTTGAGCAGTGCTGCTCCAAGGAAACTACTGTCATCCTAGAACAAGAAGATGTAAAAACAATTAATAATTTAGATATAAAATGTGAGAGTAGTTATTTTGGAACTGCTCTCAAAATTAAAAGCGAAAGTTAATGGGAATGGAATTCAATGGCCAATATTACTAACTATTGTATAATCATATTATTAGTGCCATAATTATGTCACAAAGAGGGAAGGAATTAAGTATATTTCATTGTAATAAAATAAAATATCCTTGAATATGTTTTTGGATCGATTATATTTTAAAAATATCGATAATTCGTAATAGAATTTACAGAAATTGAATATTTTGATAATACAATGCATGATAATTCAGAGATTTAAATCAATCAATCAATCCTCTTATGTGAATATATAGATTTGTTTTTGAAATGTGTTTCTGTTATAATTATATTATAAATTAATATGATAGTATGTACATGACAGGCTTAAATAAAATTAGTAAGTAGTTTTTTTGTAAGTAGACTTGGCAAAACTTTGATGTAACCTTCGCTGAGATAACACTCATCAGTCAGGTATAAGCGCAACGTAAACTAAAATTGTCTTTAGTTCTAGCAAATGTCTATAAACATTCGTAAAAATTTAGTAAATACTAAAAATATAAGTCCTCAAAAATAAAAAAAAGCTAAAGCTGTTTAGCTCACGGGAACCATTTTGGTGTAATTTTCTGGTAGCAACAGAATAAGGACGAGTTGTTTATTGCAATACTGTTTTAAGTTTCAACATAACTAGTTTTTAGATCGAATATAATACGTTTTTCAAAACACGTAACAGATTGTATAGTAAAATATGTAAGTCGTAATTTTATAAATGTGCGCTCTATTGCGGCAGAAAATTAGTATATTCAATAAATATCTTTTGGTAAATTATTTCATACTTCTAAAAATACCTATACCTTTATACAAACGGAATTGCGTAGCGGAAAACTTGTGTTTACGTTTAAATCGACGATCATACGATATAAGTTTACGTAATTAAGGCAACCGTCGCTTTAATCTATGATTCATTTTCTCATTGGAATGTTCGCTCGCTCGTTCAAAGAGGATTTACTTTAGAACACTCGCTTATATGTGTAATTCGCTATCATCCAAATTACCTAATACACGCCTTATCATGTTAGTTTGATTACAGTCTGTCATTGTCAAATATACAAAATACATGAATGTAGAAAGAAAGATTGATTAAATAAGTAAAATCAAATATATATACGTCATTTATGTGTATAAAATGTTACATTTAGTTGTACGTCAAGTTACATCTCTAAAATTAACATTTTTTTCAACATCTTGTTAGTAATATTTATTTTAAATTTTGATCATCTTTGTAAGTAATACTCTGAACAATTGCAAAAGTTGCGAACACATAAATCGCTAACTGTTTGTAATTGCATGACGAATAACTTGAACCATGTTGACATTTTCACATATGATCATCTATTGTTATTATTTATTAGCACATCTTCAATATACTACCCAACATGACTGTACATAATTATATCTTAAATATATTTCAATAATATGGCTATAGATGATTTTTTTCATAATAAGCCAAGAGAAATCATGTAACGGGAATCTAAAGAATTCCATATTCCATTCGACCTTGATATGTCGTTATTAAATAAGTCTGTTTCCTAATCCTAATAAAGAATATTGCTTATAAAATTAAATCTAAATTTGCCTCTTTGACATTTAAACGTAAATAGTGCAATTTACCCGTCAATAAATTGTACGGACGCGTACGGAATCGTGATGTAATGCTAATAATGGAATTTTACCTAGAGATCGTCTATGATCGAGTGCTCTTCGTAAAATATATATTTATTAGCAAATTCCTTATTTTGTTCTGATATAAGTCTACAGCGGGATATTTTCTAAGGCGGATTTTTTTTTCGGGACTGTTTTTTGTTGAAATACACTTAAAAATTCTGGTTTCACTTCATTGATTTAGAACGAACATGTTAACATTCCTTTTGTGTGTGTATCTTATTATATTTTATATGTTTATCTTAGTAGGAACTGTAATATAGGCAGCGATTTGTTTGAGCATATTCTTTTGTATATATATTTGTCGCTATTTTTATTAAAACCAAAATTAATAAATAAGTATTTCATAATTAATTGATACAGAATTGCGACCGTATTAAGTTACTTTTGTAATCCCTTTCAATATATTCACAGATTTCAATTTTGTGCTTCTATTTAGAATTGGAATTCGGTTAGTTGTAACTATTAAGTTGTGTTAGCTAAAAATTAAGTAATTCGAACCATCTCATGACAGGCGTGGCCTAATAATCACAGATTGCTTTGCAAATGAATAAATTAGCAATAATTTATTATTAATACTACGTCATGTTTTCCAAATCATGTCGTGACAAGTCATGGTAGACGAAACTGTTAAGGGTTTTCTTAGCTCTTTAATTATATTTAATAATTCATTTCTTAGTATGTTGACCTTTAACTAATAGGTTAAAGGACATTGATAATATTTACATTATTATTTACAAATAGTTAATTATTATCTATTGATAAATTTGATCACAAATCAATGTCAAGTTTATCTTAATAAATTGAATTTTACCGAATATAATTTTATTACGATATTGTAATAATGAGTTTGTAACGAAGTTCAAAATATTAATACAGATTATAAAATACAAATATCAATGACTGTACTTAATGCTGGTGTGTTATGTAAAGTCGAAAAGTGTATAAATTAAATTTATTTCATTCATTTCCGTTCAACCAACCAGTTGCTATTACTACGTAATAAACGGAAGTGCTCACAATAAAGCAATCGGGTGCACGAATGATCTCCGGATGCTTAGAATGGCCATCATTTCACAGTATAGTATGTATAGGACTTAAACGATGATACTATAAATGGCGATTTTTGTATTGGTACAGAATGACATTGGTAGATTTTCTGTTAGTAAGGAAATATGACTGACTTAATATAATTATTTAAAAAGGTGAAGGAATGTAGGTAATCAAATAATATTAATATTAATTTTTTTTTTTTTTTCGTTTTTTCATATCTTGGAAAATTATTGCAAAGATGCGCAGTCATTCGCAATAAGATATAAAAAAATACACTGACGATGCTACTAACAATCCAGGCTTAATAAATATTTATCCGCTTCCACTTCTCGCCAAACGGCACACTTAAAATCATTCACAGAGCCCCATTTGGCGCCCAATGTCAATTTTGCAGATTACCCATCGTTGGAAAGTTTCAACAAGCACTCCTATCGAATGCTGTTATGCGAATAACACGCTTATTGTATAGGTATTAATTGCAATAACTGTGTGCTGCAAAATTGTTTGTTCATGCAACGCGTAATGGATCCGAGCACTCTTCTCAATCGCTCGCGAAACGTGTTATGGATAAATGCTAGTGTGACTTTCATATCCTTACTGCTTGAGAGTTTGGCTCGCTGCACTTAGTACCTTATTGGTATAACCTATCCTGTTAATACTTAATAACAAATTATAAATAAGCACACTGGATGTTAAGAAAATATAGATTATTTTTAAAATAAATAAAACTGCGAATTTATACCTTGAATTTATAACCTTAGAGAAATCATGATTTTTTTTTTGTATAAAATGGCGGCCCACCCAGAGCATAGTCGGAAATATCAAAATTTCCGCGAAAGTTGGAGTATTAATCGCTACAAAAATTGTTCAATTTAAATTGTGTTTGATTTTCTGACAGAATTGCAAATAGTTGCAAGTGGGTACAATAATTGCCAAGTTTTTCAATAAAAACGTTATAAATTGTTCTCTTTAAAAAAAAAAAATACGAACCGATATTTTCATCATAAAATTATTCTTCTTCCGTTTAATTCTTAGAGCTAACACGTCCGCTTTCGAATTGACGATTTAATAACCGCAACTTGAAGATTTAATAAGGACGTCGTAACCTGATGTCGTCTCGCTGTCTACCGAACGTATGTCTGTCATTATAATCTTTCTACGATACGTTTTTATTATATTTAGTCTCAGATTATTACAATAAATCATGACAAATTGTTTCAAATGAATAGGTAGATAGGTAAAGCGCAAATTAACCTAGAAGTGTATTATAATGAAGGTACGACTAACCTGCGTTAGCGCAAGGGGTCACGTGTATATCTAATTTATTTTGAACTCGTCTATTGTCATAATTTTGTAAAGTGACATTTCTAAATAGTGACTGAAATAAAATTATCTATTTCATAAAATTGTTTATTCATTTATAAATTGTTTTGAAAACCACAAACGTTAATGAAAGCGTTTACTCGACACTCCACATTCATGTTTATAAATAAAGTAGTGTGTTATTATTTTATTACAAAATATTATTATACAAAATGCGATCGACACAGCAATATCAAGTAGCAGGTAAATAGTAACGTTTGTGTTAGTTCAGCTAGATAATGTTCTGTGAATATCATTCTGTGAACACGGTCCTATTTAGAACTTGTACGGGACGAATATTTACAGTTTTATACGTTGTGTAAAGTTGGTTAATTGATGTTACCAAAAAATAGTTACTGGGTTTTTCTATATGGAGTGATAACCCAATAACTCAGGAATTCTTACTCGCAATCAGGAGTTTGATTCTCACTAGCGATCCTCTGAAAGCACCTAAAGTTGTTAGTACTGCTCTTGATCTTATCTAAATTGCCATCCTGTCTTACTTTATGAGTAAGGGAATAGTGATAGTTATTTGTTCACACCCTTGTGTATTGTCTTTATCACTGATATATGTAAATGGTTAGTCTTGGGATTGACTGGTTGCCTAAATTTGGTTAGGAGGACTTTATTATTACTATTAAGGCTTAGATGACAATGGGTGTTTCGGCATTTAGCTGAGTATACGCATATAGCATTCGATTCTATAAACGATCTTGCAATTTTGCTCGGAAATGTTATCGAAGCTGTGAACATATTCGGATCTATCACGTAGCCAAGCAGTAGTATAAGTTGCAAGTCAAGTCGAAAATACAGGCCGATTATTTCTAAATAGGCTGTCCGGTTGTACAGTTGCACTCCTTAGATGGTCGGTTGGCGCCAGTTTCTCTCGCCTTGTACGCCGCTCGCTAGTACGTTAGTTAATGATCGATCCATCTCGGATATAATCAATCGGACAATTAATAAATATTAAAAATAATATACAACATATCTGTTTACTAATATTAAAGTTTTTTATTACTCTCTGTTCAAGCATTGCAGTAGAGATTTAATTTGTATAATTTTATAAATTATAAATATAAATAAATATTGGACAACATCACATATATTACTCTGATCCCGATGTAAGTAGCTAAACCACTTGTGTTATGGAAATCAGAAGTAACGACGGTACCACAAACACCCAGACCCAAGACAACATAGAAAACTAATGAACTTTTTCTACATCGACTCGGCCGGGAATCGAACCCGGGACCTCGGAGTGGCGTACCCATGAAAACCGGTGTACACACTACTCGACCACGGAGGTCGTCGAATAATTATAATATATTTATACGTAAAAAATCAGAATCTCCTTAACAGGAGACTATCAATTTATCAAGCAAATATATTAAAATTTTAAGACCTTATTGTAACTTCATAACGTAAAATAAATTCTTCAGTGTGACGATTATAGACCACGGCGAGCGCACGAGACGATATAAAAATGATATAAAACACTTTGGGTGTTTCGGATGAATCTAAATCCCGCGAACCGCACAATGTCAAAATATTGTCAAAGTGAATTCCTCTTGTCCAATATATAATAATGATTTTCCACTTGGCAATAATCCTAGCGATTTATTTCGATCTCGGTAGATATTAAACCGCATACCGCATTTATCTAGGCGTCGGTCACTTTAGTTCGGTAGTCGGTTGTTGAACCTCCTTCTATAAGATGGGATAGGTTGAGACTGGCGGGCGACTGAGCGAACGCATTCAGTTTCAGGTATTTGTTGCGTCGAGGATGGCGGCTGGGCGTCTCATTGTCGTTTTCGTATATTTAGTGGTGTCGACGCGTCACTCTCTCGTCCGGAAGCGTCTGTCGTCGGCGCGTGTAACCGGCCACCTGCACCCGGACACGTACAGTTTACATCCATACTGACTATCCACTAAGCAGATGTAATTTGGCAAAATCCTGATAGACGTCTGCCCGGTCAATCTGCGAATTGTCACGTCTAGTGTTGCACGTAATTGTTGACGCATTTTGTAATTTATTGACGTCGACCGCCTCCCTGATCACAATAATGCTATAAATAGGCATTGAATAATGACCACTCACGAATATAATATTTACAGCATATGCTTTCGTTCATATTATAGTTATATCATAAATTATATTGGTACAATAAATTAACATTACAAATAGAAATATGTCTAAGACGCGCTGTATTCATTGATTGTTATATTACAAAAAGCCAGACGGTATTGTTTATTATGTAACTGTCATTTCTTAATCTATCAGACGATAATTAGAAGATACTACGCCCACGCCGCGCCCACTTCTGGTCATCGGTCAAACTGTCTTACAATATTGCTGACCAATTTACTTATTTATATTTTATCTAAACAAATGTATGTTGAGTGGGAGCCACTTTGTCGTTATGGACTGATAATTGGTCAGTTTTAACAAATGTCTATAGGAAACCAGTAGCTGGATTCTGTGATAAGTTATTGTGGATTTTTCATTTCTTAATTTAGTAGCAATATAAATTTCTTCTTAAGAAATTTTATCAATGAGTAATGTATTTTCTTTTCTTTTATGTATAATAAATAATTATATCACTAATTAGTATTAGTGAAGGGGCAAATGTCTCGTGTTTTTACTGGAGCTTTAGTAAACAGTAAAAGGTCAAACAGCAGCGGTAACCTCCGATAGTGCTTATGTCTAATCTTGAAAATATTTTAATTATAGTATTATTTACTACGTTTTTTCACTAATTTTTTTATCAAATATATAAAACTATTTATCAAGTGTTGATTATCTCAAAACAAAAGTGCATGTTACTGTATTAGATAAAACCAAAATTCAACAACTCATTTTTTCCATTACATAACATACATAAGCAGCCCGTAAATGTCCCACTGCTGGGATAAAGGCCTCCTCTCCCTTTGAGGAGAAGGTTTTGGAGCATATTCCACCACGCTGCTCCAATGCGGGTTGGCGGAATACACATGTGGCTGAATTTCGTTGAAATTAGACACATGCAGGTTTTCTCACGATGTTTTCCTTCACCGCCGAGCACGAGATGAATTATAAACACAAATTAAGCACATGAAATTTCAGTGGTGCCTGCCTGGGTTTGAACCCGAAATCATCGGTTAAGATGCACGCGTTCTAACCACTGGGCCATCTCGGCTCTCATTTTTCCATTAAGGAAGTAAAAATCTGCGGAAATCTGGGTTAATCCTGCTATAAACTCTTATCTCAATAATTTACAGGAGACTATGAAAAAGCACTTTATGGATTTTATCCGGTCATATTTTAGGCGTTGGTAACTTAATATTTCTCTAGACGAATAGTTCAAAAGTGTTACAGAAATGTTACAATAAGTAAGTAAATGCGGTTGCTTAATTAACATCAGATCGTCATCCGCGAAGATAATTATCGGTCAGTAATTGGTTTCAACTGAAGTGGTTTCGTACAAATTACATAAGTGGTGACATACCACCCACGTTATCAACTACATCTTTGTAGCGTAACTGGTGTTACGAGGCGGTTTATTAATTTGCGCGTAACACGCAATAAATTTTATAACAATGACATTTGCACATTTGTGTTATGCAATTTCATTAGTGTATCGACATTTTTTTTATTCGAATTAATATTTTATTGTAACATGCTTTCACTGAATTATAAATTTACAACAGAAAAAACATCTTAAAATAAAATAAAAGTGTTTTCAGTGATAGTGTTTAATAAATGTTTTTATTACTTCTATGTTCTTGATTAGCTAGGTTTAAATGGTATAAATATATTTTCTAAGTACGACTCATGCATTTGTGAGAGCCTTTATAATGAAGTTGCTCTTAAAATGTTTCTTTGAGAGTCGATATGAGAATCAAGTGGCTGCAGAGTTGTAGTAGCAGATACAGTTGCGTGAAATAACGCCTGACTCAACGAGATATCGTGTTGTATATTTTAAATATATTCTAAAAACACACTAGTAAATAATTTCGTGCACCATATGACCGGCCATATCATCTGATTAATTAATTATAGCATCGATATGTCACGCGTTTGTGTATTTTTAAACGTAACATTCACATCGCGTTTATTAATAGACGATAACTTTTTTTCAAATATATGTCTGTCTTCTCATAATAAACTTAGATGAAACATTTTTTTTAAATGAGATAGAAAGAATATATTTAGTATGTTTTCAAATGTAAAGCTCGCGGATGATTCACGTGTTGTATCTCAGTGTTTTATATATTTTTTTAAAATAAATCATCACGAGAGGTATGCGAGGAGCGCGATGAGCTGTTTCGTATAGACAGAGTTTGCATCTACAAGCGTTGGCGTGTTATGTGTTGGTGCGAACGTGCGGGACTGCGCACATCGAGCGACGCGCGTCGGTGACGGTGCGCGGGCCGGCTGACTGTGGTCGCATCGCCAGCGGCGGTGGCCCGAGTATATTTTTATTTGTCGATATCGGTGATCGGCGCCTGCTCCATTAGTCATGTGACAGTATCGACACAAGATCGACCCTCTCGGCCCTCTTTTAATTCTATCGATGCCCGCCAGACCGAACCTGCAGTATGCAAATTTACACGCGTACAGAACAACTGATGAATGATATACTGACGCGCCAGAGTACATTCACGCAATGCTTTCTGAAGAACTGATGCGCTAATGGCTATGCGAATATTCAAAGATTGAATAGATTGCTATAATGTAAGCGCCGCTTAAAATAGAGCCTATATTTTATATCATAGATTTCTGATGAACGATTTCTTTATTTTGGTATTTCTGTCAAATGTAATCTGATAATACATCATATACAATAATAAAATTACATAGAAAATTATTCATTAATTAATACTTTTTACACACAATTGGGCTAATTAAAAAGGGTTTGTAAGAAATGATAATGTTACTATAATAAAAAATATGTTGAAAGTAAATTCCTTCATTATGAAATTATTTTTTTCTTTGAATTTTAATTCTACTTAAAGTGTGTTGTCAATAAACTGTTTGTTATGTAATATTTGAGTATCAAACAACGTAGTGTGCACAGGAATAGTGTGCGTCGGCGGCTGCGCGAGGGTCAATGCGCCCCGGCTGACTCACCGCGTGCGACATACGTACACTATAACATTATTACTTTCTTATAAGGTTGTCGTGTTTAAATAATGCATGTAATGTAACTGGTCGCAATTTGTGTTCTCTTGAGGGCGTTCAAGCCAAGCTGTGGGGTCGGAGGGTCCTAAGCAGGCCGGCGGAGCGGTCTTAGACTATGAATGCAACGCAAACGATCCCGCATGACGTCTATGATTACAAGTCCGTGTTCACTTATATAACGTGTAATGACATCTATGTTTTATTAAATAAATACCACTTCAATGTAATTTAACGAAATATATTAGATTCTTTGAGCTATTATTAGACTTATAATATTTAGACTTTTGCGTATAACATTAACACTAACATTAAAAATATATCTTGAACTTGAAATCCCTTAACGTTGTCTTAGATTTTCGCGATTATTACACATTGAAATAAAACTAGTTTTTTTAACGGATTTAAACGTCGGGATGTTAAAATAAAATAATTAATATACGCGATTAAATCCGTTAAAAAAACTAGTTTTATTTGAAATCCCTTACTGTATCTTCATCTGAGTTTTTCGAAGAAATTCAATAAGCAAAAGAAAGCAGTTCTACTCGTAGTAATAACGAAGAACTTAAAATAAATAACTCATTTTAAAGAGCATTAAACTATATTTTGACTTGCGAGCGAGTGGTCCACATTTAAACACATATACTCATATACAAATATTTATAATGAATATGGTGTGCTTGCGATTTTATTTGAAAAGGAAATTGTTTATTATATTAGGGGCGCCTAGGAGGTAAAATGGGCGTGAAGGCACGCATCTCTTCGCGCCTCGATATCGATTCTATCTTAAAGAAACGCACCTATTGCATATTAAAATAGAGAACGCAATTACCCAATGCAAATGCTGCAGTAATTATGTTTTCTTATGTATTTATCATTTATATGTACCTACATAGGATATTTATATAACAAATTTTAGGTGAACTTATGGAGCTGACGAGTTAAATTTTTGTAGGGTTATGTAGATCATTTAAATAGCGATGATAGAGTACAATACTCTAGAAGCATTATACGCTGCGTTGTTAATTGAAAGCGTTTTTAAAGCTATCCAAGTTAAGTAGTAACGTTAGCTAAGTTCTGTCTCTGAGGTTGATGTTCAGAATCCTTTTTAAAACGACGTAAATTGAATAGGCACACATCCCAGGCTCCGACTTTTAGCACTTAGATATTTCAAAAGATTTTTTTTTGGTAGAAATATCAAAAACAATATGAAACACCACAGAATATGAACTATTCTGTCACAGTATTGAATCATTTTTTAAAAACTTTGCTTCAAAAGTTAAACAATGGTGTGCTACGTAATTTAATATTATTTGTATTTGAGGCTGAGGTTCAAAATCAAAGTCCTCCTTAAAACAAAGTAACCTAGTTGATTTTAATTTACTCGACTAAATCAATTTGTATTAATCCGAGTTTCAGTTCCTCTCGCTACGAAACTATTCAGTGACTATTCTCCCGTCAAAAATAACACATTATAATTACATTTACATTAATTGTACGAAACGAGCTTAAGTGAGAAAACGTTTATCAGAAGGAAGTTTACGTGAATCGATCTAAATGAAATATTCCGAACCGACACAGGACCAGCATTAAACGCATTATCGTGTTATCGATCAGCGTCTTTAAAGCGGCTTGCAATTAGTAGTTTATTTAAGCGATGCAAGTGCGGACCTCCCGCGCTTGACGCCAGGCCTGACGCCGCCTTCTTGTCTTTATGAAATTATCACTAAATTGAGAGATAAAGTCTACTCTCTGACGTGATAATAGCGCCCCCCGGCGACTGCTTTTGCCTATTTAAGGTATGCAACGTATCAAGGAAGAAATTGTAAATTACAACGGTTTTTTGCCAAGGATTACTTGTTAATGAATCTTGGGTAATGTGTGTTTAATATTTAAATTACTGTTACTTATGTCAATTAAAATTGACCATGGTATATGGTGTAGTTAATGCGATACCTTAATGTAAGAAGAGCGACGCCGTGGGGCGGCATGTCAACAGTGGTATCAGAGTTCGCAAAGGGCGTTCGGTTCTCCTTAAAAGGCACTGTCACTTACGAGAGACCTTTCATAACACTTAATAAGATGCAGTACGAGTGTAAAGTTTCGTGATGGATCCGTGAGAGTAGTCACGAGGCGCCCGAGGGCCGTGGGACAGGGCGACTTTGTTTTATTTTTAATGCTTTACGTTGTGCCGGCAGCTAATTACACGGCGGGTCGCTTTTTAACGAGCACTCATTCAGCTTAACAGCACGCGCACGCGCAGTCGTCACACCTACGCACGTTTTCAATGGTATCAGAAAACACTTCACCGTAAAATAAAAATTGTAGTACACAATGTTAATTTCATTTTATACTTTTTGCAGGTTTAGGTAAAATAAAAATACGAGTAAAATAATAGTTTGCTAATTTTATCACAACATTTTATGTGACAGCCAGGAGATTTTATGAGGCAATAGGTATAGGAGCGTATGCGTCTAAAATAATAGAGATTAAGTAATGTCGCTACCAAATGCTGACGTACGAGCAAGAAAACTACAATGTCTCTGTTTTATGATCAGTCCTGTCGATGTAAATTTGGTATTGGTTAGTACTAACACGATTTTATATTTAAATAGAAACGCCAACGTTACGACCGGAGTAAGATATATCAAAAGTTATAGTCGCTGAATGTACGTATAAGTCCGATAATATTCTATTCATTTATAGATTAGATATATTTGGAATTTATAGTTAAACCTTACGACCTATCTCCTTGTAATTTATGCAGAACAAACATATTGCGATTGCGTACATTTGTATTTCTGAAGTTTATAACTTGGATAATGTGGTTTCCATTTTGTTACACCGAATAAATGGTTTGATATTGTAATAGAAATTATAAAGATCGTGGATTTGTACGAGCATTTGCTCAGCAAATAATAACGAGAAGTCATTATATATTATGTCCTTCTTATGTAAATTACCTTGACTTCAAAATATACAATATGTATTTTTCCATTTTGTGTGACGATGATGATTTCGTGACAAATGTGGTTTAAATTGAAGTTCTAATTGCTGTTCAAACATATTCAATTATCTATTTCTTCCATTTAGCAAGATTTGAAATGACTATCTTCGAGTCACGAAATATAATAATCCGGTATAATTCCGTTAATAATATATATGATCTCCTATAAATGTCCTATTTCTGGGCAAACGCAGATTCCTATTTACTCGACACGATTGGTGTCAGAATTTCAGCCAACATATGTAGGGGAAATATAAACACATATAAAGCACAGGAAAATTCTAATGCTTGACCGGATCTCAACCCGCGATCTTTGGTAAAGATCTGCGTATGCTATTCACTATGCAATCTCGGGTTTGTTATATAAATATGTATACGCTTTTATTTTTTCAACCGATTAACTCGTGCGTGTTTAGTTTATTTAATAGGAGCTGCATTTTCCACTTCACGTCGATAGAAGATGGTAATAAAAATGTAAACCTTAAAGGTAGGTGATTGGTTGTTGACGGGCCACACCGTATGCTGCATCGCAGTTACAGAACGATATCGATCTTACTTGAAGCACAGCTTTCCAAATAGGGAGGCCGAGTTCCCAAATAGGCAACGGTCAGACGGTCGCCGCCACCGCCATCTTCACTATCGAGGACGCAACATTTTCCATTGTCTACACGTTTTTGCCCTCTCTGAAACCAATATTGCATCTTCATCGAGGACATCCAGTCTACTATAGACGGTGTCACTGTACCCAGCGCTGGAAATAAACTTGTTTCGGCGGCGTTTTCTAGGATATCGCTATTTTCAGATATACATAAGTTATTGTGAAATGTTGATTTAGACAAGGAGTTGAGACTTCACTGAGATAAACACATGATTATTTGTATTTTTATTTATATAATAATTGAAAAGCGAACGATTCGATTATTTAATATAAAAAAATATTCTACGAAATAAAACCAGATGTATTTTTAAAGCAATACGAAGCGACTATCTAAAAGAATAATTGGAATATGACTCAGAAGGTTCGATGCCAAGTGTAATTTTCTATAGCTTGAGATAGTGCGAACACTCTATAAAGCGTGTGCTCTGTGGCATTGACTAATCGCTCATGACTGAATACTATCACTTACTGACCTCCAGTTACCCTCGCTGGCGTCAGTGGAGATAAATAGAATACAGTGAGGTGCTGCGGGGTGAGTGGGCGCAGTCTGGCGGGTGGCGCGACGGGCACGCTGCTGGCGCACTCGCACACCCCGCTCACACCCACTACGACCACGCTTTATAATATTTCTAACAATTCAACAAGAAGTTTATCTTCATTTCAGACATGTTTATGTCGACATTTCTGTTAGCTAGTTAGTAGAGTAACAGAAATCACATTGAGATATGCGACCGCAACTGCCGTCGCGCGGCGCCGGTGGAATGTAGCCTTGGGGATTGATCGTAATGTTCAATGGATGAAATATGTAGGCACGAAATCAATAAGTAACCGTTGGGCCTTTCAAGCTTATTAATCTCAATTGGAAGTCAATTGGCACTTAAATCCTTCGCGATTTGTAACTTTAATTACAAAGAGGTTAACAGATTTGTATTGCGGTATCGTTTATGTCGAGGATAGTTATACGAAGAATGTCGTAGACTTGGAGCCCTCGAAGATGATTATACATGCTCAAGCGCCGACGAGCCTGAGCTATTGCGGTATTGTATTCAAATCCTCGCGCGTCACCATGCAGGGTGCGATGCCGCGTCTGGCAGGCGCGAGACGTTCTTTGTGGCGACACACCTCCTCAACTTGCAATTTATTTCAAATATGTAGACATTCTACTCTTAACAGTTTAATTTTGTATTAATATTCAGCATGAAACGAACTAAACGAGAACGAAATAATTAAATTAACTTTTAGGTATTGTCACCTGGTTGCAAGGTCATAATTCAGAAGAACTCTTTACGAATATCAAAATGCAATTCCTCGAGATTGGTTTAAATGAATTTATTGCATAACCCAAGAGAATACTAAGTTGCAAACGTTTAATATGCAAATTAAGTTTAGCAGTGAACACAAGGGTTATAGCAAAAAACATCCTGATCGAAACAAAAGTTGTATGAAATATGGTTACATATATACCTTATAAAGTCAATATTTCTCGTTGGCCTCACTAGAGGTGTCGTTTGAATCTCGCCGAGTGATCGTGTGAGGTAAAGTTGAGATATAGGAGTGCAACTTCTATGAGAACAGACGTTAAAGTCAGTGTAGTGTGCCTTACTTAGGCGCATGACATTAAACATTTAGACATTGCATATCAATTTCACTTTATAACAGGACTATTAGCTTTATAGTGTTCAATACTATTATTAATAAACATAATACAATCATAAAATAATTTTAATATATTAAGTAAGAGTTACGGAGACGTTATATTTAAAAGTGTGCAAATTAAAGATTCAAGATTATAATAAGGTAATTTATATCTTAAAGGTAGGTTCAAAGTTTTTGAAACCAAAATTAAATTATAATCAGGTCAGCCAGAGGCGCTGAGAGGCGCTCTGTCACCAAACAAGTATAAATAATCCTTTTAACTTTTGCCGCCGCTATGTTTTTCTTAGAATAATTATATTCTTGAAGCGATAATGATATAAAAATATCATTCGTTAATTAAACTGGATAAGTATAGTTTATTTTTAGTTGTTGTTATAACATTGGATAGTAATATCATAATTATCTACATCATATTATTCTCTCGTAAATGTAGATTGAACGATATTTGAAATGCGTTATTTAGGAAATTTAGAATTTAAATTTAATAAGAAATTTCGTTCACATAAAGATTGTTAATCAACACCGTATCAACTTGTAAAGAATATTAATTACGCCGTTGTATGTTTTTACCTCATTCCTTTATCTCTGGCGCCAGCGAGTGCGTATTGTTGACCCTTTACTCAATTCACTGCTGTGCCTTGAATGTGGATAAATAGTCATAATTGGCACTTATATACTTTTTTACCGTCTGTCGGCTCATGTTAACAATTTTCTGGAACATAATATATAATAATTTAAGTGTCCCTTGTACTTTTTATAGCGCTGACGTTAAACTTTACGATACAATACTTTATTTTTTATACGTTACAAATCATAGTGAACTGAGGCCACCAACTGTCACAACATAAACAAAAGTCTCGCACGCTTCTAAGTCGCTGTGACGCCCCAATAGTAAATGTTTCACGCCATATTGTACACTTTATTAACGTGAATGTTGGCATCTCTGCTCGCCCATTAATCTCCATATAATTAAATGATCAAGTGAAATTATATTTAGCCTAAGAAATGAGGACGTGCCCACGCCCGTCGCGGCGCGTTTCGTTCGCCCTATCGGACCACATTGAAAACCTCACGGGCGATGTGAAATACTTAAGTTTTAATAAGTTAACTATTAACAAAGTATGGGCGATCAAAAGTACATCTTTATAAGCATCAAACGAATTTGTTTCATGTTCTTCGACAGAGTTTACCAGTCGTAAATAAATCCGACATATTTCTTAGCGCGTTTATCATCGTTACCTCAACCGTTACATTTCCCTATAGGCGCTATGACCGACTCGATCCGACATTCGCATAAACTCACCGCTAATACACATTAAGGTTTATACGTTTAGGCATTAGTAATAAAATATGTTAGTAAAATGATTCCCGTAAACGTAACGGTTTAGTATCTCTCGGCTGTAGGTATAGGTTATCGCGAAAGGCTTTCTACGAGGCCTGATAACGGAGACACAAAACCATTAATGAGTGTTCTCGCTTAGTGAAATCGTCGAGGAAAAATCTCAAGTCTTATTAACATAGTAGTAAAGCTAGTTTATTCATAATTGGCGGTTATCTCCCTCCCTAGAGCAGTGCGTGCATTGCGCCCCGCCCCGCGCCTCGTCGTCGCGCAAATAAATTGCGATCATAATATCGCGCAACATCGACCCGGCCCGACCACAATTAAAATTTGCATTCTTGTCCTTTGATTGATAGCTCTGTTCAATAACAGAGAACCCTTCTGATATGTGTTAAACCTCATAGCGTTTAATAATAATGTTTCACGTACCCTTTATCTGTACCGCAATATCTAGTCGATGTTTTTGTTTTATGTAAGAGCCCACGATAATAAATTAGTGTTATTAGGATACATGTATAAAATTACTTGTAAAAAAGTTACAGCAACGCAATGTTTTGTATTCCAGCCTGTCATTGTTGGGGGGGGGTGTGTCACTATAGGAACTATGTAGAAATTACGTTATGGGCGCATTAAAATAATCTTTTGTTTAAGTAATTTTACAAATAAACGTTAACGTAAAGTTAAAGAGGCGTGTGCAAAATTTCAGCTTGATTAGTTCTGTGGAACTTGTTCGAAATTAAAATGTAAAATCAGTACACTCTAACAGGCATTAATTAAACAGATATTAAATAAAAGCTACTAAAATAATTGGAGTATTTAACTTTTTCGTGGAGTATCGCATAACCATTTGTAGAAAATATTTTCCTGTCCGCCTTTTCTTAATTGTAATATAAGCAGCCCAGGAAATATATCATAGCAGGTAGACAATAGTGTGTGCAAACATAAGTGCCTTCTCTTTATTTCCTCATACTCATTATCCCATGGGATAGCAATCTGGTACGATCGTAGATAGATCTATGAAACAATAAAGTGTGACAATGTCATCTACCTAATTTGATCAGGCTAATTTCCTTAGCTTTGAGCCCCGTCCCTTAGCTTTACCGACTTAACAACAAAGGAAGTTTATTATTTAATTACTATTCTACTATCAAAAAAGAAAACAATTCGTATATACCTCAAACATCCTTAGAATTATGCAGACAAATATCTAGATCATATTAAATTATGTATGAGCTCTTTCCCGAGACGTGGACAGACGTTATAATGAGCTGTATTTTTCAAAGAAACTAGACTGAAATAACATCAATATTATTAATACGCAAAATATGCACTGTATATATATATCTGTTGCCCGATGGCATCTCATATTTGCGAAAATATTTTTTAAGTTTGTTTTTATGAGGTGCAACTGTACGAACGCTCATTCCGAAAGCATTTGTAGAATGATACTCAATAAATTATACGATATTTTTGCTTAGCGAGTTGGCAGCTGTCCACTGTCTGCTACTGGATATTATGATATTAGACTAATAATCGATTAGGCGACGAAAAAATGTACGTAAACGAACATATATATCAGTTCTTTTAACGCCTTTATGGAATAGTTATAGTTATTGGGCCGTTATTTTAGAGACTACATTTTAATACTGTTATGAATCTACCCACATTTTCAATCTGAGATTGCCCCCGATAAGGTATTCGCTATCTGTAAATCTGTCTTCACCTCGTAAAATCGTTTCATTTCACGCCTACCATAGATTAATTATGAGAGAATAAAGTTCATGTTGTCCATCGATAAACTACTAATAAGGAAGAAGCAAGATGATTTATATGATATTTACGTTGACTACGAACTGCTTCGAAAATTAAAAATCGTTACTTTAACTTTTTGCATTTTAATCAGGAGTCATTGGAAATAAACATATATTTGTTGAATTATAGGCATATGAAACGAGAAGAACCAGTCACAACTGCGTCAAGCAGGCGCCGGACCCAGTCAATGAAGTCTACAACAATAAATAAAAATTGAAGGAAACGAGACCGTACTGATATAGAAACAATTTATGTTTTATCTTTGTCGCCAGCGATGCGTTCACAAACGCGATATGTGTTTTAATTGTTGCTCAATGCTACTAAATCGAATGCATACGCTAATTGAATTTAATTCAAGTAAAAACTTGACTTGAAGGTGAAAAAGGTCAGTAAGATGCCAATAGTAGGCAACGAAACTTAGTAGAAGAGACAGGAAGCCGTAATGCAATGTCGTCAGCCTTGCCTCGTATTTTGTATATCTGTACCGTAGACATTCTTGTTATAATATATGTAATGTTAATTATTTTAAAATAAAATGAAGTAATACTAAGACTTAAATGTATCTGGCAATTGTTTATTTTTTTTTTAATTATATTGGGCTTATAAAATTGATGTTTCTCTAATTTTATTTAATCTGTTAGACTACAAGAATACGGTTCGTATTTTCTATAAGAAAACCGCGATTTAATCTATAATTAAACTAGGAAAGTAAGTAGGTAGTTTTAAAATCATAAAAATCCTTGTAATATAACCTTTAATAAAATCTCAGAATATATATCTTGCCTCGTGATGAATGGGAAATCCTGAAGACAAATTTATCTCACTCAAGTACTCGTAATAAGTACCTTTATAGGAAGCTACATTAGTAAGGAAAATTCAAATTGATTGACAGAATGATTCTTTATAATTTCATGGAATCGTACTGAGATTTTTTTTTAAAACGAGTGGTTAATATGTAGAATGATGTAACTCAATTAAAAATGCCAGATTTAAGGATCATTTAATTATGAAGACAAGATATTTAAATAATTAAAAAACAATATCTAAAAAATATACATAATATCATGTTATGCCACTGCCATTAGTCCTTGGTCGGACCGAGTCAGTGTGGCGACTATTCTGCTGTGTCCATATTAATCGAATCGAGACGAACAGCGCACGCGAACCCAAGAGGCACTATCGTGCGCGCGGTATCAGCTAACATTGGCAATTAATGGCTTCGTTTTGTACGATTCATTTGATTATATACCATAAGATTTAATGTTTCGTTTTCAATATCTTTTAGTTTCCTATAATAATGTAGATACCGTTAGAACATAGACAATGGTGATTAATTTTTCTCTGGACGTTATGGAATCCTATGATACTTATAACAGTAATATATATATATATATATTATATAAATCACGTATCTACTAATATTGAAAGTTAAACAATAAAAAAATATATATCTAAAGGTAAATACTGTAAAATATAAATAGGAGTAAGAACTAAGCTAAATAATTTTGTAAGCAATTGAGAGATTACGTCGAAAAATGAAATGAATTTATTTAAAATAGTATTGTGTTTTGTCCAAAGCAATAGAAATTAACATTATTTTTAAATACCTATTTCAGTTATAGCTCACAAAGTTACTAATTAACAACTTAATAATCAAATTATCCAAATTTGAATGAAGGATTTGACCTTATTCGTTTGATATGTCAGTAGCAGGATCGCATTGGCCTCAGGTGTTGGTCGTCTTGCGGCCACGCGTATTATGTAAAGCGGGGAGTATCAAATATCAGCAACAGGTGTCGATCGCGGCAGCTCATAAGAATTATTGTTGCGCATCGATTTAATCAACCATGTCGACGATTAGTGTCTGTGTTGATCGACCAAATAGAGTTTTTAATTGCTGTTTACAAATAATACAAAAACATTATGACTCAAGTTTATAGTGTTTAGCTACGTTATTTAGTCGTAGTATTTGCGTTTTAAGCTTTAAAGAATAAGGAACTAGCTGGTAACCTTTATATTTGGATCGTTTTTTTTTTTAAATTATCGTTGGCCAGTTTTTTAATGCGCGTCATTTAAAAAAAAGAGGTCATAACAGCAAGTAGTTTTTATTAAAACTGTGAATGAAATTTATTTAATAAAATATTTGATGTTTATGAAAAGCAAATTAATATGTCATTTGTATATATTTTTATCCGTAGGTTTGGTTTTTATAGACAAATAACTCTTGTATTATTTTTACATATGCTACTAGTCAATAACACAAGATTTATTTCGCAAATTCTCACTGTAAATAGGAGTCACAAGAATAACAATATTTTTTTTTTTACAAGTAATTTATTTTGGTACATGTTAAGTATAAAATAAGTTTGCGCTAAGCGATGGCCGGCTAACATTTGCTTTGGCAGGCTAAATATCAAAGTACACTCCTTCTAGCTAATTCACAGCAAACAATTTATGCTCTACCCACGCTTGCTGAAATACGGCGCACGCCTATTTCAACCCTTTTATGTTGAGGATTTATTGAAGCGACTCGAGCATGCTTCAATGAACCGGCCGTATACCTTTGCCCGCTTGACATGTAAGTCATACTTATCGTGATCTATGACATGACAATGCATTGGAAACCGTGGGGCCTTGCATACCACGCTTCAAAGATGACAAATGGTAACTAACTACCTTATGCTGTACCGACGTTTTTCAAGTAAATAAGTCATGTTATGATATTGTGAATATATAGACGCTCGCGCAGTAATACATTAAGAGTCAAAGTGATTTTTTTGTTTGTAGCATTAAATTAGCAACATTATTGCTAACCAAAATATTATTCGTGCATTTTCACGATGGTCCTGACAAATTTATAGATATTGAGTTTATTCAAAATAAACAACTGCATAAATATCGGGTACAAATTTCCATAAACAGATCGTGAGACCAGCATAAGACGGGCGTCGCCAATACTTCATTTCCCTGGCGAGCCGTTTCTGGCTCCGCGCCAACGTTTCCGAGAACATGGGAGAAGGTTACGCGATGTCTCGCATTAGTTTATATGCTTAAATCATATCGAAGATAATATTTTTACAGGTATTCACTATATAGAAAGTCCACTATTCTACACTTTATATTAGAACTTTGAATGATCATTTCAAAGTCCCGTAGGTTTGAAGCTAAGACAAAAGTTTTACTATTATTTTTTATGATTTAGGTTGGCGAACGAATGGTCCACATTGATGGTAAGCGGTCACCACCGCACATAGACATCGCCGCTGTAAGAATTGTCTCACCCTTCAAATCAGAGCACAACAATACTAAGTACTGCTGTTTACGGTAGAATATCTGATTAGTAAGTAAATTACTCGTATTGAGATCTCCAGTATACAATTATACAGCATACAATGGTTTTACATAAGTCTATGTGTGTGTGTATTCTTTCACTTCAAATATTCTAAAAACGAAATTAAATTATGATACCTATTTAAAATAGATGTTATATAGTTTGCAGATTAGGCTTCCTTAAATACAATTATGTAGTATGTGTATAAATTTGTTAATTGAAGGTGCGAATGGACAAAATTGCAACCGGGTAATGTTTTTATTTTAGTATTGACTCAAAAAGATCATTTTATTTTTTTAAAAGACATACGTGCTTATCTTTTCCTCTTACGACAAAAATAGTTTATGTAGATAGAGACGTTTCGCTGCCACGATTACTTAGTCAGAGTCTATCGTCTGACATGGTAAGTGCGACGCGTGATTGTCGCATCCTTATCCAAGGCTCCCTCCATCCTCATTATAATGGCGCGGATACCGAGCCGTAGCGAAAGAAATATATGGATAGAAAGCAGTGTAAGTCGTATTGACATTAAGATCAATATGTTCTCACGCAACGTGTCTCGGCCACTATCAGTGCACTCGTAGAGTGAGGTTAATTAAATAGTTACAAGAAGGCGATAACAGTGACGCCTATTTATAGAGGCCGGGCCACCTTATCGACCTAAGCCATCTGATAGTGATCTATTTACCACACCGAATCGCTCACACTAGCCCTTCGTAGTGGCTCTCGAAAATGCATATATTATCATTTATTTTATGACCGTGGTTTGTAAAATGCATTAGTGATTTCTATGTTTATTATGCGAAACTTGACTTTCACTGTTCTTTAGGGTAATAGGTGACAATACGTAGTAATCCATATGGAACGAATCATGAGTAATTATTCAACTAGATAATAACATTCATTAAAACTGTGATTAGAAAGGGTATGATATGTACACATATGTTTATATAATAGTATTAATTTATACTTTCCCAATCCGTTAAGACTTCTAAATTTTTAAATAAAATATTCACTGTAACGAATATAGGTTTCTAGTTTATTCAATTTTACGATGTGTCGATATTATAAACGTCATCGTCAAGTGACAATATTTAAAGTAAATGCTACGTAAACCCGTTTTATTTACGACAAATCGCATTAGTTAGGATGCGAATAGATACTGTTAAAGTTTTGAATGCATTACGCGGTTGTTTTCTACCTTTCAACGCTACAACCTGGACTTTTATTTTTAGATGTCCTCTCGACTGCGGCATGTAAATGTGTCTTGTTAACCTGCGGGCACCGGTTTAGTCTATTAAATTATTAAATTAACTATTAATCTTACACGTGTAAAACAATCGACACGATTATTAATTAAAATAGATTTGATTAACGTCCGACCGTATGTAATCAGCCATAATCGTGACATTTATTTGCATTTAATAATCACGTGCACAAAAACATTACCAAAAAAAATCAATGAAGTCTTAAAATTTGATATTATTCATTATCTTGTGTTTTACTATTTAAGTATACTAAAATATGCAATTCGTATTTAACAAGTTAGTAGATAGTTTCGATTTGAAAGTGTCAAACGAATACAAAGATATTACTTTGTTTTGGCGCGGCGCATCACTTTATATAATTATATCTGTGGTGTTTTGTTTTTAAAAGCCTGTGACATGTTCGTCATCACGTCACGGCGGCGCGCCGTTAATCATGAGAGAGAATATTAAATTAAACGTCGTATATCCAACGTTTGGAAGATCAAAAAATATATCCGTTTATTTGGTTTCGACGTCATTCGAATACGTCGAATTGCAAATTTTAAGGCCACATGCGGTTAATCTATGATTTCTGTTAAATAAAAGATAAGTTTCGCTTTATTTATCGTTTTGCCGTGTAATTAATTAAAATTTCAAGTGGCATTTTAAATCGTGACCGCGCCTTTAAATTAATTAATGAAATTTCCAACTGTTAAAACAATTGTCGACGATCGTGATACATTTATCATTGTAGTACATTGGAAAGGTTGCAACTTTCCAGCTATTTCGCTCTGCTGATAAATCCGCCAGGTGAAGGTGTCCGTTATAACTAAAAGCAGCTACGACGTTGTTTGTTACCGAATACCCCCCGCCGCTTTACAGATTCACCAATAACAAAATGCTAGACGCAAAATCTATATTAAGAACGTACCTGTAGTACAAATATTTTTATTGAATGTTAATGGTTTTTAATTGGCGTTGTTCAATCACTATTGATGTTTGGATCATGGTGTGTGCCAAATCCCTGATAAGGGCATCTAAGAAAACTAAGAACTCTTTGGTTTCCAGTTTGAGAGTGAGAGTGTTCAGTTGTCCTCTATGTTGATTACACATTTTATTTTATTTTGTTAGAGATTTTTTTGAAATATTTATCCGAGTTCTTAGGTTAAGAAGTTCAATGTCATAAAATATATAGCTATAGTAGAATATATACATACATATATATATACCTTTATTCGACGATACTTGACGATAATTTATAAACACAAATGTGTTTATATGAAAACTCAGTTGTGCTGTGCAGTTGTGATTGATTTTCATTAGTTTTAACCACTAGATAATAATTTCCGCGCGGTTAACTCGTTGGTTATGGTTTAATATGAACATATCTTATTGTTACAGAATGTCAGTTCGGGAAACAAGCGAAAGAACTCGGTTCGACGTGGTTCGCGGACCTCGGACAGCCTTTCGGTGTGATGTACTGCATCAAATGTGAGTGTATATCGGTAAGTATGGGCATAGCTCTATTTTTATCGACTTTGAAATAAATGATTATTTAATTTTTTTAAATAAAAATCAGTTGAAACGGTTATTTTTTACTGAAACATTAATAAACTTTTTTTTTAAATATATTTTTTGGCAAAACAAGTATTTTTGGTGTAACATTGCAAATTTACAAAGATACATTATTTTATTATTTTTTTAAGAATCACTTTTGTAAATGTAAATTTTCCTCTAGGTACAAAAGAAGCGTCGGGTTGTAGCAAAGGTGCATTGTCGGAACATAAAGAATGAATGTCCGGAACCTTCCTGCGACACACCCACACTCCTACCCGGTAGATGCTGTAAGACCTGTCCAGGAGATATAAATTGTGAGTAAAGAATATTATATTTACAAACACTATTTGAACTAAATAAGTACCTCAAGATTTAACGCATAAATGCGCGTAGTTATTAATATATTAAGTAATTAATCGTAATGCACTTTTTTATCGAGCATCGAGCGTTCAAATCGTGGGCATGTTGTCGAGTATACCTTAGTGTATTTACCGAGAGCAAGCGAAGAGAAGTGAATTAATAATAATAACATTATATGTACATGCGTTTGGTTTAGTAACACAATATTTGGATTTGCAATTAAAAAGGGAGTTAAATACTCATAAATAGAATATTCTGCAATTGGATGTGTGCTATAGTTAACTATATATAGTCTATTCCAACCACAAGAGGACAAAACCCAAATAAACAACATTGACATTGAATTCACGCGATAACATTGCTCGAGGGCTTAAATAATCTATGATATTAATTATTAATTTGAGTTTTAAACGTCGACGATTTTCTATCGGAACTTTGGAAGTGAAATTAAAGTGGATATAGGTAGTAAAGTGTAACAGTGTTGTAATTTAAATAAATATATATTAATCAATAACTATTAATAGCGAAAAATGTAGCGGAGCTATTAACAAATATGTAAATTACATATTTGTTTGTCTTCATTCCTTCTTTGAAATCAAAAAATTAAAATCTAAATATACTTTATTTAAGTAGGCTTTCAAGAAACTCAGTAGTTACTCTTTTTCGACATCTAAAAATACAGTCATGTTTGTTAAATACAATTATATATGTATGTTATGTCTCCTGCCTGGAAGTCAACAAGCACTAACTCCACGCTTTTTATCATCTATATAATTTTGTATCGAATAATATGCCTTCTTAACCAATGTATTTTTTTACAAATGACTTGACTCCACGAAACGGCAAAGTTAAAAATGTCTGCGGAATTTTATTATATTTATTCGTCTGGAATAGGCTATAAGTATTATATTATTAATTTAAATGCTTATATAATTTCTATTCTAATTTGACGGATCATTTGAGAATATCAAAAGAGCATCGTGATAATAAGCTAAAGATAATGTGGACGGAGACATACACGATATTGATAACGACAGGCAACGGTACGAATAGAGTTTAATTATCCAGGGATATTGTATTCATTTTTGTGTTCCGTTTTGATTAAATTGATTGTTACGTAATTGGTTTAATATAATTTGAAGAAAAAAAATATTAAAGTCAACAATTATATCTATTAAAGTCGTGCACTTATGGATAAGCAAAAATGCACAACTCATAACGCTTATTAATTCAAAAAAACATTTTACATTCGTAAAACACTCTGATGATGCTTCTCATCATGAGTCGGGCAAAAGAAAACATAAATTATTTTCTTATAATTTGTTTATGAAATGACAAACAAATAAAGCTAACTTTTTGGTTTACACTAATTGATATAAATAGAAAAATATTCATAAATTGTGCAACTTACAAATACGTTGTATCAAATTAAATACTATATCCTATCATATACGTTTTATTTGTGTTGGGTCAGAAGTATTTGCTTAAATAAGAAAAGAAATCATGATTTTATAATAAAAACATGACAAGGCACTTCAAAATGTAATAAGGTTTTATTTCTCGTACAAAATCATGTTTTGCATAGTTATGACTAATTATAACCCAGACATAAAGATATTCATAACTATTTCAATTGAGACAGACTTTTCTTGGTGTCGCGAAATAAAATATAATGTCTGAAAGTCAACATTTACATTAGCCATCTAAAAGTAAAAGAATTTTTAATCATGTATCATTTTTATGACCTCTTAAATACCGCCAGTATTTATGTAAGTGATATATGCTTATCCATTTAATATGTAGAATTTTCTCGTTAGTTTATACTATCTGGCGTCTTTTAAAATGAAAAACTTTTCATTTAAATTTTATAAATATTGAATATTTTGAATACGTAATAATAACACAAATAGCTCTATACTGAATTTGTTTCTGGATTTTCAAAAAATGAAGTGCAATTATTATTAAATATTCGATTTTAAAGATGATATATTTAAGATTATACGATTACAATAACTTTGTGATTCAACCAGGTCCATTTTAAAAAGATTCATTTATTAATTGAAGTTGCATGAATTCACTGGCGAATCGTTTCGTACTCAGCGTCACGCACTATTATACGTATGTATACGTACGCACGCACATCATGATGTCTGTCAAGATGTCGATTCAATTTCATTTCTTAAATTGGTGATGTCACTCTTACTTTAGTCAGTATATATTGACTGATGTCATGCTTTTCCAACTTGACATTGTTTGTTGCTAAGCCGATAATGTCCCTCGAGCCGGAACTTTAGTATCTTTTCATTTTGTTAACATAGCCTTTGCGGTACACGGAGATACAATCTTCTAGCGTGTTTCGTTTCAATTTCATCTTAAAGCTTTCTCTTATATTTGTCCTCAGAAAGAATCACTATCTTAACTCGTGTATAATGTAAACTACGAACTACAACTGGGTTAATAATAAAATAATAAATTAATATATAATACAATGAAAAATAATGTGTTTTTAGCATTTACATAACAACTAATAGTAATCAGTCTTTGTTTGGATATATCTAATTAATATAAGTATTAGTCTCGGGAGGTAATGTGAAGAATTAATTTGAAACTTATTAAAATTGTCAAAGAGGTAATGATTTATTGATATCGTCTTGATTTCGTTCGGAACAAATACCGCCGCAACAGGTTGGTGACTCACGGGCCATCTGTCGCGAAAACTATCCACACATGTGGAAATTGTCTGAACGACATACAACTTTATGGATTTTTTTTGATGACAGCGATTAATATTCCGTTTTCGGGTGACCCCTCTCTCTTTTGTAATATGACACTTCGAAAGATCTAGTCAGTTTATTATAACTTCCATATAAATACAATATTAATTGAATAAATTATGACAGGCCGTTCGTTATTCAAATACATAATATAATTATATCTTGAAAATAACGACATGCGTATTTTAAAGCCATTAAATTAAATAGATATAGAATTCAATTACCTATTTTTTTTTACATTAAATGTCACTTGATTGTCATCGTTTATCATTTCAATGGCTGTTTTTGTTGAATCGGCAAATTCCCGACTTAAAAGGTAATTGCAAATGTGAGAAAGCATGCGTACATATGAAGTGACAGGAACTGGCGATGACAAATGACATTGGACAGGCACGGCGGCTCCCACGACTGATTCTCATGATTACCTACACATGGACGCTCGTTGCCTACATTCGATCTGGATAATCATTCCTGCCGACACTAATTCGTAATGCACAATTACATGTTCCGATAATGAACTGAGAAAATATATGCGCCATTAATTTAAAAGCAAAATTCCTCCTGTACGGCGTGAGTAGTGACAATGAATCACTTTCGACGAACGCTCGCCGGAGCCGAATGTTGTTCGCGGCGTGGGGCGGTCACCATCGACGACGTTGCCGACAGCTCGTCTGCCCGCTCGGATCCACTGAGTGGGATATATCGAGAGCATTACAATGCCATTACTCAGATGCACCGGGCTGGTGCAGAAATGGCACGCGCTGGTGTCCCCCTGCGCCCGCGCCGCTGCTGCAAATATAGCTGCTGGTGGTGGTTATTCCGGGCGCGGCCGTCGACCCGCCGCCGCGACGCCGTCTGCGCGCCTTTTTAGCGAACACAACTTACAACACACACATTTTTTGCGAGCAAATATCGGCGATGTCAACGTACTCGTCTCTTTTCGTTATTCCTCGAGACGTTTTCTTAGGCTTGCAAAATTCTCAATCGTTTCGTGTGTGTAAATACTCGTTGTTCACTGTCTCGTTAATTGATCGTCTGAGAGCGCGTCCTAAATTCGTTTCGCTTGCGTAGCGAGAATATTATAAATTAATTTTAAATTGATTAAGGTTATTAACATCAAATTACTGTGGCAAAACAATATTAAATTTCGTCATGCACGCACTTGTGGCTATCCTATGACCTTTTTGCATATGTAGACTAAAATGAATGTTAATGTTGTTCCTTTAAAAAACTACGCGTAATATTTTAATGTATGCAAAGCTATTTTGTTGAATGAATGTGCCTTAAAAAAAAGTTGTGGCACAACAAAGTTTATCTAAAACTCATAGGTACAAAGCGCACGAAATCTGATTCACTGTCGCCTTACGAAGTCCAGTTGGCCGACTGCCGTCTATGCCTTCCGACTGTGTCGTATTTTATCGCAATTTCAATACACTCCTTGCCGTATAAAGCGAGTAAAATCTACGATTTTTTAATTGAAACTGCTCAGCGTTGGAATAATAAAACTCATTTAAAAGTACCTCGACACGGGAAGTGTCTAATGTCAAATTAATTACGTTGTTTTAAGATGATAAAGTTTCGTAAGCATATGTAGATAGCTATATAATTCTCTGCGATTACATTACATGTTAGGTTACTATTATTATTAATATATACACATATTTAATATTTATTTATACTAAAATTTTAATTGCTACCTTATATATTATATATGAGGCACTGTATGTTTTATAAATAGAATATTATAAGTAAATAATTAATTGGAGAAGTGTTGAAGGACGTTTAAAAGTGGCAATATGTTTAGTTACGTATTTTATAAGTACTAATTAAAAAATGCAATGATCCTTTCCTACATTACTTCCTGAACAAAGAATGGAGAACTGAAGTATAATTTTAGTGTGGTCCAAAAATGAAAAGGGGCGTTAGAAAACTAATTTAAACGAATTTAAAGTTCTTTTTCTGCTTATACTTAGATAAATACTTTTTTTATCGATTAAAATTTAAATAATGGAAGGACTTTTAAAATTTCAAAAGTGTTGTATTCACGAAGTCTCTTACAAGATAAATACACGATAAACGTAAATCTATGGAGAATACATCTTCAACTAAATACAAATAAAATTATATATCCTGCATGAGATTCCACAAAAATTGGCTCCACGCTTTTTTATCTATAATAATAATGTAGGTAATTTTGTATGTAGGGCGTAATCTCCGGAACAAATGATCCAATTCTTATAATTGAAATATTCATTCTTGCAAAGCTAACATTATTCTGGAGCGCTAAAGGGTATAAATTGAATATATCATAATATTTTCTTCATTAAACAATTGAATAATCAATTGAATATTATGCTCTTTAAATCTCCTATCTTTGCTTAAAACAACGGAGGTTTTAGTTACAAGATTATAAAAAAATATATATGTAGATCGGTTTTTTTTAAATAAAATTAAATATATATTTTTTAGTGCTTAGGATAGATACAAATATACTTATAAAATATACTTATCGAGGAATATAAAATATCAGCGTGTACTGCAGAGGGAGCTAAGCATAACTGTAAGACATGACTAATGAGAATTCCACTGTAGTTTCGAATCTAAAGCAATTCCTTAATATAGTCATGTATTTTTCGCTCAAAAAGTTGTGCCTTATACTAAACTAGTTTTTCTGTTGGTGGTCGTAATTATTAGTTATAAAAAAGAATAAAAAGTGAAATTCCGTTCAGTGGCTTAAGCGTGAAAGTATAACAGACAGACAGACAGACTATGTTACTTTCGCGCTTATAATATATATATATATAGATAAGTAAAAATAAAACACTTTACTTTTTTAGCGTTTATAGCGAAATGTTTTTTTATAAACCAATTCAGCATCAGTGTTAATACATTGTTTACGTTGTAACATTTGTGAATTTTCAGAGCGACACGTTTATCTGATCCCAAAGAGGTATATGTCCGTATTTATTTGCCTAAGGTTGCCAAGATACAATACGAGCCTTGAAAATAAATATTTCGCAAATTCATTTCATAGCGTGCCTCTTAATTACGAAATGAAGAAATCATCCTAGCAATCAAGGCTCTATATTTTATAATGCTTGCTACCAATCCCGGGTTTCGCACGGGTACAATAATTTATGTACTTCTAAAAGTTTTAGATTAAAAAGCAAAGATAATAAGAAAAAATAAAGGCTTTGTTTTCGTCTGTTAATGAAAAGTTGATATTCTTCGGATGTTCTCTACTGTAATAAGTGTGTATAAACCTGCCTCTTAAATCACTGTTTATTGATAAAAGCCGCACAAAAATCCGTTGCGCAGTTTAAAAGATCTAAGCGTATCGATGTCGGGGAACTTTGTTTTATAACATCTAGAGAACTATCTACTCAGTTAGTCAGGTCATTTTTGTTAAGAAGATGTATATTATAATATATTCTTATATGGTACGGTTTATTCAAATAATCCTAGTCACTTAAGGTAGTTGAAAATACAGTACAATAGTCATTAATTATATTACCAAATACGTTTTTTTTACGTTGTCCTAATATAATATAGATGAGATAGAGATGAGAAGGAGAGAGATGATAGAGAAAACAAAATGTACCCGGTTAAATTGGTATAAATTAATTTTACCAGAATGTTATGGAACGAAAATGGTTTATACTTTATTTATACAGAAATATATAAAACACTTCTTAGCGAAGGAATAGCGAAGGCTAATTCTTTGCGAAATCAAGAGAGTAAATTAGTGAAGAAAAAGAAAAAATATACATTAAATGTTCCAAAGGCTTAAACGTAAGGACGATAAATGATAAGTCATAACTTCGCGTGATAGCTATGACTTAAGAAGCAGTAATGAGGGACGGCCGCGTGTGCGTGTGCGTGTGCGCTCACAGAGCGTTCATGGTTCATCGGACATCGTATCCCCGACCACCGAGCAGTCGATCACGAGTGTATCTAATTCAGTGTGCTGCATGTGCCTCCGAGGAATTTGTTTTGTGCACGCCGATGCCGCGTACAATCGACGTTTTATTTTCGTGAGATCGGTGTCCCTGCTTGCAACGCATTCCTTGTTGTAATTTTGTTTGCATCTTTTTCACTACACAGCGAAAATGAGCTTTGATGTTGGAAACGGGATCACTTTTTTACGATGTAAAACGATTTTTCTTAATTTGAATGATTGGTTACTGTGTAGGTTAAATCGGACGTGCGAGATCGTTCACGCCTCAGTTATATATTTAAACTTTATATAAATGAGGTTACTACTCTCCGCGGACACGGACGCTTGGAAGATGCTTCAATCAAAAAAAAAATCGATTTTGACAATTTAAAATACAACTTTGAAGAGAATACTTTATGTCTTTGCATCCGGATTGCGGTATTGCAATGGGTGAATGTTTTTTTTACAATGGTTATTACGGAGGCATTAGTCGTTTGCGGTTAGATTATAAGCTTGTCTTGAATAATAGGCCCGTCGTTTGTGGTTCAAACAGTACGTGACTCGGCCGCGCCGCGACGGTAAGCGCCCGGCCCCCGCGTTGGCGCCACGACCACTCCGATTTACCTCAAACATTAATCTTTAGATCAAAGCAAGTCATGTTTTATATTAAATGGTGTTTGATATATCGTTACACGTTTAACGTATTGTTGTGCTGTGCTACTACTACGCAGCGGAGTACTTGCCTCAATTATAACATGTAGGCAACTCCGCTATCTTGATACTTGTAACTGACCCCGTATCTTATATTGCTTATTTACATTTACCAGTCCATCCAAATATATATTCAAAATGTTTGTTTGAATTTTACAAATAAAATAATCATATTTTAGAAGTGTTAAAATTTCACAGCTTCAACTGATCCCGAAGGGCTCACGGCCGCTTTATTAGGCGAAATATTTTAAGACGTAAAATGCGAAGTGTGTTCAGTCTGAAGCAATTTGCGACGTGTTTATTGAAACAAAACGTACTTGCGTAAATAGAGAACATGCGCGATGTGCAAACAAAGGCGACGTCGCGACGCTCGGCGCCGGCGCCGGACAGTGTAGCTCTTTTTACATAGATCCGATCGAAAAGAACAAACGACCTCTGAAATAATCAACGAGCGCTTTTAGTTAAATCATTGAAATAATCTTACTTGCAGATAAGACCGCTTTAGTTATTCAAACTGTTAGTAATTTACATGGTGTCAATTAATAACAAAATTTAAGGAATCTGCGCATTTCATTTAAAATATTTTAAAATTTAAAATCAAATTTAATTTAAATAAAATAATTTTAAGATAAAGGCACACGAAGTGTAAAGCACTTCAAAATCAATTTTCGTTGATATTTACTTGTGACCCGAGCGCGTTCCGAGGTACTGATATTAATCTAAAATATTCGGTATGAATATTTATTATCTTGCAAATAGCGGTCACGATTAAGATTTAATAATAAAATGATTAAGTTATTGATATAATTATTATACAACGTGGTCAACTTGGTCGACGACAAGTAGAATGAAAATGTCGCCGATAGACGGCGCCAGTGCGTTAATGCGTACATTTTAACACGATTGCTCTTATTTCATACAATATTAGTTTGAGACTGCGGCCTGCGGGTGGCTATCTGTGCGGCTGAAATTACGCACGCTTGCATTTTCATTTATCAACACATTCTGTTCTTCCAGATGGGATTAGCACAATCGCACTGAAGTTCAATATTGGAATACACAATACTTTTATTAAACAAAAAGGTGAAATAATATTATTTATATTGTATTCTAATATATTTTCCTTCGTAAATGAGTTTTAGCTGAAGATATTTTCTGATTTTAAATATACGTGCACAAACATGATTCGAAAATAAACGTTAAAATAACTGACGCCATTGTAATAGAATATATTATTTGAAATGCAAAACTTAAACGGAGGTATTCGTTTATTACGATCATAAAAGCACGGTTTCGCTTCGTATGCGTTTTCTGGTATTGTCTGTAAATGGCATTATGTGATGCTTATGAACCATGACGCGCGGCGGAGTGCATAAAGAGGGTGAAAAATAAATATGTATTAAGTTTCATACTACTCAAGTTCTTTTGTAGCTTCATAGCCATACCTTTACTTTGTTATTGTAACTTTCAGATGAATAATATTTTTACGTTACATTTCATGTTATAGCAAAGATTTTTTATCTTCACAGTTTATTTACATGGTTATTATATTCGATTATTTTTTGAGAAAGGATTAAGTTTGATTTACTTGTTTACTTGTCGCGTATTAAATTATTTTTTCATGTTTTATATTAAGTCTGTACTATGAAGATGAAGTTTTTTAGTTAGGGAACGCTAATCTCTAAATTCATTCGAAGATATCTTCTTGCGTTAGATAGCCCATTTATTGAGAGTACACTACCCACAGCAGAGTTAACTGGCAGAAACTTTCACGTAAGGAAAGAGCGTTATGCCTTCTTCTGGAGACCTTACCCTCTCTGTCTCTCTTTCTCATTCTATGAAATAAAATAATTTAAATATATTTTATATGTTGTTGTTTTAGCAATGCCATTTAATTATCATACATTGTTAACTTAATTCTAACCGGGTGTCCAACGACACGTTTTTTTTTTTTAATATAAATGTATAGAATATATATTATTTATATAAGATAAATCAAAATCATTGAATTAACAGTAGAGGTTGACGGTCGCATAAATTCCACAATAAAGTATTTTAATGTCGAAGGAGTGCTGAATAGCGCTACATTGCTTTCAATGGCACTAGTAAAGTTCTCTCGATTACATTTCTAGCTCGATCCAGCTCCGCGTATTTGTAGTATGACTACTACCTACTTATTCATGTCGACGAACCATTATCGTTATCTTTTGCACGCTATAGTATTAAATTTGATATAGTGTTACTGTCTTGTTCTTAATATAACTGTTCTATTTAGTCACAACTACGAATAGTATTTTATTGCCAACTCATATGCATGTAGAAGGTGTGTTCCTTCATCGTGAGGTGCCGGGTTCGTATTTTGATGTAGCGCCAATTCGTGTCCATTTAAAATTTTTTATCGAAGCTTTTATTGAAACAAATTGTCAGAACGAATTTAAGTGGCACATTTTATCAATTCAAAGATTCCGATGATTACTTTGCAAAAATGCACGACGGCGCAGCGTCTGGTTTATTTAGTACAGTGAAATTAAAATCGTTAATAATTAATTTTGCTTTTTTTTTGTCTAAGAGAAATTATTAATCACATGTTTAAAATAATTTTATGAAATTAACTTGCACATAAAAACTACTACTACTACTAAATGTATGTAAATTGAAAAAAACAAACATACACGATAAGTTCGTCATCAGAGTTATTTAGAATCATGTCACATTTCTCGCAATTACCTGTTACACGTATTTGGATGTAGACTTACAAACTAAATGAATATAATTTGATCAATTAAAATTGTAGCGTCAGAATCTATGAGACTAGGAGTGGAGTTGGCCCATAACCCATAAGGCAAGTGTGCGTGCTTAAAAGGTCACAGGCGAGACGCGAAGGCTATTTGGAAAGTAGACTGGCGCCAGCGCACGGCGGCTCTAAGCAAATTTGGTGAGAATGTATAGAGCTACCGGCACCACCTTTAGTAAACTGACACATGAGTATGTTCACTAAAACTATGTTACCTATAAAATCAAAAGTCACGATTTTCGTTTTTTGACTATGCATTATGGAGAGGCGTTTCGGGAATCCTTAAGGTCACGACCTACGTGAATGTTTAATAATATAAACATAATTTAATTAAGTTGTAAGTGTAATACACTTGTAATATATTATAGCATATAATGTAGCATCAATGACGTCTTTGTCATACCTAGGTTATCGTCGGAGTTCGAGATTTGTACTGACGCCTGACCCTACTTTTGCAGAGTGATATATTATTTAGTCTCGTGGCACGTAATTGGTCAACTAAACATGTCCTTACACATTAAATCTTTGCAAAATAGACAACATACTTAAATCGGCAGCGTTATACTTAAACGACGTAATACGGAATGTGATTATGACGCCAAATTAAAATATTTCTGCTAACTGTTTCACAGTAATAATGCAAATCTCATTTGCAACCTAACTTTATTCGCAAAATGTTATTAATCAATTTGAATATGATTGATTACATTTATAAAATCCCTTAATTGACTAGGCTTGATGTTATAATTTGTTTGTTATTAATGGAATGGTCATTTGCTTAGTTACCGTAGCGAGTTTCCTGGTTAAACGGTGAGACAGCATTCAGTGCTATATTCGCGAAATGGCCTAAATGCTGAGCATATGAATGACATGCAGTGTATATACTATGTACATAATTATGAGTACGCAAGTTATGATCGCGCGTTTGGCGCCATTTACATACCATTCTATTGTTCACAGAAATGTGGCGCCGGCACTTACTTGTTCATACGTAATTTTATGATCAACGCTCGCTTGCTGTTTTCTGCATCTGTAGCCGCCACTTGAATGTGAATAGAGCATGGCAGCCACGAACGGTCCTTTTAAATCTGTAATAATTCATGAGCGTTTACTTGCGTGCCTCGAATATGTTACCTTTGTGAAAATTCTCAAATATGACGAGACATTCTTTGGTGTCGTTTTCTTACGAGCGGATATGTATCAATAGAATGAAATAGGAATTATTTATCGCTTTGTGGTCCGAGTGCATCGTAAGGAAATCCTGACTCATTTTGTACATAAATTGAATAGCATCAATTTTTATGTATAGAGTGTAATGTGTTACCTTTAAATATAGACTCATTTAAATAGTTTCGTGTTACGTTACTCTAAAAGCTGATAACCCTAAGAATTCGAAAAAGAATTTCGATGTTAACTTTTTGTTATTAGAACGTCTGATAAAAACAACTCTAGTCATAGGCTTATATACAGAAGAGAATTTACTTATAATATTTTAAAACATTTTCCTTTAATTCAAAAGAAAAATCTCCACAATCTTACTATTATATTTTGATTGAATTCGACAGCATCACAAATTTTAGGATTACAATGTAATTTGCCTTCTACTTCAATTTGACTTGGTGGTAGAGCTTCCTGCAAGCCCATTAGGGCAGGTACCACCCGCTCCTCTCATATTACCCCACCGTACATCACCTTGGTGTTGACCTTTTACCCCCGGTAGCCCATTTGCCACTTTTATTATACAAAAGATAAATATAAAAAAATGAGTCTTGTTATTGTAAAAAAACTCAAAATTGTTAAATTTGAAATAAATAAGTCTCTCCGAGCTTCGGTTCTTCGCAGAATCGAGTGTTTATTTCCGATTCACCACACCAGTATGGTGGTAGGTTTTTGAAAGTCAATAATAAAATTGAATCTTTATTCCATATAGAAGATATTTATTAATGATTTTGACTTTAATTTTGGTTTTTGCGACTTCTTTATTGCCCTCAGATGTTATGTTCGAGTTGTCTTCGAATACTATACTAAAATTCGAGAATGAGAATGTTTTAACAAGATACGAGGTCAATATAAAATACTTCGTTCTAAATTTATTTTTTCATTCAAAAACTCATTCATCATCATCATTCGCTTCCTGTTATCGTATTTATTTGGTTCCGGCGCGTATGTTTATCTCACTACAAGATATACGATTAGCCAGACTTTTACGGAAGACCGCCTAGCTGACGCCAGCCCTCCATGTGAATTTTCTAACTAGTGGTTTGAATAAAAAAAAAACCTTAGTCGTTTTCAAAACAAAAGCAATTCGAGATAGGGAGCACATATCTAATAATTAACACGCCAAACGACTTCTTTAATTATGATAAAAAATATAATCCAAACTTTAAAGTATGCGAAAATGCGAAATGCGAAAATAACTCTGTCTGTCTGTCTCGCTTTCACGCCAAAAGTACTGGACCGATTTAAATGAAATTTGGGACACAAATAGTCTAGAGCCTGAGAAAGGACATAGGCTACTTTTTATTTGGAAAGTGCTGTAAAGAGGGGTGAAAAGGGGGATGAAAGGTTGTAAGTTGTTGAAAATATTGTCATTTATAGAACTAGAAGCATAAAACTTATATTTTAGGCTATATATAACATATCATGACACCCACTAAGGAGTTAATTTTGGAAATTCTACCCCTAAAGGGGTGAAATTGGGGTTAAACGTTTATATGGAAGTCCGTAATTTTTTAAGTAAGAGAAACATGAATCTTTATTTTTAGGATACTGATTAAAAATGAGTAGATACGTATATAAGTGTTCCTGCATATTCTACCCTCACGGGAGTGAAATAAGGGTTGAAAGTTTGTATACAAGTCAGTCATTTTTGACGATAGAAACTGAGTAAATACTTATTTAAGTGTTTCTTGATATTTTAGGCCTAAAGGGAAAAATAGGTGTTGACATTTTGTATACAGGTTAGTCTGGAAGTCTGTCATTTTTAAAGTTAGAAGCATGACATTTTATTATGGGCTACCGAATAAAAATGAGTTGATTCGCATTTAAGCGTTTCTGGATATTCCCTAAGGGCTGAAATACACACCAATGTGGTATACAAAGAGTAGGTATACAAGATTAACGTAATATTAGAAATTAATTTGTAAATATATTCATATTGTACGCGAGCGAAGCCGCGGGTAACAGCTAGATAATATATAGATATAATTTAAGATTTACAACATTAAAACATTTTTAAAAACGCTTAAAGAAATCTTATAACATATCGATATCGATGGCATATGTGTTTATCGAACTAGGCGTTAGTGCGGAAAGGCGTTGAAAGGAATTTATAAATATTTGAACGTTGTATAACGAATGTACCGTGCCTGCACTCCATAGCTAGACTCGATGAAAGATTTATCTCAGGTAATTTATGATAGACACAAGAGAGACGGATTGAGTAATGCTATAATAAATAAGCCGGAGTACTTATTTCATCTTTATTTTATATGAATTAAATTAAAATAAGCAAAAATCTATAAACATGGTTACTTGAAAAATATGGACATGAAAATTGATCCGATTCTCCAGCACTTATATTTTTAGTATAACTATGTTTTTGTGTATTTTATAACAGTGGTTTGATCCGTAAGGGTTTAGAAATAAATTGATAAAATGCTTGATTAATTTAGCATTCAATTCTATATTAATATATTCTAAAATTAACAATCTTTTGATTGAATATATTCTTTTGAATCAATCCTTTTGACACGTGATAGACGAAATTGCAAAAGATCCTAAAAACCCTTCTTTGATCGTATAAATATTATGAATTATACTTAACTAGGTTACCTTTGTTAAATAAATGTAAAATGACCATGTATATTAAGATATTATTAAAATCAAACATGTTATTATAACGACATATCTACAGGCAAATGATTTGAGTAAAACCGAAATCAGTGATTAGATATTTTGGCATTTCAAACGATCTAATGTTGACACATTTTAAGGTTAGATTATAAAAAGCGAATTCATAATTAAGTTATTTCCTTTTAAAATGTTTAGTTCTTTTTATACGATTTCTTGTATAAGACGGTATAAAAACTGAGCTAGTTTCACTTTTTCAATTCTATACTTATTTATTAGTACACACGTTAAAAACACATATAACGTACCTTATATAGTGATAAATATCACATATTACACACGGATTTATTTAAATAAATGCTTGAAAGTAAAGAGTTAATTATAGTATTGATATTGTAAATAATTTATTTATTGAGTTTAGAGTTTCCTTATTTTGTTTTATTTTTTTATTTAAAGATTTTATTACGACTCCTTCTCGCTTATTTTTTGTGTAAACAGAGTAAGTCTGTTTACATAGAGCGGAGATTTTTATGTAAACGCAATTGATACAAATACATTTGTTTTTTTTTTATAAATATATTTAATACCTAAATATTTTTTGATTAGATTTATGTATACATATATAATATATTCTCTATTTATATACTTAAATAAATAAATTATGTTTAATTATAGAGTATCAGAACACTACAATAGAACTTTTTAAATAGAGCGAGGCTTTTTGTATAAACAGAGGCAAAATGTTTATTTGACTACGAGGTGTGATTGGCATATCATTAGTAATGTGTTAACTATTGACAGAGTAACAAATCTTTATATCCTAAAAAAATAGCAATGGTTAAAAAAATATATAATGTTCGAAATGTGTTTTGATTTGTAATTATTTGTACGAATTAATTATTTAACAAGCACAGTTGGAAGTGTTCGCAAATGGATTTTATAAGCACATTAAGTAGGTATTAAACCGCGTGTAATTGAAACTATAAATTCTATTGCAGTCGAGTAGTAACTTGTATATACAATTAATAACCTAATCAATTGAGTCTTGCTATTGCAGATGACCTATGCACCTACAAACGCCTTGAGATAGCGAAATCTGTTTATTATATAATGTTGTAAAATAGATATGGCAAGGATTTGTGCAAGTCCCTTTGGGTAGGTATGACTCGTGGCACTACCGTTTTCGAGAAACTATCTAAATCCGATTGCGTTATTTAATTAGATCTTAATCAGTGAGGCGGGATAGATTGTTGACATAAATGTAAGAGTAAATAAGGAAAAAAAGAGTTATAATATTATTTTATGTAAATAATTATATAATACTGGATGAAATCCCGGCTTCGCTCGGGTGAAATAAATAAAACTAAACAAATAGAGTTTATCATTTACTTTTCATACAACTTTTTATAAACGTTGTGATTATCAAACTCACAATAAGCATTCTTTACACAGCTCCATGAACGCACCCGTAAAACGTCAAACATGGCCGTCCGTTGAACTGTCATGTCATGTCATGTCATCAATGAATTTCATGGATTTAATATCGAAATATCTCGATTATTCGTATTATGCAGTTATGCATATGTTGTCGACTAAAAATCATTACTTTTTAACGATCTATAATTGTGGATAGGTTTCAATCGAATCTATCGTAGACCCGCGCAGAATTGTTAAATAGAGATGTAATTATATATCTAGATAAAATTGTATAATATAACGTATCGGAAATTAAATTCGCAAAAATACAAAAATAAATTGAAAATGCAAACGTAAAATGCCTTTTTAACTTGTCGAAAAAAAATCAAGTTAATTTAATTTATATAATCACTGTAATTTCCCCATGAATTTGATTTACTGTAATATGCTTTTTTAGTACTCCTTTTCATTAAGCGTTACACTTTAGACATTGAACAATACGCAAATTAAATAATAATGCAAAGAGGACGAAAAATAATCCGATACGATTTGCGCGCTACCTTATACGCTGTACCTACTGATGGTACTAGGTCCGAAATCATCACGCACGTGCCAACAACGGCAGTACAAAGTTTCAAATCGAATGAACGATGCAAACATAAGCACACGTACTTATAAATATTTAAAAAAAAAGTTTATTTTAATTTTTCACGAAACGTTCTGTACACATATTTGAAAAAAATACTGAAATCAACGATATATGTTTTTTATTGGATGTTTTCTTAGAATTAATGTATTATTTTTATTAATATAATATTTAGATTGAGTGCACCACGATTTTGAATTAGATTTTCCCACGCACATACATAAAATCGTAAATATTTAGGTACTAAGCTATAATATGTATTGCAAAAGCTAAGCATCTTCAAAGAATACCAAATACGTGTAATCTATGTACAAGTATGTCGATACTGAAGTGACACGTCGTGACCTTATCGATTTATGTTTAAGTTGATAATAAATTTTAATCAAGGAAAACGTTTACCTGTTAAACTAGAAGTAATAAACACAGAATATGTTTATTGTATAGTTTCATCTCTTCGGATTATGTTTATAAATAAATGCCTATATTTCAAAGTATCGTCATGATTTTAAAGATGTTGGTAATTGTACTTTATAGACCTTATTACAATAGAATAATATAATTTATTACAATATAAAGGTGAAAGTTTGTATGAACGGAGGTTTGTTACTCTTTCACCCAAAAACTACTGAATAGATTTTAATGAAAACTTTCAACAACTTACACTTCAGAATACCTGACAATACCTGAGCACCAACCCCTGAAACGATATTAATCTTAACATTCATTCAAATTACCTATTTGTAAGGTCTGTTTGTGTGTAGAATAGTAGATCTTATTTTTAATATTAGTAATCATAGGTGTTAAAGATATATCTATTTTAAAGGTTTTATTATAAGGTTTACAAGGAATATAAAATAAAAAAAAACCTTTGTGCTACCTGGATCTGGTATTTGTAAGGTTTCCTATGTACATTTTTTATTACGTGTCGTAACATGCAAGTGAATTTTAAACGAGTTTAACTTAATCGATTGAGTTTATAGATACTCTACAAAATTTTATTCGTTTTAGAGAATAGAAAACATTTTGATTTAAATACGCGCTGTACTTTAGGACTTACTTTAAGTGGTTATTAATCACATGAATTTAAAAATACTTTTCTATATTACTTTAAAAAGTTATTATTTTATTGCGTCTATGTTTCCCTCAACGTAATATTTAGCCGGCCTTTGCTCTTGTATATTGTCTTTCATAATCGAATATATCTAGAATAGTTATATCTAAATATCTGTGAGGCATTTTAAATTTATGAAAAGACTAAGCTATTTATTTTCGTTTAATTATTCATAATTTTCAAACAATTCAATCTATATTTACCGAATATTCGGCTTATTTCTTTTGAATTATATAAATGTGCTGGTATAATGATGTAGAACATAGTGTTTCAGTAGAGCGAATCACCTTATTAAATACCAGCAACTATATATAGTATATATAGATATAAATACTCAACTACCTAATAGAAGTTGTCTAGATATTTGGCTTACAGTCTCTTAGAAAACCGGTGTAAAATGCTAATATGGCAAAAAAAAACTGCGAATTTTTCATTTCCGTGAGAACCTTCTTATAATAAAAAAAAGATGAATGAAATCCATAAAGAAGTAAGGATTAATTTTCTATATAAAATATATCTTTTATTGGCTGTAGTAGCCATTACACTCCAAATACGTTGGCAAATGTACATTATTAAGTTTTCTGGAATCTGTGTACTATCTATTTCAAAGGAATAAAGTTCCTGTGTTATGTCTTATCACAAAAAGTATGAACGGTTTATAATGTAAGCAGTGTTATTTTTGTATTAAATTTCATTTAATCTAGGGCATGTAGGTACATTTTGTTTGTCGTAAGGAACGGTAATATTTACTCGACATGATAATAAATGTTATTAATTAAACATGCCTTTAAATATTTGCTAATCCTTAAATAAACTGATAGAAATAAATTAATTTTGCAACTGTTACTTTATTGTGAGATATTGTTTTTGCTGTTATTTGTGCCAAGAGGGCCCATACTATTATGCCAATGTCACGTGCGATGGAGAAGACACGATGGAGACTAAATGGTTCGGTAGAAATTACAGGCTCAAATCAATTTTAAAGGAATAGACTCTTTGTAAACTCATAACCTAAAATAAGATAATAATAAATAATTAGTTAAATATAAAATGTTATTAGATTTAATACAAACAATCAAAAAACTATTACAGCTTAATTTTACTGCGCTCAAAGTATTTGCATAAAAATTTACAAATTAGACTAAACACAAACTTTAAAAAATTCATATGATGATTTACTGTAGGTAAGAGAACATTCTGTGAGATATTTGTTAAATAAATTATTCAATTCGACAAGATAACTGTCAACGGTTTCTTTTACATGTATACAAAATAATGTCGTGTATAATTACTATAATTGAAGGACACTATTCACTTTCAAATATATTCCGTTTTAATTAAGCAATTAGTATAGCAAATGATAAAATAACTAATAATAATTTGAACAAACGGTCTAATCGTAATTTTTTTCATACAGTCCTTAAAATAGTACCAGGAAAACATAACACCGTAGAGGTCATGAACGGGGATGTACAATTGTACAACCTTTAATATCTTACGTTCATGGTCAGACTGGCGCCAGTGGTTGGGCGCCACATGGCCTGTTTACAACGACCACCATTCATTGCGTCCACAAATCGCAGTTTAATCTCTATTATTGTAAATGTGATTGATATTTTGTTGATGCCAAGATCAAGGTTAAATATAAAGCGAGGTACATATCATTGCAAATATTGTATTTAAAAATAAAATCGTTTCGTTAGAAGGTTTAATATTTTTTAATTTTAAAGACCGTTTTCAACGTGATAATAATATTTATTATTATTCCAACTTATTACAGTGTGAGTATTTTATGATTTTCTCATGTTTAATTTATTTAGCCGCACGATATCAATGATTTCGAAGAAAAGTTGCTTGCAGAAACAATAATAATACAGTCAAGTGATGTGAAATAATTTGTTTACGTCGTGAATATCCTAAAGTTATTTCATCCTGTTCATGAGATTAGCCCTGATGGATTTCTACGAAGTAGCGGCTAACTCTATTAAGTATTCCAGAACGAACTGCACTTATAGTATTCTCGTAAGTGTCGGTAGTGGAAACAACACAATAAGTAATGACACGTCGTGACTGTAGGTTTCTTAACTAAAATTATTGTAAAGCGAAATTGTTTTGTCGTGCGCTGTTAATTAATAATAGGAAAGAATAGTTATAAAAAAATATGTGAGATAATATTTTTAAGATATATCATTTACATTTATTATAAGCTGTAGCGTATTGTTTATTTATACACACGTTAAATGAAGCTTGTTAGCGCTCGATTATTGCCAGAATATTCTTAAATATCCCGAACAACCCAACTTCAATTATATTTTACTTTATCTCGCTCTTTTATGATATAAATGTATACAGATGACAAAATGACATTTTGATAGATAATATTGATATAGTTCTATTGTATTTTGTTCATTAAATCAATAAAAATATGTGCATTATAGATTTTATAAGACTTGAAGAATCACATTGATTTTAGTTTTGTTTTTTTTTTTTAATTAAAATGTACTTACTGCTCTACTCAACTTAACCTAACAAGAAATGTTTTGTATATTATATATACACGATTAAAAATACAACAAATCATATTGTTCTCATAAAATAGGCCCGATTGAGAGTCATCGCAAAACAATAGGATTATTAGAGCTTGCTTTGTAATCATTGTCTTGTCTCAGCGGTGTGTTCAATCTCGGCTGACCTTTAATTCGATCATTATATCTCTAATGTTTATAAGATATTATACTTTTAAATGATTCACAATATAAAATACGCTAAATAATTTGCTTGTTAATGAGTAATACTCTTATCGTGCAAACGTAATCGTCAAATGTCAATAACGCAAGTAACGTGTTCAATTGACATTTCACGATTACGAAAGATCTGTGATAGCGCTATAAACCTTGCTCTTAACAACGTTGATTTTGATATATATTAATAAACGATTATATAAGAGCTATAGAAATGCCAAGATCTTAAACTATGATTGATAAAAATGGGTTTTTTAATGTATTTTCGTCGTTTTGTCAAATTTGTCCGCAACTAGACATAGATATACTTCCGTACTTTGGAGGGCACGTAAAAACGTTAGTCTTGTGTCTGATCTCTCTCTCGTTGTGTCGGATTGCCAAGCTATGAGGGTGAGTGAATGCTCTTTTATTTGTGCAGAATTTATCAGAAACCGTGTCCAATATTCGACCAAGAGAATCTTATCTATAGAGACTATTAGATTATCTTATAAACATAAATATTATTTGAATGTCATTAATATTACAAATAAGAAAAGTTTAAGAAACAGTAGCGCTTGATTTTTATTTATAATCTTTCAAATGATATTTAAAAACATTTAATGTATTTATCTTGCGTAATGTATATATGTAATGTGTGCTGTGCCGAACGTGTTTCTTTTAAATAATATTCACCGTCATGTAGGTACGTTAATTAATACATTTTAGTCATATTTATGATACTTCCTTATCTAATAATATCAAAAAAATCTGTGTCATTTTACGAAGTAAATAACAGAATTATAGTCTTAAAAACATATATGACCAAATTTATTGAATGGTTACAAATAAAGACAGTTTAAACTCAAGATAGTTTGAACGTGTCGAATGGTTGTAATTAAAGGTCTTTTCAAGATAAAAAATTTGCAGAATCGTTTTTCAGTGCGCCTCTATTTACTAAAGACGTAAAGGTTTCAAGTATTTATGTTCAGCTAGACGTAGTAATAAATCGATCTTTTCAAGCAAACGTTATCAAAACTATAACATACACTAACATTTATTTGGGATGTGCCCTTTATTCTAAGTCAATCTTTATATATTTTTAATTGCATAAATTATTTGTCACAAAATATCAGTTTTAATCAAGATAAATAATATATTCACATGAAACGTCTTCTTGAAACGTGAAAGGTCGATAAATTTATGCAATTATTTGCGTGCTTTCTAAGGCACGGGGGTATAAAAACAGTGTTGCTATAAATTATTTGTTAATATAAAAATTGAATGGCTCTAAAACATTTTACAGCTAAACATCAATACTTTGTAATGCATTGGGTGTGAGCCATTATCATTACATACACTACGGATATAACCTCTTAGTTACATTGGCAGCGTGATACGGTATGGAATAATGAACTTCTTGCAGTACTTAATATCTTTGAGTAAAGATTTCCACCATCAATTAGAGAATTTGCACATCTGCCTTCCCAAAAAGGTATCAATCACTTTGTCACATAAATTATCATACATATTTATATTTAAATTAATATTAATTATACTTTTTCTGATCTTATCTTGGCGAGTAAAACTTTTATAAACATATTTCTCTGAAGCTCCTTAGTTCAATTAAAATGAGATTTAAATTATTATCATATAAGATAAGTATTAATAAATATTCATTTATAGAAAGTTGCAAATATGATTAGCCAATTTTATTGTACATTTAAGACTTAAGATTATATTGAAATGTATTAATATGATTACATTCCTCGATTTTATTGGACATACATTCATTTAAAATGTAATTTTATAAACACAAACGTTTGTAAGCTGCAATTTAATTTTAACATAAATTTCACATTTAACATATAAGCCGCGTCCGTTCTAGATTATATAGGTAAAAAATATATCCAAAAGTGCGAAAACTTTACTCAGAATCAATTCCTTTAAAAAAATTTAAATGCAACATTGCAATATTGCGCTTGATTATCTCGCGACTCCGACGCCCATTTGCAGTGTGTGCATTAAATTAATTTTATTCGAATTTCACACTTTTTAAGGTCAGTAAATTAATGCTGGTACGTAATTGAATGCTCTTGCAAAAACAACTCACAGATTAAGTAGTACCTTAATAAGGGTACTCTTTAGAATTACTTCTTTATACGACAAATCATAATATATTATTGTTTTTATCCGAAATCGAGATTCCGAGTTCTCACATTCCTTTACGGGCGCGTATTATTAGTCAAGGCCTTAAGAAAAAGCGTATTAAAAGTAATACACGTGATGAGTACATAGGAATGTAGTCCTGACCATATATGTAATATTTAAATTGCTAACTTTTTTTAAACAACAATGTCATGTAAGCAAAGTTGTCTGTAATTTTTCTAGCTAAAGATTCATTACCAGAATTAACGCTTTCTAAGAAAATTGTGGTTTAAATGATAACGACTAAATCGCTATCTCGATTATGTTCTATTAATCAAAATTACCATCGTATTCAATTGGTTTTGTACATCAAATTGAGTTTATTTTACAAGTTTTATTAGATTTAAAAACATACTTGATTGGTATTCATATACGCTTTGAATTTGTAATGTAATAATTCCAATTATTATTGAATTAATCACCGCTCAATGACTTGTTCATTTGTCAATATTTGTTTACTAAATTGAGCTAAACTCGACGTATCGTTTGCTTCAATTCGGATCGTTTAATTCGGGTCGATCGAGGGTTCGAGTAGAATCAGCTGCACAGAAATGTTATTGCTAACATAACTAACATTAATTTAATTTATACGTAGATAACATATATTTGTTTTTTTTTTATTTTGGAAATTATTTTTTAACTAAATTTGTGTATTAACAATAAGGGTTTTTTTTTAAAAAACGGTGCATTTAGTGTTAAGAGACGCTGTATATAAATAATGCTCGAATTTACAAACGCATTGGTAATTCTATATGTACTCATTGGACTTTCGTATTCAGAACGGATCGCCTTTGATCTGGCGGTGCGTCCTCGGTCCTCGCAGTTCGATCACAATTAACTAAACGATAAACGTTACATATCACGCTTTACATCATATCAAATTAGACTCTATAATTTTGCAATAAGTGTTATATTGGCGTGGTACATTTTTTTTAATTTAAACCTTTTAGGTATACTGTACGTAATTTGATATGTCGCTCGCCAATAGTCCTCGTTCACACCATTACATATATTATGTGAGAGGCAATTGATTCTTATTTGTATTGCGCAGTTCAGATTTCAACCAAAATATTTGCAAATTTGAAAGTCTTGGCTTCCTTATTAGTCGAAAGTTGTAAAAGTTTCCTTTATTTGCGTTTTGTGTTAGACTTCATAAATACGAATTTTTATTTAAAAAAATAAAATGTTCAAAAATGAAAAATAAGTTATATAAACTCACATGTGCTTGCTTGAATATTTTCAATGTTCTATGAAGGCATATTATAGATTTATTATACATTTTTTTTATACCTGTCAACGTAGCTGTCGCTCAATTATTGATCATTACTTTTTTTTATTAATATTAAGATCTTAATTATATACAAATAAAAATAGTTATTGTATAAATCATGGCCGCTTAGAACACTAAAATAAATAATCAAGAAGTATTAAACATAAAGCTACCACCGGTCCGCAATGTATATTCTATCGAGTAAACCGGTAGAATCTACATTCCGGATTTCTATTCGATAATATTCAAAAATATAAAATCCAAGATGTAAATAGTAATCTTAGTCATTGGTTTGTCATATAATACATAATAGTTTAAAAATGTTATCTTCAATAATATTTATAATATATGACTAGGTACTAGGGCTCTACTAATCATTTTTATAATACATCGGGAACTACCGAACACTGAATAGTTTCAGCCGATTTTAGTTTTTTATTTCTGTACAGAATACCTTACCCACTTACTAAAGTAGTATGGGTAGATATTGAACTCTGCTATAGTTTTTATAAAGTAAAATTCTAAATTTGTTGCGATTTACATTTCAGTCAATATTGCAAATGGTCAGATCTCAAGTTACGCATGGAGACAACTCGTCAATGTATTTGTTCAGTTAAAAGAACAAACACTATTTTATGTTAACATAAAATGACGAAAAGTGTATATATGTACCCCGTTATATTTGTGATAAGTTAATGACTAATTCAATGGATTAGTTTAAAATGACATATTGCATCCGGTATGATTTATAATCTTTCGCTTTAAAATTTTTAGAACGATTCACTTATAGAAAATAACAGGAAAAATAGCAACCGTTGATGGTTATATCTCTAGAGTACTAAAATTTATTAACGTAGATATCAAAAAAATATTTCACGTACTCTTTAATACAACAGCTGTCATTGATAATGGTTTCATCATTGTTTATGTTTTTGTTAAGATAAATAATATATTAATTTGTTATACATCGCTTACAAGTAAAAGGTTAATAAACTTACTTGTGTCGCACTTCCGTATAAAAATTGCGATACGACGTCCGTAATATACAGTAAATTTAATGTTTTCTGAAATTATTTTATATTAATTATAGATTAATATCTCAGTTATTTCTTTGTTTCAATTTGTAACGATCACGATCACGAATCTAAATGATTAATCTATGATACTTCTAAGCATTAATTGATAACGATAAACTATTTCAAATTGAAAATTATAAAGGTACTATTCAATGGGTACTTATAAGAGAAATTCATGAGCTTCGGGCGCAGAGAGAACCGCGCAGGGTTGTTCGGACCTTGTAGGCGTTAAATGCAAATCGCTAGCGTTTCACCGCAGGACAATGCGGTCGACGTGTTGCACGTCTTGTAAACAGCACGGACGTGGATTGTTGTTCTACTTTTTTGGTTAAGTGGTCGTCCGTAAACGGAGGTGCATAGGCCGCCGAAGAAATACCGCAGGCGGTACAATGCCTCGTTCAGCGCGACCGTACATGGGAAACGTGGTGTTAAGGCACCGATTCTCAGTTGTACGATATATTCAAAGTACGTATCGAACCATTATAGTTAGCAGTAAAATTTGCAACTCTGGCGTTGTTTATACTCGCTTACTGTGCATTTAATCGAGTGGGCGGATAATTCTTTTTTATTTCATATTCAATAGCGACCTATTTTTCGAGTAACATTACATGAACTCATGCAATTCGCGGTAAGTGTGAATATAGATCGTGCGGAAACATTAACTTCGGTACATCAAGAGAATGTCGAGATGAAATTATATTTTATGGAAATGGACATTGAATCGGAGCCAACGCTCACTGCATTCTCATAGCGCGACAGTTATGCGGGCGTGTGTGCGGGCACGATCACTGCGGTATGTCTCTCGACAACAATAAGACCGCGCCTTGTGCCATAAACATTCTTTGCCACAATCATTACGAATATAACCTATAAATTAGCACAGAGCCGATTGCAAACACGCCAGTCAGCGTCGAGGGAATTCAAAATAAGGGCTCGGCCCGTGTGGTGCTGTCAATCTCAATGGGATAGTTGTATGCCGTCACTACTGACGACTTTCTGTCACTTTGTCTCAACATAATCTCTGCCAATTAGACTTTGAGCTCACCTCGGATACGGAGATTTCAAGCTATCACCACAAGTATGAGCAAAATGATCGGTATATGGGCGGTATGACTTATTGATGTCAGTGCCTCTTATGATTAGTTAGGTATTTGCTATTTTTTTCTATAAAATGTAAACATTTCCATCAATGAAGAAAAATTAAGATTCTACAGATTATATTTAAAATTGACTTTCCTTAAAATATTTTTCTTTCATAATATTTATTAAAAAAATATCGTAGGTATATTGAATAAGATTTAGATGATATACATAATTATAAAATACGTAAGCATCTTTGAGGGAGCGGCGTTATGTCATATTTATGGGCTAGTAAAATAGATTCTTCAATCGTCTATTGAAGGATAATATATTTAATATTTGAGATTTAGTATGAAATTCAGATAAGAAAACTGTAAATAGAATAATACAATATCAATGTTATCTCGAGTTTGTTTGAACTGCATGTAGGTTAACAGTTAATTAGGTCGAGTACTTAATGTTTCGATGGAGTTCAATTGATTGTTTTATGTAAGTGAATAAAAATATTGCTAAGATAATAAACTATGTGACGTGAGACGTCAGTTTATAAGGCCACACATTTTGTTACTATTTATAGTACTGAAGCGCAACGAATTTAATTGTGTTAATAACAAGCTGAGAGTTCAGATTGAAATAGTGGGACATTATGTTGAAGAACGTAATTGAAGTTGAAGATCTTTATTATAAATTTAAAAGGCTGGAATCGTAAATTACAAACCTTTAAATTACCTAATAATGGGAAATTGACTACTAATGATTTGAGGAGAAGTTTTGGTTATGCTTCCAGAATTTCATCCGACACATGCTCGCTCAGCATGTGATTAATTGCAAATTAAAATTATGAGCATGAAAGAGATGCTTCTGTACTTTTTGAATCCACTGGGAACTAGAACCTCCAGCTCGTCTATAACAAATATAATCTCAGAGCGGTGTAACTTAAATATATGAAATGACTTGTGTGGACGCGGTTTAAGGAAAAATAATGAGGTTTTTTTACTTGCATCTTTAAGGTATTTCTAATAATAATTTAATTTCGATACCAGAAAGTATTTTAAAATTATCGAATATTATTCTTTTATTATCAAGGAGGCGTAGGTCTCGAACTAAACATTTTAGGAGAAACTTCTGCTTCCATGCAGACATCATTGTAAGCGACTAGTTATTAATAGCAGATATATATGTTTTAGTGAAAAATTTAAAAATAATAAGATGAAATGTTGGCATAGTCGCAGCTTCTGTTCAGTCAATCAAGAAGACATGAGACGCGGTCACGGCGCGTGTTGTAAGTTCCACTGTTACGTCATACGGTGCATCGTCATTTGTTCAGAATAGTATCGTTACTGAAATACCTCTTCACGGCAATACAGCGGAGGTCAAGGTGCTGCATAATGAATTAATTTCGCGTAATTGCGTAAGACCTTGCTTTTGTCTTTTATTTAGCAATTAATCTTTTTCCGCAATAAATTACGTTGTTAACTGAAATTAAAAAAAAAAAAACATCTAGGAAACAACAAATTTTAAATGACTTACACGAAAATATTCACAGTAATGTATCCACGAATCTGAATTGGTTACGAATATTTTAATATTAATTATTATTGCAGATCTCTCCATCTAAATAGCGCGCGTTTCATGAGGATATCGATAAAATTAATATTACCAAGTACGAATAATAATAATATTCAAGTATTCATTGAGTTTTTATAGAATAATATTTACATTTTATCGCTAAAGCTTATCCTTACATAAAAGGTTTATGAACTTAAGATTGAGTGTAAAGAGATTAAATTGTTTTTTCCTTGGCATATATTAGGTTTGCTTATATTGATATCGAGTGTTGCTATTTAAGAAGTCAACACAAGCACCCGTAAACAATGTTCATTTGTTTTTTTTTTGACTGTGCGTGTTTGGTTTTGTGATTTACAGGAGACAGTTACGATATTTAAAATTCAAGCAAACATTAATGCGAACAGAATCTAAATTGTTTTGTGGAGTGATACGATATCGTAGTTTTACGTTGCAAGACAACATGGAAGCTGATCGATACTAGATTGTGCTGAAATAGGAAGGACTTTCCTTGAAATCGATAATGTTACACTTTTTGTTACGTTGTTTTATTACGAATTATTGATAGTTTTAAGTGTCGTGTACGCAGTCTATTCATGGTATCGGTCGTGAACGACGTCGTCAGAGCGGCGCCTGGTTACATCACGCGATTGGAAAACTCGCCGCGTCGGAGAGGCCTAAAGACATTAGACCGCGATTGGACTCGGAATTAACTCGTCTCTAACTAGAAGTCATGTCACGTCTCTACTCTAGGATACTTTCAAAAGTTTAAATTTACTTTAGAACGACGTTAATGAGTGACGCTATTCGTCGAGGCACCTTGAGTTTAGCTGATTTTCTCTATTAAAGTTGTGTGTGTACGTTTATAAATATTCATTGCGCACATAGACGCTTAACGTTCTCGGCGCCGCGCAGCAAGCCGAGTCAAAGGTGCTCGGCATCGTCCTTCGGAAATTCTCTTCTAAAAATAACAAAAAACGGTTAAAAATAAGAAATGTGTTTATCGGATAAAATTATACTATCAATAATAACGATAAAAAACATCTCGAGATGTTAACCTGCATTTAAACTGAATATATTTTACGGATTAATGGGATATTAACATTCATTTTCAACCGACTAATTTATAGTAAGCCAATGACTTATGACTGATCGATTCTAATGCTAACGATTGGACGTCTACGCCTGTCGATTCCAGCTATTTCTTGAATTTGCATGTACTGTAGACTTACACGTCACAGTGTGGCGCCACCCGCCTATAAATTTAGGACTGTCTCGAGCATTAAATGAATTCTTAGATTGAATTATGAATACTGGCGCCGAGTTGTACTAGATCATAATCTACCTATGGGTATATCAGAGCGTAAACAGGTCTAGCTCATCATAATGTTTGCCAGGGTTACTTCGATATTGCTTGTATAACGCATACTACCTACGGAGAAAGATATGATAAGACGATTTATTAAACACATAATTCATAGTCTTAGAAGTAACCTATATTACTTTAGTGTACGTTTATTGTGATGTAATGTGTGAGCAAGCGATTTCATACATATTTTCTTAACATAGCAGCTTTTTTTATTTCTTCTATATTCGAATATATGTATATTTATAAAATATCTTAAGTTAAAAACAGTATAAAGTCTTGGCTGGTTTCAAATAACTCGTTAAATTCTAAATGAATCGTTATAGATTTCAATTTTGTTCAATTGAGAAAGTTACTTAAGATATCAGGAAGAGATAATACTAGGACAAATAAACTTAATCAGATATTTATTCTCGAAACATTAATGTAGGTAAAATGAATTTATAGGCGGTAGGAACATTTATCAAATTCGTCGTCAAATCAGCTGCATGATGTACAATGCCGTAAGACATAACTCGAATTCCGTGTGAAGCAGAACAAGAGAATATTGAAAAAGGCAAATTCCACCGTCGCCGTCTGGACGCCGATTCTGTTACGATTGAATAATATTTGATCCAATCAACCCGAATGGATGGGTCGGTGAGGTCTTGCGAATCGGCCCTTACCCGTTGGTCCTTACTTGCGATCAATTGATTGCACGACATTTTATTATGAGACAGTGAATAGCATGATAAAGCTTTTGATGCTGTACCTAATAACTCAGTAATGCATATAGACTTCAGAGATGTTTAAATGAATATTGTAAAAATACTTCAACTTTTTTTTAGGTTTTGTTTTTCTAATAGTTTTATTAAGTGTTGTATTGTTACAGCTCCTGATGTCGTACAAGAGGATAGTCCAACAGTTGTGATCACGACTAATGAAGACGAGGAACTGAGTACAAAACGTAAGAAATCATTTCTTTCTTAAATTCCTTCCTTCTTAATATATAAATTCTCCTTAGCACTAACAATTTCTCAAAATGTCATAAATGTTATTCTCAGATTTCGGCGCTTTGCTAACCGGTCGTTCGCCGCTGTGCATACGGCGCGATGACATGACAGGAGTCCCGGTGGCTTCAGGCGTAGCAACCGCTCGCTTTACCTTCCGACGTCGCCACCTATTCTGGTCGGTTCTACTCGGACCATCTATGGTTTTACAACCACGAGCCTTAGCTTTCCTAGACAGAGGTGGACGTATGCTCCTTGAACATCCTTTAAAACGGGCGCCGGGAATTCATAAGACTTACGAGGAAAAAACTGATAAGGTATTATTAAATCGCAAAATGTTTGTTGTTGTTTAATTCACTTAATCAATCACTTCTCTTAGATGACTCAATGAATTGCCTTGTTTACAGTTGTGTGGCGTCTGGCGTCGAGTGCCTCGGGAATATAAGCGCTTATTGAGAGAAGGCTCTTTGTATGTCGCCTTGATTTGGGGTGACGAGCGTAACAATTCGATGGAAAGTGCTCTCAGTGGTCGAATAAATAGGTACGCTAAGAACTTTTAATGTTGTACGTAGAAACATTTTTTTTTAATTTGGTACCGATATCATATATGTAGTATATATTTAAAGATGTTATCAACACGGAGTGTACTGCATGACGCACAAAGTGCGAGTATGTGTAAATACGTTAAAGGCCCGTTAATATCTATGCGTGTCAGGCGTGCTTGTAACAAATAATCGTAAAATATAGTATATATGAGCGCTTTCATAAAGCGTAATGTAACTTTATATGCACTAACGTTTCCGATGCATTACAATCGGATGCGTTACATCTGTATGGAGCATTTGTGTCTTAGGTATACACGCGGTCAGTCAATTACCTTAATTTACTGTTTACATTTTACAGTTATTTTACATAAATGCACGCGAAAAATACTGTTTGTGTTTTATTTTATCTTATTTTAAATAAAGTATAATCTATAGAATGGACATTAGTGTTTATTGTGAATAGCCATACTGTACAGTTTGAGGATTTAAAATTAAATATTTTCTATCGAATTTCATATTAACAATTTTAATATGCAAAATTTAAGAGTTGGTTTGATTGTTTGTTTGATATTGTCAATCTCTGGATTTACCAGTCGGATTTGTAAAAACATTTTTTGCGTTATATAGTCCATTTATTGAAAAATGTTATAGATTATACAAAATCTGGAGTAGTAACATTTAACGAGGATGAAACCACGCGGAGCTGCTAGTATTATATATATATAAATAATATACATATATACTATTCCCAATACATTACTATGCAATGAAGCTTACCCTTGAAACAATGTTCCAAGGATGTTACGAGTAGCCTCATTGTTCGTATTAAATTAACCGTGTGATTAATAACGGAAACTCACTCTACTTCGTCAGATATAAGAATAGGTACGATTAAGTAGATATATTAAACGTACATATATTTTATTTATAAAAAAACGTTAAAAGGCTTAAATAACTTCTGCTATAGAATAGGAATATTTCTAGAATTTGTTATTACTTTGTTCATATGCAGTAACATCATCTTCTCCATAATGGCTCTATTCATATTGTGATTAATGATTTCAAATTACAGATATCCAGCGCTTTCTACGGAAATGTTTACGTCTCTGCTTGAACCAGAACATATACCTACGACGATCGGTAACGGACCTTGCGATGATTACCGCTCTCCAGGGCAAGAAGAAGGTTGGTGGGGAGGAACAGCTGTTGTCACGGGAGCTGCTGGGGCTGCCCCCAGTTTGCACTTGGCTATCATATACAATGGTGTGTTCATGCCTGCTACAAGAGATCCATCCGTAAGAGTTCTGCTGACGCTCCCGGAAAGAAATCAAACGATTATTGACGAGGTTCGAGGTTCAAATAGTTTTCGAAAAAGAACATTAAGAAATTATTAGACAAATTGCTTTTATAAATGATATCATATTATTTTCAGATACAAAAAGTTAACAAACCGGGTTACGAATTAAACATATTGGAAGTTTCTACGCCTGTGTCCGCTGCAGAACTGCGATCACTGTCAAGAGGACGTTTGCTACTATCCGTGGAAGCTCTACGCACATCAGAACGACGCATATCTGGTAGCGTCAGGCAAAGAGCAGCTTGTGAAGTGTTCCATGCACCATTGATAGCTGAAAGACCACCTGCAGCTGTTACCCCCGAGGGTCTGGCATTGTTATATATTGACAAGGATGGATCACTTGTGTATGATATACAGGTAAATTAAAAAATATTAAAGTTTTTTTTTAAAGTAATTTTTCTTCGCTGTCTTTCGTTTTGCACCGAAGTTTTTAGAATAGTTAGTTAGGTCTTAAATCTTGTAAAAGATAAATTATACTTGCATATTCATAATCCTACAAAAAAGTAATATTAAAAATTAAGATGAAATAAATGAATGGGGTCATAATCAATTTTATTTCGAATTCAATAAAGAGAAAAAAAACAAACAATTTTGATTCTTTATGCGTCTGTTTTACGGTCTGTATAGTTTATTTACAAATCTGTTTTGACTGGTACAGTAAATGTATTCAAAACAAATTCATACGGTATTTGTTATTGAATTAATCAAAATGAATTCTCATACAGATCCTGTATTGTAACTCAATGACAAGGGCGTTAAGAATGTTCTAGTTCATTAACCTTTACTGATTCACTAAGTTAATTTCTGTTTGCTCATATACACACGATATTAAAATCACTCGCTTTTCGACTCGCTTATAAATAAGTAATCGTTTATTATTATATATATTTGTAGTATAAATGACCTTAAGGTAATCAACATCTTGTATATTCACGACAATTATGATTATGAAATCCAAATGCGATTAATTTTAATAATTAATTTAATAAATAATTAAGCTAGGTCGATTTTTTTGGTCGGTCGAATTTCAGTTCTATATTTGCTTGTCCAAATTTGTTGCATCAGTTTTTCGTATGCAGATTTAGAACGGAGTTTATAAAATAATTGGTTTGCTTATAAGCATTTTACTAAATAGAGGATTAGTGGTGATATTTTAAGTTTAGAATATCGAATATATCCATCTGTTTTTTCATAAATTCTAATCTTTGTAGATAGAGAATTTGAGTATAGCAGATCCGAAGATTACTCTAGTAGAAGAACAAAGCAAACGTCATTCGCAAGTGGAGATATTAGATACTAGAATTGGAGTTCTAGCCAGACCAAGCGCTCGCATTTTCCCTCCATTGTACGAAGATCAACTTGCTGTTCATATTGGTTCAGATACAGGTATAATCGATACACAATTTGTTACATTATTTTGAAATTTATACAATAAATAATAACGTTCTACTAAACATGTTGGGTCTGTATAGGGATGTAGATTCATTTCACAGATGCCTGAACTATTCTGGTTGTGAAGAAGCTAAGATAATTGTAAGTTACTATCTTGATGTCATGATTATTTTTTTAGGTCCGCCAATGTTACGAGGCAGATTACTGACTCGACCTTTACCAGACGCGGCTAGCTCTGGACCAGCTCTGTTAAGACGCACAGATGTTCGCATGTCTCCCTCGATCAACCCGGTCGCTGGTCTCGCGTGGCTGTCTGTTGATGCTTTATGTGGAATGAATTATGAGGTATCTACTTATACACTTATATACTTTGGTAATTTTTAATTTGTAGATATTTACATTAAAATTTTCTGTTAGCAAATGAAAAACTCATGGAATAACTACCCAAATGAAAAAGTGTGATTGTTATTTTTAAACAAAATACATGTATCAATAAAAGTTCAATCTTATGGTGTGTCTGTAACGTTTTTTTTTTAACAATTTTTATAATGTTTGACATAATATGTCTGCTCAAATATAAACGTCCAATTAATTGCTTTTTTAAATAATCAGGCGCATATTTTAGTAATGTACCTAGTGGTACATCATTTCGTTTTAAAAATTTCAGGTTGTAATAAATGGTTACTCCGGTTCCTGGTCCGCGTGGCTCGACAGCCATGCAGCTGGGAGCCCTAGGGCTTTGGCAGGAGCTGAAGGTTCTGTTCTAGAACCATCAGCGATGGAGCTAGCGGCTTTGAACGCTGGCAACGCGTATCTTAATGTTCGAGCTTCTGATAATGACACTGAATTCCTGCGTACGCGTTTACCACAGGTAAATTAATTAGATATTATACGTTACTAGGTGTAGTCATTATGTGTCTTACTGTCAGTGCAAGTGCCATTGAATTTAGCCTAAAGTTTGCCTAAGTCTCGTAGTTAGTGCCGCATTAGTTATGTTCCTTACACAGAAACTGTTAGTACAATCGAAATATGTACATTAATATCATTCGTAAGAAAATACAAATTAACTTAAAATATAGACTCATTTAGACATTCGTATGTATTCATATATATTACCTACATAATCACATACTTACTGAGCACACAACATTTATAAAAGTTTAACATACCATACAAAAGTAAAAATGTATAATAAAAAGAAAAAATAAATATTGTTACATTTTAATGTCATGAATACGAGTATATTACTTATTATTTAACAATAAATCCGGTTTCGTTTAGGATATTCATTGACTAATCTTCTTCATATTTCTAGTATTGTAATATAGCCGTGTGTATACAAAAGAATGTAATATTAATTTATTCCATTTTTAATTTACTTATGACATTAAAATTTTCACGCTGCTAAGGTTATGCAAATAAGGTAAGCTACGCAATATAGTATCGTTCATTTGATACAGATGGCGTTAACATCTTTTTTCAATAGTCATTGGTTTATTATCTGAAGTTTCATTAGTTTATATTATTATACACGACGATGATGATTTCCTTCTAACTAACTTCGGTTACTATGGATATTTCCAACGGATAATTACCAAGGAGATATGCAGTTATTTAAATATGTACCTGTGAATAGAGGTTACAGTTTCTCGTAATTCTATGTAGCGGCATCCAAAACGACTTATGAGATTGTTATATTGTTTAGTAGTTTTTTTTAATATTAAGCTCGAAATATGTATCAAGTAAAACTTTACATTAGTAAAAAAACTGTCTTAGGCTAAAATTAGTGTCTTCGTTTGGTATAATTTCTTCTGACAAAATTAGACAATTAGAGAACGTTGGATAATTTTATAAAGTAGAAATTGCACAGTAATAACTTATTATTTTATGTCATATAGATAAGCGTGCCACTCTCGTGTCTCCCAGCCGTGCCCGATTCTGACAACGAATTGAGCGCAAACTATGCGCCGACGCACGTCAATTCGCCCCCACCTGACAACTCACTTTCTAACACAGCCTCGTGTTATTATGCCGGGAAAACGTATGAGGACGGTGCGCAATGGATGTTGACCGAGGTAAGTTATTATTATTTTCTCCATAAGATTTCTAATCTCAGCGCACGCTTTCATTGAGCAGATTTTATATATTTTTCTGATGTTATTATTATCTTATAAGTAAAAGGAATTCACATTCACCGAAACTAACAATTTATCATTTTATCAGTTTTAAAAATATAGTTTCCATTTTATGAAAAAATATAACTTTAAATAAAAGTACAAAAAAAGGAAATATTATTTTGGCAATTGCTAAATGCTAAATATAATGATGATCAGGGGATAGCCGTGGTAGCATACAACATTGCTTTTTAAGATATTATAAGATTAAGCAGATATGCCGGAGTAGATGAACATATATCATCTCTTTCACATTCATTTCATATTCTTAAGCCTTCTTTTAGATCAAAGTAGTTGAGTAAAAAATGATAAATCTAATATTTATTTTAGTCTTGCCATATGTGTGGTTGCGTGCACGGCGTGCTGCGTTGCGACCCCGTACGCTGTCCGCCTGTAAATTGCGCCGTGCCCACGATACAGCCCCCAGGACAATGCTGCCCTATTTGCACTAGTAAGTCATATTTTTGTCAAATATTTTTATATATAATATACCTATGGTCTGATAAATACTTAGGCATACAATATACTAGTTGTACACAGAAGCGGGTAAAGAGTATTCACTAGTCAAACGCTTCGATTTTCCTTATAAATAGGTCTACCCTAAAGATCAAACGATCATCGTTATACGAAATGTATTATTTATTATTATTGTTTTCGTGAATGTGCTATTTAATTTTATAACATTATTTGTTTCAAAGACATTTGGCTATTGTTATTAGAATATTCTAATAAGAACAGCAATATTCAAAATTATAATAAGGCCATTTTTTTCTATTTTCAGATTCAACTAGTGCTGTTTGGAACGAATCACATGGTTGTCACCTTGCCGGACAATATCATGCACCTGGTTCTTCTTGGCATCCATATTTAGTACCAGGAGGCTATGATACGTGTGCGATATGTACATGCGAGTTTCCGACGCGACAAGTGAGATGTCCACGTGTTAGGTGCCCGCCATTAAGATGCGCAGAAAAAGATGCATATAGACCAGATAAAAAGGCGTGTTGCAGAGTTTGTCCAGAGGTAAAGGATAATATGAGTATAATATTGTTTCTTTATTTTTATTTTGTAAAATTTGTATAAGGCTATAATTAATGTTTTTTTCAGGTCAAAGCAAAGAAAATAGAGGAAGAAACGCCTAAAGATCAGGGTGCGCCGCGAACCGCAGAGGAAATTCTTGCGGAAGGCGGTTGCAAGTTTCCGGACGGGCCCCTGCCTAATGGCAAAGAAGTTCATCCATCAATACATTCACACGGCGAACAGAGATGTGTCACGTGCCGGTGCAAGGTAGAACGCCATAAAGTTTTTCACATTATTTAATTATATTTAGGGAGCCTTCCTTTTATATATTCTTTTATATTTTTTTTATATATTTTGAACTCGTCGTTTTAAATAAAAATTAACCAAATAGTAATGCTCTAGACATTAAGATTTTATTTTACCATTTTTGTTAATTAAAGCGATGTCACTAATAAATGTGACGTCACTAGTAGTGACGTCACATTCACTGACTGTAAATCTTTTAATGTAATTGAAAAGGTTCACACTGTTACATATTGCATCTGTCTTTATACAGGACGGCGAAGTGACGTGCATCCGCAAGCGATGCGGGCGGGCGGCGTGCGCGCGCCGACGCCGTGGCGACGCGTGCTGCGCGTGCGCACGCCACCGCCGCCAGCGCGCGCCGCCTCCGCCCAGCTGAGCGCCGCGCGTCCGCGCCCCGCGCCCCCTCGTCGCCCCGCGCGCCCCGCGCCCTCGCGGACCCCCGTCTATACCCCAGACTGCTCCTAGGCTAAGTGAGTGAACGCTTCGCTCTATAGACTGATATATTTTTATGTTCTCTTTCGATTCGAATGAGTCCGTCTAGTTTAGTCGGCGTGCGGCGGTCGGCCGAGCGACTCGGAGCAGCCGGAGCGCCCGGCGTCGAATATTCGCTTCCCACCGGTATTTTAATTGGTATTATTCAGAAATTTGTTGGCGCAGGGAGTGCTTCGCCGACCGCGTCGGTCGTCACGATCGCACGGAGAGTCAGGAATGTGAGCGCGGTCGATGTTAAAGATGTGCCATATTTTCTTAATGTAAATAATAAATTATTAAACTTTATTATACCTATGTGCATATTTATTTACGACTCTTAATGTATATTTCGTGGTGTAGCGATCGTATCATGTATTTTCGACACCATCACAGATTGTATATTGTCGTCGATTCGATCATCTCTATTTGTGCATTTGCTTGTAGTTTTATCTTTACGTTATGCCACACTTGTACATGTTACATATTTTATCGGTAGCTCTTACCGTATTTAATCAGCCTGTGTTAACTCTAATATGTAAGTAAACATAAGTATGCGTAACTTAAGTTCGATATGTTCATGCGAGTATCGGCCACAACACACTTTGTAAATACTTTTTACACAACGTTCTACTTATAATGATATATGATAATATACCTAATGATATTGTTCGTTTAGTGTATGCTGTTAAAACCGGTAGCATGGTTACACACCGTTATAAAGCAATTAGAATTTAGTTAAAGTGAATTTCTTGACTAGTTTTGTTTAATTACTAGGTACAGTTTTTATAGTTACGTAATTAAGGAAGCTAGTCCAAATGTGTTGATGTGATGGATACAATGCCATGTAGCTAGATATATGTCTGCTTTGATTGATATTGATAAATATAATTATTATTTTACGATAGACTAAATCTAAAAGTATTTAGCTTATACGGCAAACAAAATAATCGGGGCTTACTCTGTGAGAATTTGCCAAAAATTTGTAAACATTGTAAAGAGAAAGGCGTTTGTGGGATCTAGTCCATCAAATTGTGAATGTATTATATTGTTATACTCACGTTATTGGCTATCTAATTTTATGTTTTTTACGTAATTAAAATACGATTCGATTAGGGCACGATTTATTCTGGTTTTAGTTCTATAATCTAACCGTAGTGAGTAATCACAACTATGGCTTGCGAATAACATAACTAATAGCCATAATGGGTACTATAAACTTGCTTGTGTTGCATTGTTTTTATTTGATAATTATTTCTAGTAGCCGACTCGATTATTTTCCCTCATTATACAAAGGGATTTATATTTATATTTGATTCTAAAAATGTTATATGTACCTATTGAATGTATTTAATTTGGAATATAAGAATTAAATCTAGCTAGACTTGTGGAACTGGTCAAAATTTCTGTAAAACGCCATACAGTTTTAGTATGCAATAAATTACCTGTGAATTCAAACATGCTTTTATTTATCCCTCAACTAAAATCCATACTTAAAGTATAAATATTATATTTACCTAATATTCTAAAGGTGGTGTTCGTACAGAACATAATATTTCTGTAATTATAATACCACATGTTTTAATAAATTTAAAATAATAATGAATTACTATTATCTTTATTTATGTTATAACAATTGTAATTATTTAAAAACAGCGGGAAATTTTACTAAAAAGATACAGTAAAAATGTAAATTTCATAATCATTTATATTTATCTATAAATCTACAAATCAAATCTATTCTGTAAATAAAGTTTCTTTTAAATATTGAATTTCAATAAAAGCTTGTTACTCATTTAACATATATTTTATAATCCAACGCGACATTTATAATGATGATTTAGTAAGGGCCCTCAATGTATCCGCCATGGCATCTGCAACAGTGTCTGCAATTTCTATAGAAGAGTTGACACCCATGATACCGACGCGTAAGGCTTTACCTGCAGTGGGTCCGAGGCCACCAAATATCAAGATATTGTGTCTGCAAATGAAAAACATATTTAAAATTTAACACGTGACATGTAATTAATCATATATGTATATATTTTTATAAAATAGGTAAATGAACTGGCAAATGGGTCATTTGATGGCAAGTGGTCATCACCTCCCATAGACACCGGCCGCTGTAAAAAATGTCAACCTTTCCAAATATTTATACATCGCCAATGCGCCGTCATTTCTGGTAATTAAGATGTTATAACTTAGATACCTTGTGAATAATATAAATAAAAAAGCAAATAAAAGATAAAATAAATACATTAACTAAGTCAGGGAATAATGAAATAACAAAATTGTTATTAAAAATCTCATGTAAATTAAAAAAATAGTTTAAGTAATATTATATGAAACCGTATAAAATAAAGAGACAGAAAGAGAAAAATACGGAAAGGTCGTCTATAGGTGGAAAATGGGTTTTTCCTCACGTGACGATTTCTGCCAGTACGCGTCAAAGGACTTCGTTACAATAAATTGCTTTATTGGCTTGTATGATAGTTCAATTTTTAAGTTATATCAATGGTAATACACATTGATTTAGGAAATAGTATTCTTAATATTTCATTGTAGTGTACAATGAAATATTAAGAATACTATTTCCTAGTCTATACGAGTTTAATTAAGTACCGACGAATATACTTTTCTTGATATTTAGGATTCTGTTGGTATACGAATCAGGTCTTGCCAGCTACAAGTTTTTCTAATTTATGTGATCGAAATCAAAGTGATCATTTACGTGCTGTAACTGTGTGAATTTTATGTTTAAATTGTTATAATCGTACTTACTTTGCTCTAAGATACTTGACAAATTCCATGTAATCGTAACCAGACGGTAAGACTACAGTGGTTACAGTAACCAACCGATCTTCCGGCTTGGGTATCAGGAACTTAAATCCATATTCCTGCAATCGTTTGTGAAATTGAGCTGTGGTTTGGACGTGGCGTTCCCAAAACTTTGGAAGTGTTATCTTGCAAACTTCCATCAAGCAGCATCTGAGTGCCCAAATCAGTGGCGGACTCATGGTGTGGTGGTACCTATGTATTTAAAATTAATAATAGGTATATAACAACTGTATCTTTTTGGATAAATATATATATTTATGGAATCAATCTTAAAATTAATCTAATACTGACATTCTTGTGTTACCGTAGCAGTTCCATTGTTGCGCCAACAACTTGATGTCGAAATAAAAAGGCGGATCATGTTTTCTGTTCTTTATTTTCTCTCTGAAAAAATAATAAGCTAGTAAATATATGATTATAAAGAATTTGGAACGACATATTTTTGTGTAATGTAGAGAAACTATTCAAAGGTAAATAATTGGATATTAAGCGAAGATCGCGACTTTAAATCCGGGCAAGCAACACTATTTTAACGCTTGACTTGTCTGACTGACTTAACACTAGTGGAAAACATCGAGGGAAAATATGTTTGCGGATTGTATTCACACGTGTCAGTGGCGTAAGTCCATGCAAAAATGTCAAATTAGAATAAGCTCTTTTCCCTAAAAATGGGAATCGGTTATGCTAACAAAATTACAGCAACAATACTTACTCGGCTCGCTTGCTAAACGCTACCGGGGAGATGCCAGCCGGTCCACCGAGTGCCTTTTGGGTTGACGTGTACAGGGCGTCCACACCCCATTCGTCCATAAAGAAAGGTTCTGCGGCTATTGATACTACGGTATCAATTATTAGGAGAGTTCCATATCTATAAAAGAAAGTTATTTGAAGTATTAACATACTGATGTCAGTATGATTAACGATTTGTAATTTAATATGAGAGGTATATATTATATAGAACTATTAACATTTCTTAATCGGAAGACATACGTGAAGGAACAATTTTGTTAATTTGTAAGCCTATAATGTAATATATTTTTATAACTTTCTAGATTCTTTTTTTATTTTGTGTTTTATGATACAGTTTGAAAAACATCGACCACTAAGCGTAATTATTGGTTATTTTAACTGATTTAGTAATAGTAATTTCAATTTTTATTTATTGATTTGTAGACTTTTAAGTATCGTACATATATGCTACGGAATACTCATAAGCGAATTATGGGGGTTTAAATAAAATGAATTATCATATATTAGGTCCTTACATATGAAACTTTTAATGTAGCTTATTACCGTACGATGGAAAACATGAAATATCGGTATATTTCCAAGTACGAGTTTTACCGTGGCACCAGTGCTGCAGAAACAGCTCGAAGAATTAGTGATGTGAACGGCGCTGGTCTCGCAAAAGAAATCATGGTACGTTTTTAGTTTCAATTTTTTCGTTCTGGAAATTTCGACCTTCAGAACCAACCACATGAACGGCCGGAGACCGAAGTGGAAAATGAAGAATTAAAAGCTATCGTGGAAGCGGATCGATCACAAAGCACTTTAGAAATAGCTGCAGGCTTCGGGGTAAATGATAAAATTGTATTAATCCACTTGAAACAAATTGAGAAAGTAAAAAAGAAAAAAAATTGAACGATGGATACCTCATGAATTGAGTGAATCGAACTTGTAGTATCGTAACATAGCAGTATCGTAACATAGCAGTAAGTATCGTAAGTATCGTAATCGTAGCAGGCGACGCGTGTTTACGCGTGTTTATGTTACTTTGCTCAACCGATAAAATAATGAAGGGATTTTAAATCGAATCATTACTTGTGATGAAAAGTGCTTACTGTACGATAATCGGAAGCACTCGTCACAATGGCTGAACCCTGGAGATCCAGCCAAATCCTGCCCTAAACGAAAATCGACTCAGAAAAAGTTACTTGTAAGTGTTTGGTAGACTAGAGCTAGTATCGTTCACTACAGCTTTCTAAAATTTGGCCAAACGATTAAAGCAGATATCTATTGTCAGTAACTGTAAACAATAAAGAAAGAAGTAGCTGCTAAAACACCGAGATTGGTCCATCGCTCTAGGTCACTGCGGTTTACGACAACACAAGACCACACACTGCACAACAAACCATCACTAAGTTAGATGAGCTACAGCTGGAATGTCTGCGACATCCACCGTATTCCCCAACCTTGCTCCAAAAGATTACCATTTTTTCAGAATTTGGACCACTTCTTCTTCAATTTCACAAGGAAAAAAAATCAACTCCTATGCGGTAGTCTAAGCCGCGTTCAAAGAGTTTATTGATTCTCGCTCCCATGGTTTTTGTAGTAAAGGGATCAATGAACTATCTATGAGATAACAAAAATGCATAGATAACAACGATGCATACTTTGATTGATTAAATATAATTGACATAAAAAAAGAGTTTATATTCCTTCTGTAACGCCAATTTGATATGTAAAGACCTAATATATTGAGCAAATATTTTAATACAGAAATAAGTCCGAACAAATTCTCCATCTTAATTTGTAAAAACACGAGAGATTTGTTCACTGCAAGCACATTTTAAATGTCTGCACAGTTTGCAGATTTTCTATTTTTAAAGTAAATATTTACGTTAAATTTTCGCCGCGTTCTTGCTCGTTTCCACTGCATGTTAATTGCGGACTCCTTGAGAAGATGTAATTAAAAGAGTTTTCAACTTGGAAGTGTTCTGTGACCTAAGTTGCGAGGAAAAATATCTAGTCGCGGGGGAAAGAGATAGGAGATGTAATTAGATTGTTCAGTTTTCCGTGTCTCGCTTCGGTACGAGGAATTAAATAGTTTTTCTGCTGAACTTTTCCCCGTTTTCAGTTGTCGTGAAAAGTGCACTCGTGAAAATTCTGTGACGTAATTTAGCTTATGAAGCAGATACGCTTTCTTGCTTTTGCACAATTAAAAGTGGTATAGTTTAGTTCTCGTGACAACGCGATTCACAACGATCAGAACGACACCGTGACTTAAAAAATAAAGCGCCTGACAAACATTTTTGACGTATACGTATGTATGTTTGTATTATTACAAAGAAATAATCACTTAACATCAGTTTTTCAACATTTTAATGCTCAGCTTAAGTCGTCGTTATGTATTAACACAGGTAATATTTCACTTATTCTTTCATGAACCAAAGGATGTCAAATATAAACATGGATTATGTTATGTGTGGTATTTCTATACAAATACAAATAAAAATGATATTTTTAGTTTTTTTAAATGGCTGTCTTATATATATATCTATTAACTATTTCTTACTTAGCAGATGTTTCTTTCGTGCTTATCGATTACTAAATTTTTCAAGACCAAAAGATACATTTATAGAAATATGTATTAAATTATGGGCATGCGTGTTAATCACTCAAAGTTTTTGTAAAAAGTTCATTCTATACTTTTATCAGAACTGTCAGACCCTATAAATTGAATAAAATAAATAAAATCAAGCGTTAAGTTTAATATACTAGATAAAGTCTATTTACTAAGTAATATTATAAATTAAAACTAATAATTAAATAACATGACACAAATAAAAAATAATAATCAATGGGTTGGAAGAAACGGTGAAGTTTATTTACTAATTCATTTTCAAGGAAACATGTACGCTATCTGTTTGATTGCCCCTTTTCATGTAACAAAGAAACAAAAGTCGCCTAACAAACAATACCAAAGCTTGTCATGCAGGCGGGCTCCCTTCGCGACTCCACTAGCCTTAAATCATATAGCAGCGTGACACTTTTTACTAACAAGAACTCTTCCCACCCATTCCTTAGAGGAGGAAACTTAGCACAGATAAAAAATAAGCCTTTTATTATTCTTGTATCAAGCTTTATATTACAAACGTCCAATTAAAGTGGCGGGTGAGCCTGTGTTTACTTAACTAATGGACGTTCCAGATTAAAAATAAACACTTTAGAGGCATGTTGATGTTGCGAAAAGCTCGCGTGCTATAAAATATGTGAATTTACCTTTAAGAGTGTTGGCGTCACACCACCCCCTTATTGTAATGTGAGACTTACATGCGATGCAAATTTATAGGTTAAATATGCACAATAAAAATGAGGTCGAGTAGCCGCAAGCCGGGCGCGCGGTTGCTGTTCTACAAGGGTGTTTAGGAGTATGCAAATTTTTAATGGGTGATAGCTTTACAGCCTTTGTTATGGATGTTATACATACAGCGTTGTCTGTCTTGAGCCTTGTTCACTTTTACTAGATATAGCAGAATTGCTTTATGTTTTAATTCATTTGAAAATAATATAATCAACATTTACTTGTGGCACAGATCTCCAAGTCCCACCAAATTCTGAACGGTCCCCGTTGAGGAATCCCCATGAGTAATGAAAAGGGCTGTTGGCTTTAATTTCTGCAGCTCTCTCTCGATCTGTTCCAAGCTGAATGTCGTGTAGAAAGGGATCCGAAATTGTACTGCGTTTATTCCTGTAATCAATTGGTTATTAATTTAATTTTGCCTTGGTTGTCGTAAATGGTATCATCCTTTTAATTTTAAATTATAAATGACTGAAGTAATAGAATAAATAAGATTATACCTAGTGTGTTGTTAAAGCAACACAAAAAGTCCGTTAGCTTACTTCATTACCACGTTAAAATAACTAAAAACAATTCGATTTATGTTACTGTACATCAAAATCAAAACTTTTGAATGTATAGAAAAGAAACAATTCGTTTTTCTAATAGAAGGTACAATTATTTATAAGGTGTAAATCAAAAACATTCTTATAAATACGTTTTGTATGTGTAGGACTTAAACGTCTTATTACTCGTAATTTAAAAACGATCGTTTAATGATGGACAGTAATAAATAATTATTCGTTAAATATAGCCGTTTGGCATTAGTCATTGTCCTAATACAAGTCCATATGTAATTTTATAGGTATACAGTATATTTTTAATTTGTACTTGCAATAAATAAGTATACACTAGGAGTAACTTCACTTACAAAATAATAGCATTCATACAGGTAAACAAAAGGTATTCAGAAAACTATAATTTTAATTAAAATATATATAAGTTTACAATGTATACTTTTTTTAATCAATTACAGTAATACTGCGTGACGGCTCCCTACGTCCCTACTCAGTCTGCTATTACCCAGCGGAAATACATTTTGCTGCACTTTAATGTAATTTTTCTTATACATATATTCCATTTTTTATCCTTCTTAGTACTTTTGATGGAAAATATTCTACATTTCTATTTAGTTATAAATAAAAAATAATAATATTATGTAGCCTTATCACGACGTTATATTCGATTATATGCCGTATTTAAAAAATAATTACGGTTTTTTTTTAAATTTTCCTTTAATATTTTAAACTATCGTCATAGAACTGTTACCTTAAAAACGCTCGAAACAAGTTAAATCGAGATCTTTAACGCTCGTTTCGGAACCGCAAAATATGTTAATATACAGATATTGTTAGTCTTTGATAAATATATATGTATGACATACATAAACTTTATTACCTTGTCTTTTAGCCATATCGTAGGCTCGTTCGTCCCAAATGCCCCTCGTCGCGATCAACAGAGTCTCTCCTGGTGCTACGAGATTTGTGATAACAGTCTCGATGCCTGCGTTTCCAGATCCACTGACAGCCAACACAAGATTGCTTTTAGTTTGGAACAGATACTTCAGTCCGGCTCGAATGTCCGCCAACACCTAGAAACAGATATTTCTAAAACTATATACATAACGATTATGTAAAGTAAGTTATCCGATAGTAATGATCACTATTAAATTCTAGCGTAAGATTATTTATTATTCAATAAATATAATACGAAAAATAAATGCAGGAATATTTTCTATATTACATATTTATTTCTATATACGTATTATAATAATAAAAGATGTGTTTTTTAACACTAAATAAATCGAAAAAAATCTCGGTAAAATGACGAACACATCCTCGTCGACGGTCGTCCATAGATATTGGCGCTGTAAGAAATATGAAGCACTTCTTAATATTTCAACGCGATTGAAGAACTTTGTAATTACATTAACTCACTCACACTTAAAAAAGTAAACTAATATTACAAAGTAGTAATAATTTATTGGTAGTAAGTGAGGTGTCTCTCTAAAATATAATCTCACATAATTATTTTTCACTTTTAAACTACTTTTAATGTAACAACTTAAAGCATTAGCATTAGCATTAGCAGCCCGTAAATGTCCCACTGCTGGGATAAAGGCCTCCTCTCCCTTTGAGTAGAAGGTTTGGAACATATTCCACCACGCTGCTCCAATGCGAGTTGGCGGAATACACATGTGGCAGAATTTCGTTGAAATTAGACACATGCAGGTTTCCTCACGATGTTTTCCTTCACCGCCGAGCACGAGATGAATTATAAACACAAATTAAGCACATGAAAATTCAGTGGTGCCTGCCTGGGTTTGAACCCGAAATCATCGGTTAAGATGCACGCGTTCTAACCACTGGGCCATCTCGGCTCTTAAAATTCATACTTAATAATACATAAGAAAAACATCTTAAAATTTTATTAAGTCAACATAAATATAAGAAAATTAAAATGTTTGAAGACAGATTTGAAGAATTTGAAATCAGAAATAGTTGGTGTGAATGAAAATTATTATTTTAAAACTAGCTGTACCCGCGACTTTATGCACATTTGAATTTAACAAATAAGTTATTGCTGTAGCCTAAGTTACTTCTTATTACATCAGCTATCTGCCAGTGAAAGTGTCGTCAAAATCGGTCCAGCCGTTCCAGAGATTAGCCGGAACAAAAATACAGACAAACATTTTGGTATATGTACCGTTTATACATACATTTAGTAACACAGACACTCCAATTTTATTATATGTGTAGATAAAAAAAGCAATTTTAGACACTGTATATGGTCGAAGTAATTCTTCTATTCAAGTTAATTTGTAATACATTTCTATTAAATTAGTGTGATAGGAATTGAATAGTTATATGTATGGACCGTAAATCAGTGTTGGGATCCAGTTGCAAATGCAGTTACTGATTCAATTTATTTTAAACTGGACGTCTACTCAATTAATAAAACAACTTTTGTTCTGCAATCTATCACGATTGTCGTATTTTGTTCTGGTTTCATTTAAAAGATACAATGTTGAAAAAACCTTCAAAGTTTTTTATGAAAATTTGTTTTTTTTCCCACGAGTTACTGTACTCCAAAGACACATCTTTGATCATGAGCTTGTCGCAACAGTACAGGTTTATATTTCATACAGTTCTATGGCTATATTAATCTACTTATACAATTTCAGCTCATACAGATGCTTTTTATTAAATACCTCCACTAAAATATAGTTTGGAGTATTTTTTACCATGTTACCCAAGGGCTGTTTGGTAGGACATGTGACATAACATCATTTCACGTCTGTAATATGAATTTAACGATGTTTTACTAATGCAATAAACACATATAATTGACGACCTCCGTGGTCGAGTAGTGTGTACACCGGTTTTCATGAGTACGCCACTCCGAGCGGTACGGGTTCGATTCCCGGCCAAGTCGATGTAGAATGTACGATCAGAGAAATGTATGTGATGTAGTCCAATATTTATTTATTATTTATTATTATATAATAGTACTTACTCTGATTTAAACCCACGATCACTGCTTAAGACAAGCTTATCCTATCCACTAAGTTATCGCGGTACACAACTATTACTAATATGTATTTAAAATAATTATATTAAATTTAAAAATATTTCACTCACATTGAAGAATTCGTCACAAATGGGTGATAGAACTGGTCTAGTGACAGCTTCAGCGACCGAAGGCCACAAGTCGCACGGGCCCGGTCCGCATAAAAGCGGCTTTTTGAAAACACGATCTTCTATCTTCGGTACTGGCACGATCATATGTGACGCAAACATTTTGAGTCTACAAAAAATTAAAAGTATTTTAAAGTATCGGCTGAAATAAATAATGTTTTTATATATTCTTCAAAACACGCTTTATATCACGTATATAATTCATTAAGTTGCTGGCGCTTGGAGCTGCCAGTTAACCGGTGACTACGTCAGATGCATCTCTGTTGACAAATCGGTTTAGAATACCTGACGAAAATAACTATATGGTGCCCACCCAGACCTGCACGAAGCCACCAAGTAAACCATTGGACTGTTCCAGCTCATTATTGTAATATTGTCATGTAATATTTAAAAAGGGAAGGCACAGGTACGAAGTATGGTAAGTACAACTCAATAAGTATTGGTAAACGTGTAAATATATAATAAATGGAACATTTACTGCTAGACTAGTATTGATATTCGGATAAACAAGTTGAAGAAATTGATTATTACTCTACTAATGTTACACTATCAAGTTTGATTATTCCTGGATTTGACTTTAAAGAGCACATCGGTCAAAAGTTGATATTGAATTCTATTTCGGGTTGTACCGAAAATCGTTTATTCATTTCATACCACGGAGAGGCTATTGACCTTTCTTTCAATATACATATTTCAAAGGCGTAAAATATGTTTATATGTTTTTGATCAAAATCGTTTAGATAGACTATTTTCTTATCGACTTGATTTATGTAGTCGTGACTAACAATATCATAATATACTATATTCGTTGTATAGTTAATAGTTCTATTTTTCGCCCTATTGAATATGAACTTTGTCTAAGTGGTGTATCCAGGGCTGCCAGTAAAGCCAACTTATTTAACTCAGCTTTCACTGAAATTGTACGGAAAGAAATCTTATTATACAAAATATCGGAATTGGTATGTATTACTTTCCTTCACTTATGAATATGTTTATAATGATATTTTTTGTTATGAATTTGAAGCTACCAGTCTAGCAACCACCGAAAAACTTACGTCTGAATTTTCGCGAATTTTTTTTTACATTTGACTATTTTTTAGCATCCAGTAGTAAAGGCAATCTGTTATACGAGTTGGATACAAAAGATAACTGCATTATACACTTTCTGGATCCAATTATACGATCTGGCAACCCTGAGAGATTTAAAATGCGACTTTCATAATATGTGTATCATATATTATAATATAGTTCGAGTATTGGTGCTCAAATTACAATTAATAAATAGCGTATGAATTAATAATAAATACTATTTATAAAAATGATTGTGTCGTACAAGTTTTGTTACGATCGAATAAGAAATTTTGAATCAGCCTTAATTTCAATAAATACAAAATAATGTATATATGTACATACATGTGTACTTCAATAAATATAATTATTATCTTAAATAATTGAATGTATTCAAAACATTGTAATTTAATTAAAACCGGATTAACTTAAAAATGCCCAAAGCGGTTATTTATCCACTTCAAGACTTTTATTACATAAAGTTAGCCAAGAGCAAAAAAGTGTCGCGCGTTGTAATATATTCAGCTCGTTGTGACCGATATTTTGGACGAGTAACCGTGAAGTTTGGTTACCGGAATCGGGTTAATGTTTAGATTTAGTGCTAATAGGGTGGTTGTAAATTTGCTGCAATGTTCTGGCGCTATCGGATGGTACATTTGGCAAGTACGCCTCGCCCGGGGCGCGCGACGCTTGCCAGCCTCATATTTGTTCCGCCTGCTATCGCCCGTTGGTTACCGTGGTTTAACAATTGTTTTTATATCCCATTTAACAAGACTCGTTGCAATTACTTCACGCGGTATAAAGTTAGAGCGAGATAGGGATAGTGCGATAGGAAAGGCCGGAGGTCGGGTCGCACGCGATGTTCTGCGATAAGGGTTCTGTTATGAGATTGAAAGTGGAGAGAGGATAAAACAAGTTCAATGTTGCTTCGACAAATTGATTCGATTCCCATCGCAACTGTGGATGTTGTCCCGACGGATGAACGGCAAAGAAAGTAGACAGGCGATCCGCGGAGACCTTCGTCCGTAAATAAGAAGCTGTATTCGAGTGCCATCTTCTCGGAATTGATATTCTTAAAACGATATTCGAACAAAAATCGTGTTTATTTATTTAGGGCAACTAACAAAACATCACGAAAAAGTAATACTTACTTAAAATTCAAATTCAAGTTACTATAACATGTGATAAAGTAACATAATCATTGACATAAATATAACGCTACGTGTTCTTATTAATATAACATTACACGTAAGGAAGAAATAATAAAAATAACAAGAGTTCATATATGTTGCTTACTTAAAATTAACATTTTTTATAATGAATTATCATTATTATTTATTATAAAAAACATAATTTGCTAGTAAATAAGTTACTCGTAATATTTGTTTTATTAATTATAATATTTATTATTAATATTTGTTGGAAGAAAAACTATGTCAAAATTAAAGAGTACTTACTGTGAATATTTATACAATCACTAACACTGTAACACTATTGAATGATTCGTTATAAATTTTTTTATTTACAAGTATCACACTATTCCACTGTCTTGTGTACAAGACGAGTGATTGGTTAAGCTGTTCACAGTAATGGCGGCTTGGTGATAACCTAATAATTTGTATAATTATTATTCAAAGACAAAGATAGTTAAGAGAATGCACTCTTGTACACTCATTAATAAATTATTCTTATTCTTTGTAACCTTACGTGACATTTTTCTTTGTCATTTAATAAGATTAAATAACATTTAATGTTCGTTAAATTACAAATGGTTCGAAATATAGATTTTACTAAGAATAATTTGTATGAAACTCAGTTTTTTCTCCGTTCCAACAATAAAACTATGTAAGTTATATTAATAAAATACATTGAAATTAATTAATAATGTATTTCAATGACTAGTCGATGTTTTTATATCATTTATATATTTTTATTGAGTAATAGACCTTATGTTTATTTAATATGAGTTTCAAGTTGGATAATTGACAAAGATGAAATTAAAAAATTTGTAGCACTCTCTTTGTGTTTAATAAAAGAGACTAATATGGCAACTTTTGTTCGATTTTTCTGTCACAGAGTCATATCCTTTCACTTGCCAATAATAAATGCCGTTTTTACTTTTAAATTTTGAGCAGCTCTTTGAAGGATTATATGAAATTTAAAAAAGGCTCTGTGGATCCGGTTTGACGTAATAACACTAAGTACATCCTTAATGTAATTCATCAATACCGGCAAAGAGTAATACTTTGTACTGCTGTGTTCCGATTTGAAGGATGAGTGAGCCAGTGTAATTACTGGTTTGGTTGATGATGGGTATATGGGTGATGTAAGGAATGGTTAATATTTCTTACAGCGCCTTTGTCTATGGGCGGTGGTGACCACTTACCATCAGGTGGCCCATATGCTCGTCCGCCAATCAATGCCATAAAAAAAAAAGATCTAGGTTTCCAATCGCATCCCAGGCGCATTGGCGATGTACTTCTTAAGCTCTAATGTCTATGGGCTATCCATTTGCTAGTTCGCCTACCTATTTTAAATATATGTATATATTACAATGTAGTATTATACTGTAGATTCCATTTAGAAAAATAAAATTGGGGTGGTATTTGTAAATTTCAAGCGTGCGTGTTTTCATTTCATTTCAGTTGTCTAGATTTAAATAAACTAATGGTCGATTGTAATACTGGTATATTTACAGTCAGTGTTCGTTTGTTTGACTTATAATATTTAAAAATAGAGTGATAACAAGTTCTTAATGTGTTTCCTTTGTAACGGATCAAATGACAAAGATAACTCACACAACGAAACGATTACTTCAAAACCATGACATGATTTTATGATATTTAAATTCCCATTAGTATGGCACTTCCATTTTTATATTTAGAAATAGTTATGTTACGTTAATCAGGCTAGCTAATATGCTATACATGTAGACTGGGTTCAACAAAATAATTAATTGGACTTGTCTGTTAATAAATATACGTTACGTTTACATAGTGTACGTCTGTATTCTCACCAGTCATTTAATATTAGAGAGTCATCAGTTCATTAAAGCCCTTCTCTCCTGTAATAGTTTTATCAACACAATTCAAGCCGAATATCAATCACACACTGACATCAATTTGTATAATAAAAGGTACAGCCATATTAAAAAATGTAAGCAGTCAAAAACTTCAAGTGCAATGTATAGAACACTATTTATTTTCCTAAGATAAATAAATTTTCATAAAAGTTTTGAACATTGGCTAATCTGAGCGTAACAGCCCATTTAAATCTGGCTAGTATGTTAAAGCTCGTTTCTAATGCTATTAAATTCGGACGTAAAGTGAGTGCAACTGCGGCTTCCTGATTAGAACAACGGGCTTACTTGCGCTAAATAAAATTAAATAGATTTTTTTAATGCAGTTCGTTCATTTATTACTGCAATTAATATTCTTTATTCGTATTCTACTGTTTTAAGGTAAATATATATAAATCAATATTTTACTGCTACGTTTTGGTTATCATGCTATTGCAAATGTAATACTTAAAAGGTAATTAACGAAATAATAATGTTTTAAAATGTATTCGTTACCATCTTTCATAGTAAAGGGTGTCCCAAAATTAACGCAAGATTTGAATTAAATAGAAAACGCCGTTTTTAGTCTTTTGATAGTTATATTTTTATTGACTCGTAAAGTACATAAGATAGGGTTATGTATGGAATAACACATCGGACAAATGGCCTCCACGGCTTTGCATGCACATGCGCACTCTTTTGTTGAAATTTTCCATGACCATTCTGCATAAATGTGGCTGAATTTCGTTGATGCAGCGTTGAATCTCCTCCTTTAATGCACGGGTGGTTGTGGGCTTGTTGACATAGACTTGTGATTTCAAATAACCCCATAAAAAGAAGTCTAATGGTGTTAAATCACACGATCTAGGAGGCCAATTTTGATCACCGAAACGAGAGAGTACACGGCCTGGAAATGTCTCATGCAGTAATTGAATTGTGTCACGGGCTGTATGACATGTGGCACCGTCTTGTTGAAACCACATATTGGACACATCAATATCATCCAATTTTGGCAGAAAGAACTGTGTAATCATGTCGCGATATCGAGCACCAGTAACAGTCACTGCTTGACCAGCATCATTTTCAAAAAAATATGGCCCAATTATGCCTCCAGCCCAAAATCCACACCATACAGTCACGCGTTGTGGATGCATTTGTTTTTCGACAATCACATGTGGGTTCTCCGAACCCCAAATGCGGCAATTTTGGCGATTGACAAAGCCATCAAGATGAAAATGTGCTTCATCGCTTAGGATGATTTTGCTCGAAAAATCAGGGACCATTTGTTGATGTTCAATAATCCATTCAACGAACTCTCTTCTCTGTGCATGGTCATTAGGCTTCAATTGTTGTGTTAATTGAATTTTGTAAGCATGAAGACACAGATCTTTGGTGAGTATACGCTGTAGAGAGGTTCTTGAAATTTGCAATTCTTGTCCACGACGTCGAATTGAGGTTCCTGGATTGTCAGCAACACTCTCACGCACTGCTTCGACATTCACATTTGAACGGCTTGTTTTTGGACGACCAGTGTGTTTGGCGTCTCCAACGGATCCAGTCTCCATGAATTTTTCAATTAATCTCTTCACAGTTGACGAAGTTAAAACACTATTCCGACCATATTTTGTATGAAATTTTCGAACTGCAGCCGCCAAGCTTTCATTATTTTTGAAATATTCTTTAATAATGAAGACACTTTGTTCTATTGTGTAACGCTCCATTTTTAATAACCCTATACTGTTAGCTGTCAAATTGCTTTTTTTCAGGGTTGCCAACACTTCACTGCACAAATGGCGGCATATTCAAATCTTGCGTTAATTTTGGGACACCCTTTACATTATTGTTATCGTTTGACTGTTGTTCTTTCTCTGCTATCGTTCTGACAAGACACATTTTACTTTTAAAATAAAATAGTTTAGCCAAAAATTCAAATTCTATAATTATATGAAGCGGTTTTCTAATTTAATTTTAATGTATTCCTAACGCAGTACTTAAAACAAAGTAAAATATTTTTAATTATATAAGTAGTTAAATTTATAAATAAAGACAAACAAATAAATTAATTACATTTATAGAAAAGAAAATATTGATTCATTGGTCATCAATGGAACATTAAACAGACATGTTTTTCAACTGTATTTCAAAATAAATAGAGTTTATTAAAATTTAAATACAATAAGCGTTTGTGATTGCGACCACAAAGCTTTTAAATTAGTAAACTTAGTGGGCTTCCGTCCCGGAAAATGTCTTCCCAAAGATCTTTTCGTAAACAAAATGTAAGGCTGAAAACAAATTTTAAATTAAATCCCCTTTTCTCCGCGAGTTAATGTCCCGTAGGACTTTTCTCTGGTTTTAATTTCCGGAGAGTTTTCATTGAGGAAATAGTTTGATGGGCAGTTATTTCTATTTAGATTATAATGTGTACATATGAATAACATACTAGAATAAACAAAGCAATCATATACGAAATTAATTGAAATTAAAATAAATGCTAGTGTTTTATTCTTTCAAAAATTAAATTAGGATTATGACTTAATGCAATTTTCATCGAGTCTTTCTGGATTTTTTTTCAGTTACTTGATTGCTTAGAATTGTATTTAATAACCTTTTCTATATTTGCTATCGATGTTTGTAAAAATATAATAACAGTTTGTAATTGCTTATAATTAAAACTGCAATTAAGTATACCTTGATACATATTATTGTAACTTTTGTTGGTCATTCTAATAAAAATATATTAAAATTTACGAAAATGATATACATTTAAATCTGTTCGTATTTTTAAACATATTAAGGGAACTACGGAAAAGGAAAGGTAACAAGGAAATTGTACATTTGAGTGGTCACTGACAGCTATAAACAAGCTGTAGAAGCAGGAGGGAAGTCACAACATACAACAACATTAACAGCCTGTTAATTTCTCACTGCTGGGCTAAGGCCTCCTTCTATGCTGCTCCAATGCTGGTTGGTGGATAGACATGTGGTAGAATTTCGGTGAAATTAGACACATGCAGATTTCCTCACGATGTTTTCCTTCGCCGCCGAGCACGAGATGAATTATATACACAAATTAAGCACATGAAAATTCAGCGGTGCTTGCCTGCTTAAGTCCGCAATCATCGGTTAAGATGCACGCGTTCTAACCACTGGGCCGTCTCGACTCTCAGGGAAGTCACTCCCTGTACTAATTACTCAAATGATTCGTGTTCCGAGCTAGGTTAATTCAGTAGTTTTATTGCCTGGCAGAATATTTGTTAGAATATTTAGTAATTGCATACACTGAGCATTAGTCGATGTAAGTCACATCGCCGGGAGGCCATTATTTTTACAGTTCGTTTCGCCGTTCGTGGCCCACCGCAATTTTCATTTAGTTGACTTCACTAAGTTCTCGTTGCGTTGAACGAGCTGCTTGTTGTTTTTTTTTTCTTTAAAATAAAAATAACAACGAATAAAAGCTGTTCGCTATAAAATCCTAACATAAAGTTCAATCCAGATCATACTGACCTGCAAAGCAAAGAACTTAATTATTGTGAAATGTTATGACTTTTCAATAATTTTAGTATTCCATTTTGTCCAATTCTTTTCTAATTTATATACTTTCTTATTTATAAATAATGAAGAAATTCTTATATTTTAATTTAATAAATCTTTTTATAAAAGTTAAATGTTTTCAGCCATTTCTTAGACGTTGAGTCACTGGTTTGAAGATAAAATCAAACTTTGATTGACATTTTGAATAAGTTCAAACTTTTTACATTCGTTAAATCGAGTTTAAAACAAAGGTACTTACGAATATTTATCCTGTAAGGAGAATATTATTTTGTCTAAAATTCCAAATGGTTTAAGTTTCGGTAACTCCAATTTTGAGTTATATCTTTCAGAACATTTTTGGGTTAAAATTTGCATGAGAGATACTGAGATTTCATGGAAGTTATTAAATACTTTAAAAAAATAAAGGATAACGTGTTTCTTCCTTAGAAAAAGTTGTGTGCTTTTTTAAATTCCAACAAATTTAAGAATTACACAAAAAACATACAGTGATACTTGATGTTATTAAAACAATAATAGTCTAGTAATGAGATTTAGTTGAAGTAATCTGCAATTAGAGCAAGCACAAATAACAAATGCTTAATAGCAAATTGAAAAATGTGTGAGTTTTTAAGTACATTAATAGCAAAGTCTGTTCATTGGTTTATTTCTTCCTTCAGTTAAGCGTAACGCTGGTGTTTGTAGGGCTGTAGCCTAAAGTGTCAGGATCGAACATGTGGTTTTCACATCACTAGAGCGTTAAACTATTGACATTTCGATCTCGTTCGAATTATCTAAGAAGTCAGCTCTGAAGTGTAAGTTTTTTATTTTCATCAACCAATTTTTGTCGAATAGTCTATGATCGGGATTATATTACTGAATCATTGCGTAAAGAAATTTGAAACAAAGATAAGTTAGATTAAAACAAAAGTATGAAAATGATTTTCAAAAATAATCAAATTGACGAGGATGGAGTCGAGGGTAAGTGCTATAGCTGAAAAAATAAATTTATTAATTGAATGATTTATTTTTTACTTTTAGTAATTTAAATGGGAATTTGAAAAATTCAGCCGTCTTTAATCTCTTTAACTGGTGAAGTCTTCCGACTTATCGACCCGATAATTGAAATTGCAATTCGAAATGTGATTACCACATATCCATCGGGTAATGTAATTTGTGCAAGAGTTGGTTTAAATCTATAATTATATCAATTATTATATAATACACTATATTCATCTGTTAAGTATCTGAAACTCACGTAGCAAAATTTAATTATTCCTAGTAATAAATACATAGCTTTTCCAATTAATGATGTAGGTCATGAATATTATGTTATACACATTTGCCATAATTCCTGAGTTACTCTAGATATGTTACAGAGAATATGAGATTCGTTGAATAATTATGTAAATAGAGTCATAGCGAGGGTTTTAATTGTGCAGCTGCGTTGTAGGAAGCTTGTACAATTTCAGCAGAATGCGAGAAACAAATAAAGATAATTCTTAAGCGTTCACAGAAAATACGAACAGACGATTATGTTTGAGCAGTTTATTCGTATTTTATTTATATGAAAATATATTTCTCTACGCATTCAATTGTTTTCGGATTAAAAAATACGTGAAATCTTTAATAATAAAATTGTTATAGTGAAACGGATAATTGATTAACCAATTATAATCATTTAGAAGAAATAATAATTAGAGCCGATTTACGAGAAAGTAAAATTTGATTGCCCTGATTATTCTGAGACTCAGTTTATTTTCTAATTGTGAACTGTGCGATTTGTATTTTATTCAAGTCAAAGTCAAAGTTTTTATCAAATATACAGGCATTACACTAAATTTATTTATTAATGATTTGGTCGTGCCTTAACTTGTGTGTATAATAGACAATGATAGTCCAATTTTAGAATATTTCCTAAACTAATACTTTCAAATAACAAGAAATATTTATAGGTATCAATTTAGAAGTTAAACCACTGACTATCCATCCGCTTGTAAGAATGGCAGTCATTTATCAGTGTAAAGCCACTTTAATGTTTTCTTAGCAAACTGACCGCGTTCCAACAACATGATATCCTGTAAAATTGATCACGTTCTCTCCTCTACTTATATTATAGAAATTTATCAGTAAGTAATTTATCCATATAAATTGCAAAGTATTTATTTTCTATCTATATATTTGTTAAAGCAGACAAAGTGGAAAAACCAGTGGAAAAACACGTCGATGTTGATCTTGGAACGAAGGTCGACGATTCAAAATATATTTGCGAATATATTTGTTAACAAATAGCGCGACGTTTTTTTGTTATATCTTAGGGAAGAAACTACTAGACCACATGCGGGCGAAACTATTATACATCTATATCTGTATATTTATACACCTATCTACATATGTATATATGTAACAGAGTTGTCGATATATATCCGTTCCATCGATAGGAAAATAGGCAAATGAGACATTGAAATTGCATATTTCAATTGAAAAATTTAATTATATTACTTTTCGAATTGATTCCAGGATCAAGAATATTTTTTATCAGACTTGATTAAAGAACATCTATCTGCAGGACAAAAGGTTACATGTGCAATGAGGAAATAAATCAATTACGCACTGCCAGCCGGGGCCATGGAAAATAATTGGATTTTGTACAAAAGCGCACTGCAGGGATCTCTAGTTCATTGTCTAACATTTCTTGATGTTACGAAAAAGTTACTCCGACATTTAGAACGGAACCTAATGGCATTTTTTTTATTTTTAAAATATAATTGTTAATTCTACTACAAAGATCACTCTTTTTTTTAGCATTAGCAGCCTGTAAATTTCCCACTGCTGGGCTAAAGGCCTCCTCTCCCTTCAGGAGACATGTTGCAGTTTGGAGCATATTCCACCACGCTGCTCCAATGCGGGTTGGTGGAATACACATGTGGCAGAATTTCGTTGAAATTAGACACATGCAGGTTTTCTCACGATGTTTTCCTTCACCGCCGAGCACGAGATGAATTATAAACACAAATTAAGCACATGAAAATTCAGTGGTCTGCCTGGGCTTGAACCCGAAATCATCGGGTAAGATGAACGAGTTCTAACCACTGGGCCATCTCAGCTCTTAAGGACATATAAAACAAGATCACTCTTAAGGACATATAAAACATAATTTTATTTAAAAAACATGTTAATAATAGTAAAGTGCTAAAGAATTTACTGATAAAATATGTTTAGGCCTAATAAGAATTAATATTTTTAAGCGACTAATGAAATGTATTTCGTTGTAATAATATTACACAGATACAAATTTTACATTTTTGTATAATAATTTACACTGAAATTTTCTTTTTATCCAATATTTACCTCGATGGACGATTGGTCTAGCATCGGGTAGGATGCAATGTTTCACAGAGGTCGGTTTTTTTGACTGTTTCATGCGAGCCGGGGATATTGTGTTATGCGGATGACGCACTTATCACGGTGATAAGGCGCATTTTATAAGAGGCGGCCTGTCTGTCAGTTACAAAAATAGATAGTCTCCAATTCCTCATCCACGTTGGAGTTCAAGGTGTCAATGCGTCCCTTGGACAATGAATAGGCGCGACCTTTCTCATACGCGATCAGTCTTGGGAACTAAAGAAGGAGCTGTTCGCGGAACCACATCGGTACCGGGTGAAAGGATCATGAACGGAAACAGCCTAGGCCGAGGAGTGATTCAGCGCTAGGGAACTAATGAGGTTTTCTGTGCCTCTTGAATCGCTAAGGAAGAAACTTTAATAGGCCGGCCCAGGTTGGCGAGTTATTTTTCTATGGGCAAATCCCGTAATGTCCGTCGACGAGACAAGGTAGGTATCGCGAGATCAAAAAACTAATAAAACCTATGTAGATTGTGGATTTTACATATTAAATTTTATTGGTAAAATAAATTAGGCAGATGTAAATAACATAGCTGCATAATGCCACTGCTTTGCATTTTATGCCAACTTTAACCACATATTCTCATAAATTATAAAACCCTCGATACTAATAAACAAAATTAGTCTTCTGTATATTTAACTCAATAACATTGGCATGTAGTTAACGCTTAAAAGGCCTATAGCTATATTATTTTGACAACTTCATAAACTTTAAGCATATTATGATATTTGAAATTAGCGACCTAAACAGTTCAGTTGACACTAAGATCATGAAGGTTCACACAATACTGGGAAAGCCATTTAGCCACTCCAGTCATCCTGACACGTATTACAGGATTAAGCTTTGCATATTCCACTGAGAGCCGTCTAGCTCTGCCTAGCGCCGCCCAGCGACGCCTAGTGTAGAGGTAAATCTGATTACTTATTCAACTGGAGCAATAAATCGTCAACTCGCTACAGTCTTGCTAACAATACTCTAGATTAGTTATGCGATGCAAACTGTGGAAATGTAAGTCACTGTACCTACGTATTATGTACAGTTTTGTTATACATACAACGAGTGGGTCTCGCCTCTAAATCTATGTAGCATCTAGTTTCATAAGTAAATATTTGTACGATGTATAATAAATTTAACATTGTATAGTTTAAACAAATTAATTTTAAAAATCTCCTATCTAACATAAACGAGCTTCTTGTTGGTTCTTCTCTGTGGATATAAATTCTAACATTAGATTTAATCTTGTTTAATGAGCATACGTAAGTGCATGTATAAAATGTAAAAAAATATGAAAAAATCATTTTTTTTTAATTTATCAATTGGTGTCCATATTCTTGGAAATCTAATAAGCGTATACCGATTTTATTTTAAGCGACGTTTCATCAAATGAATTTATAACTTTCACGTTCACGGTTATACAATTTCATTGTATAACCGTGAACTAAAACGAATAAAAGCAATTTGACTTTATCGATAAGAATAATAAAAAGAGTACATAGTTGTTATTATATATTATAAGAGGGACAGAGAGCACCAATAAATCAAGATAAGAAAATAGGCGAGAAAAAACACCAAATAGTGAAACAGGAAGTAATTTGTTTACACGGACGTTGGAAAAGATCACAATATATAATATAATATTTAGAAGAAAATAATAGTAATATTTCAATATTAGCCGTATAAATATAAATAGCTCAAAAGTTATTAAAGAACTACGACAAAGAATTTATTATTTTATATAAATTACTGGGAATGGTAAATAAATTTTACCTACTTTTAGATTATGCAATAAGAAAATGGATAATATGTACAGGGTCTGTGGTAAGTGTTTTATTTAAAAGAAAAAGATGTTTGAAAATATATATAACGAAGCACTGGCCAGAAAGTTATGCTACTAAAGAAACAATTAAATTATTTTAGAATCTGTAAATGTGGGACTCCCTCAAGGGTCTATTTTTGGTCCAATTAACTTTCTTATATATGTTAATGGCTTGTCCTGTTTGGTAGGTAATAAACAACAAAAATGATTTCGACACTACCGCAGAGAGTTGAAGCATATTGTCCAAAGAATTTCAAGGCACGGGATGCTAAAACACTCACCAGCTACTGAAAATTATCTACCACATATATAGTTTTTTATAATAACTTTTGATTCGAGGATTTAAGTCTAGGTCCTCGGTTTCTACAATTTTATGGGCTATGCATTTCAGCCAAGCCAAAAATATGATATGACGTTAAAAAGTAAAAAAGGAAGTTATTAGAGCAACTTGACTCATTCTTCAATCTTCCATACATTCAGACTTTTGAATAGGGTTTAATACTTTCTAGTTTTTCATCGAATTTACTGCAAATAGTTGAAGCTATTTAATCATACAGTTTCAAAATTGTAGGTTACAATTTTTTGAGGATTTAAATTTCAGATAAGCGGTGATATATCTTGACATGAATAATTTGAAATGATGTTAACTTAAATGAAAGTACGTACGTACATATATCAGCAATATAAATCAATATTATTTTAGTATTAGCCAGCAACATTGTAATGGACAATACCTGTAAAGGAACTAGAACTGCTAATCAATTAATACCTTGGGACATTTTAAAAAAAACTAAGCTTGAAACAGTTATCGTTGGTTAATTTTACATTTTTGGAACATAAAAAGCTGTATTGATATCTAAACGATGAAATGATGAAACCAGATGAGCAATGTGGTGCACTTTATCCATTGACTTTAATAGTGTAAGTAATGCACATCTTAAGCCTTCAATGGGTCGCCAACCACCGCCCCGAGCTATTCTTATACCTGTTAACCTGGCTCACTCACAATTAAAAACCAAAAAATGGCTAAATATAAGCTAAAATTAATTGAAGATCATGACTTCGATCCCAAACAAGCGTCACTTAATTTACATGTTCTTAATCTTCGTAATTTTTTATCTCGTGATAATTGATGAAGGAAAACATCGTAACGATTCGTATGAAAATCTGCTATATATGTATCCAACAACTCGCTGCTCCAAGCCTTAAATGAGGTTTTAGCCCACGCGTGGGACATGTTACACAACATACCATTCAAACAGAAACAGAAATAAAAATAATTGCTATTTAACGGCAAAGTAGCGCATCCACTGGAACAATATTAAATAATATTAATATGATTATTTTTATTACTATAAAATTGTTACTTACAAAAACTCTGTGTTATTGTACATAGTCGATAGCATAATATGAACTAGCATTAGCTTGATTATGAAACAATGTCTTTGTTTAGAATACATATATAAACTTGATTGTAGTACAAAGAGGCGTAATTAAGAGCAGGATATTCGAAATCAAAGCGAAGTTTAATAGAGTGTGGCTACGTGCTTTAAGGTGAATTGAACTGCGACCTCGATGCTGTATAATTTCTGAGCGTGAAATTTCGAGTATAAATCAAAATATACAAATATCAAAACGCCTCGTTCGAAACTGAATATAATTTAAATTGCTTGTAAGGTTTTATGATTTAAATACTTTAAACAATTAAAATAATTTACGGAACTAAATGATGAATTTTGAATATTTCCTAGTATAAATTACCAACTGAAATTAGTCTATTTGTTTCACAAAGCTGTTTTTGTTAAATTAATTAACCTTGCTATGCGGGCTGAACGAAAGAAAAACAACTGTCTTTTTAAAAAGCTCGAAATAGTGTTGTCAGTTCGGGAATACTAATTATGGAGGCGGCACCCGGAAAAAAGTTGGAATCATTATTCCTTAAAATTACCTAACACCGAAGTATTAAATATTAATAAAATATAATATCCTCAAATAAAATAATCTGCGGATTTTGTGCTGTCTGAAATAACGATAGACAGCTAACGGATATGGGGATATTGCTTGATTTTTTTTTTTTTTTTTTTATTGCCCGGGAGGGCAAATGACTCTGCTCCACCTGATGGTAAGTGGTAGCAGAGTCCAAACGCGACGACGGCTAGTGCAGTTGGGAAAGGTGATCTGCTCTAGCCGCCCCCGCCTTGCCGGCCCGCAAGATGCCTCTTCACGCCTCGCTTGAAGGAACCCAGGTCATAAGAGGAGGGGAATACGTGCGCTGGTAAAGAATTCCATGTTTTGGAAGTGCGACAAAGAAAAGAGTTGCCAAATTTCTTTGTACGCGATGGAATTGATGTCACAGTTAGGCGGTGACATCGAGAACCAGCACGCGTGGACTTGTGAAGGAAAGGGGAAGCAGGAATAAGGGAGAATAGTTCCTCTGAGCACTCGCCGTGACACATTCGATAGAAAGCGCTGAGTGCCGCTATCTCTCGACGCAATTGTAAAGGCTCGAGGGTGTTGGTGACCTTTACATCGCCAATAATGCGAACCGCACGTCGCTGCAACCGATCCAAGGCCTCCAGTAGGTACTTAGCGGAGCCATCCCAGAGGTGCGAGCAATATTCAACGCAGGACCGTACCTGTGTTTTATACAGCAGGAGCAGTTGAGCAGGCGTGAAAAAACGCCGCACCTTGTTCAGGACTCCGAGTTTACGTGAGGCTGTTTTTATAACAGCCTCGATGTGATCCCTTGGATTGAGGTCGCACCGAACGTCGATTCCCAGTATGGCGACTTTGCTATGTATCTCCAGCGTGGTGCCACAGAGGGAAGGAGGAGGGGAAAATGGTGACTTTTTCGCTGTGAGAGCGCACACCTGTGTTTTCTTGGCGTTAAACTCAACAAGATTGTCAGAGCCCCATTTGGCGATGAGTCCTAACGTCCTATCGAGCTCAACAACAAGATCCCTCCGTCTCTCCTCAGTTTCCGCCCGTCCAGCCGCTGCGCGTCCGTGGTATCCCCCGTGCACTGTACTGTCATCTGCATAGCAATGTATGTTCCCGAGAGAGAGCATATCATTGATATGCAGAAGAAAGAGCGTGGGGGATATCACAGACCCCTGGGGGACTCCAGCATTCACTACATGGGATTTTGAAGCGCAACCATCAACTAGAACGCGAAGGCTGCGCTTGTGTAGGAAGCTAGCAATCCAGGTGCAGAGCTGAACCGGCAGACCGTATGCCGGCAGCTTGGAGAGAAGACTTCTGTGCCAGACTCTGTCGAAAGCCTTGGAGATATCGAGGCTGACGGCCAACGACTCTCCACGCTTATCGATAGCTTCACCCCAGAGGTGTGTTACGTACGCTAGAAGATCACCTGTGGACCGTTTTGGTCGAAACCCGTACTGACGATCATTAATTAGACAGTGATCTTCTAGGTAATGGATCAGTTGGTTGTTTAAGATCCGTTCCATCACCTTACAAAGAACTGAGGTGATAGCTATTGGCCGATAATTTGCCGGGTCAGATCGATCCCCTTTTTTGGGAACCGCTTGCACATTAGCTTCTCTCCAAGAATCCGGCACACATCCTGTAGAAAGAGACAGCTGGAACAGGCGCGTTAACACAGGAGACAGCTCCGCTGCACACTTCATCAGCACTATGGCTGGTATTCCATCGGGACCGCTAGCTTTCCGCACATCAAGTGATTGTAGCTCTGCACGTACATCACGTTGCCTGATTTTGATGTCAGGCATCTTGTAGCCACATGAAGGAATTGTTGGTGGCAGCGCACTACAATCATTGATTACGGAATTATCCGCAAAGAGTTTTGCCAGAAGATCAGCTTTCTCCTGCGGACTGTGAGCTAGCGATCCGTCCGGATACCTGAGCGGTGGCAGCGAAGGTTGACAGAAATTGCTTTGCACAGATTTGGTCAGACGCCAGAAGCTACGGGAGCCTCTAGGTTGTGAAATAAGGTCATGGCCAAACCGCGCAATGCGCTGTGCATCCGCTCTTGTGTATGCCTTCCTACAAGACTTGGAAGTTTTATTGTAGGTTGCTTTCAGTGAGTCAATGTTAGATGCCCCACTAACGCAGCCATTGATCCACGCGCGATAAGCCGCCTGCTTAGAAGACACAGCATCGGCACATTCGCGAGTGAACCAACGGTTACGCGTACCCTTACTGGCGAGGTCTGAGTTAGGAATGTAGTATTCCATCCCCAACAGGATCTCACCAGCAATAGCAGCGGCGCTAGCTGTCGGGTCATTCTCACTGAAGCAACGCTCCTTCCAAGGGACTGACGCATAGTAATCGCGCAAACCGTCCCAATCTGCCGACTTATAGTGCCAAATGCGACGTTTGCTTACCGTTGGTGGCGGCAGCTTGGCCTGTGGCACTTTGGTAGATATCAGGCAGTGATCCGAAGAACCAAGTGGAGCCCGAACCTCAACCTGATATTCCACCGGGTGGCTAGTCAGCAGAAGGTCCAGTAGGGAAGGCGCTTGCCCGTCAATGTCTGGGATCCTGGTGGGCTGATCAACCAACTGGGTCAAGTCATGCGTGAGAGCGAAAGCATGGGCAGTCCTTCCTGCATGGTCAGTTTTGGAGGACTTCAACCATGATTCATGGTGAGCGTTAAAGTCCCCCAAAAACACCAGTTCCGCGTTAGGAAACTGCTCTTGCGCAGCATCTGCCACCCGACTAAGATGGTCAAATAGTCGGCTTGTCTCCAAGTCACCATTGTGGGATCTGTAGAGGCACACGTAGACCCGACTCTGACGAACCAAGTCCACACGTACCACTAACAGGGAGAAGGAAGGGTCCTCCAAGCAGCGCAGACGGTGACAACAAACATCCGTCCTGACGAACAAGCATACTCCGGCTTTCGCTTTGAAGGATTCTTCAAGCATGTAGCCGGGATAATTAAGGTAGCTTGTATCGACAGGACGGAGTATTTGAGTCTCCGTCAGAAACAACATTGCTGGCCGTGCTGTCTCGAGATGGTGGTGGACAGCATTGAGGTTAGCGTGGAGTCCACGGATGTTAACGAACTCAACCTCAAACAGCGTGGGAATGGTGGGGGTGTGCACCGCTGTACGACCGTCATTTCTTTTATGCACTGTCATGGATAGGGGGAAAAAAGAGGAAGAGACGTGAAGCGAGCGATGCGTTGCCACGATAAGGACGGTCAAAGTGTGGAGCTGTGTTTCCCCAATAAGTTGCCAGAAGAGAAAATAAACCGACCCGCCGGGCGGAAGGGCCCCCGAACCCTCCCGGTAGTGGCCGCCGGGACCCCACCGTCCGGTCACCAACCGGCACGACGGTCCACACCGGGATTATGCGTGGCCTGGTGGGGCAGCCTCGCGAGCTGGTTAGGAACGCTTGGGCCCCTGTACTCTGCCACGGGCGGCCAGCGGAACAACCGTTTCTACGGGTCTCCCTGACCGGCGGGTCAATATACTTTCCTCCAGCATTGGTTCAACAGCAACATCCACCGGACCAACACTTATCGCGACAATGCGCGCTCGGGCACTGGCTGTACGCCGGCTGATCTCGAAACGCGGCTCCAAGCAGCCACTTCACGAGTGTTTCACCATGCGTACGGTGGTAACAAGCCAGGCGGATGATTGACATCCTACCACCAGAAAATTGATTGATTGGAAATTGATTGATTTGTATACTATGGATGTTTTCTAATTATACTGTAAATTTATTACAAATACGTACTATTGTAGCTATTTATATTCTCAGAGCTGAAGACTACGTTGCGCAATGATTTTAACAGAGTTAGAATACCAAGTTGTATCACTGTATACTTGTAATAATAGTAATTTATATACACAAAATCATATTTTGAAAAAAAATATTACATTCACTGTACAAATAAGAGAAGTAAAGAAAAACATCTAGAATTTAGTTTCTGCAACATTAATTTAACCTTCCTTTCTTACTATATATTAAAGACCCCTGGCAGGGCTAAAGATTTTTAAATTTCATGTTATAATACTTTGGTAAATAAAGCGTGTTACTCGGTATAAGATTATGTACATCATAAAAACACTGGAGTTAGCAATGACCGTATAAAGACATACTGTAGTATATTTAGTATCAGTATTTAATAAATAAATAAATTGAAAACGGAACGAACATAGCTACACTCTTATTAACCATTACATTCACTTGGGAGATTAATGTACAAAAACGCTGTATCAGCTTTATTTTACTAATTAACATTAACCTAAATACCGATTTATATATTTCTAACCTTCAAAAATGACGAACTTCCATATAATATTCCTACTAAATTTCACCTTTTAGGTTATGAATTTCCAAAAAATACTAAACATCCGTCTTCAACTCATTATTAATATTTCATATTTTTAACATCAGAAATTATAAACTTGGATATAATTTTTTAACCAATAGATGATAAATTATAAAAAGTTCTCCTTAATCCTACGTTCCATTAGGAAATCTTGTGTTAAATTTGATCCTGTTACACTTCACCGGCTAAGGCTGGACGTTGTATGTCAAATGAAATCAAATCAAATGTACAATATTATGTTACAATATTATTAAGTATATTTTGATTGTTAAAAATAAAATTTGTAATGCGTCACGAAATGTGACTTTGAAAGTCTGTTTTAAGAAATACTTAATAGTAACTGAAAATTTTGTTTTTTAATTAATTTTTTAGTTTAGTAATGAGTTTAAGTTTTAAATTAAATAATATTTGTAAAACTATCAATTTCCTGTCCAATATTAGAATTCGATTCACTTTAAATGTGTAAAAATCAATTTATAACTGGGTTACCGCTGTCCGTCCGTCCGTCCGCTCGAGTGACGGTAATTTGTCAATGTCCAACGTAAAGTCCCTTTAATACGTTCTTCAATACATGGTTTGCTTCTACGGCTCACTATCTGCTGTCTGATAGAAAATTAATAGTCATTTTCTTATTTGCAGAAAACAAACTGATTCTTTGTGGCGATTAATATAAAACAGGAGTATTACAGCAAATCTTTGGTTTACAACTTTTATTTAAGACATAATATTCTGTTTGAGTCAAGGTGGCCCAGCATTTTGAACTCATGCACCTTAATCGGAGATTGTGAGTTTAAATATAGTTAAGCACCATTGAATTTACACGCAAAAGTACTAATTCGATAAATATTGAACTTTTACATCATATTAAGTTATAGTTTTAAAATGAACATGAGTTTATATATATATAGGTATCTATATATCTATTCTTTTATTATAACGACGTAGACGGTAAAAACATTTTTTGCCTTTAAAAAAACACTAATGCCCTGACTGAACGAATGAACGAATTTATAGCCATTGTCTCATAAAGATTTTACCGATTATTAACATTCATCTAAATCTATCTAAGAATTTAAAAGTTATGTTGGAATAAGGAAGTTCACACGTATACATAACTGAATTCTAAAAACCTTAACTCGTATTTTGGAAAGTCGTATAATAAAAAGGTCTATCTGAAAAAAATATTACAAATTTGTACGTTTATATGGTATATTTGAAAAAAATACGCTAACTTATTTTACTAGTTTACTAAACTGACTCAAAACTGGTCAATCAGTATGAATTGTTTACAAAATAAATAACACATCAATTTTTAGAGCTTTTTGTCAACATAGCTTTATGTTTAGTTTTTGTATGCTTAGTTTAAAAAAAAACGGTTTATATCTATGAATGTGTGGTAGGATTGTATTAATGAATATCATTGTATTAGAAATTAATTACAACTAAACGAATTTATTTAACTAATAATTTATTAATTAAATGTAAATGATGTAGTAAATTACAAGATATTCGATCATAAATTAACAAAAATACAGTTTTTCCCATCTGCTTTAAAAGTAAAAACGAAACTCTTGTTGAATCATCTTGTGTGTTTGTCAAGACCATGTCGAGATATCAGGTTGAAATGAACACTTCTCTAAGTCTGATATATCCTAGGGTGATGAAAAAATCAAATATCTAAGTGAACATAATTAAAGGATAATGACTTTTATGTCCCTTTAGTGCCGTATATTTTGATACTCGCACGGGAACACAAGCCTATAGGTATTTGCCGAGATGCAACATTTTGTAGCGCAACTAAAGCCAAAAACTTAAAAACCGTAAATTTATAGTTAACTAATAAAAAACTATTTAAATACTCGATTACCGTGATGGGCGAAATAATTACATACCTACAAGTTTGTACAGAACCCTTGGTGATTTAGTCCGACGCGCGCGTTTTTTTTTTTTGATTTTGTATTGAAATTACGTCCATATTAGTATGATGTTGGTTTACTATAGAGTATTAGAGTATTAGCTTTTCATAAGTAAGTTTTTTATTATCATATATTCGGCTCTCGTCTTTGTTGCGGGATACAACACACATTAGTAGCTGCTAAGTTTTATCTCATATAAGTAAATAAATTTGTGTAATATATTTTTGTAATGCACGAATAAAAATTAAATAAATATATATATATTCTGGTGGTATGTGAAACGATTCGGATGTTCCTTAAGGCAGATTTTAAATTTTACATTTAAATAGTTTTATAGTTTTCTGGGCCAATTGTAAAAAAATTTACAAGGTCCGACAAACGTGTTCCTAGTTCTTTGATTTCGGGTAATAGAACTAATATTACAAGATTATAATTTATATTTTTTTATATAATGTAAATATAAAAAAAAACCGTTTATTTTTAGTTGTTTGGTAATACAAATATATATGCAAAAGCGACAGTCAATATTTTAAATATCTTTATGCTTACATCTTAATTATTTCGTCCGTTTATAAACTGCATAAATACCTCTCTTCTGTAGAACAAAATCATTTATTTAAATAATTATATGCGATACTATAAACTGTTTTGATGTTAAATTTTGTCTACCAAAAGCTAAATCCACGCATAAATCAATCTCTCAACGCCTAGAGGCGCCATGGTAATATTCTTGGCTAAGGTAGATCTAATGTACCGTGATTCACCACGAAATTTATGTTCATTTGCCTTAATTTATGTTCGTACAAATGAAATGTTTAATTATTTAATTAAGCTACATTTGATATTGCTTTAAAAACAGTAATCATTTTAGTCGAGTTTGTGTTATATTAGGTTTTTTGTGTTATATGCTGGATGAATAGAGTTTAATCTTCTTTATAATAACCTTTGCCTGATGTCTTCGGGACTGATTTGGCCACGGCGGCTAATATCAAGAGAGACCAGTCAACTACTCAGGGCATATTATGTTGGTGAAGTATGAGCGCAAACACAGATGCACTTTCTATTCACTGCACAGGACCGGGAGTGTACACAATTCCAATTTTTCATGGAAAATCCAATAATTTTATCGGTCCGATTCGGTATCAAAACCCAGGATCTGCGGCCTTATATCTAGCCACTAGACCAATGAGGCAGTTAAACCATTCACCTAGTTGACAAACAGAATTCCTTAAAAACTCCACTTAATTTCGGATCATGATCTTGGTAAAGATCACAACTCTGAGGATGAAAAAATATTTTAAAGAATTTTAAAAAATGCGTAGGAAATATCATTGTTTGTAATTTCACGCGCAAAAATGCACTTTCGGAGGCCTTTTGAGACGGCAACTTGAAATGAGCGGGGATAGCTTCGGTGAGGCGCAGAAGCAAAGAATTTATTTCTTAAGCCAAATGCTAAAGACGTTTTTGTTTGAAAAGTTCCTTACTTAAAAAAAAAACAGTTTACTCATTAATTTCAATGAAATCCAGTTAATTGACAAATTAAACTAAAATAACACGGATAATAACGTAATTTAAACTTTGAAATATAATTATGTAATCACAAGAGTTATTTAATTAAAACAAGAACAAGTAACTCATAAAACTGAAACTGAAATCTTTGTCGGCAACGCGTTCATCCAAAATTACTCGGTAACTTGCCACCAACTTATACTACACTCGTTAACAAACTAGCGTGAAAGTTTTAACTACACTTACGCGATTATACGTGAGACATTTCATACCGAACTTTGTATAGAAACCTGGCGTATATTCTATTTCAATAACACTTAAGTACTATCTCTATTTCTAAATGTTATTTCTTAACGCTTCCCTAGTAAAGAAGTTGAAACGGACCTTACATTAAATAATAAAACGTATAGTAGCAAGACCTGGATTAATAGTGAAGCGCCTGTTAATATTCCACTACTTGGTAAAGGCCTGCTCACCTGTTAAAGATAAGGCTTGACTACAAGATAACTTATTCAATCACGCTACTAGTTTGTGTTCACGTATGTACATTTGGTATCAGAACGTCAAGTCCACGGTCTGCTCACGAAGTTTTCGTTTTTTGATAAACACGAGACGCATTATAAACTTCGCAAAAACATTCAGTGTTTGCGTTTTATGCAAGGCCGTTTGGGTAGGTACCACCCACTCATCATATATCCTACCGTCAAGCAGCAATACTTAATGTTGTTGTTTTCCGGTTTAAAGGGTAAGTCATCCATTGTAACTATAGGTACAAGGGACATAACTTCTTGGCTACCAAGGTTGGTGGCGCATTGGTGATGTAAGGTATGGTTAATATTTCTACCGCACTGGTATTTATGGGTAGTGGTGTGGTTCGCTAACCTATCTAAAAAAACGCAGTTTGATTAGATTATTAAAATGTTCTTCAAAGAGAGAAGACCGCTGTGTATACGATATAATTTTGCTGTATAAAGTGATTCCTTCCGCTATAACCATAATCTAATAGACTATCTAATACGACCGGACAGAGTAAAGGCGCAGATTTACGTAATTTCCGGTGCATAGGAGTGCAAGCGTTGCCAACTTCTAAAATCCCGGCTCCTAGCTGGACTCTTATGTCTAATGAAAAACCTATGAAGTATATCTGTATAATCTGTTTAATTACAAGAAAATTCGCTTAAATCTATATACAAATATAACTGAGTCACATTTAAAATTAACTATATAGGTTTAATTTGTGCGACTTTCTGACAAGATCTTGTTGGCAGAAGCAAGCTAAATTGCGGTCGTTAGAAATGCGAGGATCGCTGAAATGAATTTTTATACGACAACATCTATCACAGTGTGACTTAATCACACAACTTTATTCCCTACACTATTTCTTCACTATAAAACCAGAATGGACAAATTTACAAGTAACCGTTTTGTTGTACAAGGATGCAATTTCCGCTGTAGTCGCCCCGAATCCAGAGGGAGTTAGTGTTATGATTTATTCGTAAAGGAGGTTTAATTGCCTTACACATGATCGTACTGTGTATTAATTAAAACACTTCCACAATAACATTAAAGTTCCAACTAATTATACAAAATTGTTTTGTTAAGATTTTTATTGATATTCTGATAATGTTTATTGTGATTTTATTACTACCGATAACATCAATTGTGATATTATTTACTAGCCGTGTTCGCGGTTTTCCTTTGTTAGATTTACATTATGCAGTTATTTCAAATTTACAGAGAGACACTCCGTTTTATTTATTTCTATAGATGTTTAGATGTAATTATATAATATACAATAATAAGCGTAAGAGGTGGCGCCTAGTGCATTTTCCTATGTGTGTTTGTAAGGTAAAAGAATATCCCTAGTTTGTAGTTCCCAATACTTTACTTTCGTTTCAAATAAATAAAATAATGCCTTTCTTGAGGGCGTACATCTAACTTGCGGTTTGTTATCAGAACATCTGAAGCGGCGCATAACGAGGAAGCAGAGACAATGTTCCTCCCTCAGTATTTCCCTCCACGTGTACTCGAAATAACAAGGGTTCTATTTTCAATTCCTCCGTATTCTGTGGTCGTATAAGCATAGATGGCTTATCCTTAAAAGGAATAAGAAAATTCTATTATATTTGTGCAATATGTTGTGATATTTATATATATTGATATTGTGAATCATCATATGCAAATTTCTAATAATATTTTAGTAAGCATGTGATATAAATTTAATCGAAAATTTATTTTTTTATATTATAAATGCCGTGATCGCTTAGAGGTTAGAACACGTGACCGAGATGGCGAGCTCAAATCCACGCTCTGACATTAATCTAAATTTGTATGTGCTCAATTTGTGTTTATAATTTGTCTCGTGTGAAGTTATAAAACTGAGACATATGTGTCCAGTATGGTGGAGTAGCCCTCAAAATCTCAAAAGAACAATAAATTTAGAGGCTGTGATTTTCGTATTTATGTCAAACAAGAAATGAAGAACGATTTGATTTTATAAGCGCTGATAAAAAATGTTAATAGCTTCACGTACTTGATTTCTTACACGTTGATGTTTCGTGTTAAGGCAACGGATGAACGTTTTGTCTTTTGACAAATGTCTCAAGTCACAGTTGTAATTGTTTTACGACTGTGTCTTGAGACGTTTGTCAATGCTTCAATGAATAGTCTGCGATCACAAAGATCGTTGATTTAACGCGAGAGACGTAATTCTATTCTAACGTTTCAACAGTCAAATTAATTATATATTCGAGTGTAGGGTGGCAATGTTAAAACGCATCGAAGTGGGACTGGAAGTAAAAGAGCTACTCGTGTGTTTTCATTTGTGAGGTCAAAGCGTTACGTCGGGCTTGTCTCAGTAAAGTGAGCACTTGTGGATGTATAGCTTACCGAGTTTGTAAGCACGTCTTCCTTTTGAGTGAAATGCACGTGTACAATGAACATTTAATAATGACGTTGTTGTTAGTCAACTAAGTATACATTATGTTTTATGTAATATTTGGAGAACTTAAATAGTGATTTCATTTTTTCATTTCGGTGGTAGAGCTCTGTGTAAGTGAGGGTAGGTATGACCCACTTATCATATATTCTACCGTCAGTATTACACAGTATTTGTATTAAACAGTATTGTATTTTATTTAGTATACAGTATTTTGTATTGTTGTGTTTGAAGGGGGAGTGAACCTGGCACAAGAGACATAACAATTTAGTTCCTGAGGTTGGTGGCCCATTGGTGATGTATGAAATGGTTTAATATTTCTTACGGTGCCAATGTCTATGGTGACCACTTATCATTAGTTGGCCCATTTACGCGTCCGTCTAACTATTTTATAACAAAATAATATATACATTACTAGTCGGTACCGCTCTGTCCAAGCCGTCACAGTAAACGTCAATAATTATTATTTTGTCGTCTTCTGGTTAGGAGAAGATTTTTACATGAAATTGTTCATTCGACGGAATTCGCTTTAGAGTTCATTATCATTATGAGCGACGTCAATTCAGACGAGGCTGGGTTTAAACAACGTGGACACTGGCGTCGATTATTTTTTCTCCAATGAGTATGTTTAGTTACCGAAATTTGGCTGAGTCATATAAATTGGCTTATTATTTCAAATGTTAAAGGAACTTATCCAGCTGCTTGCTATCTAAATATACTTCATTATTTTGGTTTCTTCCAATTATTTATTCAAGTAAGTGCCAAATGAACGGAGTTTGAATCGAAGAGATTTCGTGTAAAAATAAAGTACGTTATTTTCGATGGATCTTTGTTGTTTTTCAGATTTATTTGATGGAGAAATTATATTACGTTATATTATAATGCTTTTATATTTACTTCAAACTCTTGGTATTTGATATGATTTCAATAAAAAAAAGGGATCACAGGCATTTATGCGTTTTAAAAAAAAATATATTAGTTTTAATTTAATTTACCTTATACTTAACATACTTATGAACACATCTTGAAAAGAGTTGATGTTGTTGAATAACATTATTAAAAAACGCATTGTAGTTAAAAACATGTATAAGTAACGCTCATTCGACTATTACGTCACGATTTATTTCTTAACAAAGACCGTGTAAGTACAAATTAGAGGAGATCTTGTTGACTATACCCTCTCGGAGTCAAAGATGAAAGGAAGATGTATGTCAGGACAGCGATGTGGGTGCATGGTTCCTATTGTTAACACGCGCATAGAATGCTTGTAGCATTACATAACATTTGTCTATGCCCTATAAGTCAAGACTTTTCATTTCGAAAACAATACATATTTTTTTTATTTTTCATAACTGTCATTTGTAATTCTTTTTACTTCGTTATATGAAAAAGCCTTTGACAAATATATGTGTATTTATTTTTTGTGCCGAGATGAATATTTTTGAATTGAATTTCATAGCCTTTTATATCATGTTACATAATTAAACAACAGTTTAATGAACTGCTGATTAAATTTATATAAATAAGGGTTATAGATTTATCGATTTATACATATACCTATACATTTTTATTCGAACTGTTTACGTTAAAACGTTTAGAATTCGTGTTAAAAAAAAAACGCAGCGTAATGTAATAAAATATAGTATATTATTATTACATGGTGGTAGGGTTTTGTGCAAGCCTGTGTCTGGGTAGGTACCACCCAATCTTTAGATATTCTACCGCCAAACAGCAGAACTCAGTATTTTTGTGATCCGGTTTGAAGGGTAGGAGTGAGCCAGAGTAACTACAGGCACAAGGGACATAAAATCTTAGTTCCCAAGGTTGGTAGCGCATAGGCGATGTAAGGAATGGTTAATATTTCTTATAGAACACTTACCATCAAGTGGCCCATTTGTTCGTCGGCCAATCTATATCATAAAAAAGAAAAAGGTATATAAAAGAAAATGTCGTGCCAAAGTATATTTCCAAACCTTCTCCGTAACTTGTTTACGATTTAAATAAATTAACAAGTACAACCGCCTTATTCTTATTTGCATATTAGAAATATGTTTGTACATTATTTAAAAGTTGATTTTTTTATGAAAATATTTAACACAACTAAAAAATTGCACCAAAAATGAGGCTAGATCTGGATGTGCGATTTAATAAATTACTCCTCCCCATCTCTCCTTGTTATCTTGATTTGTAGACACTCTGGGTTCATAAAAACTACTAGTACAATTTATGTAAAAATGTAACACTTAAAATGTTTTATAAAGACGTACTAGAGTTCTTAATAGCTTAATGTTCTGTTATTTTTTATAATAACGTTATTTATTTCAATATTTATTATCATAGTAATGCATAAATTACTATAAATATAAATAAATAACTTTATTTAAGCCATGTCGGAACTATATCTAGTTTGAACACATCTATATGTATAAATACGCATTAAATAAGAACAATACCACCGCCGAGCTAGTTCTTTGACGAGATGTCTGAGTTCCGCCGAATTTACTTTTCTCACTAACATATTTAACGACATACATTTTATGACTAATTTATAAAACTACTAGTTGTCGCCCGCGGCTTTGTTCTCGTTATAGGGGTTGGTCGTCAGGTGCTTATCATAGAAGTAGTAGTAGTAGCCTATGTCATTCCATGAAGATCAAACTTTCATCATAATTTTAATTTTATCAAATTCGGTTCAGTACTTTGGTCATGAAAGAACAACAGACAGACCGACAGACAGACAGAGTAACTTTCTTATTTGTAATATGAGTAGATATGGATTTTATATTTGGACGACAATAAATAAATACATAAATATTATCTATTTATAGAACAACTATTGGATGATGAAACATGTTGTCTTTTAATGATAACGATTCTATTTTCGAAAATTGCATATAATGTCGTATGAATACTGATATTTGATTCATAATATATTCTTGTAGTTATCTGTATCTACTATATCACATGCATCAGTAAGGCAATGTCGAAAGACGTAAGCAACTAATTACTTCGATATACTCGACAAAGCCATGACGCATATAAACCTTATAGTACAGACCTTAAAGGTTAAATTGTCTTGTACTTTGAACTATAACTTGGTTTCATATTTGAAACAGACGTAATACGCCTTGTGTGGAGGTGGCTTAACACTGAATTGCACATTTGCAGTTCATACAAATGTCTCTTGGATTTGCAGTAACTAAAAGTGGCCTCGAGAGCAATGTTACTTTTTACGACTCTTCTGAACCACAAGGGAAAAGGCGTAAAGATAAGGACTTCATTTCTGTTAGTTACCTTTGACTCTTTGAATCTTTGTAGTTTTGTTTTTAGGAAGATAATTTCAAAAGATAAAACAATCCACGTAAAGAGGAATAAAAGTTCCAACCATTTGTTTGAGTGCTACGGTTTTATCTGTTTTTAATGCACAATTATAATCTGGTAATTTGAACTGGGATTTTTACAATGTTTAATAAACAGCAAACTATAACATCTCGTTCAAATAAAACGAACATGACCTGTATTTGAATATATATAATAATCAAAAGAAATATTACTTTCCTACGCCATTAGTTTTTAAAATATTATTATAGATTTACATACTATGTAATACAATTTGTAGATGAAGTGAAGACATTTGCTAAATACTACAATTAACTCACTTAAATGTAAAAACGCTTTTAAGAAATACTTGTAATAAACTAAAAGTTTACTTCTGTCTCATAAACCACGAGATAATTTTAATAATTGCAATAACATTATATTAAGTTGGATAACCTCGTAAAACGTCACAGTTAGTTTAAAATTGGATTTATGTTATAACAAAACTAACATTTTACGAATTAAGGACTAATTACATTAAAACAATATAATAGGACAAACTCGACTTAGGTTATCCGATACGACATTCGATCCGATATTTAATACTTTGTATAATACTTTCATTGGCCCGTATCAAGTAAACGAGTGCTTAAGAGATTAGGCCTGCATCGGAACAAAAGGCGACCATTACAGCCCAAATGGTCGATAAAAGAAACCATTAAAGTTTTTGCGGTCGCCGAGGATAGATACAATGTAGTAACGATTTTACGGCGCCACCCGACATTTTGTCCCTACCTATATTAGATTTTAACGGTTTGCCGTCGCAAACAATGTTCGACTTATGAGCGATTTGATTCGAGGCTACCGTCGAGATTCTTATTGTAATCTTCCATAATGTATGTCGTAAATCTTTATTAAGAACCACGTTAATAGTAATAAGCTTTCCATTTGTCATTATCAGTATAGAACTACGATGTACTAACTTCGTCATTTTAGGACAAGAATAACGTAATATCACGTAAACTTAGTCTTATTTTGAAGAGACGTTTAAAATGCAGTGGTACTTACCTTCATATTCATTCGATTCACGGATTCTGATCACGGGGCTATATCGGCTTCCTTTCGAACAAGAAATTGAGCAGCGCTAGTCATTCCAGTCTATATGATATATATTTTTCGCAGAAGAAATACTTTTTGTAGGTATTTCTTTTTAAAATTATTACGTAACGTAACTACAGGCACGAGGGACATAATATCTTAGTTATCAACCTTGGCAGCGCATTGGCGATGTAAGGAATGGATCATATTTCTTACAGCGCCATTATCAATGGTGACCACTTACCATCAGGTGGCTCATTTGACCGTCCACATACCTATATCGAAAAAAAAAATACTAGTCACAAGTGTAATTTAACGGGTTTGCACTGTCTTTGAATGCTAGAAATAAAGTAATTAAATATTTGTATAACACATATAGACCTTTACGACCTTTCATAATTATTTAATGTTACTTTTATAAGTAATTAAATTGTTATTGTCGTTTACAACTGGTCGGGAGTGGCGCCGAGAACAATTGTCTGCGGTTAGCTGCTCTCTCAGACACCCGAGTCACAGTATATATCAACCCTTTATATAATTTCATTAATAAGTCTTACTGGCTCTTAAATATAACAATTTTATTAATATTAAAGTAGTTCTATATTTTTTATTTATTAATCTTATTAATAAAAAGAGCCGAGATGGCCCAGTGGTTAGAACGTGTGCATCTTAACCGATGATTTCGGGTTTAAACCCAGCCAGGCACCACTGAATTTTCATGTGCTTAATTTGTGTTTATAATTCATCTCGTGCTCGGAGGTGAAGGAAAACATCGTGAGGAAACCTGCATGTGTCTAATTTCAACGAAATTCTGCCACATGTGTATTCCGCCAACCCGCATTGGAGCAGCGTGGTGGAATATGCTCCAAACCTTCTCCTCAAAGGGAGAGAAGGCCTTTAACCCAGCAGTGGGAAATTTACAGGCTGCTAATGGTAATCTTATTAATAACATATTTTTGGTATCTAGTAATCGTACCATTGCGTCTAACGTCTAAATGGAATCCTATTCAAATATTAAGAAAAGTGTTAACGTTTTAATTTTATATTTTTGATTAAATGTTTGCAATATGAAGTAGTTCGGTATCCTTGCCAGTATGTATGTTAAATTTCATGATGATTAAGTATTTAATACGGGAACGGGTTATATACGAACTCATTTTCGCATTTATCTTTTTATTTAGGAAGACAGAAAGTGAAACAGTACTAAAGTATTAATTACAATTAAAGTCTTGGGTCATGCTGTTGAAAATGCAACTACGAATATTATACGTGTAGAACTAAGACGTACATATGTAAATTTATGAGTCAAATTTCATTACGCATTGTTAACGCACGTGCGGATATTTTAATTTACTCGCATTATGATGTACTCCTAACCGTCTATACAGTCGATATTATCTCATTTTAAAACGTTTATATGTGATTTCTTAGATGTTTTTATTTAAATTGGCAGATTGACTGGCAAATTCCAGCTGATCGTATGTGGTCGTTCGCACTACAAGAAACTTAGGAACAAAGATGTTATGTCACTTGTGATTGTAATTCCACTGGCTCACTCCCTCTTCAACCCGGATCGCAACAATACAAAATATTTCATAGTTACATAAATTTAATATAACTATATCTCAATGAATCACTTCAGTAAATTATATAGAAAGAAAATTAAAAGGAGGTATTAAATTTTAGCCGTAGGAGCGAAAACATTTTTAAAATGATATTGTTCGAAGCTTTACGCTCTCGGTAAGCTTAATCTCTAGGGACTATGATCAACTTTTCGAGGGAGGTGTAACGCATTAGATATATGAGTAATATAAATAATGTCACTAGCATTAATGTAAATGAAAACAAGAGAGACAGACATATATTTTCACTGTCTTATAATTAATTTTCTTGACAGGATTCTGTCGTCTGCCGTCACAAAGGTTCGATGATATTGTGATAAGGCGATTGCATGCTCTAAAGATATTGATAATTTAATGCTATAATGATTAATATATGTATATACCTACATATATGTGTGTGTGTATCTTCTCGATATTTTTGTTTATTATTTAGCGTAATTCTTACGCGCAGTTGGTGAAGAGTAAATATATACTAGATCGTTTTATAGCCCGCCATTGCTGTACTGGTTTTTCTTGATATAAATTCATCCCCTAATAATTGTGATGATTTTTTTTATTGCTTTCGTATGACAACAATTTTAATTTTATTTTATATTTTCCTGACGACTAATCTTCGATTATTACAATCTTATACGTATCAGTTGTTACAAAAAATACGTAAAACCGATTGTATATCCGACAGTTCAAGAGATATAACTTCATATGCAAATGATGGAAATATATACGTTCGTTTTATTTAATTACTTGATTCTACGGTTTTGTCGATTATTAATACTCTGAAAAGAAATTCTAACTGTACCAATATGTATGTCACTTACATACGATTTTCGGGTGTGTCCTTCCAAGAGTTTTCCTATTTATTAACTTTTCACAATAATCCATCCAAAGTTACTTTATAAGCTATGCCTTGAGAACATACTCTTCTTTAAGTTTCAATACATAATATCCTCTACAGTTTTGTTTTTGCTTTTTCTATACAGTTGTTTTTTTGGCAATCAAGTGACTCGCGCCAGTCTCTTGTGACTTGTGTAGCGAGTCCAAAGTTTTGTACATATATGCACCAAACAGCACTGAAACAGTATAAACTGGAAATCTACTTCTATGCCCAACAATTGTCTCACATTTACTGGTTGTTCTTGTAAGTTTTCCAACAAACAAACAATTGAAATAATTCTCGAGAAAAAAAAGTTTTCTTTTTAATAAGCAATAGATGCTTATTAGATGTAAAGAGGCCAGAGATACATAAGTTTGTTTTAGGTTGTTAGGGCGCTATCGTGAAATCACTTAAAAGAGTTTCCAGCGAGGTAGAAGAGCTCTATTTAATTAAAAAGTATTCCACTGAGAGTGTATCAGATTTCCACGCTTTATTTACACTTGTTTAGAGAAATGAATATTGTAATATTGTTCTTTCTTTTAACGTTATCAATATTTCTATTATATGTGAAAAGTATATGTAAGTTATTCAGGTTAAGCTTACATTTGGATGATGTTACCATCTTCGTGAATGTGGTAAATCAATGTAAAGATATTTATCGGCTACGGTTTCGCTTGCGTTTTAGGGGTTGGACGTCAGGTTTTAGGCATAAAAATTAGTCTTTGTCCTTTCTCGAAGATCAAGTTTTCTTCATAACAAATTAAATGAAATTCGGTTCAGTGCCTCGAAAGAGCAGAGTTTCTTTTAAAAACATAATATTAATATAAATGTACATTGTTATTGTTATTTTTTTAATAGTTAGAGTTTTTTTACCCTTCGTATTCATTAATAAATTTTTGGATTAAAACAAAAAATGCCAAACATATACAAATACATTATACATGAATAAGAATATACCTTTGTTTTTATTTATATAAAAATGTCATTTAATGAAGCTTATTAAATGACATTTTTATAGAAATCAATTATATATTATTATGCTTTATCCTGTAAGTTATTGTTTATTTTTAATAAATACACAATTTATTTTTTAATTTTTTAAATTTATGTTAAAAATAAGATTATTAATTGCCTTGAATAAAAATAAGTTACAGTTTTCGTTCGAGTGTCAATCGTTCATGATTTATATTCATAGATTGGTGATTCTATTTGGGATCAAAAGAAAATCTGATTACAGTTTGTAACAAAATTATTGATTGAGCGATTCGTAGCGAGAATGTTCAAATAAAATTTACAATAAAGTCGTAGTGACGAAGTTGTTCAAAATCGTAACTAAATAAAAGGTCTATGAATCTCAAAATATATAACGCAATTTGTAAATGCAATTGAAAATATTGATTTTTATTGCATTACGTTATAAGATTAAATCAAATCTATATTCTCTGCTATCGCTTAAAAAGTGGAACCGGTAAGAAACTCACCAACTAAAGTCATTAATACACGTCTTCATTAAATAAAAATTAAATTTATTTATTCTGCATTAGATCACCAAAATCAAATTCTTTAAATGAAATATTTAAAATTTTATATACTTAAAAAACACACACACGAAGTTTCCACTAATCATACAATTTTAATATTTTACAATTGTTTTCTCGAACAGTTGCTTATTTGAATTATAAACATTTATATGTTTGCGTGCGTTTGGCGTGCCAGTATTTTTGTATACATAAATATACAACCTTATTAAAGGTATTATAATACGTAGATACATGCGCACCTTTATAGTTTTCGAGATGATAGCGGCTGTTTACGTTTATTCGATCCCAGGCGGCTCTAGTGAAAGTGAAAATATACTTAATAGTATATATAACAACATTGTTGTGAGTCCACTTCTTACATCCAGTAATATGTTAAACGTTCCTATCGTTATGAGAAATATGCTAAGCAATCAAATAACCAGGTTATTTCTTCGTACGTATCTGCGTAGTCTGAAAAGTAAGTCATAATTGCGTTTGACTAACAGGAGTAGACTTGTCTTCGTAGTAGCTATTAATTGACCTGTTAGTCTTCCGTCAAACAAGAATATTTTGCAAGTGTGAGTACTTTGTAAATGCCTCTCTAATAACAGGCAAGAGGTGTTTTCTTACTTAAATTACAACATTCAGGTCTTATGTGGGCTGGTGGATATATATATGTATATGAAAGCATTTTATCTAACTTATTATTCTTAAGATGTTTTTCTAGGCCATAAGATGAATAAAAAACATGCGGGAGAATATCCGTAAACTACATTATTATATACCAACCTAAGAAACTACTGAATCGATTTCGAATAAATGATTGAAATCAGTGGTATCGCCACTGAGAAAAAAGTAACCATAAAATAACCAAAAAACCTTTGTCGTTAACAACTATGTGAATATTCGTCGATAAAAAAGTCTAAAATAATACGGCACCCTCAACAAACACTAAAGACTTAAAGGTTCCTGCGAAACTATTCAAAGGGCTTTTACACACGCAATCTGTCAATCTTTACTCAATAGAATAACTATTTGTGGGAAACGCGGGCACCTGACAACATGAGAGAATGTATGCGCCGCCGGAAATCAATCAGAAATCGCGTTTCAAGAACGTATTCGGAGTAAATCGAATTTGTTTGCGTCGATATTCCTAACGTCTTCTACCGTAATTTGTTTGAAAGAGGTTTGCATGTGGTGCGGACATTCTTGTGTTGAGTTAAACAAAGACGTAGTTACTTCCATGATAATATTTAGTAAATCCAGTTCGTATATTTGATTAGAAAATACATCAAATGTTTTCAAATGTTGTTTAATACATTGGAATTACAAGTAGAGTGGGGAAAGAAATCAATTGATGGATCAGGTATAATGTAATGTAACAAATTTCGTAATGGATCTTTTGAAAGGAACAGAGTTGAATAGGATACATTTTAAACATAAAATACTTTGCGGTAAACGAATAAAACACCACTCGATTATAACAACTTCTTTTTACTTTTCTTTTATAAATATAAACGAGTATATTATTCACCAACACATTATCCTTCTCAGATTGACATAGGTAAAGTTAGTATATCGTTTTGTGACATTATTTTAAAGAATGAGGCCATAATGAGGTATTATATTCAAACATTGAATTCATAATTTTGAATATCTCGCTCTGTAGCATCCTTCTGCGACTTCTGCTCTTTCCAGCACCTCTCGCTACTAATCGTGGCGTTTAGCATACTTGGCAGTGTTGATAATTGCCGCCAAAGTAAAGTGTTGGAGACCTAATGATGCACTTCATCTGGTGTGGCGTACCGTGTGAGGGAGAACCCTAAAAGACATAGTATAAGTAACAATAACAGCCTGTAAAAATTCTACGGCAGAGCTGTATACATACCAACACGATAAGGCCGATGCCCTTCTTAAGAAGATGGTTTGAAGTCATAGAATTTCAATGTATATAAATGTCATAGAATTTCAACGTATATAAATGTCATACAATTTCAACGGATGCATGCAGGCTTATAAAACATAAAATGTGCTATTAACACTAATTAAGCACTAGGAAATACAGCGTTACTTACGATTTTGAAATCACAATGTTCGGTTAAGATTCTCGGGTTCTAACCACTGGATCATATTGACTCTGAGATGATAAACAGATTCGAAATACGGTAAGCCTTTCATTTCGTAAGGTACACGAGGAGAGGATTTTGCGAAATTTCGATTTTAAGGGGTGCTACCCTTCCATCTTCGACCCATTCGAAATTATTATTAGTTCACCAAGGTGAACGTGTCTTATTGAATGGCACAATGTTTATTTTAACTTTTCGCGAGTGACATCGAACTGTGTCCTAGTGTTAGTTAAATATAAATATTCACTAGATATCTAATACGAAACTCTGTCTGTCTGTTTACTATTTCTTCACGACTACACTGTTTTAATGTCACAGTTGTATTTGCTATAGAGGTACCTATTTATATATTTTTTTCTGTATAATGTATTTTTTTTTCTTCTTGGATTTTTACTTTGTAATTTTAATTAGTTTTTTGTTTTTATTTTTTGTAATTTATTGCTTCTTTAATAAGCACATTAGTATTTTTGGTCTGATTCTTTTCTTTTTTTTTTTGTCTTACATGATGAGTTAGCCTGTAAGAGTGATGTACATGGTAATATTTATTTAAGACAGGATGTATCTTGTAGAATTAGACACTTTGTATATCACGTTTGCTTCCCAAATAAATAAATACCACTGAACCTGGAACTTGATAAAACTTAGACATTGTAAAAGACCGTATATTTTTAAAATTACCTACAGTATATTTTTTTAATTACACTTATTATATGTTTGATCCTTCATTTTCATTTATTCAATTATTACATTTTAATGGAAAACATTTCGTTTTAACATAAAATTTTAAGTAATCTCGTTAATTAATATATGTTGACCTGAGCCATTTTTATTCAATTTATCGATAATTTTGTTAAAATTGTTAAAGTCAGAATTTTATACCTACTGATACGGGTTGAATATTAAGTCCATTATTAATTCAATTAATCAACGTTAATCTCTGACGAGACGCATTGCATTGGCTCCCGAACCGCAAAGCTATTAGGGTCAAATGCAAAATCTATGTCGGTCTCAATGTTATCAATAAAATTATATAATAGTTAGGTTGTTTTATTAACATTGTTTCTTAGGGTACTTTTAAATTTTATTTTTTTAGTTTTGTTATACTCATTCTAGTTAATATTATAAATGTGAAAATGAGTTTGTTTATTTGTTTTTCTTACGTTTTCTTAATTTATTTTCTCAACCGATCTCACAAATTTTTGCATACATGTTGTCAAGGGTGCAGGAAATAGCATAGGGTACATAAAACCATCCGCCATCCCCCTTTAAACGCGGGCGAAGCTATGTTTGGAAAATAGTCAAGTAATAAGTTCATTTATGAATTAATGAACTCTATTTTTTTATATTAATAGGTAGGAAGCTTAATAATTATTAGCGCTGGCAATCTCCTATTAAGGCATCTTACGTGCAACACATAAAACTTGTAAAGATTTGTTGTGGACCATAAAACATCATTAAACGCCTTGCGGTCTTCGCTTTACGACTAACGACATTGTTGTTTGCAATTGCAACTTCCTACTAAAGCGTAACTTAAATTCACGACATCTAATAAAAGCTTCGGTAAGACATAGTCGCTTCGCGAGGGAAATATTAAAAGAACGCGTAATACCGGCAGGCTCAGGCCTATGTAGAAGAGTGTTATGTTCACTCATCCGTTTAGGGAGACAGCTATTGTTTCATTGGGCCAATCTTAGCCGAGATTACGGCAACGCGAGGATTTGACTCGTTTGTATGATAATACACCGTGTCAGCGCTCACTGAATATCGTGTAAGAACTAAAAATGTGTATTTTTACTCGTTACACGACGAGAACGAGGATTTAGCAAATTGTTAAAATGTTAAGTCGAAGAAAATATTTAAAGGAACGGCTAACCATTGCTATAACGTCAAATTTCCATTACAGATAAAATATTAATTTGATAAAATGGGGATATTGTGTTATATGTGATTGGAAAGTGTTCTGTATATGTATAGTAAGTCATATACTTGAGTAAAGTATATGACTTACTATATTATTCAAATTAAATTGGCTTGAAGATTATTGGCATAGCACAGTTAACTTCCAGTAGGGGCTGGGCAACGAATATTGGCAATCCGCATAGTTAGATTATATGATGAATGAGTTCAAAAATCAGAATCGAGTATTTCAGTCAAGTAATTGATTCGAATGATTTAAACAATAAATATTATTTTTTTTTAAATACAATCAATAAATATTATGTATATTACATTGAACAATGTCGTAACGGGTCTTGTTTTAGAAATACCGATAGTGATTCGCCCCGAACATCACGTCGGTACGATAAATTGATTTGGTACCAGATGTGTTTCGACTACACCAGAAATTCCGATAGCGCTTTTGACATTATTATTTTCAGGACATTGTATAGGTAGAAATGGCCGCAAAATGATTAATGGCATTTTATATGTATATATTGAACATTACTTGTTTTTGTTATATTTATTGATATTTTAGATTGAGTGTATTATATTCGCCTTAAATAATAATTTAAGTAACGTCTTTATTAGTAATTAGTTGTTGACCGCGCTTCGCTCGCATTAGGGGTTGGTCGTCAGGTATTAGGCGTTTAAAGTAGCTTGTCTTTCTTTGAAATTCAAGCTTGCTTCAAACGGTGGTTTGGGCGCCAAAGAGCAACAGACAGACGGAGTTACATTCGCATTTATCATATCAGTATAGATTATTAAATGTTGAATAATATTGATGAACTGATTTGAATTTGCCTATAAATTACTATGGCTTTGTATGTTTGACAGAACTTTATGCAGGTTTTTTTCGAATTGCTTTCTTTTACGAAGAACCTAATATATTATGAGCACTAAGTTCGTACAAAGTAGTTGATATATATAAAATGTGCTCGAGCAGGAAAAACGCGACTTAGTCCACGAGTCTGCTCCAACGCCTACTACAAGTGGATACACTTATAGTAGACTTCTAGTCGAAACATACAGGTTGCTACACGAGTTTTTTCTACACATACCGCCGAACATTTTTTTTATATTTATGATATCGGTAGGCCACCTGATGTTAAGTGCTCACCACCGCCCATAGACAACGACTCTGTAAAAAATGGGCCACCAACCTCGGGAACTAAGATGTTATGTCCTCTGTGCCTGTAGTTACACTAGCTCACTCACCCTTCAAACCGGAACACAACAATACTGAGTACTGCTGTTTGGCGGTAGAATATCTGATGAGTGGGTGGTACCTACCCAGATGGGCTTGTACAAACCCTGACCACCAAGTAAAAAAATAAAATTGGGTTAAAATACTAATTAAGCAGATGAAATTTCAGTGGTGCCTGCCTGGGTTGATCTCGCAATATTTATAAAGATCCACGTGTCCTAATCACTGTGCCATCTCGGATCTTAGATAACACGTTTAAAACAACCGAATACATATATTAATCTTTCATCGTTGCTCTGGATATTGACGAACCCTTTCCGTTTCCTGAACTTAAATATTGGCAGGCAAAAAAACGATAATTTCAAAGGTTGGGTACAGCAGTTGTTCGAGCATAGTGTGATGAAATTTTCTATTGTCATATAACAATCCCACAGCAACATAAAAGTTTTTTATACAAAAAGGTGTTATAAATATCATGGTCTCGTCGTTGGGTCGTAGTCTCGGTCCGTGATAGATGATGCCCCGTCTCCGCAGGCCGGCTTAGATCTCATTGAGAGGAGGGGATTAAAGAGGGACATTGACGAATTGCCGCTCATAGATGTTGGATCGCTTTAAAACTTCGCCGACTTGTTAAGTTCTTGCAGTTTTTAAAATATAATTCTATTTTCTGTAACATTATCTAATTCCATTTCTTGATTTTTTTTTTGTTTTATTTGTTGAATTTTTATCTTACATTTACATATAATATAAATGTAGCTAAATAATAATAAGTAAAATGACACACATATAAATTCATATCAAAAAGGTTATAATTAATAACGGTTTATTAATTTGAATGAAATAATGCGGATTATTACAGGATTATTAAACGAATGAAAATTGCCATGTATAGTTGGAAATATGGACTAATACACTTTCGGTTGTGACATTGTGATGTTTCAAAACAAACTTTTAACGTTGTACACGTTCAAAAGCATATTTATTATAATAAGTATCATAACGTATTTATTGACCAATAAAAGTCGTCTTTTTTAATGTAAGCTTTTAAAAAATTATTTAATTGGAGTATTCATATAAAAAATGCTTTCCTTCGCTTTGGCAAAAAAATCGTAAATAATTTTGATTTATTTTATATTTTTTTCTAGCTTTGTTTTTTAGAATCACTGAAATCGTAAGGTATGACTCGTTGGATAAAATATTTGGGTAGTAAAAACACTTTTGGGTTTTAAATTGTGAAATTAATGAAACTTGGAATGACGGATCGGTGTTGGAAAATTATTTAGGAATACATCGTGAGGAAACCAGCGTATCCAAATTCTTCTAAGACTTATTATGTTTGGGGTCCTTGCTTAATTTTATAATTAACCACTTAAATCTTATAGTATATAAAAATGAATCTTTATAGTTGAGGTTAATAGAGTTCGACAATATTTTACCGATGACCATAAAAGTTAGTATATAATTGTGAACGTATAGAAACTATGGTTGGTTTTCAAACTTTTTTGTAAATGGTTACTAGATGGCGCTGCAGCTCATCGACTGCTATACCATTCAACCGATCTCCATGACTTTTATATTTTTATAATATATATATATATATATTATGTATATGTGTGTTTAAAAAAAAGTCGTCCGTCAAAATGGTATTTACGTAATCACGCCACCGCAGCAAAAAAAAAAAACAATATTGGTTAGTATTTATTTTTATTTATACAACGCAAATAAATAAAACCTAACCTAACTTAACTCATATTGGCGCATTCGCAGAATTTTCGTAATTAATACGTAAATAAAAATTATAATATACTATACTTGCAAAATATTTGATTAAAATAAATTATAGTGGATTTTATTAAATTATAATGAAAATTGTGTTATTTTTAAAATTGTATGCAAATAACAATAATAATTGTACACAGGATATTGTAAAGTATTGTGAAATCAATTTAATCTACGATGCTTGAAGTGAGTGCATCGTTATTATTTGTTAAAATTTTCAACCAATTCAGCGCGATAATGAAAGGATCACGATTCAAGTGGTCTGGTTTTAAGGGTGGCGTGAATTTTCCATTTCAGTTTTGTATACAGGGAAAAGTTTATTTTAACTGTTGTCTGGTAAATGTTAAAAGTTTTCACTTTGACCTACAAATACGATGTTCGGAAACAAAATTAGGTACAATACAAGCAGTTTATTGCCGCCGGTCCCGCGGGAGGTTCCTACGCGGCGCCATGAAATAGAAATCGGATTTTCACTTGAACTGGAAAGTTCGGCGAAGTTATTATTATTATTACTAAAATGAAACTGAGACATGGCTTTGGCATTTTAAGATAAGTTTTTATTTAAACGAGAGAACTTTTTTTTTAAAAGAAAATTTAAATATCTCAATCTTTTGTAGAAAGACAAAGTTATTTATTTTTTTATGATTTCGAGGAAATGATTCGTAGTCGAAAAAGTACCTAAACGTAAAATTTCCAAGGTCTCAAGGTGTAGACGTTTGTTAAGATTACGATTAAGAGACTCACAAAAAGATTACAGAGAAAGATGTCATTTTATTAAAAAAAAAAATTATAGGTTGTCTATTGTACTAAGTACTATTTTATTTTAACGTAACGTTTTCGAAGGAACAAATAGGTTTTACTTTAATTTTTAAATTAATAATGTATATAATCAGGTAATGTAATAATGTTATACTTTTATTCAGAACTATTATATACATGTAAATAAATATAAAATCTTAAATAGTAAATTGTTTTTAAATTTTAAAACTAATATATACAATATACTATAAATTTAAACTAAAAAAAAGGAAACCTCAATATAGCACTTTTATAACATATGTTAAATAAATTTTTGTATATGTTTAAATGTTTAAATTATTAATATATATTTTTGTCTTTAAAATATACTATAGCCAATAACATTTTAAATTAAGTTACCAACGAACGGTTAAATCAGACGGGCGTGTAACATGTCCTCGTTGCGATTTAAAATAAAAGCAAAAAAAAAATTGTATATATTGAACGCACACAGGTATATTCTATTTTCTTTTTCATTTATTTTTAGTATCGGTTATAACGCCTTATTGGTGACAGTTTTCGCAATATGTAGCGTTGTAACATTTTGCTTGTAATTGTATTGCAGGCGCTTCATGATATCACACGACTTTATAAAAAGCAAAAAGTTTATACTCCAACACTCTGGTAACACCTAATGTGTTATCAGATCATAAAATTTTGTGGTATTATTAACAAATGGTCTTGTACTCTTTTCTCTTATCTAAGCATATTAAAAAAATCTAAATTGTTCTAATCGCCCGAAACAAACTTTGCTCTTCTTATTTAACAGATAGGTACATAGATACAACTCAACCTGACGAATTTATTTTGAATATTTGTTTATATACACTTACTAAATATGTAGGTTGATTATTATTTGCTTATAAAATAGATATATAGATCATTCCAATGTTATCGCTATTTCATTTTATAAAGAATAACTGTAACTTAACAGGTCTTAAATGTTACCACTGCTGGGCTAAGGTTTTTATACTTTTTAGGAGAAAGGCTTAATTTTATAATGTAATTACTCCTGGCACTTTATCTCGATGTGATTTGCTATGTGTTTCAAAGATCTATTAAGCCAATCTATCAATTTTTTAACGATAATATTATACTTTATGGTGACCACCTCTAGCAAAACTACGATAGTCTAGATTAGCTTCTGATTAGCTAAAGGCTAAGGACACACTAAAGTACATAAGAGGTCACAAACAAAGGTACACTCTCATTAGATAAGAAATTAATCCAATATGGTCGGTGATAGGTCAGGCGCAGTACCAAATTACAGAAATGTCAATTTCCATTTTTTTTTACTTCAGCTTGACGTTAAAATGCTTGAAAGAAAAAGGATTTTTTTCTCCTTTAAGTTTGGTTCCGACCTTCGTTTTGAACCCAGGACCCCCTTATAAGTAAGCTACTAGAAAAACGTAGTCAAGTTTTTAACTGACTAGTCGGTTCTTTCCGGAAAAATCTTTTTATCAGCCTAATCGAACAATAATATTTAGATGTAAATTACACAAACATTTTAATAAGAGCATACGGTATAAAATATTTCTATAATATATTTTGCTATAAGTCATAGTAAAATATTTCACAGTGATCATTTATGTGTCAGAATATTTTTTCCCTCATCAAATCCGTATTCGCATTTCGCAAAATAAAGATCATAATCACGCAGGTACGTACTCTCACCTGTCATGTTTAAGGGAAGTGACATACTTGAGTGCGCAAATGGAAAGAGAATTTGAGAGTGACGGTATATAACAACATGTAGCTTGTACTCGTAGTTAGGCCCCTACAAACAAAGCGTATCGGGAAATCTGCGTTTCTACGCCTCCACTTTTAATCTAGGGACGTCAAACGAGGGAGCATCAGAGTAGCATAAAACATCCAATAGTGTTGCTTCGCGCTTATAGAAGGAGCTAATTTTACTTAAGTGGGCTACTCTACGTGCGATGCACGGAGTGAGCTCTAGGGGACCCGTCCTATGTTTGACTGGATGGGCGCCTAAAATGGAGTTGGTTTTTCCAGAAAGTTTTTTTTTTATCTATTTGTAGGTTATTTTATAACAAGGACTTTGATAATGAATATCTTTTATAAGATAGATTATTATTTATACTAATTGTTGTTTCTTTATTATTATATCCTATATCATTTTGTCTCCGGTTTTTAAGATAATGGAAAAAAGTTTTATTTTGATATTAATATTTGTTTTGGAATGCGAACTTATAGACATAACAATTATCGTTCATATACATTTATAAACACAAAAATATTTTGGTCTTATGTAAGCGAGCTATTAGTATAATAAAGTGACCTAATTATCTCAAGAAGAAAAAAACAACAATATATTGTTCAATTGTGTTTTGTGCTGTAAAATTTTTAAATATATCATAAAAATATATATAGTTTTGATGTAGCTAGGTTAGCCATTATTATTTTTTAATTAGTTAGTTTATATTCTTTCCGTTTTCGTTGAATTAATTAAAATATAATAAATTATGAAAAATGACTATAGTTTAGTATTATATTCTTTCTGTTTTCGTTGAATTAGTTAAAAATTTAATAAATTATGAAAAATTACTAAAGCGTCATATTATTACCCACTAAATACTTGAGGTAGTTGCAATGCGCGCATTGTTTAATATAAGTACGCATATAATCTTTGTTCGTGTATGTTTTAAACCTGCCCTTAAACTTTAATTCTTAGAATGTTTTGTGAAAACATAAGTATTTCATTATTATATATTTTTTAAGTTGCTTTCTAGAGCATTTTATACGAGATCCTGAAACACTGTAACGAGTTTAAAGCATACGTCGTATTTTTCAATTTAAAACAGAGTATTTTCTTTTAGGCGAACCTTGCCCTCTTATTTTAGAGTTAAATGAATCAGCTATATAGAAGAAGGAATTGCGTTTGTAAATATTTTTGGATTAAGTAAAGAACGCTTATATTACACAAGATAGTAGTACTATTTGAAATTTATCGCTCCGTTATGGCGGTGAGTACATGCTAGCCACCTTTCGTAGACGATTCCCGGTAAAACAATTGGATTAGACACCTTTTTTCTAGTAACGTTCATTGTATAATTACTAGTATTCTTTGAAACTAAGCAAAGTACGAGTAGTGTTTTAAGTATTAGAACATATCAAAAAATTGTGTCGTTGCTTTGTGCGTTCATTCATTGATTATATAATTATAGCTTGGATTATTCAATTAAACTTAGTCAGATTAAATGTTTTTTTTTAGTATTTACGAACTCATAATAAGTATTGAATTTGGTGGCATTAACAAGAACATGTTTTAATGTCGAGCGGGGAAGCGGGCTGACGCGAAATTGATTCAGTGCGAGACGTGAGCCGACTTCAAAACGGTGGGATTCAAACGTAAGTACGCGACCGACCAGACGGAACGAAACTTTATGCTGACATGGTGCTAATTTAATTAGACAAGCCTTTTTAATATTCAGTCTTCGAACATAAATCTTAAAAGAAAGCAAGAGATGTTGAAGTAGTTTTTCTTATGTCCAGATGACTGCATTTTTAACATATATACATAGTATATTACAATGGCACGACGGGTAAAGATATACAAACCTTAGATTTACAAATTTCATGCGATTTGATAATAGCTCTTCTGTATGATGCACTACAAACAGTTTTAGATTAATATATCTTTATTTATAATTTTAATATTATAACAATACCTATTTCGCTTAACTAGTTTACTTTTATAGCTACCTTTTATGAACCCAAAATGATCACTATTAATTATTTTAGATTATGACCTTGAATTGTCACGACATTTTGATAACTCAAGGTCAAAATAGTTTATTTTACTTTACTCCTCTTTCCATTGAAATTGGCTTTCTTCGTGTGTGCGAGATATTGACACTTAAATGACATCGGTTGATGACATGAAGTGAACTTTCCACGTCGTATAGATCTATTCATTAATTAAGGCACGCCCCTCTACTTTTAATTATTATCGGCGTGCATTAGTATGAGCGAGTAACGCTTCTTACAAGATGTTTTAGTGTGCGTGAGACGACTGAGAATAACACACAGAAAAAATACTAATATTTAAGAGCGAATTAGAATATAAAAGAGCGCATTATTAATGCACATATGTGTACGGCCATTATTTTATTTATTGAAAGAGTAGATGGCGAAGTTGTTACACGTGAATCTTAGTTGATGATTACGGGTTTAGCTCCAAGAAAGGGGAAATATTTGATGGGCTTAATTTTTGTTCGTAATTCATGTATTGCTCGACGGTGAAGGGAAACATAATGATGAAAGCAACATGCGTCGAATAAAAATCTACCATATGCTGTTCCACTAATTCACATGGAAGCAGCGTGGTGGAATAAACTCAAAATCTTCTCCTAAAAATAGGTCAAGAGGTCAAGTAAATATCCTAATGGATATTTACTTTACTACTGTACTGACTACCTACCATATTATTTTATTATTAGGCGCCAACTTTTAAATCGTTAGCTAACTTTTTTAAAAGAAATAGTATGATTTATATTCTAAGTTTCTGTACAGAAGACATATCACAATGTCTACTTAATTTTTTTAAAGCTTACCGGGCAAAAAATATTTTTAATTATAAATAATAATTGATAATAATTCTCGTGTTTGAGTTTTTAATAGCTGACCTACTTTGATTACATCGATGAAATTACTAGAGGCAATTTGGCATTTTTAAAATGAGTAATTTTAAAAGCTTATTTTTATTATTTATATTAGCAGCCTGTAAATTATTCACCGCTGGGCTAAGGCCTCCTCTCCCTTTGAGGAGAAGGTTTGGAGCAATGCGGATTGATGGAATACATATGTGGCAGCATTTCGTTGAAATTAGACACATGCAGGTTTCCTCACGAGGTTTTCCCTCACCGCCGAGCATAAGATAAATTATAAACACAAATTAATCACATGAAAATTCTGAGGTGCCTGCCTGGGCTTGAACCCGAAATCATCGGTTAAGATGCAAGCATTCTAACCACTAGGCCATCTCGGCTCAATTTTTTTTTATTATTTAAAAAAAATCTATTTCCTTAAAAGATATATAGATCAATGTATTTGTAAGAAACATTAGAAAACCATAGTCAGCTTTTGTTTCCTGAAACGGAAACAAACAAAATAGTGACGACCGTTTCCGGTGATTCAGCGAGCTCGTGAGAAAATATAGACACTTTATCTCTTTCTTTTAATTTGTTATAGCTATCTTCTCTAGAAGGCGAGAAATATATTTTGGGAATACTATTAAACAATAAACTAGCTTTGGAGATAAATGCTTCTAAGATATTATCAGTATTAAATCATACTCTCATTAGACTCTTCAATTCATACATAATATGTTTAAGTATATTTATATGCAAATTACTAAGAGCCCCTCGTTACTTGAACCCATATTTAACTCTTACCGTAATGCAGTAAATAATGAACAATTTTATTGAATCACTAATGGTTTTTTAACTGTAATAATGACTCTCAACAACTTAATTTTGTATGAGCTTTCGATAGCACAGAAAATCGATTAACAAAGTCTCGATAGAGCTCTAATGTTATTTTTGAAGCAGACATGGGGTCGTTGATTGCTACGTCTAGGGCTGGTGCCCCACTTGGGGGAAATTACACTACAGCGTACCTCCATCGAATGTTTTGTGTGCCCGACCTGCATCACTTGTTACCAGAGTGCTCGAGTTGCGTTTGAGGCGAAATAAACCAAAGCCTCGCTACATCGACTTCAAATGACTCGCCTCTTTTATTCGCTGATAATAGCAGTTTACATTGCGCCGCTTCTTGTCGTGACTTTTTCAAGTATGTCTTTAGGTAAAAAGAACGCGTTTATTTTCATGGCTACTGTTTTGTTGAATCGAGTTCAGTACAAATATGAATCGAATGCAATAAGTTGAGGTTAATAACGTAGTTATTTTGTTATGTAAATGATTTTAGCTATAGAACGTTATGTATACATATTATGCAGATATTATAATAATGTTATAAACTGAAATTATATATAGAAACAGTTATTTAATGTCTCACTACTGATTACCACATTGTTGGATACATTCTCGCATGTGGAAACTTTTCATCCGAAATATTTCATTTTCTCACGATATTTTCCTATACGAGATATATTACAAATACTTAAAAGCATATGAACTCTCAGCGGAGCTTGCTCGGGATGGAACCAGCTGTCTAGAGTCTAAATTCTTCGGCTGAAGAACAAGGAATAGGTACACTTTTTAATTTAGAATTAGAAGCCAATAGTGGCTTTGGGACGCAATGGAAGAAAATATACCATCTTAAATGCGCTTTATGGCGTTCACCTTTGGTGATCGTCAATAGATATTGCCAATGTAAGAAGTTCTATATGCTTGTAAATCGTCATTTAAAAGTATTTTGTTTGACATCAATCATTTGATTCCATTTCATTACATAAATGTAAATCATTTAATACCAACAAGTTGTATTTCTTTCGCAAAGTGAATAAAGAACCTATCTCCTTCTTGAAATAAGAAATAGGTTGACCTTTATAAATTCAATTGGAACACGCAATAAAATTCTAAAATATGTTCGCCGAGGGCGCGAAAAGCGCAGAAAATCGTATGAACGGTGTTCCTTCACACCCATAGGCGGATACAGAAATATTTTCCGTTTAACTAACATCGTTCGAGTCATACGAACTACGTCCATGTTTCCATTACCATTAAATTATTCGCAAATTATATTTTTTATTTCATATACATTTCTAAAGACTTAAATTAAATGCAATAATAATTTTATATTAATATCTAAAAATCTAGGTCTTTGTATATCGATTACGCCTGTAAAATAAAAAAAAATATATATATAAATGGGTTATTGTGTTCCTTAAAACATCACTATCATACATCCTACTATTCTATACTAATATTATAAATGGTAAAGTAACTCAGTCTGTCTATCTGTTGCTCTTTCACGGGCAAACTACCGAACCTACACCTACCTACCTACCTAACCTACCTACCGAAACTACTGAACCGAATTTGATGAAATTTGGTAATAAGCAAGTTTGAACTCCATGAACGGACATAGGCTATTTTAATAATACCTATCTAATACCTGAAGAGCAACCTCTAGAATGCGAGCGAAGCCGCGGGCAACAACTAGTTATTTTATAAATATGTAAGTTAGTGTGGGTTGTGTATAGGTTCTTTGCAACTCAATGACGTGAAATGGCTGAACAGTTTTGGATGAAATTTGTAATACAGGTAGGTTATATTCAAACTTAACACAAAATCTCAATCACAAGTGTGCAATATCTTGTGTTTCTTTAAAAATCCTTATCTGTGGAACACAACAAAATCTTCGTTTCTATTTTATTCTAGAATAAGATATAAAAGATTCAATTCAAACTACTTATTTCTTTATGTATTTTTGCGCATAAAATGTCTATGAGTGATATAGCGTTGTAGTCGTCTATGGTAGATATAGATTTTTTTAATTAATGTTTACACCGATAGGTAGACCGTACCGTACCTCACAATGGAACTGTACTATCGCAATTTTAAAGCATTTCTCGACGTGTTTTAGGAACTATAACTTCTCTAGTTGCTATTATCAAATCGATTCGGATTCAATGCGTTAAATTTCACTATTTACAAAGTAAACACGTTGAGTTCTGGAGAAGTGGCAAATGGCAATCGTGGGTTTGAAAGGAGATAGTTGTTTTTGATGCGATAATGGCATTTGTTAAATATATTTGTCTGATAATTTATTTGTTTGAGAAATTTTTAAGTTGTACAAATAACACTTTTTACTTTACTTTGTTTTTTATGTTTTTTTTTTTAATCCTTAATAGGCAAGCGTTTGACATCTTGCCTGATGTTAAGCATAGACACGCCTGCGATGACCTCGTAGCACGCTTGCCTAGAAGATGACTGCTAACTCTAGATTTGAAGACACCAAGGTTGTACCTATTTAAAATTTATAATAGCAGGCCAAGAGTCAAGGTTAGCAATATATATTTAAATATTGTGATCATAACAATCAAATATAATTAGGCTAATATTGATATAATACTCATCATTATTACAAAACTTACAGAATTTTTAAATGAAAAATCATTAAAGTATATATATATTTTAATTCTATTATATATGTGTTTATTTATGGATATTGAAATATGTTAAGTATATAGTAAGTTTATATTCCTTCATAAATTTCTTCTATCCTAATATATTTGAATTAAAGATAAAAAGTTCGAGACAAACTTTAATTTTAATATGTAAAAAGTTGTTGAACCACCTTTACTTGGTGGTAGGGCTTTGTGCATGCTCGTCTGGGTAGGCACCACCCACTCATCAGATATTCTACCGCCAAACAGCAGTACTCAGTATTGTTTGAAGGGTGAGTGAGCCGGTGTAACTACAGGCACAAGGGACATAACATCTTAGTTCACAAGGTTGGTGGCGTAAAGAATGGATTAATATTTCTTATAGCGCCATTGTCTATGGGCGGTGGTGACCACTTACCATCAGGTGGCCCATTTGCTCGTCCGCCTACCGATAACATAAAAAAAACCTAAATGTAAATAACGAATTCTTATGTGAATAAAGTACTATTTCTTAAATTAAGCAAAGGGAATCGAATACGTTTCTTCGTCAATCATCCTATAAATAATTTTAATACAAGGAATTGTTGTAATTTAGACGTACATTATGCGAAATTATGTAATTTATAAATCGCTTGTCATCCTATAAACAATTTGGAATCTCAATTGAGTTCAAAAGCGTCACTAAGCAAGTTCATCTAACGCGAGTTTAATGTGAATTATTTAGAACGACTTTGATAATTGCTCGAGACAACATTGCTGATAATAATTATAAATACAAATTACTCTCTGTCTGTAATTATCGGATACTATCTTCATTTTGCAGCTGGTGCGGTGATACATTTCTACAATTACAACGCTATTTACAAATTGGTTATGTTTATGGTTATAAGTATAGCATATTCCAATGGAAATAGGAAAAAAGAGAAACAAACCTTAGATTTACGTATTTCATGCGATTCGCTAAAAACTCAACCATATTGTACACTACTAAGGGTTTATGATTAATATATCTTTATTTATAATACAACACTATTACACTTAATTACTTATTTCTATTTTAATGTTACTTCCGAAATTCCGATAATAACTATTAACTATCATCGACGTTCAAAACTACATTTTTTTGCAAATCCATAGTGAATATCACAGATTAATCAAACTCTCGACCAATAATATCTTGTTATTTTACTGTCAAATGTTGTTTATTTGTCTTATCTCCTCTTATGGTTGGAAAAGAGTTCTAAGAGAAGAGCATCGTTTCAGATGCCTCTGAAGGATTGGCTAGCTTATAACGACATATCTTGAGGTCTAGAGTCGGGGAGGTTTTCCATCGAAAAAATCTTGATAATAACCTGCAGTTTTTTAATTTGTATTATTACACTCCTGTGTCTTTAAAGCCTTTGCAGACCCTGAACATTCTCCGGTAGTTTCGGATTACTGTACCATCGAATTAGAGTAAAGGTTTTATAAGTAAGAGTAAGTAGAGTAAGGGGATAGAAAGTGTTTATGTGTGAGCAAATTGTTAAGATAATTGCTAGGGATTTCATCATATTTATTTAAGCTAACGCTATTTGAGACAATTCAAATCCATTCCTTCAAATTCTCAAGTATGGATTATTATTCGCGTTCCCCATTCAAAATAAAACATACTAAAAAGTATTTTATATTAAATTATTAAGGTATGTTGTCTTCAGTATCGAATACGTTTCTTCTGATATTATATTTTAGAAACAAAATCCTACCGAATTTAATTATATGTCCAATAAGCAAATGTTTGATTATTCATCTCGTTGCCTTCGGGCGTGCAAAAATTAAAAGTGGCGTCCATTATCCTTATTAAATTTTCGTTTATAAATAGACTTATTTTATATGTTCTTAAATTGGATTATCTTTGTTGAGTCATGGTAAGAATTTGATTAAAAAATAAAATACAATATTTCCTTAAACGAAATTACAATGAACACAAAAATTACTATATACTTTCTGACGACCTATATTTATAAAATTGTATCTATATTTTAGTAATAGCATTTTGCGTTTTGGTCAGGAAACTAGTGCAATCGTTTTAAGTCTGAAGAATCCTTTTAATCTTAGCAGAGCATTCTGCGGCCTCGAGTTAGCGGTGATTAATGCAATTTTTTGTTAAACAAAACAGCCTAGATGTCTTTATTATATCTTTCTGAGCGGTCGTAGGAAAAGTCGGTATAATAGAGAATTGTTAGCACATTTTTATTACAGGTACTCCTCAGAACACAGGAAAAACTAGTTAAGAAAGTGCAAAACAAAGTGCTTAAATATATAAAAAGCTTTTATTACACTTTGTCTTCTGAGCTCTGAAGTTTCTAGTTCACTTGTGCAAGTTACTTTAGTTAAAGTTGTCGGTGAGAAGCCTCGTTGAGAGCGGTGTATGGTTGCCGAGTGTACTGTTTATAATATGATTTAATTTTAATTCGACTGTTGCGGAAATTATTTATTTATATTAGAAATGAATTCTAAAAAAGTTTAATAATTGTAATGTATTATCAGTGTAATAAATCTATTTAATGAATAATAAACGAAAAATCATTTGATATATTTGTAGATAAAACAAATTAGTTATCGTAAGTCATGTCAAATATAGACGGTGTGTTTGTCATTACGGTTAGTATAAAAATACTGACACGTCCTTTCTCCAATGTCGCGATCTACAGTCTCGTCTACGTAGGGCGTGTGATATATTATAAATTTATTGTATATGTTCTATTTATATTTCATATACATTTATTATAATTACATATAAATATATTTTTTATATTAACCAAACTCAATAATTTTATTTATGTTATTCCATTCCATTTGTTATGGTTTTCTGTAATTATAAATTCTTTAAATAACAATCATCATTAAAAATAGGTAAAGTGAACACTCAAAGTTTCATCTATAGTATATTCCAACCACAAGAGGACAAATGCCGAATAAACAACATTTCACATCGAATTGAAGCGATATCATTGGTCGAGAGCTTGAATAATCTATGATATACATTATGGTTTTTCAAAAAAATGGCGTTTTATCTGCGGTACTTCGTTATCGAAATCGTTATGACTAGTATTGGAATAGTGTTGTATTATAAATAAATACATATTAATCAAGAACGATTAGTAGTGTACAATATACCTGAGATTTTAGCAAATCGCACAAAATACGTAAATATAACCTTTGTTTACCTTAATTCTTTCTTCCGTTCTATTCTAACGTTTGTTTACCTTAATTGGAATTGACTATAGGTAGTTAATTTACCTTCCAAATATATTAGAATACTAAACATAATAATATAGTCAAAGAGCTATAGTAATTAATCAATTCTTCACGGAGTGAACGATAGTGATCACAAGAGAGCACGTTGTTTTGCCAATGTCACGTAGGATGAAAGAGTTCGATCGGTGCGTTCGAGATTATAAAACAATATTAAATATTGAAGGTATACAAAGGTATTAAAATTCGTAAGCCATGTAGGTAACGACAGTAGATAAAATGATGTTGTGAATGATTTGGGCCATAATGGGTAATCTCAAGGGAGACTAGTCAACTGCGCTGGACATGTTATAGTAGGTACACTATTGTGTGTGCAAAGACAGGTGCACTCTCTATTCCCTCGTTCTCATAATCTGATGGTACGGCAAATTCGACACGACCGGAATGTGTTCATGTGCAGGACCAACGGTATTATGTGCTTTACAAGACGCAAGAAAAAAAAAACTGTTACAGAGATAATAGTGAAACATGAAATCACAGTCAGACATAACACATTATGTATAAATGTTTACATGAAACTATTTTGGTAAGTATTAAAATAAAAAAAGATAAAAAAATACTTTTGACGATAAATCGAAGTGCAATTAAATTTCATATCATAAAGCTGTAACAAAGTTAAAATAAGAACTTCATCAAAATATAATGTAAACATTCAGCATCGAAAGCGCTGCATCCTGTTGGTTATTTTAACGTTGAATTGATAGACTCAATTTAAATAGTTAAATTATTGGCGTGGCTTTAGTGCATTACCATGTTCGCACACGAAGCAAACTTCAAAAGCAAATTGCACAAGTACGTCACATTTATCTCTGGCTGAACGATGAAAGCTTCCATTACGGGTCTCCGCGAAATGGATATATGCACTTAAGGTGGCCGTCCGCTCGTCACGTGTCTGAGATCTTGTCGTGTTTTACACCGATATCACTAAATAACGCTAAATTTGTGGCCAGTTTGAGGACGCTTTAATGTTTTGGGAACACTCTCTTCGTTTAGTAACAACAATATACAGCATATGTTTTTCCTTTAATAATATAACCAATAACACTAGAAACACTATGATCATCAAAACATATGTAACTATGATTCTGCCTGGTCTATATTTAATCATTTCCAGAAAGTATAGTAGTATAAGTATCTTGTTTATTATATTTTACTTAAATTACTGAGTTACCAGATTTAGAATGAGAAGAAGAACATGTATTTTGTCTTAATTTTTGTTGTATATCTTACGCAATATCGAATCTATTTTGATATATCATGGCATAGGATGAGGGTTGTCAAAAATTATACATTAAAATTTAAAGAAAAAAAAACCAAGGGCTATAATATCTCTTTCTCTTTTATAAGCTATAATATCTTAACCGATTCGGAATCGTTTATAATTATTCTTCTAAAAAGATATACAAATTATTTGGTTTTGAACGCTAGTAAAACAAAATATTTACATATAATTATTGTATTTACCTTTCCAAGTATAAAAAGATAACGCTTTCAGTTAGAAATGGATAGCAGCAAACTTAGTGTTACTGAAAGAGTAGTTTTTAGGCATTTTTATAGATTCGAAGCCCAGTGGAATTCTCATTTGTCATCCCTTACAAGTAGACTCAGCTCTTAGTATGAAAATATTATGTTATATTACTTGAGGGTAATGCTGCATGACATAGAAACTATATTCATTTATCAAAAAAGAGCCATTATATGTATTTATCAATTTCAGAGCTCGAGGCTGCCTTCGGGATGTGTTTAACGAAGTTAGCATACTTATGGCGGCATCACTGTATATTTACAACGAAATTACAAATATGCATAATAATATTGATTATTTTAATAAAAAAAAATTGGAAATGTCATATAAACACGAGAAGTGAATAAAAACTTGTAGCACTGGGTTTCCGTTCAGTCGGTCAGAAAATTCAATTCGTCCTTCCTTGGGCAGCGTGCTTGCTTCTATAATAAAATTCCTCAAATACGTTATGCTATGCCAATTTATATATTTTAAACTTTGATTAATAATGAATATTAATCCAATTGTTGTATTTAATTATCTATGTAACTGATTTTAGGCAAAGAGTAACTACAAAATATCTTTACGGTTCTTCACAGTAGAATCTAAATTCGGAGTCGGTGGTAGCTTTAAATTTAATTTAATCCCGTGAAATGACAGTTTGTCAGTCTCTCAGGAGTTATTAACAGGAATTATTAACGTATTTAAAATATTATTTTTAAGCTAATCTGAACTTATACAAATAAGGATAAACAAAATGTTTATTAATCGTTTTTTGTATATGTCTTTTTTTTTAAGTTTTCATTTTTTTATTATTATTATTATGCCATTTAATAATACCTATTTTTTATTAAGCGATTGATAAAGACAATTACCCCAACGGTCGTTTAAATGTTGAATTCCAACAACAATTTTATATATTTGGTAGAACAATTTATTTTTTTAACGTACAATTGATACGTATCATTTATAAACGTATTCAAATTTCGAATGCACAGTGTAAAGTAATATAAAACCTCATTTTAGAATAAATAGATTTTCGAACATACAAATCTCACATCATATTTTATAAGAAAAATGTTAGCTATTATTTACAACCGCGAAATTCTTACCTGCAGGGGTAACGATTGATGTCTGTGAATGAAGTGAAAGAATGCGTTAGGAACTCCATTCTTTTTACTTACCCCTGTCGTAGACAAACTGAGTATGGAGTTATAGACAGATTTAGTTTCAATCCACGATATGTTTCCACCTTGTAGAGTCGAATTTTCTCATTTTTGTAACGTCAGTTGCACTAGTAGTTTAATATGAACCTGAATAATTAAATTAAATTAAATATATGGTCAGAAACTAATTTTAAGAGAGCTAAGTTTCTTGCGGGTTTTTTCTCATTAGACTCTGTGTTCTCATGTTTTCGTTGAGCTGACGTAATAAATTAGACTTGTAATGGGGCGATTCAAAAGAACTTGAAAAAAAAACTAATTCAACATAACATATTTTTCCCATCTGAACGTTTGTGTTAAAATTTAAACTCAATATGATAGATGAGAAAATTTCACATGAATTATAAAAGCATTGGCGAAATCATATTTCTGTGCTGGCGTAAATAAAAGTCATTAACAGTGTGTATGTGTATGAGTTTATATATATAATTATGTATATATGTATACATACACATGCATTTTTTTAATAACTAAGCTCATTATTGATTAATGACATAGTTATATAAAAAACAAAATTTTATATAGAATAAATATTAAGGGAAATTAACTTCAACCAGTACCTTGAACTTGAATTGTTTTCAATTAATTAAATCCTTTTGCCGTCATATTGAAGTCTAGCGAGTACAGTCGAATATTGATGTTTTTGTACATTTAATTAGATTTTAATTAAAACAAAGTTTGACTCTAAATTTAGTACTAATATTTGAGCCGATGGAAAGTTTTCATAAAATGATTATAGCGTTCCCTCTTATTAGAATGAACAGCCTAAAAACTAGGTTGAAAACGTAACCCTAATTTGCTTTAAGAAAATCATCGTATGAGAACCGTGAAGAGCCAAATCGGTGATGGGCGGAGCGTGATTCGGTAAAACTTACAGTGTAGCGGACTTAATGGCTTAATTTCCTGAAAAGCTATTCAGACAGAAAAAATAATCAATCCAAACCACTTTACTTTGCGATTTGATAAAAATAAAAAAAATATGTTAGTCACGAATCATTCGTATAATGAAATGCTTTTAATGACTTTTGAGAACAGGGATAAATTTATGAATGAATGCCTGTTTTTTATTTGTTTTGCAAAGTTTCTTTTTAATTAATTAAAAATATATAATCTTGCAACTGTCAAATAGTTACATCGAATGATTGAGCTCAATTTTTGCAGACACTTATAGCAATCACACTCAAAGCTTGTTTTTTTTATTTATCTTATTTTCATTTATTATTTTTGTACTAATTTATAATAATTTTAGTTTTTAATTTAGTTCCATAATTTAGGATTTGTTTTTCCTTATTTTTTAGTTTCTAAACTTATACCTTATTTTACCAAGTTCGATGTTAAGCTTGAACGTTTTTATGTTTTGCGAGCTGTGCTTTTTCGTTATTTATTTCCGTTAATTTCGACTATATATAGAATAATAAAAAATCTATAATAATCTTGTGCCTTCTCAAAACTTTTAAGAATATTTTTTAGTGAAATCGTTACTAATAACTTATAGTGCTAAACAAATATGTAATACCTTTATATAAACTTTACTCTTGTTAAATATCTTTTAAAAAAAATCAATTCATTTACATAAAACAAAGACTAAACGGAACTTATTAATATTATCACGTTTCATTTAAAAATTTTGAACACCAGTGTGTGCGCAAAGGCAGATGCTTTTTCTATTCATCCACTCTTTTTCTAAAATTTGGAATGGCGAAATCGACATGACCAACTAGATGTTTTTTATAGTGATGTCTTGGTTTTTGAACTCAGGACCTCAGGATCAGCAGCCTTATTACTATTTTAACGAGGCAGTCAGCTCCAAACTAACTGACTTTTATGTTTTGAAATTTAATATAATTTATGTTGCCTTTATTATACATTGAAATCGAGTACCGACAAGCTGTCAAATGAATGTTGTACGATATCAAAACATTAATTAAATTTAACATTAATGGATATTAAATGCAGATATCCATATAATATTGCATTACATTATTATTGACTCGGTGTACTTTTCATCGAATAAATCAAATTGTTATTTATACTCTACCTGGCACACCCACCAAAAGTTTACTCATAAATTTGAGTTTGCTGAGAATATAATGCGTTTTACTCGAATAGAATTTCATTCATGACATTTTCGTTCTTTGAACCGTTATTTTATTGTAGAACTAAAGAGTTCGAATTTAAAATTTTGCTCCTTTTTGTTTTTATGGTATGTGTTAATATTCTGTTTGTCTGACGATTCCCCTTAATCCGAAGAATATATAATTTCTTAGATCTGGAGTTCAAGTGCGGGATCTATGCGACCTTTTGGAACTTTATGTGTTTTCCAATACACGAGAGTGTTACTACTGCCATTTTTCAAGTTCCAGCCTTCTACTGACAATTTCTAGACGGTAATAACTAAAAAAAAATAATTAATAGCCTCGGTACATGTCGCCTGTAGCTAGTAACTAAGCCAACGATACAATTGGTTGGATTATAATTATGTTAAGTTCCAATTATGTTTTTTTAGTATTATATATTTTAATCACGGCTCCACCTTTGAGCTATACTCTGGTGCCAAAACATCCTATGTATCCACTCATCAATACATTTATCAAAATCCACAAATTATATTTACTTATTGATGATATACTATAGCTCCGCCTGATTGATATCTAGTCAAATGGACAAACGAATCTGACCCTCCCAAAACAAAGGTTTACTTAAAATGGCAGCTCTAATTATATTTGCTGCGGTTCGTTGAAAAAATACATATCAGTTTGTAAGTCTAATCCTTTGATGAATGATGAAAAGTGTCAATTCGCTGGAATCCGTGCCGTTAAATCATTTTCTACTTCCCATATTTGGTGCAGCTAACTCAATTCTTTGTTTTAGCATTTTCTTATAATTCAAATAATAAAATAATTTAAAGATTCAGTAAAATTATAATTATAATTACATTTTATTGGCATTATTTAACTTTACTTTTTTGTACGCATACAGTCTCTCGGTACTGTAGAGGGATTCTGTAAAAGAAATCGCAACTCACCGTATAACACGAGCGTCAAATATCAGAAAGTGATATGCATTTACTATATTAATTATAAATTTTACAGAATACCCGTATCCAAATAACGTATCATCGTAAGTGTGTTGTCAAAATTTCAGGACTGAGATACGAAATGAATCCTTGTAGAATCACACTACAGGTATAGCGCGGCTAAGACGTTTTGATCTAAAGTATTTAGTTTAAATTATATAAACTTTTTTCAACTGTAAAAAAAAATATTTTTCTGATGACAATACATATTAATCGACTTCAAAAAAAAAGTTTCTCAGTACAAAAGTATTTCGTATTATTGTTTGTTCAAAACCAGGTACCACACATTTATTAGGTATTTTAACTTTAGGTTTAGGTTTATAAGTGATTAAATTACAATTTCATTTACAAAAGACTATTTTATTTTCTCGTTTGTGTGTGTCATTTCAATTGCTTTATAAAATAATATTTTACATAACACCATTATATTGTATGCTTTCAAAGCAATAGCGTACTATCCTGTAACCATAAAATGTTGTGTCTCGGAAACAATGACAGAGTTGTCGCCAACTCGGACGATTTTACAATAAAACGAAGGACATGACGCACGCTACTGAAAACGCTGTAGAATTTAATATTTTATTAGCATTTATGATTACGATTATAGATGATACAGTAACTGAGAATACAAATATATTTATACGATTTATTTTAAATTAAATAAATTTATACTTCATGACCCGACTCAAAATATTACATATCTTTATTTTATTTAATCGATATTTATAACATGCTTGAAGCTACTTGAAGCTACTTAATTGCTTATATAGCGTTGCTTCGCGGTTTTACCTACGTTCGATTTTGATTATGCTTCATGTAGTTTACCAGAGGGATTGACGTTTAAAATTACTGTTCTGCCTGTGGGTCGTATCGTTATTTTATATCATCTATTGGTTTCCGTCCACTTCTTCGCCCAAGTGTGAGGGTAGGGCCAGATGTTAGATATCCTATCTCTTTTCATGTCTGTCACGTGATTAAAAAAAATTAATAAATGGAACAAAATAAGGTTTGTATTAAATTCGTATTTTTCGAAATAAGACAGCCGTGTTAGTTTATTTTATAGTGAATAAGATTCCAAGCAGTATTTAGTGTCTTTGGAGGGTAATGTCCGCGTTTATGACGCTGGATCAAACGCTGCGAAAATGATACTAAGAAGGATCGTTTTTCTTTTTATTATCTTACGGATACACAAATGTTTTTTTTGTGAGCGTTTTATTATGTTTTAAAGGAATTTACGAGTTGAATGTACAAAATAACATAAAAAAATAAAATTTGTATGTATACATACGTGTACATCATAAAATATTTATCTCGACAGACACATCCATCCAGCCATTTGATAGCATGTGATCACTACCGCCTAAAGACATTTTCACTGTAAGAAATATTAATCATTCCTTAAATCACCAATTTGCCATTCATTTTTAATGGCATATCTTGGTGGACGAGCATATGGGCCACCTGATGGTCACCACTTCCCATAGACAATGGCGCTATAAGAATTATTAATCATTTCTTACATCGCCAATGCGTCATCAACCTTGGGAACTAAGATGTTATGTCCCTTGTGCCTGTAGTTACACTGGATCACTCACCTTCAAATCAGAACACAACAGTACTGATACTGCTCTACCACCAAGTAGAGTATTCTTTCGGAATTAAGATTAATAGCTGGTACCTAAGCAGATAACTTTGCACAGAGCCATACCAGCAACATTATATTTATTTTTTTAATTGGGTACTTTATAATGAGTAACTGTTTATTTCAACTACAGATTTCAGATTATAAAATAAAAACCAGATAGAGAGTGTGGAACATCATATTGAAGGAACAAAAGCGAATACAAAATCATAAGCGAAAAAAAATCCCGTCAGTCTGAATAGACGCGTCTAATTGTTAATACGGCCATAAGTAATGAATATAATTAAATTGACAGCAATCTCGTTATATAATCTGAGCTCTTAAATTATTTTTAATAACTTATCTTACACGATAATACACTGGCATCGCTCGTGCTCGAAGTCATTCTCCTTTTTCCGAAGTATTTCATCTTTGTAGATTGTAGTGAATTGCGGTTTCTGAAGATAAATTAATTGGAAGCTAGCTCGATTGGTTTTTCTGGTTGTGCTAGCATTTATCACTCACTCTTAGATTAAAAAGTTCGTCTAGACAAATTTACAGTTGGAAGATAAGACTTCAAGTAGTTTTATACAGCTTGTCTTGTTCTTATCGTAATTAAAAGTTATCACAGGGAATTAACTTTACTGTTCAACTTATTTGGAAGTGTTTGATAAGATAAACGAATACGTATAGGCAATGTTTTAAGTTAATTAAAACCATTATATATATGTATAATTAAGGGTATCTGTTAAATTATTATGTATACAACAGTTAATGGCTGGAAATTTCCCACTACTGGGCTAAGGCCTCCTCTCCTTTTGAGGAGAAAGTTAGGAGCTTATTGCACCACGCTGGTCTAATGCGGGTTGGGGGATGGGGGGACACATGTGGCAAAATTTCGTTGACATTAGTCACATAGAGGTTTTCTCACGATGTTTTCCTTCACTACCGAGCATGAGATTAATTATAAACACAAATTAAGCACATCAACATTCTGTGGTGCTTGCCTGTGTTGGAACCCGTAATAATCGGTTAAGATGCACTCGTTCTAACCACTGTGCCATCTCAAATATTATTTATATAATAACGTGAAATTTATTTCGGCGTAAAATTCTTTGTCAATATGTTTAAAAATAAGAAGATTTTTGTTGGTGACGTGTACTGATTAGCATTTAACATTTTGTTTGTAATAAATAACACTAAGTAACACCTTTAGGGGAAGGCACTATAGTAATTGTTATGACGTCTATAGGCGTAAATGTTACAGTAAGTTATAATTAAAACAATTTATAACGTAGCAGTATTTCAGAGACTGGTGAAATATATCTTTGATCTTGTATGTTGGATGAGTTTTAACAAGCTTGTATTTTACTTCATCTGTATATATGTTTTAGTTTACGTTTTACTTTCATTTCGACAAATATTTTGTTACTTTTCTCCAGCCGAGATGGCCATGTGGTTAGAAACCCTGAACTGTAACCAAAGATTTCTGGTTCAAACTGGTTCAAACACATAATACAGTATGATTAATTTTTGTTTGTTTTTTTTTTCTCATATTTTGTGAATTATAGCAATGTTTATAATTTGTAAAAAATTAAACGTAATTAGATTTAATTTTAAGTTGTTAAAGTTGCAAAAATGTTGCAAACTTTTAGAATGAAAAGATATTTAAGAAAATAATTCGCCTGACGAGAACAGTTTCTACAGCAATTTATTCTTCTCACAAACACGAGCCGCGTTGATTCAATATTGACACTGGCCGGAGCCGTACCTAGGCCATTCCCTAGTGTTCCATATAAAAATCTAAATATACAATTTTGTAAGTCACTCAACTACATTCAGACTTGTTTTGTATTTATTTTTATTTCTATAGTTTAAAAAGTAAAATAACAATAGATAATCAGCTTTAAGACAAAATACCTCGGTTAAGCCGTTTTGAAATCACACTGAACAGCTTATTAATGTAGTTTCATTATGTCATATTATTTTATTTTTGTTTTTAATGATAAACTGTTTTTTGTTTTTAGTATTATTATCGGTTAAATTTTACTTATTAAATGCTACTTTCTTTGCTTTCGTTTGTATTTTTTTTCTCTCGTTACTATTTTTATTCTAAAAATATGTCTTCTGTATTCTTTAATACGGTTCATGATTAAATTTTGATATAATCTAATTACTTTTGTTTTTTGGTCTTATTTTATAAAATCAACGTATTAAACGAAATAATTGAACCGAAAACCTCGCCACGACAATATTAATTGCAGAATACGGGTTTACGATAAGCGTAGGATTGGTGCAAATTGTTTAGTATTATCGTTAAACTAATCGACGGTACACTGGGATGGGTGTGATCGATCAAAGTCAGTGATAATACTCTCTTAATGAGTTTAAAAGCGACAATTGTAGGAGGTGGCTTACGTTTCATGTTTTAAACTTAACATCGCAGCCTTAAATACTTGACAAAAAAACGTGTACAAATTAGTGCATCAATTGAAATATTCTATTTGATCGTAGGAATTTTGTGCAAGACCGTCTGAGTATTGCGGCTTGAAGAGTGTGTGAGCCAGTGTAACTACAGGCACAAGGGACATAATATCTTAGTTCCAAGGTTGGTAGCGCCAATGTCTATGGGCGGAGGTGACCACTTTTGGTTGATGGATTGAAATCGAATTGAGCGATTCTTTTTTAATGTATGATAAATTATAAAAAGTATAACATCCGTAATTCCAAATTCAAGTAAGACGTGAAAAAAATCGCATTGAAGAGATTTTGACATATAAAGGGTCTTGTACTAAATCCCGATGTGTAGATTCTATCTTACCTAGTTTTGAGTGACAGGGGAAATAAATAAAAAGTCTATAAAATTTGAAAATCCTTTAAAAGCATACTTAAAAATTACTTCTGGCTAATAATATATATGTTTTTCGGTAATAATCTGAGAGTCGGTAGCTTACATATATGTGTATGTGATATGCGAAAGTAAAAACGTATGTTAGGGCCAAGGCTGCCTTTATTTTTAAGGATAAGATTTAGAGATTATTCTACTACACCTTTTAACTAGATATACATACTTGTAGCAGAATTTCATCCGATGTGGTTTTCCTTATGATTTTTATAAAATAAACGCTGAGATTAATTCCATCTCGTATACGTACTTTACATATTTTAACTACTGCGCGCTTAACCGTTTTTTATGACGTTCGTTTTTTGTTTGTTGACATTGGCGCTGTGAGAAATTTTAACGATTCCGTATGTTGTCAATGCCCCAGCAACCATACGAACTAAGATGCTATGTCCCTGTAGTTGCACAAAGCCTTATCACCAATTGTAAACATAATTTAAAAAAACAAATGAGTAATCTGTTATAAAATAACTTCAAGTTGTCTTACAAACGAATTTATGTAGTCACAACATAAACTAGTTCAGCTAATCCCGAACCAGCGCATAGATCTTTTAAAGTACCAGCTTTTAACTTATCCGATCAAATAACTGCACACAACATACGTAGGAAGCATTGTCACAGTTGGCTGCGATTCGTTCGCTTGCCAAATACGAAGCAGATACCGATACAAGTACACACAAGCGAAAATTCATGGAAAGGAAATATCAAGTAGTTTACGTAGAAGTAAATGTATTCACGGCATTATTCTAGAATGTACAAACAAACTATTTAAAAGAAATAACTTACTATGAGTTAAAAAAAAAAAAACTTGAAACCACTGTTGGTTATGATTTCATTATACCGAGTCGTGTATTTCCACGCAACATTATACGTGAAATTTAAATAGTGATTATTTGTTTTGTTCTGTAGTGTGTCACAATAAAAACAGTTATTTCGTTCTCCCTTTATGATACTCGAACGGCGCCTTTGTTGTAACGTATTCAATGAGCGCAGACTTTGTCAATCAATCTATACGTCCGAGTACGACCAGCGTCGAACTTTTTGATTAATGCATCTATTCGGTCTGATGCAAGTTCATCTCTTGTTGAGTCGGAGTTTATGGTTAATTGTAAAATATATATGTAATTTTTCACATATTTAATAAATAGATTGTCTTATTTTAATTTACGCTTAGTGTCGTCTGCTTTAAATGAATGAGTGCTAGTTTTCCTTACTTATGTTATGAATACACAAAGAAAATCTATTGTTTTTACGACTAAACCGATTTTGACGATAATAACGTCAGGAGATATTATTGAGCAGGTGTATGTAAGAGAACACAGTATACTTCTTCACTCTCGTAATCCGATAGGACGCCAATCTGTCGCAACCGTAGAGAGTTCAGGATCAACGGCTAGACGTGCTTTTCAAGACACGGAGGTATAATAATGCCTCTATATAACTGAGAATTTCATATCAAATAAAAACTAGAATTTAATCGTCTAATGAGGCAGTTGAGATTCAATACATTTTAATATGCGAAAGAAATTCTTAGAAAGTACATAACAATTGATGGTTTAGTGATCTACTTAAATAAATGCAGGTGAATCTGCAGGCGTTAACTCGTATCTATAAATGTTGGGAAAAAAAGTTCACGCAGAAGACTGATAGCTGATATAGAACATGATAGTGTTAATTATTACTATGCCATTTTAACGTGCGTGACTGTCCTTGCGAGCCTCGGTAACAGGGTCTAACAATTTCATACAATAAAAAAAAAAAATGAAGTATTGTTTGGTGGTAGAATGTAATGACCTAAGCAAGGTTAGTTAATGTCGTATAATAGACTTTTTTTTAAATTTTATAATAGTATAGATGAATATAAAATATAAGTTCAATAATAGTGAACCAATTTTATCAGTATAAATAAATGAAAGCGCATTAAAAAACCTTACGTGCCGAAGCGTCCACTCGGAACAAAAAGTAAGGTTAAACTTCCGTTGTCGACAAAAGGAAATTCAATAAGAACGAATTTCCCGTGATTTACGACTACTATTTCCTCGTTAAGACTTTAGAACCTTGTGCTTCGTCGTACACGAGATTTCATTGCGAGCAAAACATTACTTACTTTGTTTGATGGTGACTGTTTTTTTATATCCGATAGATAGGCGGACTATTCAATAGGTCACCAATGTCGATAGATTAACTAGCTTGATCACCTTTGAAACTAGAACAAAAAAATACTAGGTTATTTCTGTTGGTGGTACAATAAGTGACAAGTGAAATAAACAGAACAGCCATTACGGTTATAGGAAAGCAACTATTGCTATCAAATATAATTGGATTGATAAATATTACAGTCGATAAATCAGCATTATGGAGTATTATGCTACGGCATAGGTTCATAATACCGATGTATATTTTTTTTATTTGATTTGATTTGATATCAATCAGCATTAAATATTTGATATCAACAGTTGATATGCTATAACCGTAATAGCACCACTGAACAGCTATTACTAATTCAGTAATAGTTACTATTTAGTTTACAGTAATGCACAAGTGCGTTTCACTCAGAAGAGTGAAGTAGAGCAAAGGATCTTCCGAAACAATCTACGGTGTAACTGAGCCTAGACACTGTATTTTTATAAGTACAAATGTTGTTTAAAGTTAATGTAATGGTTTATATTTTACTTTTGTGCATGTTTTATTGTTTCTTATAATTAATCTTTAGAAAGCATGTAAAGATTTTTATAATGTAAACATATGTCAATTATAATTTTTGACATAATATAAGTCGAATTTTATTATAGAGTGCTGATCCGTTTTCTATCGGTCTTATGGTTTATATGGATTGGGCCTTACCGATAGATATGATCCGTGCAGATCTCACAGACCATGCGTCCTGTATTTTCGGAGAAAAGTGTAACATGTGGTCTCCAAGCAATCAAGCAAGGTGTTCCAGAGGTCCCGAATCGTATCGCGAAGGTATATCGTCCTAATAGTACATATCTTATATTATTATTTAAAATATTACAAAATAACACCAATAATTTATAATACGTAGTCGTTGGGTCTATCCACTTAATAAAATCGTAAATCGCTTTAGAGATTTTTAATACATTAATGCATATTGCTGATATACTAGTAATTGTATGAGAATGGATGAAGTTCGGAAGTCAGGGCTGTATTATTAATATGTGTCAAAATACGGTTCACAATAAAGTTACTATTATTATTATTTATTTAACTCAAGCTAATTAAAAGGAAGTCGTGATTTAAGCTACAATAATTTAATCATAAAATAATTTGCATGTCAAACTGTTTGTTTAATGTAATAACGTTTACAAAATATGCTAAAATATGTAGGGCGATTTTATTTCAAACATAAGGTAAAATAACCTTTTTAAAGCGACCTGTTTCGTATGAAAAACATGAACTTTAATTACAAGAGCCTACCTTGCTCAACGAACGTTTGAATCCGGCGATTTAAAAGTAATACTTTCGCATTTTAATAACATTTATTTATGAAAGTGGATACGAAGCAAAATAATGAGGCAGCGTCGAGCAGCGCGTGAAGTCGGTTTGGCCGCGGCTGAAACAGTTGAAGCCGGCCGCTTTTAGAAGTCGCCCGACCGTGCCAGCAGAGCTGTGGAAAATATTACGATAGTGTTTTATCCATGACTTTACCGTAAAAAAGATTAACGACCGAACAAATTGTACATAATTGCACATTTGTTAAATAGTATCTACATAGTTTTTGGCCGCGACTTCGCCCGTGTTTACTGAATTTGGTACTTACCTAATTATCGTAATCCTCTTTAAAATACGATAATATAAAAAGTGTTGATTTTCATAACGATTTCTGCAAAAATTTCACACGGCACAAAATTTCAAAATTTGCCTCGTATTGTCTTAAAAACTTCCAGACACCCCGATGAAGATACCGGCTAAACAAAAACTGAAAAATATATATTTACATTACATTACATTTGTATATTTTCCTTCATTCCCGCATAATCCAAAGCACTTTTGTTCTGTTAGAAATCTTTTTATTAGTTATGTAAATTATTTAGAGACGAGATGGCACAGTGATCACGTGAATCTTAACCGATGACTGCGGGGTAAAACCTAGGCAACCACCACATCTTCACGTACTTAACTTGTGTATGTAATACATCTCGAGCTCAGTGGTAAAGGAAAACATCTTGAGAAAACCTGCAAGTAACAGATTGAAAATCTGCTATGTTATGGACCAGGATTGTGACCTCAAACGTGGAAGAGGCTTTAGCCCTGCAGTGAGGCATATACAGAATGTTACTTTTAACTTTTATTTATTTATAGAAATGTATTGGTACTTATTTATTCGTTCTTAGTATCGGTTTTGCCTTAAACCTTTCAAAAGTGAAGCGCATACGCCTATCATTATAAAATGTATATTTTTTATTAATAAGCGACGAGAAATGTCTTAGTCGAAACTGAACAACACTTGTGTATAAATTATTCTATCAGAGAAAATGCAATATATTTCCGTAGGAAAAAAATCCAAATTCGTTTTTATTTTACTATTTTGATGCTCAGATTAAAGATTAGGTACTAATACATGATTACAGATTTAAATATTTATTTAGGACTTGGTTTACCTATTTCGTTAGACGTCAAGTTTTATGTCATACTGTAATTACTGTAATTTACCGTGATGTTAATTGTTTCTGTAATTACGATAAAATCACTGTTGTGTTTGATTTTACTTTTGTATATTTAATTCGAAAAATTATTATTTATAGAGAGCAGTTAGGTTTTACGCATCATTATGAATATACTTCATTAACAATTATGTGCAAATACATATTAAAAATAACATACGAGTAATGAACGTGTTGGTGACTAGAATGTTTCCCATTAAATTCAATTCCAAATCTCAATTCCGATCCTCGAAAAATGAATACACCCTTTATATAAATTTACGTTTATATTTAAACCCAATAGAATAATCCCAATTTTTTTTTGTATATGTGTTACTGTAAAAGCTCGAACTACGGTAAATCTTAAGATTTTCCAGTAAAACCTAAGATTTACCGATTATAAATGGTAAATGTCCATAAAACTTTGGGATTCGAACTTTTACTTGGTAAATCAGGACTTACATGTTACCTTAAGATAGGTTGGAATGATAAAAGTCCGAAAAAGTCGTCCCTTTATAATAAATACTTACATTTACCAACTCATGTCGGTAAATCTTAGGTCTTACTGGAAAATCTTAAAATTTACCTTAGTTCGAGCTTTTGCAGTAACATATATACAAAGATTTTTGGGATTATTCTATTAATAATGAAATTTATTATTTCTGTCGAAAAAGTTTTTCAATATTAGTTTTTCTTTATATAATCGATACAATATGTCAATATTGATGCAAGCCCGAATATCCAGGTTATCCCAAGAGATTGAAGAATGACCTAACTTTGCCTTGTTGATGTTTCATTAGTACGAAAACTTTTGATTGAACTGAACGCTTAGTTATGAGCCGAGATGGCCCAGTGGTTAGAACGCGTGCATCTTAACCGATGATTTCGGGTTCAAACCCAGGCAGGCACCACTGAAATTTCATGTGCTTAATTTGTGTTTATAATTCATCTCGTGCTCGGCGGTGAAGAAAAACATCGTGAGGAAACCTGCATGTGTCTAATTTCAACGAAATTCTGCCACATGTGTATTCCACCAACCCGCATTGGAGCAGCGTGGTGGAATATGCTCCAAAACCTTCTCCTCAAAGGGAGAGGAGGCCTTTATCCCAGCACTGGGACATTTACGGGCTGCTAATGAACGCTTAGTTACGAGCTTTGGAAAAATAATAAAATTATACCTACAACTTGTAGATAAATTTGAGTATATTTTTCAGTGTTTTTTAATTTAATATAGATATATTATTGGTTAACGATTGAAGTTTTTAGTAAGTAGTAAATTTAATTTAATTCAGATATAATTTGTGTTAAAATTATTTAATAGCTAATTGGAAAAAAACTGAAATTTATTTCTGGACAATTACTTGATTTAATTTAGTGTCTGCTCTAGCCAAATCATACCACTAACTGGCGTGATTTGAGTTGAATCAAATCATACAATTAAACACATCAACAGTCATTCAATGTACGAAAAAATCTCTAAACAATATGATTTTCTTTTATAAAGTTTATTTGTTTCACGACGGACTTACGCGTCTTTGCATTTCGTTTTTTTTCAATTATTCGTTCATGGCTCCCTAATAATGTTTTTCTCCGGTAGCTTGCCGATTCAAATTTGATATTATATCAAAAGACGCTTTGATAATTGCGGATATTTGAAAAAAAAGTGTACGAATCAGACAAATTGATTGCTTTCGTCGTTCTATCTGATCGTAGCTCCCAAATGGCTTCGATCAGTCAAAGTCAACGTTAATCCCTTCTTAATGAGTTCAACATTGTATAAGGCTTATACTTCAATAAGGGGCATTTGTCACGAAATGGAATCGATGTATGCGACGTATTAGGGACTTCGATTTTTGATAAAACATATCCATGACAGTGGAATAAAAATCATAATTTGTTGTTGGATTTAATGCTTGTTGACTTATAGGCAGGAGACATAACATACATATATAATTGTATTAACTAACATGACTGTATTTTTAGATGTTGGAAAAAGTAACTACTGAGTTTCTTGCCGGTTCTCCTCGGTAGAATCTTCATTCCGAACCGGTGGTAGCTTTACTTTAGATAGTTTGTTAAATGACCATTCAAGTGCTTGTAAAAGCCTACTTGAATAAAGTATATTTTGATTTGATTTGATTTGTGTCAGTTTGTCACAGGCAGTTTAAATTAATTATGTATACTTTTATATAATTTATTTATTCATATTAAAGACTATGTAATTTATAAAATGACGTCACCGTTTCAACGAAATAAATTTCTTTTAATAAAAGAGTACTAGAGTCAGAAGGCAATTTTTATTATTTGTTTAGATAAAAGAAAATATTTTTATATTTTTAACAGCTATCCGACCGTTTTCCTTGTTTTAATTTAATTTTTTCATTATTGCTTTTATGTAATAATTCTGGCTGTACCAGAAGCTACAAATCAAATTCTTTTCAATATTTTGGTATTGCTGGTTTCAACATTGGTTTTTTTGTCACTTATTTTCCTAAGCATAATATTTTTACAAATCTTCACGATTAGATTTACATTGACATTAATTAAGTTTTAAAAAAGCCATTATGATAGTTTTTGGCATAAGATTATTGAATTAATAAAAACTTTTGAATATCAATGAGAGATAATTTAATAGTTAGTAAATAATTATCGTTATTTCAAAAGTAAATAAGAAAGTTTAATGCCGGTTCTTCTCCGCTAAATCATTTTTCCAAAGTAGTATCTTTAATTTATGTAATAGTGTAAATATATTTTGATTTGTATGTATTTCATGCAATAAAGATTTTCAATTTAATTTAATATATGATTTAATTTTTTTGTAAATTCAGCAATAATATTTATTAGTCCAACCCGGATTCCGAACCGTCGACGTTTGGAGTCGTAGTTGCTAACCAGCAAATAAGGCAAACATATTTCTTAGTATCGTTGTATAGTAATTGTAGCATGTTAAAATTAACTCTAAAAATAGGCTGTCTAAATACTTTGAAGGAACTTAAATAGCAATAAATGCTTTCATTACTTTTTTTACTTTACCTTATCTTAAAAAAAACTCATGTCGGAATTTGCGACAGGGGAAAATTTGTTTCAAGAAAATTTAATACACAAATTATGACATTAATACTCGTTTTTTACTTCGAATTCTCTCTCCTCAGTGCTTCATTTTATATATAAAATAGTCGCTATCTCAAAACACTTCTGCTATTCGTAATTAGGACAAGTACTATGGTTCTATATTTATTCGGTAAATTTTACAAGTGCTTGCCCTTCTTCAAATTCTACAAGGGGAAACGAGAATTACTCAAAGGAGTCTCGCCGCCAATTTTGTTGATAAAAATACAGTATTATTGCTTTAAAAAACTATTTTTCTGTACGAGTTAGAATGGCTTTACATTATCACAAAGCCACAATCATCTCGACTTATGTATTTAAAGCTAAGTACCCCCGCCTCGTCAGTATGTCTGCCTGAACGCGATTAAATTCATTCCATTATAAAATAAAAATGTTTTGTTTTAACGTACCACCAGTTAAGATCATATTTTTTTACTAAAATAAAAAATTCGTTATTTGCATAAATATGTTGCGTTATTTATTTAGGTAAGAATTGTACTTAGAAGTTTTATTTCCACAGAGTCAAGTAAAACGATAAATAATTTAGAACTAAAAGTCAAGAGGACCTCAGCTATAACGTAGCGATAACGAGTAAATTATGTACATAATAATCAAATAGATGATTATGAATACTCTCAAGGCAAACATTTAGCGTACACAAACAAGGCTGTTCCTGAAACTTTTCCAAGTAATAGCTATATGACGGTATATTATTTGACTTCTTTGTTTCCCTTAAATTACAGGATATTATAACATAGATAACCGAGATGGCGCAGTGGTTAGAATACGTTCATCTTAACCGAAGACTGCGGGTGCAAGCCTGGCTAAATGTCACGAAATTTTCATGTGCTTTTGGTGTTGAATAATTTTTTGTTTGTGTTTAATAATTTTTTGTACAATATGGTGCAAAAAAACAAAATAAAACTTGTATGTGTCGGATGAAATTTTGACACATATTTTTCTAGGCAATGGAGGAATGTACAGGATCTAGCTCTTGACGTTATTCTCAAAATGAGAAGAGTACGCCCTTGCACTGGGACATTTCCAAGCTGTTAAGTGTTAAGAGTTTTTCTTAAAAATATTATAAATATTTTTAGCAGAATTAATACCAAAATGCTAGCAATTTTATTTCAAGTTTAACCTGGCGTGTGGTTGCGAAAAGTTGGAGAACGCTTTTAAGAACGTCCGTCCATTCAAACTAGTATAATATCAAGGAGAAAATATTTTTACAGAGTTTCTGAAAAGTCTTCATGCAGTAGGATGTTTGTTTTTTTTTTACATATACAATATATTATTTCTCTATTTTATAAATATTATCCAATCCATTTAATATAAATAATTTACGAAATAAATATAAGTTGGGGTCTACAAAATATAGCTGTCTCATGTATCTAATAGATATTATGTTCAAATTATACGCCGATTTTAATGAAAAAAATAAATATCGAATAGATTAAACCACATGAGATGACCCATTTTTTATTCCTTTACTAAGTGTGAAAATAGGTTTGTTTCACTCCTTGTATTTTTATTATTCCAGATTTTAGTATTCTCTTTTCTCATTGAGTTTGTTATACTTTTGTTGTATCCCATGTTAAACTAGCAACTTCTAAATGTGTGTAAACTTTGGGTACGAAGTTGTTGTCCTTTGTACCTGTATTTATACATCGTTCAAACCGGAGCACAACAATGAGTGGGTGATATCTATTCAGACGGTCTTGCACAAAGTCCTACCACCAAGGAAATTATATTTAAAAAAAAACTACTAGTAGTTAGGGGTTCTTGTAGTTATACTGGCTCACTTATCCTTTAAACCGGAGTACAATAATGAGTGAGTGGTATCTACTCAGACAGTCTTGACAAAGTCTTACCACTAAGGAAATTATGTTAAAAAAAATACCAGTAGTTAGGGCTGGTAAGTTAAGTTGTTGAGTTTACTTAAATTATTTTTTTTGAGGTTACGACATTATAAATATTATAATACATTTCCTAATATTCTAAAGGAAAAGATGCAAGACGATTTATTTAATTCTTAAGTTTAATAAGTAATAAGTTTTTTTTACTTTAGCAATGAACAAATATTGAAGGTATGTGATTGCGCTCATGAATTGAAAAGTGGTTCGTTTGCCTTCGCAGCGGTATAAATTTTTAAGAGTTTCAAAAGATATTTGAAGAGGGTCGTGAGAATATTGAAATGCGGAAAGTAATAGAGGTAAAAATCGCCAATTCGTCGTGATGCACGAACTCTACTGACAAATTCTATTGATACAAGTGCATGAAGTATAAGTACCGAAAGTAAAGTTAGGAGGAATTCCATGCATTGATGCTGCGACAAATTAAACTGAATGTGGTTTTTGTTTAAAAAAAATGAATATGAAAAATATTTTTTTTAAACATAAACTTTTAACAATAGTCAATTAAAAGGCGATCGGTTTTCTTTCAATAATGTACATGTTACATATTTAATCTGTGAACAATTAATGGATGACGGTACTTTGATTTAAAAAAAGTACTATTATAATATTTATACATTCAAAATATCATATTTAGAACAATGGAAGCGTATTATAAATGAGGCTTGATATTTCCGACACACAAGCTGCCTGGCTACTGCGTTGAAAGTACTTTTTAGTTTATTTCTGTAAAAAAAAAATCGACATGACTCACGCGCGACCTAATGTACTTTGATGGTACTACGTCAGTAACCTACACTAAAGTGCCAACGATAGTTAGCTAGAATACAGTAGAGAAAAATGTAGGACAGTAATAATAAAACCGAAAATAACTAAAATATACATACAAGACCGTTTTGCTAATGTCTGGAGTGATGTTCGCGTATTGAATTACTGTTCCCAATTTAATTTACAATATAGTAATTCATATTTAAGGAAATATATTAAAATAAATTGAGATAAAAAGCTGAGCTAGCCGAGTGGTTGGAGAGTGCATCTTCATCGATGACTGCGGGTTCAACTCCTTGTAATTAATTTGTGTTTATAATTCATTCCCTGCTCGGCGATGAAGAAAGACATCGTGACCTATAACCTGTATATGACTAATTTCAGTGAAATTCTTCCACGTGTACTATATTCATCAACCCACATTGTAGCAGCGTGGTTTTAGCTGAGAAGGCCTTAGGCCACCAGTGGGTCCTTTACCCTGTGTATTGCTGTTAAGATAAAAATACCCCGTATGAGATAGTATGACATAATATAAAAAAGGCACTCCGTTTTTATGTGTGTTTTTATGTCACGTTAAATATGTCTAATCACCAAAATACTGTCTTCTTTGTTCAGCAAAATAGGTGTTTCTTGCACGGGTTATTTAGAGGTAAAGTAACGTATAAAAACAAAGTAAATCTTTATATAATCCAGGGCTATTATGATCCCTGCGACAACATGGGAGGGCTTCGAACAACTCGAGCCAGAAAACGAGCGAAAGGCGAAGTTTTTACCAGAAAATTTAGCACATAAATTACGTCACATACGTTCACATCCGCCATTATTTGGTCGCACTGAAGTTTCCGCTGCGTATACTTTTTACAATGTTTGCATGAGCCGTATAATTTATCTTTTGCCTATCTTGATACAGTGGCGTTATTCTAACTTATTTTTCTTACGTATGATTGTAATAGTTATTTTTTTTAATATAACACTTCTTATAACTATATATTAAAAAAAATCTAATCGAATGATTTGTGACTGAAATGACTGTATGTAAATAGATTAGGAGGGTATTATTATTATTATTATTTTTATGAAAACATTAAACTGAGTTAAAGTGTGCAAAACTAATTTATTCCAATAAAGGATTTATTCCATCCAACCTGATACTGAAGATACTGAAGTTAAATAAGCGTAGACGATTTTATTTTTATTTATTTAATAAATAAAATTGAGCCACTAATGGTTAGTGAATGCCATTGACTTTATACATTGGCACTGAAGAAAGATTGAGAATTAATTATTGACTCGCTTACACTTAGCCGGGACAAATATATCCATAATATATTTACTTATCGATGGTTTTGTTATTTGGCGGTAATCTACCGTTAAAATTCTATTTAAGAAAAAAAAAGTATACGTACATATTATACGATGAGACATACGTATATGGGATTATTAAAATGTGTGTCAGCTTTTATGTCTGATCACGTTATTTACCGGTAGTTGAGTAAAACCGCGAGCAACTAGTTAGTCTAGAAAATATTTTATTTATTCCAATGTAGCCATGATCGTCATATGTATAAAGAAAAATGTCTAAGTTGATAAATGATGTGAGCATATCCCAGTAAGTCTTGGCGCAGATCACCGGTATCAGCACTGCTGAGGCATATTTGGCAAGCGAGGCGCTCGCAGCCAACTGTGACAGCGCTCTGCGTATGTTGTGTTCACTTGTTTGATACGATAACTTTAAAGTTACCAAGCTTTATATGATTTATGCTTAGCATTGAATTCTGCTATCTTATTTATCTGGCGAGAATTTATTCCTTTTAAAATATGTCTTACAATCTTAGAAATCAAAAAATTGTATAAGTCAAATTAATTTTAGTAATGCATATTATTATTTTGTATATCTTCTTTTTCTGAATGAGGAACGAGTTATGTTTAATAGTAGGTATAGATGGTATACAGAGGGGCGCAGATGTCATTACATTAAATGAAACGACGATTAATACTCGTTATTATATGGCTGATAAATTACCAAAAAAACAAATAACGAATTTGTAGTAATATCTCCTATAATGTTATGGGATGTTGTATAATGAGGGTATTATTTAATACGTTGACGTCAAAGGTACATTGTATATATATATATATATGTATATGTTTATATTTTTCGGTACATTTTCTTACTAAAAGTAGACGATAATAATAATAAAATATAATTATTATCGACTACCTAATACAGTCAAAGATTAAATTTAAACTTAACCGCGATGTCGTATGTAAATAATTAATACTTGCAGTTCGAATTGAACTAACGGAACGGGAAAAACATCCGTGCGTTAAATATAATCTGTTTTACGGCACGGAGAAGTGGGATAAGCAAACATACCTTGTTTTCGTACTGCCTGCCATATTTGAATTCAGCTAACGTTAACAGATTACACATTATATATCATATATTTCTTCTATTAACTTAAAAGTCTTACCTACATTTTGAACCAATGAAAGTAGGAAGAACAAGATAAAGACTCGGACTTGCTTCCTAAAGCATAACATTTTAATGAATTCTCAATGCATTTTTAAGTAATACAATAATATTAACAATTTTTACGAAAATGTCACAAAGCAAAGATTTAAGTTTTGGTGTTTGCAACAAAAAACCAAATTTTAATTTTTTTTTTATTCTAATAGAGATAATTTATAATAATAAGTTGCATGGTAGGCTTCATATCTAATGCTACGTTGGTCTGTGAGTTTCGGTCTGAACTTTGTTTAGAAATACGGGTACGTCAATGATAAAAACTTCCAATAGTCTTTTATTTTCCACTGCTAGAAAATTCTTTAATGTTGTTGGTCGCATGAAATAGGTAAATAGGTAATAAATAGTATTCCGACAGTACTACATACCTACTGTATTATTTAAGTTTTCAAAATCAAAATCAAAATATACTTTATTCAAGTAGGCTTTTACAAGCACTTTTTAATCATCATTTAACAAACTATATTAAGTTAAGCTACCACTGGTTAGGAATGTAGATTCTACCGAGAAGAACTGGCAATAAACTCAGTAGTTACTTTTTTTTTCAACATCTAAAAATACAGTCATGTTAGTTAAATACAATTATATATGTATGTTATGTCTCCTGCCTGGAAGTCAACAAGCATTAACTCCACGCTTTCTTATAATATATATAATCTTGTATCAAATAATATGCATTCTTTACCAATGTATTTTTTACAAATGATTTGAATGTATGAAACGGCAAAGTCAAAAATTTACATACAATATTTTATTCGGATTAAGAGACATACAGATTAGTTCTTAAGGTTTTTCTTCTCGGTTAATCAGAAGGTAATCCTACCACACTATTCTACTGCTGAGCGGTCAATGAATTCCATATTTGTGAAACTTCCAACAGGTTTCTCCTCGATAATTTCTTGCACCATCGAGCACGTAATGACTACCAAACATAAATTAATTGGACAATTTCCATGATATATCCAGGGCAGTTTAGTTATTTTAGAACATAGCAGATATTATGAAAACGTTAACGCATGTACGCAATCAAACTCATTCGTTAATTGGTTGAAAGTCCGTTGAAAAAGCCAGCTTTTATCGACCGTATTATTATGATACAGCACTTAACGATTTAGTATTTAATGGAGAACTGGTAGAAGATAATTCAATCCATTCATGTGCATGGTCTTCGTCGATATGAGAAGACTTTCGACAGGTCTGTGTTCCATTCGTACATTTTTATTCTCGACGCCCGAGAAGTTGATGTTCATTGATAAATTTATATGATGTAGGTGAATTTGCTACATTTGATTAGCCTTGTTTCATACAAGACTTACGCTAAAATGGATCCAAGTATTTTACTGACTTTCTGATACCACCTAGAATTTAACATTAACAGTGTCGGTCGTCGTGTGGCTGAGTGAATGCTGTCTTAATATTTGAAATAAACTACGTAGTCGGACATTTCGTAAATATTACGGATCTGTTACAGTTAAGTCTGTATATATTGTGTTCTTCGAGTAAATTATATACAAAGATCGAACATAAATCTTTCACTTCCAACAGTTATCAACGTAAAACCCTCAACACCGCAAGGAGTTATATTCACTTAAATATTTGGTAGAATTGTTAGCAACACGTATTAAGAAAAAATACGACTAGGTACGTCGAAAGCAAGTGCAAGACGCATTAATCATTTAATCCAACACAAAAGAGTTTTCTACAGAGTACGTACACCATTTCTTAACTGAATCAAACACATTACAGTTTTTCACATTTGTTTCCTTTTGTTGCCTCGTTTCGTTTCATGAAAGCGCTTGTTTTATTCTAAACTCAATATAAATGTTCATGGATTTATTTTCTACGAGTCTTTTCAAGAGTCTAATTACTTATATAGAATATAAAAGGAACAATGAATTAAACTATTACAGCATACAGTAGCATATATTGTTCAGTTTGAAATTTTATCGATGTAATAAGTTATTTTAAACATTTTTTTTTTAAATTATAATGTTTTCCATTTTAGTTGTTTTGTTTAATATAAAATTTAGTTTGATTACAAATGGCATTACGTACTTTCGGTAAAAGTAAAAATTTTATATATAAAAGTAGCAACTTCTAAATGATTAAACAAAGGCCTTCTATTAATGAGCTTTACCCGAAACGATGCTGGCGGGATTTACACTTTGTAAAATTGAATTTTAAGATAAATGTGTTTTAAAGTTTTAAATGTTTATTTGAAAGTTCGTTTATTTAAATTTAATTTTATGAATACAACCTATACGAGTTTTATTGCCGAAACCAATTTAATAAATTGGATATTCATGCTCTAGACCGAAACTACGCAAGTAAGTTATGTGCGTATTTCGATACTATATACGATATTATATACGAGTAAATAAATATAAATATCTTAGTTATATTATTATGTTCATAAAGTTAGAAAGGCGTTTATCTAAGTGTGAAAACGTTTATCTAAGGACCGAACTAAATGTAAGAGCGGTGTCCTTTTCGAAAACAAATTTGCACATTGTTTATCTCGTTTCGTGAGTGACAGTTAAAAACAACGGAACATTGTTGCGTAAGCCTTCTTGATAACGGCTTGCACTTGCGAAAGGTCAGACTTATTGGCTTTTATTTATTCTTGGGTTGTCGTAAAAAGTAGAAATACAAAATCTTATCAGTACATGGTATGAATTTTCGCACAGCGTAATAAAGTAAGTAGGTAAAATTAAAAGTAAAACTGCAGTAAAAAGTAAGTAAAAAGTAATACTAAAATTAAACAATACACAGTACAAAACGTGCCTTAAGCGAGTATATAGGTTATAACTTCGTAACTAATATAATTCTCCGTCCCTATTACGACTCGCTCAAACGAATCGAAAATCGAAGATGAACTGTCAAAGTTTCTGTACATAAACAACCTAACAACTAATCGGTCGATTAAATGGACTGAAATAAATGCTTTGACAACATAAACGAAACTCGTCAAAAGAATTGTCAATTGCATAATATGACATTTCACTGACGTAAATAAATCAGAACAAAGTTAAATTAATTTAAGCCTCTTATTACTTTTGAATAAAGTAGTTGAATAAATTATTAAGATTAAATTAAATGAGAAATTAGGAAGAAGATATATTACAGCCTGCATGCAAATCAGGAATATTATTTCTACGATTTTATCATACATACAAACATATTTTATTTATCTGTGGAATTTTACAATAAACTAAATTCACTGATATCAATTTTGTGGTATTTTATATTATAGAAATAATATAATAATTCCGATTTTAAACTTTTGATGGCGAATTGTAAGCTGTCTTCTGTATTATTAGATATTATTTATTTTTTATATTTTTATAAAAAAAGTTCACAGACGACTTTCATGAATTTAAAATCAGTTCATTTTCTTTCGAAGTGCGATAAATTTTTAAACGTTCCCAAAGATATTTGAGGAGAGTTGTGAGAATATTGAAATGCGGAAAGTAATATCGGATGTGAAGTCGCCAATTCGTCGAGATTTGCACGAACTTAACTGCCAAACCGTCGACGTGACGAAACTATTTTGAAGAGTGTGAAAAATATTTTTCAGCCTTTTCAAAATCTTGAATAATAAAATGGTGTTTATATTAGTAGGTAGTTGTTGTCTAGTAGCTATGACTAGCCAGTCGCAGATTCTAGATAGCTTGAATTCAAGCCCTAGGGATTTGAGCTTTATTTATCTTTCTGAAAAAAAATGGTTGTGGGTCTTCCAGTATCTAGTATAGTTAGTGCTTCCCAGCATACCGGAATGCCCACTAAAACATCTCAGTCTCCGTGTCTTCATAGGCCGTCACAGATTGTGCGTACATGCTAAGAACCACTAAAATTCTTATGGCAGGAGGGTGACACCTTGAGGGTGTCTCCCATTAGAATGGCCCCTTTACTAGGAATAATTAATTTAAAGTATTTGGTACACATTATTACAACCACAACAAAATTACTTCAACCAAATTAAGGTTTAGTAAAACATTTATTTCTTAATGTTCATACTTTGCTAAAATAAACTTATGGAAGTTACTCAATTTGCTTACAATATTCTTGTTTGAAGCCTTTAAATCTGACGCAGGGGCTTCATAAAAAAGTTACCTAAATAAATGGGATTTTTTTTTAATATTTAAATAAACATTTACTTGTATTATTATACTTTCACTAACAAGATTTCTTAATATTCTTGTTAAAATAAAGAAAATAGGAAAAGTTTGTTACAAAGAGAAAAATACGGAATCCGTAACAGACAATTTATATTCACTGTGTTTTTTTTGTATTTGTAAAATAGAAACATAAATTAAGACTATTTTTAAAAGACCGTGCAATTTAAGGTGTTGGGTTGCTCTTTGCGCTTTACTTGAACTTTTTTCCTGAAGATCCATTAGCTACCAGAATAAATGTGTTTAATTTAATATTTGGGTCGTAATGGAAAATAGCCGGGCGTTAGATCTGTTCTTATTATTGTATTGTTTCTCTAAATTAACAAAAAACAAGAAATAAATGAGTATACTTTATTAGAACGTATGGTAATTTATAAATATTCACGACAATTTATTAAATTAAATTTTTATTAAGTTTATTAACTCGTTGGTCTAGTAATAGTTTATAAGCAGCAAATCCCGAAGTCCTGGATTCAAATCCTGGGTTGTGCCGATAAGGAATTATTAAGTTTAAGATCAGATTGGTAATCTGGAATTTTAAAGGTGGCACTACCGTATTTCGGAAAGCACGTAAGTCGTGTCGTAACGGATTGCCACCCCGTTAAGTTTTATCATCCCATGGGTGTTTACCTTTTGTTTGTGCACTATTATGTACCCAGCACAGTTAAACGAATAGGTTGAGACAACATCATTAAATAAAAATGGATGAAAAGTTAATGTTTTGCTACAATATATAGATAAGCTTTACGTAAATGTAAATTCAAACCTTTTTAAAAGTTAAGGACGCAACTAAGTATAAACTAACATAATTATTGGCTTAATATAAAGTAGTACTCGTTACTACTGTATAAAATATACTTACATATATAATCGATTTATTAACTTTAAACAAGTTGCGGGTATTTACTCAGACGGATTTATTACTATTTAGATTTTTTTTGTTCAGAAATCGAGCGCCTTTGTTCTCTTCTCTGATTCAATTTTTCTTCAAACATCTGATTCAAAACTAAAATTGTGCAAACATTTCTACGGTTCTATTTCTATTGTAATTAAATTATTTAAACATTGGCTGCCATTTAATAAATTATGCATACGTATTCTTCTATCACGTGTAACGGAAATACCTACTATGAACGAAAATTAAAAATATTTGCCTCTCCCAAAGAAAATAAAAAAAACTTTCGCCACACCAGTATTATACTACTTTGTATAATTAACTTAAATTATTAATAAAAAATTGATACAATGTTATGTTATTGTTGATGAGTTTCAAATTACAAATTGTTTCAGTGAAAACGTGCTATAACGTATCGTTCTCTCGTTATAAAATATGCATACATTTTATAACGGCAGCTTAAGTCTTTCCAACTGAAGGCTGTAATGTAATATTAAAGTAGTTTATCGTCGCTTGCAGCGACATTGTTAACTTATACTAACAAAAGTATCTTAACTAAGCTAACATAATATATTTAGGTGAGAGCCAAAGGGTTGTATGTTTCTTTTAAATGGTAATTTAAATGGTAAAAAATATTAAGCAATATTGAATGTTATATATAGTTAGTAGTATATATATATTTTTTTTTATATTATTCTTACTTTGTCTTATTTGGCTTATTACTTGTAACAAAGTGAACCTATATTTTTATTATAAATATATAAAAAAATATAGGTTTAATTTGTTTTGTGATTGACATAATATGTTTTTATTAAAAATTGTTTAGTCCATCATAGATACAATATTTTTTCCTAAATATTTATCTAATTGAGGCGTGAAGAGGCATCTTTCTTGTTTAATAGGCTATTTGAATGGTTTTTAAAATCCATTTTATGTTATTTAGTAGAAGTTAAGGAACCCAGTAAAAGATGTTTTTTTTTTTTTTTTAATTCTAGTACATATTTGCTGAAAAATATCAAATTAAATTTCAGATTTAAATAGCACGCGAAAACGCTAGTTTGACAATATGGCGCTGTAATGGGGTCGATGACGTCACTTGCCTATATTGTAATCTGTGGCACATATAATCCACAGACAGTAGGCAAACAAGGAAAGAAAGAACATTTTAAATCTTGCTCTTGGGTCAAGTCTGGTAATATCAAATGAATAGGACTCATTTAATGGATTGAGTTATTAAAAACGTAAAGTGATTTAATTACCATATTTTATTAAATTAATTAATTAAATATATTTATTATTATATGTTTGGTGTGTAACATGTAACATCTTTCTTGTTCCGTAGATTGTAATAAAATCGATCAATCTTTACAAAAAACTTATTGAGATGCAGACGAAAGCGTTTTATTTGATTATTATAACAACATTTATATTTTTACTCTGTTTTATTAAATGCATTTTGTATCAAAGGATTTGCGAGTAATGCGATTACTTTCTTTTAAATCTATTAAAATATTTCAACGTAAAAACGAAATGTTAAAAATGCAATACGCTAACCGCAATTACACGTTTCCGTCTTGTTCAACGAAACGTTAGTTTAAAACGTTTTAAAATATTACTCTTGTATTTTAATAATATTTATTTAAGTGAAACTCGTAAAATAACGAAGTGGTAGATGGTAGACTGGTAGGCGTCTTTTGAAACCGCTCGACTGTACCGGCTCCGAAGCAAAATACTGTGATGGCTCCTCCGCCGCAGGTTCTAACACTTGGAGTGGTCTGGCTAACGATCAAAGTATATAAGAGTATATACAATTTCTGAGGTTAGGTTTATTTTTTGATTTATCTTAAATTTGTTTGTCGTAAAGCGTTTTTAAAAGCATTTTACTGCAAGCAAGACGTGCGTCCAGCTTAATTTGGATGATCTTAGTAATTGGTTAATCTTATTAATTATTTCTGATAAATGTGTTTGAAATATATCTTATATAACAAGGTTGCGATACATATAAATATGTTAATTTTAATATACTTTATTTTACACCACAAACATAATACACAGAAATATTAGGAACAAATAAAAAAAATGACTTGTTGTACAACAGTTGGACTTATGACTAATTAGTCATCTCTTCCAAACAGATTGTAAAATTAAAAATATTGTAAATATTTTTATGAACCAATAACAAACTAATAACACATAATAATTAATCAAATATGGACAAAGACTATTTATACAGAAAGTATTTCTTAGCTTGGATTAGTGCAAGTAAAATAAACTTGAATTTCAAACCATCTCACCTGAGAACTGTAACGTGTAAACATTTTCTTAATATTTGCTTGTGCAGTCTAGCAGAGTTTAATTAAGAATTAATAGAAGTTACCAATTAGTAAAATCTTACATATTTATTTTGCTTCTTTAATTCGTATTATACAGTAACTATTTTAATTCATGTTTGTATACATTTAAGGGCTTAATGTTAATAATAATTCATATGTAAATAAATGTTTACTGCACATAAATGTGACAATTACTAGGTCCACCACATCCACATCCAACATACGATGTATATACTTTCTTATGCATTAATTTATAGTTTCACGCAACTATTGAAATACAAAGTATGTATAAAGTCTCACAGGTGTGTTATGCCTTCCACAAATTTGAGACGGTTTCGGAGCTTATTCCGCCGCGCTGCTCCAATACGGGTTGATGGATACACATGTAATTTTCATCCAATACATGTAGGTCACCACCGAGCATATGGATTACAATCACAAACTAATTATTATTTTCTGATACGAACATATATCTAATGAACAGAAAATCCCAGACAATTGTCATTTTTTGCAACTATTATGGTTTCCTATAAGGGAACTTGTAATAGGAACTGTTTGTTTCGCGTTTTGTGTAGTTTTTCTAACTACGAACCGCTGGAGCGATACACGCAAACTGGCAATCATAGCTATTCACATGTCTTTTGAATGCAACAAATCGAAACGTTTGCCGGTAAAATGTAGCCTAATGTGAAAACATCACCGACGATAGGCAATCTATTCATTACTCTTTCGGGTTTTTCCGCCACAGTTGACGAAATCAAATGAATTTTCTGATGTAATTCACAACGAAACCGGATTAATTGATTTCTTTTTACGAAATTGTTTCTCGTGATTTAATAGGATGGCTAAATTCGAAAAGTTCGCGGTCAAAACGAAACGCGAACGAAACTTTAGCTATTTCTTTGTTTTGTTTATTAAAACTGTGAAGAAAAACAGTGAAGTTTTGTCGAGTTCGCCGTTTTTCGTTTATTTGCAATTTTTATTTAGTGGCTGTTTTACAGCTTGTTTACGATACGTCGTTTCAGAAAGTCGGTCAAATGTTAATGATAGAACAAATCAAGTAAAAAAATGTCGATGAATATAAGTTTTGACAAATTTATAGCAGAGATTTTTAGTTTGATTATATAAAATAAAATAATTCTGGAACAGTCAAAAGTGCCTCTCCTCCATGAATCGAAAAAAATCTTTCAAACTTAAACGAAGAATATTGAAGAAATACGAATATAAGAAATAGTAACAGTCCTTTAATTTTTCATTAATAGACCCACAATTACTGAATCGAATTTACTACCAAAAAAATGACTCAATGAATATTTTCGCAAGTTTCAAGTTTCACTCTTGATTGACGGCTTTTGATGATTTGATGTTTTTTTTTATGTTTGTATCTCATTACGTGAATTTATGAAAATGAAAGAATCGGTCTCGATTTACTTGAACTTTTCATTACGACGGTATGAAAACTGTCTTTTCAGTGAACTAATAAGAAAATATTAATAAAAATAGTTGATACTTTAAAACGTTAAATTACTTGATAGTTTCAAATAATGGTTATTCGGAAAAAAAAATTCTTTAATTCATTATTAGTAATCCGTATCCTCGTATACAAATATGTATTTTATTATTTTATCCTGGGAATTTAATGTAAATTAAAATAGTTAGGTACCACCACACATGAAACATTCTACCGCCAAACAGCAATACTTACTACTGTTCTGTTCCAGTTTGATGGGTGAGTGAACCAGTGTAACTACAGGCACAAGGGACATAACATCTTAGTTGGCGGCGCAATGGGCACGTAAGGAATGTTTAATATTTCTTACTTCTTAGAGCGCCAATGTCTATGGGCGGTGGTGAAACCTTTTCACCTGACAATTGACCAACGTTGGTCGCTAACCTTATCACCGTTTCCACATTATGTAAAACAAAACAAAAAACTGCTGCAAAACGGGTGGTCACATAAGGTAAAGAAATTTTGACCTTTGCAGCTTAAATGATCTAAATTGAAATCTATAATCCGTGGACACACACATTATGATCTGAATTTCAAAATTCATTTATTATTCATATTTATTATTTATGACATACTTATGCAAACTAATCATTACATAACAATTATTGTAAAATATACATACATATTTATTATGTCCTTGCTACCGCATACATTAAAATAATTCTTGATTAATGAATACAACACTATTAAAATTTATCTGAAATTTGAAGCATTTTTCGCGAATATGTATATCATATCAAATGTATAAAAAAAAATGTATATCAAAGAATATTCAATATATTGACTAATGATATCGCATCAATTCAATACCAAAGTTGTTTGTTTCTTTATATTCTTCTTGGGTTTGGATTTGGCTATAGCGACTTTGACTAGTATCGAAATCAAAAGCTCGTATTGTTATGACAATTTGACAGTCAAATTATCTATATTAGAATTATAAAATCCATATATCCAATCCAAGTGTAAAATTATAACTACCAGATAAGACGCTGACGGTGACGCTGCACATCCAAGAGCTGTTACTTTACGTAATTCGGTATTTCCATTAGAGTTGTACGACTAAGCGCTTTTACGGCTTCTCGGTCGAGCGGCGGCAGAAACATCTTCTCTATGGTTAAAAATTCACTCAGAATTTGAATCATTTGAGAATATTTTTTACTAAAAACTTTTGTAACGTTATTAAAACATTATTAACATAATATCCGCTAGTAATTTTTCACTAAACTAAGATTTAAAGTTTAAGACATTTAACATAGGCCGATCGGTAAAAACTTGATATTATAGACAAACTACGCAAGGCCGAAACGCAGATTGGCCACTTGATGGCAAGTAAACCACCCATACTAATAATTAGTACTGTAAGATATATTTATCACTAATTTATCACTTACATCGTCAATGCTAGTACCTTAGGGAATTTAGATGTTACATCCCTAGTGACAGTAGGTGCGTTGTCTCGCTCATCTGTCAAACCAGACCACATACAGTTTTCTGGTAGAATGACGGGAAAAGACGGGATGAATCAAAGTCCTGCTACTAACTAATCTGATTCATTATAAGTCGTAGACTATTTTCACGAAATAAACATAAAAAAATACCATGTAGACTTGTTGTCATTACAATATGCTATTTATAGATGACTACAAACCAATTTAGCTGTCGTAACGCTAAAGCTCCAATGAAACTTTGAACCGTCATGAATATCAACTAGGCGTCAAGGGCCTTATGACGCAAAACTTTGACGGGCCACTTGCTTTGAATGCCATAAGTGTTTGAGTGAAATCGTAATGAGTGTGGCTTTGATGCGACTTTGAGTTTTACAACGTAAATCTTATCATATATTTATATATTTTTTGCTTTTCTTTCCGGTAACTCTTAATCGATAATTTTTAAAGTCAAATCGCATTGTGAGATATTTTTTCAAAATTTTAGGTCAACGTTTCTGTTTTTAGCAGAAGTGAAATCAAACGTGGAATCAAAACAGAATGAGATAGCAGTCATCTAGGACATTAATTGTAAGTTTGGAATTACAAGGGTTAGTTTTAATGTTAATTGTGTAGACTTTGTTAATATGTGTAGTGTGTATGTATCACCGTAGAATTGTAAATATCGTTAGATTGTAATCTATCTCGCGAGATTGTAAACTGCAGAAATATTGTGAACGGTGATTTAACTCAAAATAAAACGTCATAAATATCGATAGTTTATCATATTTCGTTTAGGTTAGGTTTTTATCATTCAACTGAAATTACGCATTCCGATAGATTATAATCTACAGAAAAATAATGCGTTAATAATTGTAAGCAGTATGTTACGGTTCACAACCTTTGACAGTTCATAATCTCGCGAGATATATTGTAATCTAACGGTATTTACAATTTTACGGTCACATATATTTATATTATCATGAAAGTATTTTTAAGTTAAAGTTGTTTTTAATTCGAGCCGATTAAGAAGTATTTTCATCTAAAAATATAGTAGAAATATTATTTTTAAGCTTTAAATGAAATGTGAAATAAATGGCGGTAATCCGATGATACCGATGATAGAGTTTGCCAAGTAGTAATATGAGCCAATGTAATAACAGGCACTATACAGATAATATTTTGATAATTAGCCAGCGCACTGATGGTAAAATCAGATGGTAAAATGGTGACCACCACTCATACACATTGGCGTTATAAGTTATATTAACTGATCATTGCCAACTCACTATCACCCTTGAAGAGTAATGTAACTTGAGCCTAAAACTAGTTACACTGGCTCACTCATTTCTTTGATTAGGTGACTCAAATAGAACAACCTGTTATAAATAAATAAAAATAATAAATTTCAATGATGAACTCACTAAGTGATACTAAAATATCAATTTTTTAAACTAAGTTTATTTAAAAAAAAAAAGGCAGAAAAATATGTTGGAATCAATCTTATGTGGAATCCACTTATATTAAACATTCTTCCTCCATTCCAAGTCTGCAATACCTCAAGATACTGTAAGTGCCACCGATACAATACACAAGATATCAACTAAGCAACCTTGATGGTACTTGAAAACAATCTTTTAATTCTTGGTATTCTGGCGGTTGTGAAGTCAGTTTTTTTTTGTAAAAAGCATTTCTGAGTGGAATTTGAATGATTATGGTGTTAAGACCATTTTATAATAGTTCACATTTGGGGCTAGAAATAAACCATTTATAGCCTACTCTTTATTCTACCCGCGGTTGACTATTGATCGCCTAGTCATCAGCTTTAGGCATAGAAAGCCTATGTCCTATCGACAAGTTCAAGCTTGCTTTATACTTCATCAAATTCGATTAGACCGTTGCTCTTTCGAGCGACAGCCAGATAGACAGAGCTATTTTCTTATTTATCATTTTAGTATTGATTCTATCGAAGAAGCAATAGAATTAACAAACCTTTTAGATCTGTTAGATTAACATATACCATGCAATTCGCTAATAGCTCTGGATAATATATGTGTATTATATTAACTTGATAAACACTTGTATCCACCTTAAGGTTAAATTCCGATTATAGTTCGCTGACATTCAAAATGCTACGTTTTCGCAAATATATAATGAATATCATATTACTAAAGAGATTTTTTTTGTCTTTACCACCACAATAAGTATGTACACAGTAAAACAAATCAATTAAAGGCATCTGCATTACATTTTTACATAAGCGGCCTGTAAATTTCCCACTGCTGGGCTAAAGTCTCCTCTCCCTTTGAGGAGAAGTTTTGGAGCATATTCCACCACGCTACTCCAATGCGAGTTGGTGGAATACTCATGTGGCACAATTCCGTTGAAATTAGAGACATGTAGGTTCCTTTACCGGCAAGCACGAGATTAATTATAAACACAAATTAAGCACATGAAAATTCAGTGGTTGATTTGAGTGGTTGAACTTGCCTGGATTTGAACCCGTAATCATCGGTTAAGATGCACGCGTTCTAACCACTGGCCCATCTCGGTTCGGTAAAGGCACCTCTGATGTATTAAAGGAGGGCAGAACAACGAACACACTTTGAAATCTATAAATAGAAAGATGCGATTTGAATCAACTCAGAATAGTCTCATTAAGCAATGCTTAACTATATGTTTTACTGTGTTGGGTGTGGCAACTACTATTTAAGCCCAATGGATTATAACAACTCCTCCGTTTTTATGGGACCTATCCCATGGTTGACAGCGAATAGACAGTTTAGGTGCGGCGTACATAATGCCCCTAATACTTCTAATCTACATGGACATAAAGATTACAACAATGTACATACATAGGCAACATGAAACTGTTAAGCAGCTTTACAAGTAAGAATTTTACTTTAAATTATGTTCTGTGCTATTGTTTTGATAGTGTTAAAGCGCAATTGTAAATAACAAATTACTTTTGATCGTATAAAGACTATTAATGTTTTATACATTCTCATGATTCAAGCATAGATATGTTTATTAATTACATTCAAGATGGCTTGACTAAAACATTTGGATTGTAAGCAAAGATTGCGTGAAAATACTACTAAAATTTGATGTATCTACAGCGAGCATAATATGAATGCGCTTGTAAATTAAATGATTTAAATTAATTCCTGCAGTCTTCGGTTCGAGTTCACATATTTTAATCAATAGGCCATGAATTCACATCTCGAAGTTTGTATATCCTTCAAGGAAATTAAATAATACTTATCCATATCTCAGTGTGTATTACATAAATAGAACAAGATTTCATAATATATAATTATACATATTTTATTTATATGATAACTAATTAGTTGAATTGAATAAAGTAATTCAGCTAAGACCGGGCTCATTCAGCTGTTAATGGCATTTCGTATTTACGAAGAACTGTTGAACCAAACGTGGGGCTTGAAATCTTTGGAAATTTAATGAAAGAATATGCGGGATAATCTCTTTATTGGAATAAATACGTAAAGTAAAATATTTCAGACCTTAACGTAGTATATAATACAGATAAAGGAGTACGGGAAATCATTTACCAAGAGCTGTTGTTTCTGAAACTTTATCTTCTATACCGGGAATGGAATACAGAATTTTATTCCAGGAACAAGAACAAAGGCTCGACTAAATGTAAAATTTACAATATCATTATCGCTTTATTAGAGAAGTAATGTAACTAAATTTAATAGCACGTAGGAGACATCACACATAAGAAATACAATCGACATACATGCATTACAGAGTATTACATTTTTTTTTAGCATTAATAGCCTCTAAATTTTCCCACTGCTGGGCTAAAGGCCTCCTTTCCCTTTGAGGAGAAGGCTTGGAGCATATTCCACCACGCTGCTTCAATGCGGGTTGGCGAAATACACATGTGGCAGAATTTCGTTGAAATTAGACACATGCAGGTTTCCTCGCGATGTTTTCCTTCACCGCCAAGCACGAGATGAATTATAAACACAAATTAAGCACATGAAAATTCAGTAGTGCCTGCCTGGGTTTGAACCCGAAATCATCGGTTAAGATGCACGCGTTCTAACCACTCGGCTATCTTGGATCTTTAGAGAGCCGAGATGGCCCATGGAGAGCCAGAGTAATACGAGTCGTAATAAATTGTTAAGCTGCAAATATTTCTTTTTCTGTGTGATGTTGTTTTTCAATTTGTCCAGTTTCTTTTAGTGCCTTTTGTATGTTGATGTTACCCGATGATGGCACCTTTACGCACAATGGAAGAACAAGGAGTAAGCTCCGAAAATACGAACAAAACCATGCAATAGGAATTAAAATCGAAATGACTTATAAAATGATAATTACGAAACATAATTTCCTTCTTGAAATTAAATTATTCAGTAAGTGTATCTTTGAAAATATCAACGTCAAAGTTTCATTATAAATAAATATTATTATATAATTCGAATATAATTAATTGCAAGAAATTATTTAATTGAAATAGCAAACGAAACCTACTCTAATTGGATTTGCGATTTTGGTCAAAGGAATATAATAAGTACATAGTTCTTTGATACTTCATTTAATTTGGAGAGGTAAAATAAGAAGCAATTATTTGAAATATTTTTAATACACAAACGTCTAGAGAATTGTTTTATAATTAGAGATGAATGGGTCTTCGGAATATCATATAATATCTTAACTAAGCTTGAATCTATTTTTAAATATCAACAATCAATGATGCCTTCATACACTTTTATTTAGTTAGCTATTTTCCTGATGATTTTTCGCTCTATTGAGATTTAAAAGTTCATTTTAATACGACTAATTATACGCACTAATTATCAAAATTATAATGTTTTTTTTTTCTCATGTACATGTTTTTATTTTTATTAGTATGACTGTGACGTCATCCTTTTTACGCTGAGTTATATCGAATTAAGCAAAAAATAGAATTAACGATTACATTGCGTCCCACAGTTTTCGTCAATTTCGTGTTTATATAATCCCGCATCGTTAACTTACTACACACGTATGAAGGCTTTAAATATTTATGTCATTGTGTGTTTAAGTACATGATAAAGTATATATACGTGTATAAATACATAATATATCATATTTGAATGAAAGTGTCTCGATGTTTATGCGCCATCTCTTCCATGTCGCTTCTGCTCAAAGAAACATCTTAAAGGATAAGCGTGCTGCTTATCCTTTTCCTTGTGACATCATCTTTATATGTTACTAGTTGTCGCCCGTGATTTCGCCTGCGAGTTAGGGGGTCGTAGCCTTAAAAAATAGTTATAAAAATGCCTATGTTCCTCCTTGGATTGCTTGCTTTTTAAAAATGAAAAGAATACTAGCAATGCCCCAAATTAATTCATTACTAATATTTATTTACTGCTACTTTTAAGCTTATCACTTGTGCTAGGAGAGGGGACGACAATAGCCCAAGGGGTCAGGATCGATCCTGTAAACCATTGCGCTATTGACGCTTATGAAAATACCAAATTTCATCAAATTCGATTTAGTGGCATATAGTGGTTTATAGTCATAAAAGCATAACAGACAGACAGAGTTACTTTCGCATTTATAATATTATTAATAATAATAATAAGTATATATTAGTATAGATCATTATCATTACCAAAAATTAAGATATATATTTATCGATAAAAGATGAAATATTGTATTTGAGTATATAACAACTGTTGGGAAATCTGGTCGTAAATACAAAATATACAGGAGTTGCTTTACTAGGACTAACAAAATAAATACTTATAAATAGGACTCTTATGCTTTGACGAAATTTTTAGTAATTATTGTCAACTTTTTTATTTTTTGTTTTATTAACTATATGGCTATATTTTACAACGAAAGGCAAACCTAAAGTTATCCTTTGATTGTTTTATCCCAGTCCAAACGACTTAGTAACGACGTGTAACAACATCGAACAAACTACAATTCATCCACCTAAAAGCAGTCGAATAACGAATGTGACAGGTCGGGCATGTCCATATTTCACTATGTGTTTTACTTTTAGCTTCGTTATCAAGTCGGCACACGCAATCCGACAATCACGGACGCCAGCGATGAATGCACATCAAACTGTTTTAATACTTCAAAACATAACTTCCTTGGTTTCTAGCTAAATGTATTCAAGTGAAAAATAACAATTTCACTCATATTTTTATGGAACAGTGTAATTTATTTTGTATTAATATATATATATATATATATATATATATATATATATATATATATATATATATATATATATATATATTTAATATATATGTATTTACGTTTATTACCGTATAAATAAAAATATTAAGACAAAGAGAAAATTTATCTAAAAATTTGAGCTCATTCATTGTCGAAAGCCTAACCGACTCAATAAATACTTCAACTAACTTGGTAGTTAGTCAAATAGTCGACGACTAGGAGTAATATCCTACGTGTCAAAGATATTTTAATATAATGCCAGTAACATATACTTATTTAAAAAAAAAAAATATAGTTTTTATTTCGTATATATAAAGATAATACTAGCCGAGATGGCCGAGATGGAGATGGTGGTTAGAACGCGTGCATCTTAACCGATGATTTCGGGTTCAAACCCAGGCAGGCACCACTGAATTTTCATGTGCTTAATTTGTGTTTATAATTCATCTCGTGCTCGGCGGTGAAGGAAAACATCGTGAGGAAACCTGCATGTGTCTAATTTCAACGAAATTCTGCCACATGTGTATACCGCCAACCCGCATTGGAGCAGCGTTGTGGAATATGCTCCAAACCTTCTCCTCAAAGGGAGAGGAGGCCTTTAGCCCAGCAGTGGGAAAAATTTACAGGCTGCTAATGCTAAAAAAAAATACTAGTTATCAAAGAAATGATATGAAACAGTAGGTGTTGCTCTGTTATAAAAAATTCGATGACTTTATTTCATAAAAGGAAAAAAAGGTATCGAAAAGAATTCAAATATTGACATAGAATAAAAAAAAATTTAAAGCAAAGCGGAATGGTGCGTTTGAACGATTGACAGCTCACATGGGAACTAGGTAAATGCAAATTGAGAGGGACTTCCAATCGGGCAACAGTGAAACAAAAAATTAAAAAAAAAACTGAAAATGCATAAAATCTTTCAAAAGGAAGTCTTATGTAATGAAATTGATCTCGGAAATTCTGCGTGTTTCATTTTGTACTCACAGATACAAAAAAAAAAACAAAAACTAGAAGTGATTCATTTTAATATTAATAAGTTATTATATCCAAGAATATGGCGCAGTGATTTAAACACGTAACCAAAGATAGGTGGTTCAAACCCAGGCACCACAGAAGTGTTTAATTTGTATTCATAATTCGTTTCCTGTTTTTTTTTTTTTTAATACAAATAGGTGGACGTGTAAATTGGTCACCTTGTGAGCAAATATGTCGAAGTAGATGTAAGAGTAGTAGTAGCGTGGTAAAATAAGCCTTAAACTCTATTATCAAGTGAACAGGTGACCTTATTCCATCAAGGGGTAATTTAAAGGATAATTATTTTATTAATTTTCAAATTTTTTATGTTATAGTAAATTTAATTCTGACGATGACATGTAGAGTCTCTATTCATTGACTTATCGTATTTAAAAATGCAAAAGTATCGGTTGAAAGTACTTTTAAATGTTGAACATATATTTTTTAAACTTTTTTTTTTAAATATTATTAAATAGATTAACGAGTTCGATAGAGTTTCAATAGATAAAATTAATACTAGAAGTTTCCATGTATGTTGGCCCAAGTGAACAGACATTGAGATTAATGGAACGTATCCCGTTTTAGGTAGATTAAAGTATTTATAACACTGATTAATATTCTAACTCGCTATGTATGAACGCGGAGGAAGCTATGCACAAAGCCGACATGGAAAGGGTATTAAACAGTGGCTTCAATAAACGGCCCAATAAGTTATGTAAAGTGCGAGTGCATCGCGTTACTACAACCCCTACATGGTTGTTGGGGTTGGGGCGCATGCGCGTGCACCGTCGGCCGCGCACGGCATATGCGGAATATTAAAGGAGGAAAGAGAAAAAAATTAACTTGTGAAGCCATTTTCGTCTATCGGTACCCCCTCGCCCGCGACGGGTTTCTCCGTTGCAGGCAGAGCGCCTCGCGCGGCTGTGGAGGACAAACGTCGCATTGAGACGGTCTGCGCTCTCATTTACTCGTACGAACCGGTCTCCCTGATACATGTGTTACACGCTATCCCGCTAATAATATTATCGTGCAGTGTTTTATATTAACTTTTAAAGGATTTTCACGTGAACGTAGTGCTCCATTCGATTTTTAAACTTATTTTTTAGTGCGTGCGTTAAGTTTTTATACTTTCGGGTGAAGTGTAAGTTTTAAAAAGTTTTTTTAGTGGTCGTATCAGCATAAGTGACGTAAACTGTCTTATCAAAGGGAATTACCGTGATTTATGTGCCGCGCTGAACCAATTGGATTTGATAACGCTTCCGTATAGAAGTTTAGCAAGATTAAGTTAAACTTTAAAAGTTTTTGCCTGTTTGCGCAAAAAGTATCATCACGTCAGAAGAAACAGCTGGAAGTCAAAAATAAAGAGGTAGGTAAAATTAACTAAGTACATAATTAAAAGTAATTTTAATAGTTATTTTTCGTTTTAAATTTTAAAAGACTTGACATCTTTTCTTCGAATTCCTTTATCTGGGTCTTTCGTTACCTTATAAATCAGATTTGTTTATGACTTCTTTTTATTACTGTTTATTATCACATACGTCTTCTCTTTCACTTGTTTTATTATCTGTTTATGTTTTAACTTTCAACCGTAGTCGAGGAACTAGGTATTTTAATGTTTATATTGTCTATTGTTAAATATGTCTGTTTAATTCGTAATATTAAACATCATTTTATTTCTAATCAAGCTTTGCGATAAGACGTGTTATTACTTCAGTGAAATTTACCGTTAATCTGAATTAATTTAAGTACAAAATAGCATATCGTCATACCTAAATTGAAACCGTTGAAAAAAAAAATAAAAGATTTGTTTATGAGTTACATTATAGAGGTAACTGCATTTTGAGGCCTGTCATAAATAATTTTAGTTATTTATGATTTAATAACGACGGCGGAGAGCACTCTAAAATAGACAGCCGTAATAAAATTCCATACTGGTTCTAATAAATTATCGGAAGACGTTCTTTTTATTGGAGTAACGAATGGTGAGATGAGTAATGGCACAAGTTTGCCCAATAAATCATGCTTTCCCCGTTCCACTGGAGCTTCCGCGTTGGGGTTGGTAAGTATTTGGCAAGAGATCTCCTTACTTGTTAGTTCTGTCAGATACTTTTATCTAATGTCTATAATCAATGACGTAAAAAAATATAACCTCGATGTTCTTTGGAACCAGGTCTAAACCAAGTTTGTGTTTTTATTTCATTTTAATAATTGCAATAATACACAACAATGGTTTGTATATAAATTTGCTGAATGCTTTCGATACAGTTTTTATAGAAAACAAAAAATATAAAATAGGTGAGCCACTGATTGAAAATTGAACATCACTTTCTAGTATGTCGGCGTTCCGTCAAGAAAATTGAAGTGCTAAATAGACCAGAAGCCGATGGGCCGTGAAATGACGTGTCGGACCCGAGGTAGTTGATGAACTATTGTTTAGAAATACGGAGATGTAGCGGTGATCTCTCACAAGTCTTATTGATATTGGATCTATCGGATTTGGGGAATCTATACGGCTTTACAAGGGTTTGATTAAATGTGTTCTGTTTGAATGTTCAGGAGACGTTTCCTGAACTACGGACATAATTGTAGTTTAAATTCGATTAAACAAATTGGGTTAGGACGGGTTAAGTTTATTACCTATCGAAACCGATCAAACTTCATACCTTTCCAAGCTACTGATATAGGTATAGCTTCATTCAGTCATTTATTAATACTGTATTTTCTATCCAAATTTAGATTGAATTCAATTATAAATAAAAAAAATGTAATTAACAATTTCATAGGGTGTAATGAGTGGCGAGGGTGCTAAGATATCATGGAAAATATTATCGGTAATAAAAAGGCGTTCCCACGTTAACGGAAGCCGGCGCTGGATCGCCACGCTTCGATACTCCGCTCTTTCACTATTGTCCCCTTTGTTCCTACTTAGCTTCGTCAGGCTCTCAAAAGAGCGGCGCTTTATTCAATGGATCTAGTTTGTCGCACTTAATTCGTATTGCATCATTCGTTCCACACCATTTTCATTTTCTCTTTTCATCGACAGTTTGTATATTTGCTGCTATATACGTGAACAACGCACGAATATAATTATGTCATATCTCATAACGATAACACACTATTTATAACGATAAATAGTACAAGTCCATAATTACCTCTAAAAATGTATGTCTTATAATTATATGGATAAAATTACTTTCTTGGACTTGAATATATTTATAATTCAATTACAGTCCTTAAAGGAAGTAATTAAAGTAGCTGTTAAAACATCAAAAATCAAATTAAATTGTACTCGGAGGCTATGTAATTTTTTACGCAAACTAATTAATGGTTCTTGCAGCATACTTCGTTTCAAAATACAAGTAAAATTTGCATTCTTGGTCCTGTTTTACTTCAACAGTTAGCTCGTCTTAGACCACCCGCGAAGCCTTATACCTACAATTTAATACGAACTTTATTTCAAGGCGATAGAGTTTTTCAAGATAAATCAAGCGCCTATTTGCTTGCAATTCTGTATAATCATCTCACCGGTACAAATCATTTTTAAAAAACGTATGCGTCTGAATTATATACTGCAAGATATTCCTCGTTGGATAATCTTTGATTTTGTTTTAAAAGTATACGAATCGAAATACTCAGTTAAATTACAGAAGTCCAATAATGTTTCGATAAGATTTTTAATCTTTTTCCAACATCTCGAATAACAGTTGCAGCATTCGAATCTCATTAGCGAAGGAAACAAAGAATAAAAACTTGAAGTAATAAATTTAGCGAGGCTCAAGTCGAAACGCTTACGGTTCCTTTTAATTTGGTTGCTATTGTTGAGGCGTCCCGCTGAGCGCCGCCCGTTGGATTTCTTGCTGGATCTCCAGCTGATTCAAACATTAGTTACTTCTTATTAGTCTATTATGAATGGAAATTAAATTTAATGTCCCAATGTTTTGAAAGCGTCTTAAGGTATAAATGACGAAAATATTTTTTTATCAACAAAAAAAGAACTAAGTAAATCACAGTAACAGGTATCGCCAAACATAGTTACGTGGTATCGAAAAAAAAAACAATCTGCTACCGCAAGAAGGATTTCCAAGAAACGATATTTATTTAAACGATCAAAGTTGCTGAGGGCTAAACCGCCGGGGGCCATATGAGCAGATCCAATGACTTCGCATTATTATATTGACGCGGCGAGCCTACGCTCTCTGATAAAATTAATAGTTGTCCAGGTATTGATGGCAGCGATAAATTTGTCCGTATGTGGAAAGGAACTAGACGCATCAATCATAAAGACGTAATTGAAAACATACAGCTGCATTTTAAATTAAGTTTAATAAATAATGATGGCATTTTGTGAGAACATTTACTTTGAAACTAGAAGATTATCAATTCATTACTTTATGTATTTTAAAGCTAATATTTCTACTTCGTCTATTACACGATCTCGTCTAACTATTTGAGAGAGGTAATAAAAATGCGTTATCTAGTAAAAAAACCAATGGCTTTCGACTGAACAACACGTGTTTTGCAAATCGGCACCAAACGTGGCACATCTGTGAATAGAAGAACGTGCCACTTCGGGTCCATATTAAAATTCCCACACATAAAATTGAATGAAAAAATGGTTGCCTCGGCCCCTTCCCGACGCACAACAAACAAGCAGGTAAGCGAATCTTTACGATCCTTTGGAGGATGAAATATGTTCTGGCTGCTGGAGAATTTTACATCTTATTACAATGGAACAAATGATAAACTCGATACAACATCTGGGGACATCCGTAACTCTATTTATTTTACATTTTGAATAAAAATAATAACTGTTTTCTTCCCTGCATATTTGGACAAATTGTCTATTATTAAATAAAAATTTAGAATTTTCTGAAATACCCATTTTAGTACTGTCTGTGATGAAATTACAGTACTTATATTAGTTGTAACTGATAACATTTCTTGTTATATTCTTTTATTGCATTACCATAATGCATGTACCATTCAGTACAAATAATATTTTCGAAATTGTTACCTAAAAATACCTTAGAGCATATTACCTTTATATACATATATATATAAATAAGAGAATGATATCGAGGGTTATATATGATTATATTGACAAATTTTCCGGGTACAACAGCTCTCCAACTAATTAAAAAGATTTAAAAAAACGATGAGAATAATTGATATTTGTGATATAAATAGCCGATTCTGATAATTTGGTTTAAGTAAGGACATAAATATCAGAGTAATAATCTTCAAAATTTAAAATGTATGGTCATATACATACATATATATTTGTAGTAGACGGTTTGATGAAGCCGCTTCGTGTAATAGTTTACCGACAGAATCTGACACTTCATAAAAATCGATGTAAATATTTAATCTCATGTCATTGTAACCTTCGAGTGAAACCGACTAGGTAACATTCCAGCCATCGGTCAATAAGGGACACGTATCAATGGGGCTTGGGAAAGTGTCACGCTTTGGAGTATCTTAAATGGTGTGATATTTAGTGTGTAAACGTTGATGATTTTCAATTGGTACAATAATAGAAACGACCAAAATAAAAAACGTCTCACAATTATCATTTCGTTATAAATTGAAAAGTAAATGTGAAAAAAAAAACTGAAGTGGTAATAGTTATGTGATACTTTATTTAAATTGTTTTTGCACGAATATTTACTACGTTTAAGATCTCTCAGTTTAATATAAAAATATTCAATAAGATAAATTTATTATTTTATATTTTAAATAAACGTTTGATAACATTAGCACAGAATATCTGTACAAATATTATAAAAGCGAAAGTAGCTCTGGTGGTATTTCAAGACCAATCGCTGAACCGATTTTGATCAAATTTGTTATGAAGCAAGCCTGAAACTCCAAGGAATAACATATATACTATTTCTAATGGAAGTCGGAGAAAAGATAAACGAACCTTAGAATTATGTATATCATGCGATTTTCTAATAACTCACCTATATCGTGCACTACTAAGAGTTTTTGATTATTATATCTTTATTTATACATAACTACTTATTTCCACTTTAATTTTACTTCAAAAATTTTGATAAGTTTCGTCGACGTTCAGAACGGAAAATTTACGTTCAAATGATATTGCGTCAATTTGCTGTCAAATGTGGTTTCTTGGTTTTTTCCTGTTATGGTTTGAATACAGTATAGGTGACATTTTTATACTTAAACCTGACGACCACTTCTATAACGTGACCGAAGCTGCGGGCGACAACTAGTTTGAAATAAGTTAATGGGATAAACATAAACAATAAAATTGTGTATACATTAGAGAAGTTTATATAACCTTACTTCCCCAGGCGTATAATTACTCTTTGTTATGGAATCCTGTTCAGGCTAGCGTATATTAAAGTTTACATAATAACCCAGCTAACGTCCAGAGTGGTCGCAGTCAAAACAATAATGTTTTGATAGGAGACCGTCCCATCGCTGTTTAGAATAAACACGCCGAGTGTGGCAGCTCGTTGAAGGCAGGTGTGACAGCGGTTCTGATGAAATAAAAAAACGTATATTTTTAATGATACGTTTTATTCTCGCTCTCAACAGGCTATTAAGGTATCATTGAAAGTCGATATTACAACGATAATAAACATTATTCATAATTGTTTTACAATTGGAGTCAGTCCTAAGAAGTAAAATATTTTATATATGCTCATCCGTCTACCTATATAAGGTAGACGGATGAGCATTATACCATCTGATGGTAATTGGTCCACACCGCCCATCGACAATAGCGCTGTAAAAAATGTTTAATATTTCTTAGATCGCCAGTGCTCCACCAACCTTGGGAACTAAGAGGTTATGTTGAGGTGTAGTTACACTGCCTCATTCACCCTTCAAACCGGAACATTGAGTATTGGTGTTTGGCGGTAGAATGTATGATTGGGTGGTACCTACCCAGACAGGCTTGGCTTGGATTTGGCATCAATGTTTTATTTTTTAGTAATGAATTATGAATTAAATATTTTATAACAAGAATGCAATTACTTTATATTCTAAATTAATTTATAGTTTATATTTAAATATTTAAAATGTTATTTGTCGTATATACATGGGCTGTGTTGTAGTATATGCCGAGTTTTATGGATCAAACTTTAGATAAACGACTCCTTTCCGTTATGTACTTTGAGTGCCTCTAGCTGTATGTTTTACTTCATTGCTGTTATTCAACGATCCCGTCCTAACCAAACTGTTTATATAAATTTCTATAAACAGATCTATTTTACATATTTGGCTTCCCTTAGGGTAATTTCATCTTTAAGTACTTCATTTCAACCACGTAACTCACATCACAGTGACAAAACGGACACACATCACAATTAGTTCTAATGTATGAAAAATTATGGGATTTAAAATATTTTTAAAATGTATGTTAAGATCCTTAAAGAACTAGTCGTTTCTTGATAGATCAACAGTATCTGGGGTAAAAATAAGTTCTTTTTATAGCTAACTTTTATTTTATTGTATAAAAATAATATCTCCATATTGACATATAATTTCTATGATATTATTTTTAAATTAAAATAATTATTAATTTTTACACCCTGATAAGTTACATTCCAATGTTTTCATTCTCCATCCGACATATTCGATGTATATACAAGATGGCTGCGGTGACGAAAAAAATATGAATCTGAATAATTAATTAATGTAAAACACTTCAACCATAAACGACTATTATAGAGTCACCAATAAATATATTCAAATAAAATGCTAATAAGATTGATCAAACAGAAAAGAGACCGGCTCGTCTTTTCCAAAAATTCCTTTATAGTCTATCATTATTCCAAGTATTCGTAAAATCTATCATTCAATGTAATGATAAAATTAGCTCAGCTATTCGAAACACTCGTTTGAATGTTGACGATAAACGTTTCGTTCTTAATATATCTGAATTTTATACGATTTTTATACATCATACTAGCTGTACTGATATAAAAGATAGACATAAGAATTTGAACTATACAAAAGTGCACAACTACTTAGAATCAATTATTTTTTTATTTTTAACTTAGTGACTTTGATGTTAACGTCTATTAGAGTTGGAATTAAGCCCAACTCGTATGACGTGACAGCGAACGGCATGACGCTCTCTTATACCGTCATAAACCCTCACTGCCATCGCTCTTTACTTGCTTGTGCGTGACACGTACTCTTTTAATATGTCCTAGGAACATTACTTTTAATATTATTATAAAAATAAGATAAATAAAATTTATTTCTTTTATATCATTGAGCATCATAAAAATCGTTGTATCATATCTAACGGGCGTATATCTTTGAGTCTTTTTTTTTTCAATTCTCTTTAACACTTCTCTACCTAACACGTCTTTGCACAACTGTTAAAGACTGACGGGCAGTTATAAGTATATTTAACAACTGTTTCTGCTTGCTAGAACGTTACCTATCTTTCAGAGTTATAATTCAAATTGAAAGTAAACTTTTCTTTGGATGTCGTTGTACAACGTAACTATAGTAAAAGTAATTCTAAACATATTTGCGTATCATAATTATCAATTCTATAAACCTTATGACAGTAATATTGGAAGTGAATTTCCTTACATCAAGAGTCGGTCTGATTTGAACGCATAATAAAAGTAACGGCACCGACCATTAAATCATTTTCTTTATATCTTTATTAGCTGTGGAATAATAAAACTTTACAATAAATTATCTGTCTGTAATGTTGTTATATAAAGTTGTAAAGAAATTTCGTCATGTTGGCACCTTGGTTTTAGCATTTTCTAAAATATCATAATTAAAATATCTCGTACGTAAATATTATTTTTGATTTTGATACTTCCATATTAGAAAATAAAAATTATTAACATTTCTATAAAATCTTCAAAAAAAAAAAACAACCAATAATTTTGTATTAGTAATTAATAAATATTTATTATGAATTACCAGCCTTGGTTTTGCACAGACACAAACATTGTGTAGGGGAATTTTTTTAGAACTTTGTGAGAATAATAATTCTCACACAAACATACACACGGAAGACTCAGAGAGGTACTTTTATATAAATACGAACATGTATAGATATTCAGTCTATATATATAGTTTAAACACTTTTCTTAATATTCTAAGGTGTGCAGTAGACTCCTGGATTACGACGTGCCACAAGATCGAAGTTTACGGCCTATAAAGCCTTTATTGCCCATTGTCAACGATTATTACTTAACCCTCATGACTTATGAAGTAATAAATTCGATTCATACCTAGCGTGATACCATTTCATGTGTTTTTATTTTAAATAGCAATTCCAACCATAGGTTGGAATTGAAATGCCAACAGTTAGGTATATTAAAAAAAAATATATAGGTTTAAAGATTATTTATTCTCATAGAGACAATTACATCACTTACATGAGAACACAATTGAAAAAAATAAATAATAACAATTTACAGAAATTCGTTGTCGTACTTATATTTTTCACTGGAGAAAATAACATACAAATCATCAAACACACCTATTATTCTACATACTTAGACAGATATATTTTTTTAATAATATAATGTATGCTTATTTGAAAATTGACAATGTTACAAACAATATTGAAGCTACTATACAAAATTTAAAAATTGTTGTAAGTGACTTAACTGAATGAAAAATATAGCTATAGTAGTTTTTTCAACAAAACCGTATTGTACATGATTTCTTTTAATACTTCACCGTTTTAATGTTTATGGAATTGTGATCAATTTTATTTATTTTGAGATGCAAATAAACTTAAAAGAGACGCTACCCTAGGCCAATACCTACGATGGTAAAATGCATCAGAGGAGCCACGGAATTGTTCTAAAATGTGCATCCGCTGCCTGCATCCATGTTGTGCTCTGCTTGAGTTTTAACAGACTTCTTCTTAAGGGAAGTTATCTTCTTCATCGCACTCCTCTGTAGTGTGGATCGATATACCAATAAATAATTACTTGGTAGGATATTCTGTGCAAACCCGTCTGAGACGGTATTAGCAATTTGTAATTTATTCTCCCACCAAGCAGCAATAGTCATGCACGGTTGGTGCTTTGACGGTATAAGGAAAGGTCGGCTTGCCATTAGTTGAGCCAATTGCCCTTCTGCACTTCTTACATTCAATTCCTAGTAAATAGTGTTGAATAAATTTAAGATAAGTTTAAACTATACATTATCTGCAATCTAAGGCATATATTTGTTTGTACTATTGTGCCGTATATGCTGACGCAAGAACAATAAGCAGTTACAAATAGCTTATTTGTAATATGAGAGCCGTTTGAAATGACATTGATATGATCGTTTTGTATGAAATGTTTTGTCTCATACCGCTGATTACACACATTGATTTTAATAATTGAGTGATTTAATTTTATTAGTTTTGTAAAACCTTTTTGGTCTAGCCAGGTTCTCTTATATGAAATCTGATATTATTATGATTAAAATATGATGATTTAAGAGCTATCAATTGCGTTTTTGTCCCGCGCGCCTTGATTAAGATCTTCCTTAGTTTTTTTTCGTCCAACACATTTATACTTTTACTGTTTTTTTTAATTACACTATAATGCTGAGAGTACACTATACTAATACGATAAACTGTTATATCAATTGCAAGTTTTCGCTAGGCCTCTTTTGTTAATATGCATTGTCCCGTCTACAGTAATTTATCTTATATTCGCCTGACGTTTGATTCTCACCTCTGAATGACATCCTTTAGTGTACGTGAACGGTTGAAGACGTGAATGTGTTTTTATTGAAAACTTTATAGTCTGCGATCCTGATAGCATTGAACAGGAGCTGTATCAGATTACTATATATTCTCATATAAGGTTCTAGTGTATAATGGATACTACTTGTGATAGCGCAAAAACAACGTAGGAAAGATAAGCACCAGCGTCATAGTAGAAATAAAGATAGTAAAAGTGTACTGGAGTTAGATGATAATAAAATTTCTTGTTGTCTACAGCAGAGGCTGCGAGGCCTTTAAGTCATCACGTGATCACGACATGTGTAAATCTTTCGAACGGAAGATAAAAACAACAAAAATACCCATGTAATTGATAAATTGTGTTACTTTGATAACAATTAAATAATTAACTAGTAAATAATTAATTTTGCCTTGCACACAGGTAAAGTGTCTTTTGAAGAGAAGTTTCACTCCTCAGGATAAGGTACGACATTTTTCGATGTTCACGTGACGTACATAGATACGTAGTGAATAAAAGAACCGTTATAAGAAGACGATCCGCGCGGACCATTTATAAAAAGTTCTTTAATAATAAATCATATCAGTCGCATGTCGAGGTAAAACTTTACGTATAATTTTTATTTTAACTTAGAACCTCCTTCAAACAACTCTAAAACTTTTCTTTATTATTGACTGTAACATATTCTTAAATTTCTTTATTATAAAATGAAAAAAAAAGAACTTGTGAATAAGATTTAGTGAGCTCCGACCAGGCAGTTCCATTGTGCGTTGATCATTAAAATAAACTTAGTGCATATCTGACTGGTCACATTCACATAGCACACAATATTATTAATTAAAAGCTTTGCGCTATTTATTACTTAGACAAACATATACACGAACAAATCAAAAGATCGATTTAAAAAAATCATTTCATTCGATATATCATTCATAAATCCACTTTGAAGTAATTAACTATATCAAAATAATGCAATAGTTACTTTCACATGAAATACAATAGGCTTTCCAACAATAGCAAACAAAATCTTATACTCGAAAACATATAGAATTGCATTACTTGGACAAAGGATATGAATGACAAAAGTATTATGTCTGTATGGGCCAATGGCTTATTGAATCCCATGTACCATGGTCTCAGCATAAAGTTATTTTCACAACAAAGCAAGCCTGCCTCTGAGCGCCTTATACTGGACCTCTCTTGAACCGCACCATTGTAATCTTAATACCGTATTATATTAATGCGATATACATCTTTTAGGTGGGATCAGAGCTTTTTTTTTGAATTATCCGAGGCCAATATTGGCATAGAGATAGTTTAGAAACACCTAACAGACTTATTGTACTAAATAATATAAATTAACCACGAAAGGAAATATACTGTTATCTTAAAAAATTACCATTTACATTTAATAAACAAATTATACCGAAATAGTGTGTTATTTCATTCAATAATAATTCGCGGTTTGATATAATTACATACATAAACTTCATAAAGGATATTATTCTATAGATATGTTAAAATAACGCTTCTTTTTTATCGAACGTTTCAATAATAAACGAATAAAAAGGTGCGGCTTACATAAGGCAATTTTGAAAAGTACTCGCTCGCCTTTAACAGACTCGGTAATGTCTCTGGTTACGGAGTTTTTATCTCGTCAACCGATCAAAGGAACTATCCAATTCTGTTGAGAAATCTTTTCAAATTACACCGCATAATATTGTAAGGGAGGCGACTGCGGTTTGATATCGATTTTCACCAATTACTATGAACGAATTTATATCGAGATTATTTTACGTTGAATTTTTTTTTTTGCAAATACAATGATGAACACTAAATGTATTATATTCAGAGTGTTTGGTTATACTTGGTCGATCAAGACATTTAATTTAAACGAAATATAATTTTGTTTGTAAATTAAATATTTTTCAAAAACAATAAAAATAGTTAAGTAGGTACATATTGTTTTGTAAGGGCTGATTGAGTTAAGCTTAGTTAAAAAAACGATAATATATAAAAGAATGCCCATTGTTCCAGAAAATTATACAATTTTCAAGTAATAGGTACGTAATTAAGTTTATCACTATTTGCAACAACCCTGAGATTGGACTCGTGATGTAGCAGCGTTAATACTAGACGATACTAGGCAATTAAAATATCTTCAGAATTTAAAGATACAATCAATGTATAGTTCTATAACTATGCATATTATAATTTTTTTGTATGCACTTACAAGTACTTTCTTATTATTAATTTTATAAGATTAATTGTAAAAACTCTTATTTCAATTAGATATTTTTCCATATTCAAAATATAACAATAAACAATAATTAAAAAATAAGTAAATTATTTGTAAAGCTTATTCGAAGGTAGAGCTTCGAGGTATAATCTCAAACGTAGTGAAGATATTGTATATGTATTAAAATATTTGGGTTGGATGACATGGCATGAATCTTCATATTTACTAAGCGTTTGTAGAGCGGCCATACTGTCGGGCACGTACAATGAAACTTGTGCCTTCTCTGAATAATTGCCGTATTTAACTTTAAAGATTTACTGTCCCCGACACACAATGGAGTATTTAAAGCGAGAAGTTAAAAGTAAAACATATTTTATCACACTAAGTGCATTTAATTCTACATTTGAAAAATTTAAAAAGCTATGCATGTAAATCAATTTTCCGTTCTTAACATGGTTTGATAATACAAGTTTTTGTCTTTCTATCTGTCAGTTTGTCTGCTAGGAGCTCATTTTGTTATCGATTTTAAACTAACTTCCTAATGAGCTAAAGTCTTAAGCCTGATGATTAGAACCTATTGCATAAAATGATACAAGAACAAAACTAAAAAGTTTACTATTTTTATAGTACTCAAAATCTTAATCACAAATTTTCAGGGCATTTTGTATGGAGCTAGGAATAATTACAAAGTTTAATATTCATACAGTATGCATCTGTCTCATTGGTTTGTATGCGTAATTTTATATTATAGCCTTATCAAAAATACATTTTTCGATAATTGTGTTATTATCAAACACATACTTTTTTAACGTTGTGGTAGATCCGATTAACGCGTTCACAGAAACAAACAAATTCTTCAACTTTATATATTAGTGAGTATAGTGTGAAAAACACTAAAGCACTCTAAATCTTCATCTTTTATGAACGTTGTAATATATTAAAATGTCTGAATAGTCACAATAATGTACAATGACGTAAATCTACTGACATTGTCCACACTGCTTACGCCGAGCTGAGTAATCGACGCTCGAGTTATTTTCTCTTATTTATGTATACGTTCCAAGTTCCACTACAATGGGATATTTAGGGAGGGAATAAAATTTCGCCTTACTGCTCCATATATTATTTCCACGAGACATGTGAATAGGTTCCTCAGGATATCCTATCGTAGCTTCAGATAGTCAGTCCAACTTGAAGTTCTTTAACCAGTGTTCAGACTTAAAACTTTAGAACTGGGATAAAATGAAAGTTTTAAATTTCCTTTTATTTCTGACTGGAGACGCTGAGGTCAAACTTATATTGCAAGAATATAAGAGCTGAGTTTTCTGTATACTCGATTATGTATATGGCGAAACGGCCCATGTACTGAAAACAATTATATATAATTGTTTGTGTTTTCATATTCCTTTAATTTATATCCATAATCATATATTGGACGTCGACCCTGTTTGACCGCTCACCAAACATATTTGTATCTTCAATTGAGAGTTACTAGATGGCACTTCAGCACTTTGTCTTCTATTCGTTTCAACTACCAGGACAATTGCTAGATATGCATGCTGCGTGCATGTAATTTGTTAATTGCTCGAGCACTACACAATCAATAGCTTGCGTTACGTACTAACTCCGACCACTATTTAATACACACGACTATCAAATACAATTTAAAAAAAGTAAGTTCTTAATATATCTTGAGTGTAAAATTAACGCTAACAATATAATACCTTTATGGATAATATAAATAGAGTTAGGTGATGAGGACGACCTAAGGAGACATGGATGGAGTGAGGAGGGATATGAGGGAGTTCGATGTGAACGATCAGATGATAAATAAAAGAGAAGAATGAAAAGAAAAGTTATGCTGTGCTGATACCGAATAGATTATGACACGGGCAAGGAAAAGAAAGGCAGAAGATAAAAATAGCATACGTTTTTATTACAAATAAATAAATTGCATACGTTTTATTTAAAATTAAATGTATGTTTAGGTAACATCAGTGTTCATACAACTGTGAGATTATTAGTAATTCTCAATTAAACTGCGTTGATCGACCGGGGCTCGATCGTGAATAATAACGAAGGCGAAGTGGGGCATGAGTTCACCTATTGTTGTCTCATACTCTGTTCTCTGGAATTTCAGGAATCACACGAATGATAATTGACAAATTCTTGATCGCTTATTATCAATCTTAATAATGAAACACGTACAATAGTATATAATGTGTACAAATATGTTTATCACATAAGAATTTCAATACTTAATATACACAAAAACACATACACACATATGGACGTGTTCTATAAGGATACAATTAAATTCGAACGGGATTTCAAAATGTAACGTGTATGTATGTATGTAAGTCAAAATTAAAAATAAAAATTACATTTTAATTAGATTCCATTAGTAAGTTTATTTGTGTATTTGTTTATTGATTTAATATTTTTCAATAACAAACAACAGATAAGATTCAATTTTATATAGATACGTCTTAAAGATATATTAATACCATAACAGAATATGTACTTGGTTGTAGGGCTTTGTGGAAATCCGAGATATATCCGAGAGAATCCAAGATATAATTATAGTGGTATCTATCTCCCATCACATATTATACCGCCAAACAGAAATATAATTATTGCAATATTTCGGTTTGGAATGTGAGTGAGCCAGTGTAATTACAGACACAAGAGATATAAAATCTCAGTTCCCAATATTGGTGGCACATGAGTGGTGTGTTAATATTTCGTACAGTGCCAAGTGCACAGGTTCTGGAGTGACCCATTTGCTAGTCTCCCTACCTATTTAATATAATAATAAAAATATGATTTTTTTTGCAAAGATCATTATATTTTTATACATATTTATTATTGTAATAAAAATAAAAACTACCCATCGTTTGCTTAAAAAACATACCGTTCGTATGTACCACACAGACAAACATACAAGCTCATAAAGAAGCGTACCTAAGATCGACAAAGACGTCATATTTCTCTCTTATTTCAGCTTAAATGCTTGGCTGTGATTTAATATGTTTAAAATGGAAGGTAAAAGAAATTCTTACTCCATAACAATGAATATTAAAAATACCTTTGCCGTAAAAATAGCCAGTAAATTGAGTAAATAAAATGCAGACAAACGCAAAGCTGGGTATGCACTTACGGCTTATCTCTGCAACAACACGCCAACGTTCAGTGTTGCCAATTAAAGTGTTAGTTTGCCTTTTATTTACAAAATATTATGGTGATTAAAGTTTTTGAAAAATATTGTATTTTATTTAATTATTTTTATAGACGGTCCCTAAATACCCATAAAAATAATTGTATTATGATGAGTCTTTTAATGCTTTATAAATATTGTTGTTTGTCTGATCATCTCAATTACATGAGTATATAAACTAAAAGCAGTATCGAATTAAGCGAATGAACAGCATAATTAGGTTCATTCATTTAAGGTTTCATTTATTTAAGGTACCTAAGTTTTTACAATAAAAAGTTTACAACATTACAATATTTTTTTTTAATAGTAATTACTTTATAGAAATAGTAACTCTATACTCTCTAACAAGGTGAATTTATACTTTCGTTGACACTTTTGCAGATGTACAAATGTCACATACAAAGTTTTTAGAAACGAGTTATAAATTTGGCAGCTTTCACAGCGCTAGCAATTTCCTTCCACTAGGCTATATCTCAACAATTACGCAACATATAAAGGCATTAAATGCAGCTTACATCCATTCTGGAACTAACTATTACGCTATGAAAGTTTTATCCATCGGATTATTAATTTTTGTGTTCACCCGGAAAAAACCTAATACTAAAATTATGTAAGCTGAGTTAAATATTATTGGAGTTAATTTTCTTATCAGTTTTTTTAAGTTTTACACATTTACACAATTCGTTTCGATTTCAAAATTCTTATCAGATAATGATCGTGTGCATTCAAATTTGTATTTCTTATCTTACATGCAAGACATGCGCCTGTCAATTAAAGACACCATTCCGACTCCGCTTTAACACAAACATTCACCTTTTTAATCCTTTCAAGCTTTATTAGTATGCAATTGACCCGTAAGCCGTTACAAACCTCACTCATGAATTGCTTATATTGTGATTTATTCGAAGATGAAAAACGATATCCGTTTTTGACTCTTATTTCTAAGGAATAGGGGCTATAATTCTTTATCAAGGTGTCAGGTTCGTAGCCTACCGTATATCGCGTGTTTATCTGCACACGCTATGCACTGCCAATTATCCGAGCTTACCTTACGTAAAAAACATTTTGTCGATTGATATAGATTTATGCTTTGGAACGTCCATTATGATATTTAATTATTTTCAATCAAACATCGAGCTAACCAGTTTTGAATGTTGACGTTTTCAAATGATTCGTTTATTTGAATAACACAATAAATAATTTGAAAAATGTAAAATCTACTTTCAAATAAATAAAATTTATTTCACTAATATTTCAGTACTTTCTAATTGTGAATAAGATAATAATTAAAAAGCATCTATAAACAGTAATAAACTTTATAATAATATATTTAATTATAATAATTTAACAGTATATTATTATAATATCATGTGTGGTTGAGTTTCATATTTTTTTTTGTACTTATCTACTAATACTTACAAGATTTAGCTACAAAATTTTATGATTCTTTAATAACGACATATGTATTCGTAATAATATTTATATTTTTCAGTTTGTAATTACTATTATTGTCTATGGTCGAGATATTTTTCTCTTTCGAATTGTATACTTAAGATTCATTTCTTACCACTTATAACATGATTATAACACTAATTAATTTAAATGTTTACATTTTATTCGTATATAATATATATATCTCTACATCTTAATAGTTTGGGATTAGGAGTATTCTTTGCGGTTTATTATGTTCTGGTGGTTGAGAGCTAGGGAGTTCATGCTGTCTGGGCTCTTTTCCACACTCGAAGTCCTTTTGTGCAAATAACAAGCAATTTGTGAATATGTTCGCAAGTTATGTACTTGAGAGTTATATTTGTTGGGAAATTTTTAATTGTCTTTTATTCTTTACATTCATGACTTTTCGGACCAACAAAAGATATTACGAAAACTTGGCAATATTGCAAAAATTGCTTTTGTCCTATTGTACAAACAAAAACATTGATTTTGTTTTATAAACTGGAAGTAACAGATATTTACTATCCTTGTATTATACTTGTTTAGCCGGTGTTTTTCGAAATATGCATCTTCTCTTTCTGCCATCATCGATTTGCCACTTGGAAGAAGAACCAGCATTATTTCATCAACCAAACCTTACTAAATACTTCGATTATAATTTTTTTAAAAGAGAAATAGAAATATTGTAACGAGCTCTATCTTACGATATAGTAACAGCTATAAAGCTTTCAATAGGTGTAAACTGTTCACGTTGCGGTTGGTTAAACTCTGACGCCGGTTAGATCAGGTAGTCGATAGTGTCTGAACGCTAGACTGGGACGAATAATTCTGGAAACTTCCGCACGAGTAACGTGCAAATATCTAAATATTCTGATTGCATTGTAAATTCTTTAGTGTTGCAATTGTCTAAATATTAAAAACAAATTGTATTAATTGTTATTGTAAAAGATGTAGATAAGAAGTAAGTTTATATATATATGTACTTTTTCAATTTACTTTGAAGTTATGTACGTCTATAATTTATTTTTTTATTTAACTCAGCGAAGATGTCGCTGTGCCTTTTAATCATAATTTACAATTACCGTTCAGCTTTGAATGTAACTTCTCAAAGGGACTGTATTTTTGCCTCGTTATGATATATATCACTTCTTGGCAACATCTTTTCAGAATTCTAAGCAAGTATTGGACATTGTAAATAAAAAAAATATATACTCATTTATTATAATGAATCTTCAACTGGCACAGCTCATTCAGTGGACCATGAATTACGCCAAAGAAAATCTTTGAGTCTTCAAACGCGAGATAGCGGATGAGAAAAATAGCACAAACGAGAACTCAAATATTCTTTATTACGTAGTAGACTGTTAAATTAATCAGATCCGTCTAGACTAAGTTGTACACAATTTAGAATATTTAGCCTTTAAAAGAACTACGCTTGAATGTGTTTAACTATTAAATGGTATTTCTCGTTGCGTGCAGGACGAAGATCCATTAATGTAGGCAGTCCTGTGCTGCCGCCAACAAACAAATTACTGATGCAAACACATCGCCACACGCGAGCCAGCCTTGAAAGCCTATTCCTTGCTTTGTCAATTTCACTTCTCCATTGCCGTAACGCACTGAACCGATTCATCGAGTAATTTGATAAATGTTGATTATTATTATTGACAATGCTAACAAAGTGAGTGACTCACGCTACGCTATAATTCTGTTAAGTTCAGCTTGCCTTTGAAATGATAAATGCAGGTCAGGCGGTTGGGTCGAACCCGATAAGAGACCTGCGTCACGAATAGTGTACAAAAACACGCACATAACATAGGCACATATGCGGAAAGTATGTTTGCATGTGTGCATCGTTAAATGAATCAGAGCCGACTGTCATTTTTATTATGACAAATTGTTATTAACATTTTATGAGAACAAATAAAACATATTCAGAGTCCATATTTCAATTGCTTCATATGTTTTATTGATGCGTTTCAAGCTGAAAATAACGTTTTATACATCATAATATATTCAGCCGTAAAACTGATTATAAATTCAGATGGAAAACCATCTAGAAGCAAGTATAAGTCGCATGTATTTTATACGCGCATTTAAATATATGAATGCTTAGCGTACACTCTTATAAATATTTAATTCAGTGTGAGATGCACGTTCGTTGTTTCTGATTGTTTAACCACCTATATGTAAACGAAGAACTTCTATGCGTTTCACATAGGTATGTAAAGTAAATAAGACATACCTTTAAGCTGAATTAATTTATACTGTTTTATGTAGCATTTGTATGTGGAATGAACTCTTTTGAAGGTAAGTAGACATCACTGTGTATAGATATTGACGCCGTTAGATATTTTAACCATTCCTTACATCACCAATATGCCACCTATAATGGGTACAAAGGGTAGAATTTTGACATATCAATGAGAGTGTAATACTTTATGTTGAATAAAGAATTTTGAAATTGTATTTGTTATCTCTTGTGCCCGTAGTTACACTGGCTCACTCTTTCTTCAAATTGGAATAATAACAATATACCAAGTATTGCTGCTTGGTGGTAAAATATATGATGATATATAGAACATATATGTATATCTATTAAAATAAAATGTGATCATGTTTTTTGCACTAATTTTTTCGTTTCATAGTCATTTAGTTAAAACTCCGTAGCCGCTTTGATATTTAAATGTAAAGGAACCCGAATTCATTTAAATCCTTACAAATTTAAAAGGTAATACAAAGATGTCGGATTAAAGAACCTTCTCAATATTCATTGATAGCGAATTGTATCTTATCAAATTTTCAAATCCATGTTGACATAGATATCCTTTTTCAAAGGGCCCTTCAATTTTATCTAAGATAAGATACAAGCGAACCGTAGGAAGGGTTTTTGTGGGACAAATAAAAAAAAAATATTTTTTGCATTTTAAAACCGAAGTACAAAAATGTGGACTGTTTTATTATTTAATTATATAAGACAAATGGGTCAATGTATTCCCTATGTTATTATAATTCAATTCACATCGCTCAATGATAACGAATAAATGAAGGCAAACGATTTTAAAATGTTTATTAGGAGACAGATGTTCAAAGTTTCCACCTGATGATTTCCGTCGCCTATCAGCAATGCGAATAAAAAATGATATCATTCGCTTACTTAATCAATAGCCACCCATAGGGGTGCGATATTATGTAATTTGTACCTGTATTTATACTAGTTCACTCCCATTTAATTAACTTAACTTTGGCGGTACAGTAAATGAGTAGCACCTATTCAGACCGGCTTACTTTATCACCAAGGTCTTCACTAGAATATATACTATCCGCTTATGTCATTACGTATCTGATTCCTACTACTATTACGTTTATAAAACTACGTTCAGAAACTCCGTAGTTTTATAAAAGGCGAGGGTTGTATCGCGTAGCTGTCAATTAGTAAGGGATGTCTACCGCAGACGTTAAATACAAGTTGCACACTATCTGTTTCTGTCGTAGCCACACCTAAAATAGCACCGACGTCATTGCATCATTAGTGAGATTTATTAGGAATATTTGCTTCTAATAATAATAAAAAAAATTACTGCACCTTTTTGTGACGGAGAGGGAAAATACTTGTCTGCGTTTTTGTTTACAGAAAATAGGTTTAGTGATATTGGCTATGATATATAAAGTTGATGGTGAGAAGTTTAATCAAAGTGAAAATTATCGTCGTGTTTTAATTTTTATTCTGATAAACTATGAAACGGTCCACACAACACAGTTTTTACCATAGCTGGTTAAGCAATATTACATAAATAACTACTATAGAGGGGAACTTGTAAAGGTTTCTTAAGGTAATGAACCTGTTTTAAACTAAACCTATCCCTTGGATTAAGTATTTGCGATGTACAATAAGCTGTAAAATTTAGAAAAAAAAAATCTTGTTGTTGTTTTATATTTCGTTTCATATTTATTTTTAAATCTAAATTAAAAACTTTTATTGCAACGACATCGCCGTTCTAAAATGTCCTAGTGGGACATGCTTCCATCTTGAGGAGCATATTCCACAACTACACCACTGTGGTTTAGTGGCATCATCATCATCATCAACCCATATTCGTCCACTGCTGGACATAGACCTATCCAAATGCACGCCACTGTGGACTTTCTTCGGCAACTCGCGTCCAGTTCCTGCCAGCCGTCTTGCGCAAATCGTCACTCCACCGTGCCTGAGGACGTCCTACACTACGTTTGCTGAGACGTTGTCTCCACTCTAGTTTAGTGGCATACACACGTGATATCATATCACATACAATTCCTTCACTTTTCACCACAAGATTATTTATTATTAATGTTAATAAAACATATTAATAATGCGATAAAAAATGGTACATTTTTTTTAAAGTCAATAAGCCCTTAAAATTTGGTCACGTGTGATGTCTTTTGTAAAAGTCTAGTTTATATTGCATCCAGCGTGCACCTGTCAATTAGTAGCGGGTGGCAACACAGACTGTGATATCCATTACATAAACATACTACATACTGGATATTAGAAGGGTAAATAACAAAGAGTTTTTTCATCATAGTTTAGGCACTTGAATCATCTGCCCGTCACAATCAATCCTGACCTTTGAGTATAATATTCAAATTAAAAAGTTTACTAATTAAAAAACGGAGTCAAACTTTTCGCTGTACATTAATGATAAAACTACGATTCGGTTTAGTGAAAACAACTCATGAAATTTGATAGAAGATCGTGGGATCGAGTCCATATTCGAATTTGTGTTAATGTTGGTTAAAGCGATCTTGAGGATTTTTTAAACCGTGTATCAAAATCAACGAAAGGGTTCAAAGGTACCATGTTAACTTGAGGATAATATTATTAATATAGTAATGAAACACATTTTTTTATACCAAATACTATTAGAATATCTTATATCTTTTAACGTTTAATTAAAATGCATATAGTTACCATTAATTCTTAAATTTAAATAACGTTGCTGTCTGAAAATAAAAACCGTCAGATACTTCAAACATAGCGTAAGCCAAAACAATAGAAAGAGCCTCCAAAGGTACAGACACGTCTGTCGTGGTTTGAGGATTTGAGAAATTAAAAACCGTCAGGGTTTGGTACAGACCGCCTGTTACTCACTCTACCGCCAAACATTAATATTTGATATTGATATGTTTCGATTCGAAGTGTGATTAGCTAGTGTAATTATTACCCACACAAGGACAATTACTTTAACAGCCTGTAAATTTCCCACAGCTGGGCTAAGGCCTCCTCTCCCTTTGAGGAGAAGGTTTTGGAGCATAATCCACCACGCTGCTCCAATGCGGGTTGGTGCAGGCTTCCTCACGGTTTTTTCTTTCACCGCCGAGCACGAGATGAATTATAAACATTATAAATTAAGCACATGAAAATTCAGTGGTGCTTGGGTTTGAACCCGAAATCATCGGTTAAGATGTAAGCGTTCTAACCACTGGGATATCTCGGCCCAGTATATATAAGGACATATCATAACTGATAGTTAATGGTTGTCGGCGTATTAACGATGTAAGGATTGATTTGTACATCTACTAAATATAATACACGATAACAACTGGAATCAGAATAATTCAATTATATTTAAAACAATTGTAAATGTTTCAATGATTAATTTATACGATGAAAAATTAATTAATTGCTTATGACTATTACATCATGTAGTTATTATAAACAACATCGTCATATCGATAATTGATATTCAATAATTAGTTATATATATAAAAATGATAGGTGGCAACACTAAAAATGAGAAGAAGCTTTATTAAAAAAAAAAATTAAGAGTAGATTGGAATGCAGTAAAGAGTGTGTTTGGAATTTAGACTACCGAGAATTATTTTTCATTAATTGTATACAATGTAATAATCATATTATACGATTATATTATACGCTTTTTATAATCTTTAAAACCACTACAAAGTTTTCTTTTCTAATTCACAGTGTCACTCTCAACTCAATCCTCTATAATACATGATTTTCATGTTCGTTTAAATGTTCATTCAAGGCGAATTCATATTTGTCCCAGAATTTCTCTCTAAATTTAGCATCTAACTAAATGGAAAACTGAGACGTGATTAGTTCGATTTTAACATGCGAATTTTTGTTTGCATGTTTTATTTACGAAGCCATTCTTGCTTTTAATAGCACAATGTCCTTTATAATTAAAGCGGCTGGATTTACATATATGTACCGTTAGTTCAAAGGGTCGTAAGAGATCTGACTTGCTTTGTTTTCAATTAAATTTGTATTGCTTTTTTGAATGTAATAGTTATTTATACAATTAATAATTGTTACGCTTACAAAGATAATTTGATTCTTGCAAATTAGGTAAATATATGTATGTTTTATTATCTTTTTATGTTGACTATTTTAGTAATTTATGTAGTTTATATAGTAAAGTATTTGATTTTTATATGACTGAACATATAAAAAGTTTCGACTAATGTAAACTCAATTGGATAAGAATGATAAATATTTTTTATGTGTCTGATAAAGTCTGGTCTTAGTAAGTCCGACAAACGGTCGTTAGTTACTGTTATTTTTTACACATGAATTTAATGTTTATGTAGCTAAATTAAATTCTCTAGTGTTCTTTATAGTTCCAATAACAATGTTAATTATATACCATTATTTTATAATCGGGCTTAAGAAAAAATTATGTATTATATTGTGAATTATCTAGAATACTGTATCTATACTGTATCTCTTACATTTGCTTACATTGCTTATCCACTAATTAAGGGTCGTTTGAAACCACATTTTCTTTTCATATTTTAACCATTGTTTGGACGAAATTAAAAAAATATACTTGATATGCAAAGCAACCGTGTTCTGTCTTTAGAAATTTGAGATGATTCGTCACAAGATTGCTCGATTTCCTTAATATTCTCGTTGGCTGCTCAGCGAGCCGAGCCACCTGTTGCCCGCTGCCTAAATACGTCGTAACGTTACTCCCTGCTGGTTCCGTTGTATGTATTACATTACCTAATTAAGCAGGAAAAGCTTGCACTAATTTACGTGCTGTGACAGTAAAACCATTTCATTAAAGTTTAAAACTAAAACGGAATAAAATTGTCGTGTAAGTGTAGAATGTTAATTTTGATTTTGTTTTTATCAACCAGATTACGACGCTCACGTGAGTTGAGGGGCTTAATCCTAACGCGATTTATACCGCGGGTTGTAGTACTCTTCAACTTTATAACTGTTCTAACATCTCTTATTGCGCTCACTTACACTTATAACGCGCTCGTAAATATATGCACTTTTAATGCTAAGGTGAAAACCTGTGACTAGGAGGGATAAAACTACATAAAAATACTACGGCTATAAGTTAGAAGTAATGTTATACGGTCTCCGCAATAAAGTCAGGAAAATTGCATGTTTGCAGTAAAATATTTGGCAGCTACGCCGCCTGATAAAACTAAGGTGTTGAAGTGGGCAATGTCTCAAGACGGCAAATTTTAACAAATTTATGCCACCTATATTTTACTTCTATTCCTTTAATAAAAATGCGCTACCAAGAATCTTGTTATCGCTAAATCTTTGGAAAAAATATTGGCGGTGAGCCATGTGACTTTACATAACCGCAAACATGACGAAATCAATGACTAACCTTCAATCGGCATACCGATTGTAAAGCACGAGTTCACACACAGTGCATAAAGCCAGCTCCAATCCACTCACGTAACGCGGACACAAGCGAACAGACAGACTGATGCGTCACGTCCTGGTGTACTCTTTGCCCGGCAACTTCAATTTAGTTAAAAGTGGAGCTTAGTGCCACGTACATGCTGATCTAACTTTTCTCTGCAATTCGGTTTCGCTTTTTGGAAAACCCGAGAAACTTTATACCACAGAAATGGAACTGGAAGTGCAGTAGCGACGAGTAATTCCTATTTTATTTCATAGTTTTTTTTTTATTGTAATGTAAGATGATTTCTCTGATCAATAATTAATCTATGTCAATATAAGTATTAATTGACTTAATGAAAAATCATGATAAGATAGTTATATAAATGTTTATTTTAAATTATACGTATTTTTAATTTATCATTCTGTAACATATTTAATTTGTTAATGAGTTCCCGTTTGATTAGATTAACCACCGTCAGCGTACGATCTTAGCTTTATTAATATGCATAATTTATTAACGGCAAATCAACTACATTCCAACCAGACCATATATGTACATGTATACAAATATATAATATGGCATATAATTACATCCATCAGTTTTCTTATTTTTTATGATAAAAATAGGTGGACGGGCAGTAGACCTCGTTGGTAAGTGGTCATCACTAATTAATCATTCTTTACATCGCTAACCTTGGGAACTAAGATGTTATGTCCCTTGTGCTTGTAGTTAATTTGGTTCACACACAAAATGAAACTTACCAATACTAAGTATTATTGTGTGGCGGTAACACCGTCTGTCCCTATGTACGCTTAGATCTTTAAAATTACACAACGGATGCGGTTTTTTTTAATAGATAGATTGATTCAAGAGGAAGTCTTATATGTATAATACATGCTCAATATAGTAGAGGAACACACATCATTTTAGAGGTTTCTGAAGTTATGTAGTAAATAAAAACATTTTTTGCGCTTACATTGCAAACGCTGGCTGAACCCTACGAGATAGATCAAAATAATGTACTACAGTATTGTATACCTTAAAAAGGTCTTGAATATAGTCCGCAATGGTATATGTCTATCTCTTAGGGATAATCCACGAACCATTTTTTATTCTTTACTTTTTACAAGAAATAATAGCTTATTTTCGAAACGATTTTAAGCAATACAGCATTAATCCTTATACAATTAAGCACCTTAAATACATTGTAAATTTAATATAGATCAATATGGCTCTTTACAGTCTGTAATTTAAATTAATATTTTTGATAATATTACAGATTTAAAACGCAGGGAGATAGCGGTTTGCATTGTCTAATGACTGAAAAACTGTGAACGTTCTAAGACATTTTGTCGTATATTTAGTATCAGCATTGCACCCGTGCGAAGCCGGGGCGGGTCGCTAGTGTAGAATTTTCCTAAAATTTATACTAAATTGTTAACCTTTTATTATAAAATATATTTTAATTTAAACTTGAAATAAGGTTGCACCTTTAAAAATAGAAAGTTAACACAACACGCTTCAATATTCCGCTTTCGTGGCTACATTATTTAAACTCTGTAAAATACATAAGATTTAACGCAATGAGAATGGACTTTGCGGAGCTACATTTGAAACTTTGCACAAAATGAAAAGAAACATAGCTATACGGAACATAGCTCAATTTAACATTTTCTCTCAAAGTTAAATAATTTATTAAAGTTACAAAATTTAATCCAATAATTCATTTCCCTATTTAATTCCTATTTAGTTTCTAATCTCTGAATTTATAGTTGTTATTACTCTAAAAGTTCGATTTAAATTTTTTATCTTAATTAATGACGTAATGAAACGGGGCTATACATATTAATAAGTAATTACCGATATTGGTCCCCTTAACTTGGATGTAGCGAAACTATGATTATGACTAATGATATTCTGGCATTCAATTTGAAACACATGAATAGCTCCAGTCTAATATATTCAAAATATTATCAGATAATCGATTCAACGTGTCCATTTTGTATAATATCAACATATTTTTTAACAATGGCCCGTACCGACAACATGTGTTTCGTCAGCTATATCCCGTATTAACATACTGTTAGTGTCTGAAACATTTTTACATTTTGACATGACATTGTTGCGTTAACATAACAATGCAGTCTTAGGCAAAATGGGGAGTCACGTACGATATAATATCTATGATCAAATTATATCTACTTATTGCGCGTAATATCTAAACTTTTTATTGTTTTTATTGAAATATCTAAAAAATATACGTAACATTCTTAATATCCATCTTAAGACTAAACGAGTTTCTTTCTAAGAGAACTTTTAGAGTAAACTGTAACATGCATTTCAGAGTAATAATAAAAAAGAATTGTAACAAATTGTATTTAAGATTTTTGTAATAACTACATCATTATAAAATAAAATACCTAATAAACTTTTGTTGATAAAAAAACGAAACCGATAAAAACTCTTTTTGTCTCTGAATAGTTTCTGGCATCTTAACACGAACCTTTAATCGGTCTTATCCGAATTGAACTGGATATTACTAGTTTTAACAAAATGTGATTATATGTAAAGTTTGAACCAAGTAGGTGCAAGTAGTCATAAGTAATATATTATTTCAATATAGCAATCACATTTAATATTTACTGTAACACGTTATATATTTTCCCTGCAACAAATTATAGGCATCTTATTTATCAGAATGCGTATAGTTGTTGAGTAGCTACTCATAAATTATATACCATATATAATTCCTTTTTTTTATTTCAATAAACGCATAGTTAAAATCAAAATCCTCTTTATTGTACACCAATAAACATACAAGAAAGATGCACAGGAGGCGGCCTTATCGCTAAAACAGCGATCTATTCCTAGCAACCTTAGGGCAGAGGAAAGAAACAGGGGCATAAAAAAGATAGAGTTAGGTAGAACTGTACGTAGCACAAATAAAAATAATATATCTATTATTAACTAATTTTTAAATTAGACTAATATTGTAAATTCGAAATAATAATTATATAATATAATATCTTAAATGTTTGAAATGAACTTTTTTTTTACTTTACCACGGTTATATTGAATTTCTGGATATTAATAAAAGCAATTTGAATTTCACAAACCCCCGAAACATAATATTTTATTTGTATTTATGTTTGAAATATAACCTAACTAAACGAACTTAAGAGAAATTCAAATTTCCTTCCTTTAACATAATATATTTTTGTATACAAATGATTTTTCTATTTGCTTAGCATTGAACATTCAGAGTAAGATTAATTAGAAGAGAAAGCTGAGCTTTTGTATTTATCAAAGTAAATTAATTATCTTTTCAAGTGTCAACCGCCTACGTACAAACCGACAAACTATTTACGGAGTGACATGAGGCATGCAAGATATAATTTATTTAATATGCAGTCAGCCCATTAAAAAGCATTCAGTCTCAACGCGGCTACATTGGAGTGCATTAACAACGGCAAAGAGAACACGAAGTCAACGTTCACAGCTATAGTGCTATTATCAATACACGGGCCGTTTTATCCAACTTTACAAACGTTACGTTTTTACTGTTTATTCTCATATCTGCCGTGACGTCAATGTTGATAATGTATTACGATATCTAATAATTTAATCGAATTTTATTTTAAATTCTGTCATTTAAATCGATATAGCCGTATTAATATAATAACGTTATTGTTTAATAATGTTGATACTATTTTTTTTTAAATAATCATCTTTTATTTATATCCAAATTGGACATACAGTTTGTCTAGCACAAGCTTCAGAATAGTCAATGAGATCAAGATTGAACCTGCGACTATTACCTCGCTAGTACCGTAAATCAATGCGCTATTTACTACTATATTTCTATATAATATATTAAATTTGTAATATTATCTAGATTTTGTAATGTTTTTAAGCGTTGTTATATTTCAGCGTTAAACTTCTTCTTATTTTATAAATCGACAAGAGTGCTAAAAGCAAACCCATATATTTAAATATACGCTAAAATACCCATAAGCTATTCAATTTCATTGCACTTAAATTACGCTGTTGTAAACGATACGCGTACACTTAAAAACTCACATGATTATTTAAAGTCCACTAAATATCTTAGAATTTCGAAATGCGCTTGTTATATAATAAATTCATTTTTATTTAATATTATAAAATATTTTTTTCATTTAGCTCCGTATATTATTTATATCGTATATAAGTCTTGAATGCTTATTTACGATCGGAATAATCGTAACATTACAATAAATATCAATTTCAACGCATCTAATTTGATAACTTAAGAACCTGTTTAGGAAGCCGTAATATAAATCACATTCCGTAGAAAGTAACGTAAAGTGGTTTTGATCGAACGTTTTATATATTTATCGGAAATATTTTTCTCGGCTTAATGTTGTTTGTTATGTCGACCTACCGCAGATATCGAGGTGATTACATTTTATAAAACGTAATTAAAAAGTTATAAAATCTATATGATTAATAAAATCTTAGTGTACACAAAACGCGATTGTAGGACTTTGTGCGAAAAACACTTATTAGTTCAGTTTGGAGGATAACTGAGGTAGTGTAATTACAGAGACAGGAGACTTACCTAAGTTTCCAGGGCTAGTGGTGCGTTGGTAATATAAGGTATTATTAATAATTCTCCATTTAGGTACCACCAGGTGGCCAATTTACCAATCCCCCTACTTATTATAAATAAAAAAACCCATAATGGTTTGTGTTGCTTTATTAATACAATACGTGAGGTACTATGATTGAAAGTTATTATCGAAGTCATCAGTTGCATCTTTAGATGTTTTATAATATATAATATACTTTATAAAAACATGTACACGTTGCCTTAGCAGAGCGGCTGTCATCATTACCTACGAATATTATAAACAGCCGGTAATATCTGAAGATAATAACACTGTCCGTCGGTTCACTGCTCTTGGAAATTAATTTAAAGTGCATGGGTGTGGTAATCATAAGGCAAGTAGCGATTATAGTCACAAATAGATGAATCATCCGACGATTTGCATTTTAATCACCTGAGCTGTTTAGCCATTTATATTTTTTTTCCATAAATTACGCAAAGGTAGACAGACATAATGCCAAAAAACATTATCTATCAGTCAAAATTAAAACGAACCTATAATATCATACAAATAAATCAAAAAATGATAATAAACACACACATTGATATTATCAGTGATATAAACAGCAAATACATTAAGATTTTAAATTAACATGGTTATTTTTATTACTAACAGTATTTAAAACGGGATATTTACCATGTTTGTTTTTTTTTTTGTTGGAGCTCGATATTTCGACATTATCTACGAATGTCTTGTTCTCGTGAACATCCCGTATAGGTAAATATCAAGTTTTAAATACTGTTAGCAAATACATTTTTAATTAGTTTAACGAGCGGGCAAAGAAATCAATTCAAGGTCAAGCTTCATAACTAATGTCTTATAGTAGACACAAAATATACAAACTTACAAATGACACGAGAAAAACAATATATTTTACAAATTGTCTAATCAGTTAACGAGCGAGCGACGAAATCGATTTATGATCGAACTACTAATCTAGTACGGGTATGTAATATCGGAACGCGTAAAGGGATTTTAAAGACCGGAATGTATCGTCAAAGGCTTGCTAAAACAAAAGGGAATTTACTGCTTAAAATTGAATGCGTTAATTATTTTTCGTTCCATCGCAAATTGTATGGGGTTTTGTTTCTGCTTATAGTAAGAGAAGTGGCCCCGCCCAACACTAGCTGCTGAATCTGATTGGTTCGCCGTTCTCTTTGTTTTACCGCACAAGCTTTATTTAAACAACCATTGAAATTAGCGTTTACGAGTTTTTATGTTGCTTATAAAACGTGAACAGTGAAACGATCAGAAGTGGTATTCTATAAGGACTAACTTGGTATCTCACTCGTGAGACGTTAACACCGACGATGTTTTTATTCTTGTAACTTTTTTAATGTTATGAATTATAACCAATATTGCATTTTCCTTATATTTCACGATCGTGTACCGTTGAAATTATAACGTTTTTTTCAAATTCGAATACGAAAATATTTCTGTACTAATTCCATAAATGCGAAAATAACTCTGTCTGCCTATCGCTCATTTACTTTCAAACCACTGAACCGAATTTGATATAATTTTGGTATGAAGCAAATTTGAATTCCAAGCAAGGACATAAAACATCTGACGATCAACCCCTAAAGCGCTAGCGAAGCCGCGGGCGACATCTAGTATACCATAAATAACGATATTGTAATATTTCATACTTTTTTCTATTTTTACATACTTTTTTTTAAATAAAGAAACTTACAATGTAAATCATGTTCCATATAGAGTCATAGTATCGATCGAACAATTGGAAATAATTCTCGTAGTGATCTTCATTTTTTTTATGAACAATGTGAAAAGATTTACATTAATGTTAATTTAATATGTATAAAGTGCTATAAAATCTCATCGCTTCAAATAATCCGTATCGACGAAGCAAGTTGAATATAACTTACAAAGCAAATACTTGCAATCTAGGATTAAAAGTTGATTCAGAATCGAGAACTACATGCAGTGCAACAAGTAATCCGATTGTAATGGCCACAGTTTGTTTGCTTCGAGAAAGTTCCGCAACTTACTCTGAAAATTAGAAGCTAAATGTCTTAATAGTAATGACTATAATTGACCTAAAAATAAAATATAAAACAAACTCGAGTCTAGTTATTTTGTTCTTCGTTGAAAATTATTTTATTTTATTTATATATAATAAAATTGGAGTGTCTGTTTGTAATATTAAAATAACTGCTTTTTACTAAATGCATATTTATGTATACATGGTAGGTACATATCACAATATATAATTTTTTTTCAATTTGTGTCTATCTGTCTGTCTGTTTGTTTCAGCTAATCTCTGGAACCGATTTTGACGAGTCTTTCATTGGCAGAAAGTTTATGTAATAGGGAGTAACTTAGGCCACAACAATAGCTTTTTGATAAATTCAACAACGCGTACGAAGTCGCGTGTACAGCTAGTTTATAATAGCAATGATGATGTATAAAAGGCCTCTTTAGGCAGACTTACTGCCAACGCACATTTACAACCAAAAATATATTACCGAACGTGTGGCTTTGCCCGCGGGAAATTTATAAAACTTTACTAATAGCACACAAACCGTCAACTCCAATTTTACTCCATCGAATATCGAATTAAAAATGTAGCCTGTGTCCTTCTCCGGGACTCAAACTATCTTCACACCACATTTCATTTAAATCGGTTTAGGTATGAAGAGATAACAGACAGACTCATTTATAAAATTAGTACAGATATAACATCTATATTTAAATATGGAAGGGACCTTAATTTCATAATGTAACACATTTTTTTAAACTTTCCGCGAACGTAACAAGACTAAATATAAAAGTAACAAAACTGCCTTTAAATTATCTAACAATAGGTTCTTATGAAAATGGGTTCGCATATAAAAAAGATATCGCTTTTGAACGCGAGTAATTATGTCATGTTTCTGGACATAGTCCAAAACGTCTTCGTTCTGAACATCGTGGCATGAATTTTTAGTAGGTGTCTATATGTATTTGACAAGTTAACTTTATTTTAGTTTTACGTATTTTTAAACTCATTGTGAATTAAATTTGCTACGTCACTCGAGTTTGTTTTAATCCAGCCAGTTTTATGTACTTAATATGTGTTTAAATAATTCATCTCGTGATGACGATTAGCAGCAAGAAAAATATTCCATAAGTGTATCCATCAATATGCACTGCGTGGTGGAATAGGCTTCTTTTAAATGACGTTTTTTATAAGTCAAATTTATTTATTTAAAAAATTCTAGCTGTATCGAAAATTTTACATTTAAATTATTATTTATTGATCGCTTCCAGAAATTGATTAATTAAAATCTCTATGAGTATAAAATTGTTGTTGAAATGTTTTGTATATTTGTTATTTATATATTTGTGTTTGAACAATTTAAAAAAATCTATTTCATGAGATTACAATCGTTTAGGCATTTTGATGTTGAATTTCTTAATAATGATTCGGTAGACGATTCACTGCTGCCGATTTTACATACATTTTATAAAATAATTGTAAAAAAATAATGTTTTATTGTAAAAAAATTGCAATTTAAATGAGATTCTTAACGAAAAATATTTATATAAATAGTAACGGTACATTAATTTAGAACGGTCTATTGTTGCTCTCACGATTTCAAATCGTTCGGTAATGGAGCGTAATGAGTGTCGCTACGCATCTCATCACTTACAAAGCTTACGTGTTTTCGTCACATCCTATATTTATCTACAATACACAGAGAAGATTTATCTAGAACTTGCATGGGAATTTTACAGGGTTCGAAAAAATCAGATTTTTATAATAAATATCAAAAATCCGATTTTTTTTATATATATTTGATATATATCCAGGCTAAGAAAACGAAGCGAATTTCATTCTGTAAACACTTAAAAAGGAATATGTAACATAATACAAGTGTCGAAATACCACATTTTTTATTAAAGAAAAGTAACAAAGGAATTAGTGTCTATCTATTTGAAAAAGAAATTTTTAATGAACACTTAATAAACAAGTACTTTTTATAATTATAATAGTCTTCATTTGTTTGTGAGATAAATCAACTAATTTTATTTTAATATTAATTTGTAATCGACTAATCATAAAAAGTAATCATTCAGAGTCAGACCTTAAGCATAGATCTCTGAATGTTGTTCAGAAGATAGGATAAAATCAATTGACATATATCGTGATATATATCATGATATATATCCGCGAATTTTATATAAAGCGTATTCATTGGCTCTCGTATTATTGTATATTATCAAATAGAATAATAAAAAAGTTATATTTTATAAATAGCTCTGCATAGAACATGTGGGAACCCCCATTCATCATTTATTCTACCGCCTACAATCAATATTTTGTATTGCTATGTTCCAGTTCGAAGGATGAGTGAGCCAGTTTAATAAATAGACAAGAGACCCATATTAGTATATATTTCTTGCGAAGCCAGTTCCTACTCATGAGGGACAACTGACCATCAGATGGCCTACTGAATTGTCTGCTTAAATAAATTAAAAAAGTTTTTATACGTGTGACATTGTATATTTTTTTTTTATTATAAATATAGCTCTCTTGACATTTTACATTCCTGGTTAAATAATAGAGTATTCATGGAATTAAAAATAGAAATATAATTTAAATACGAGTGTTTTAAAGATGGATCTAAGATGAGCCATAACAATGCTTCTATTAAAATATTAAAACTTACCGGACCTTCAAAGCGTCTTTCATCTCAAGAAATAAGTATTTCAATGTTTAGCACAGCGATGAGGAAAAATGAGAACGGAAACGATGCCATGCCATTAGATTAAAGTGATTTATTTAATAATATACCTTCAATTTATTTTCCAAACATTATAAAGCATGTTGCTATGACTTACACCCTATAAAAATTGGATATTCACTGGTACTATTTTAATAATTCATACCTTAACATCGTCTATTCACGGCGACACAGACCGGCGCCTAATACATATTTAATAAACCTTTACCGCCCGGTAATAAAGACAATCACTGGTCTCGAAGGAATAAAAATCAATTCATCTTTCTTTGAAGCATTGCGATTATCTGATTAAAACGAATATCGAAATATAACAATTCTCGATCAACGTTTAATGTTTAGACTCGATCTTCGAAATCACGAAAACTTCGTCAGACCTATAAAAAGCTCGTTGGATAATGGATCCGGCCGTCACAATAATAATAGCTAATTTGTTACAAATAAAAAAACTTGCAAATGGGCCTTGGAGCTATAATAAAAAGAGATTCGGCCCCGGTGGGTCGGATCGAGAAATGAATTTAGATTACAGGTTAACGCCGGCTAAGTGTGGGTTGCCTCTTCACCTGTGCTAGAAAAAAAACCTCGAGTAAAAACAGTGGATTAGTTGCCCCTTCAGACTGTCACCTTATAATCAGCCATTTTAGGATGCCATACTACATGCTTATTATGTATTTATACGTTACATAATACAAAAACCCGAGTGTTTTTTGAGGAGAGCGCTGTCGACGTTTTTTTGAATGATACGACGATAAATATACTTAAAAACATACGTTGCTTGAACATCTTAAAATGTGTAGTGTTTTATTTAACTTATAAAATGATTCATACTTTTGATAGAGGAGTTCGTTAATATTTATACATATATAACATTCTATGATATTAAAAATCATAAAAATAGATAAGTAATATTAATTACCTAATTATAAGGTTTTTACACCGTATCTAATAATAATTGAGTACATTCTTAATTATGGTATTAAAATAAATTAAATTACATTTTCACATCTACAACTTACAAATATAAACCAGCAGGGTGTCTCAACATGGCGCATTAAAGATCTATAAAAACGAATATATGTACATGGAATGAAATATTAATATATTTTAATTGCATCAAGTATAGGCGGTTGTAATTCAAGATATGCCTACAATACATCCATTTAAGGTGTAAGAACAAATAGCAGAGGGAAATACAAACAAGGGACAGATAAAATAAAAATAAATACGCAGTAAATAAACATTCGTTGACATACTCGTCGTTTGTCGGAAACTCGATTTTAACGAATATGTTGTCCTACATACAAAAATACATATTTATAGTAGCGTGACCAGAACACGATTGGTTTAATAATACGATCTGTAAAGTAAATTGCTATTTATGTAAACATTCAACGACCTATGACTTATTTCAATCTATGTAAAAAAAATTAACATATTCGGTTATATCTTCACTAGTGTCGTTGCGGTGTTGGTCGATAGTTAAACAAACTCAAATCAAAACGACTCTTCTGTTAATTAGAATAGAGAAGAAAATTCAATGAAATATATCACATTATGGCAGCCCCTACTAAAACCGGTTACACAAGAGGAATAGTTTGGTCCATGAACACACTAGAGCCTGTAGCAATGGGAAGGGCCAGGCTTTTGACTAAACATGCCCACGCGCATTTAACGTACGACGTTTTGAATAATTTCATGTATAGTCGTTATACACTGACCTCTTGACGGGTGCATGATTGTAATTTAATTTGTTACTAGTTTCGGTTGATGCAATAATACTATTACTGTTAACTCGCGGCTGTTCTTCCGAATCAAAACAAAATAAAAGAAAGCTACCTTTACTGAATACGCCCTTAAAAGATGTTAACGCAATTCATTGGACTCGAAAAGAAAAACAAAATAATGTTTATGGATCAGTGTAGTTATATTTTTCCTTTTATCTTACGGTAGATCAAGGATCTCATAAATGTTAAGTAGACTTCAAACTTTGAAGTTATCGGACATGATTCTTGATCTTGTCACAACTTTGCGTTGTCTAGTTAACGAATTGTATAATATTATCAACGTTGTGCCACACGTTTTTCCAAATAAATAGTATTTTCGATAGAGAATACTAAAGACACAGAAGTACTTCAAACTCGAGTAAACGAAGTCATTGACATTCATTAGTTTTGTGTAATCTCCCCCCGTGTAGAATTAAGCTCGTTAAAATTATTCGCAATTCGACCCTGAATAAAAGTTTTAGGTACTTTTTAAGAGTAGGGGAAGTGAGGCATATTTAATTTTTACACGCTCATCATTTTTGTCCATTGAATCATTCCAATTCTGATTCTATTTGCATAATGAATGAGTGAATTCAGGCAGTTACTTGTCGAGATCAGAAGCTCTGTTGATATACACTTTAAGTTCAAAAGGTTAACGGAGTTTTGTCTTACGAAGACGTTGAGCGCTATTAGGGTAATATTTAAATTTACTATTTAATGCTTTGCTGTGTTCTTATAATTTAGCTATAATTGTATACTGTGGTTTTAAGTACTGATTTAGAAATTATTTAAACCCTGAAAAGCAAATACGGAATGAAATAGAGAGCTTTATATGAACGTTTAATATAATATACGTGTAAAAATAAGTACTATTAAAGTCTGTTATATGTAACAGGTTTCCTATTTCGTTGCGACAATATTCCATTTATACCGTTCGTGCATCGGATAGCCGGTTTTATCGTTTCGGCTTAACGAATGTTGCGGGCCTTTGTAATCCTTCATTTTTGTAATGGACCCAGCAAAAACTAATAGTGTGACGAGCGAACAATGGCCGTTTTAATGAAGTTTGTGATGTGAGAACCTGCATCAGTCGCCGTGTCATCGTCTTGAACAATTTACATTGCATTACAACGCTATCCAAAATTTATGTACGCGTAAATGTAATTTAGATAAAGTCACGATAAACGTTGATACCAAGCGTTTCAACGTTAACTTTCAAATCTTAACAAGCTATTGGAAACAGTTATGTTATAAATTATTATCACACGACATTACTTAAATGCATTTATATCGAAATATAAGAACTCTTTTATCGTAACTGTTCCGTCATTATATTTTTTTATTTCTTTATAATAATATATAAATCTTAAATTGAGAGTGTGTTCTCAAATAACTCGGTTATAATTTATATCAATTAGCGTTGTAGTGTTGTTCAGAAAAATGCATAATTCAGTCAAGTCTAGTTGAATACAGGGTGTGCTGTGGCCTAAATGCTTTTAAATGGGGTTCACTAGTGTATAACTTGTTTGACCACAGCTGTATTCAAGCACTCACGAGCTTTACCTTTCACGTTTTTTACTTGCCGTATATTAAGTTCACTAATATCTATTACACGTGTATAATAAATTTGTGAAAGGACGATGTATAAACATAGAATATTAAAAAATAAAAAGCCAAACATTTTTTGGAATCGAAATATTATACAGTTTTTCTTTTGAACTAATGTTTAAAATTGTTAGCTATTTACATTAAACCCTAAACATTATTTAACTTAAACCCATTTCCTCAAAATCCTTACTGTACTAGTAAAAGTTAGGAACCAACCTCGCATCAGATATTCTACCGCCAAACACTACTTAGTATTGTCGTGTTCTTTTTTGAATGGTGAGTTAGTCAGTATAACTTCAGGCAAGGGAAGTAACATTTTAGGTTCAAAGGCTGGTGGAGCATTGGTGGGATGTTCAAAGCTGAGATGGCAAAATGGTTATACCAGATTAATCTGAACCGAGGATTTTGTAATTCATCCCGAGATAGGTGGTGAAGAGAAACATCCTGAGGTTACCTGCATGTTGGATGAAAATCTATCACATAATATATATCCAAACCTTCTCAAAATTTTGTTCTATATATATTAAAACCTGTACCTGTACCTGTTGCGTAATGTTACATTTATTCTTAGAAGATATGAAATGATAATAATTATCTTTATTTACAAGTAACACGGTATGTTACATATGTTTTATGAATACGTAGTACGTGTATGTTTCGCCTCTTATACTATGCATGTAAGTCTAAAATGATCGCCAATAAATTTTACGTCACTTTAAATTCATATGTTAAAATGTATATAATCATTTAGGCTATAAAACCTACCAGACCCCAAACCTCAAAGTGTTTTAATAGTCTTCATATAATTAGGTAAATTGTAGATTTTATCATTATGCTATACATATAGGTATATATTATATGCAATACCGTCTGTATTGCCATATGCATTCTGAACGTCGATAAAAGCCATTGCATAGGAAATACTTAGTGTATAAACTTGTACCTTGTTATCTGTTATACGGAAAACCAATCATATGGTACAAGGCTGTAAGAGCTTTTGTTCCTTTTAGAGTTTATCTCGATATCTTGCATACATCAAACAATATTATTGAATTAGAATTTTTATGTTGTATGCAGTAAGAGTCATAATTGCTTACGTTTCCAAGTTCATTGTACCACAATTCTGATTTGTTGTCTTGATAGGCATGAGATGGGAGTTCTCAGGGGCAAGGACACGAGTAAATTTTAAAACGTAAAATAAAAGTACAATATAATTTGTTACGATAAGTGGACAATGCTTGTTATTGGTGTAATTTCGTCGTTTTCTTTGTAGTTTTTTTTTTATATGAGATATCAACTTGTAATATTATAAATGTTCTGTATTATCTATGTCTGTTATATTGAAGTTTTTGATGTATTCCACAGTAAATAGTCAACGTATATTCATTATTATGTTATCTTTATATTATATATTATTTATAAAGGGGGGTAAATGACTAGTTATAAATAAATACTGAAAATAACTGGTATTATATAAAAGTTCTATGCTTAAACCTCACGACTTATTCACGCATTTAAAATCGTTTCAATGAATTGTAATGATTTATTTAATGAAAATAAAATTTAGAAATCTCGTTTTTATAATTGGCTTTGACTTATATAGATACATATGTCCACAACGAAGAAGGAATCCCACACCAAATTTAGCATCAATATTTAATTCCTTCTTACACATTTAGGCAGGTAGGTATTATGATAATTATTTTTTGTTTTTTCAAATTTTTTAACATATGCAACTTCAAGCGATACAGCGCTGAATGAAACTGCCTATCTAGTAATGAATCTACCTAAAATATTCGAATACATGTGGATTTCTTATAAAAGGCTCTCAACGTGTCACGTACTGCCGTATTAGACAAGTTTCAATGTATTTTAATGCGGACATCTAAGATCATCGACAATAACGTCTAGTGAATAGAACTGATTGGTTGCAATTGCTATTGAAGTCATATTTGTTGATATCTGTGACACGAATTATGCCTAGTATTATCAAAATTATTCATAAGGAAATTATTCATAACATTGAAATCATTTGTACTTTCATATTCAATATATCAATAAAAACAATTAACCTTCCAGTTTTAATAATTTAATTTAATGATTATAAGTTATTTCCTATACTTTTGTATATCAATTTGATTTGTTACAATTTCATTGATATTTCCCTGAAAACATCCAGCAAAAAGCATACTAAATGTTAATCCGAAATGTAAGCCATAAGCCGCGTGTTTTATTTCGTTCGTTGTTGTTTTGCATTGATATAAATAGTTAAACTTCTAATTCGCGTATTCAACTACAAAAACATTTCAAGTAAATGTTACGTCTAAAACGTTGCGCTCATGTTGACCCTTGTAATATTTCTATCATCGTACCTGAGAAGTTTCTCAACTTTATATGTATACACATATTACACAGTTTTGTGATAACTTACGTCATGTGTGTGTAGTAAAATGTTACTGTGAACTGTACAAAAACTATTATAACTGAAAGTTGACTTTAAAAACGTAAATAAAATTTTAAATCACATTTACCTAAACAAAAGGGCATTGTCCAAAAGAGCAGCGTTTGTAAAATAGTTAAACAATATTTAGCCACTTATATTAGTCAAGCCTTTATCACAAAGCACAGAAATGTCTCAGGCGAGCTTGTTTGTTTTTAGTGACATATTGTTCTGAATGGACTATTGTTGTAATGTGTAAACAAAAGCTTGTTGTGTTTGGTTGGGCTTAGCTTAATCTATTTAGTAGCTTTAACGCACATTCGAAATGAACTGTTAAACTAATTATTGCATCACTAATTGTATATATTTATCTAGTAGCTAACTTATCTGTCTTATTTTATGATATAGGTAGGCGAACTTTGTGCTACCTGATGGTAAGTGGTCACCACCACCAACACATGGTGCTGTAAGAAATATTAACCAATAATTAAATCGCCAATGCGCCACCAATATTGGGAACTATGTTAAGTCCCTCGTGTCTGTAGTTACACTGGCTCACTCGCCCTTTAAACCGGAACACAACAATACAAAGTAGTAGTATTTGGCGATAGAGTAACTGATGTTGGTACCTAACTATAACTGTAAAGATTTTGCGGTTCTGGGTTTATGTTAGTAGTAGTTCTATAACGAGACAAACAAATTAGGGATTTTCAATGTCAAAAATGTCCACTACCAGTTCCCGAACGTGTAAACAAAATTGTCTTTAAGAAATCAATAATGATAATATCTAATCTTACTACGAATCTTACTATCAAGTATTTTTACGCTTACAAAAATATATTAATTTGCAGCCAAAGTTCACTAATAATAAATTTATTAAATAACATTAGCAGCCTATAAATTTCCCACTGCTGGGCTAAAGCCTCCTCTCCCTTTGAGAAGTGGGTTGGGAGCATATTCCACCACGACGCTCCAATGTGGGTTAGTGGAATACACATGTGGCACAATTTCGTTGAAATTCGACACATGCAGGTTTCCTAACGATGTTTTCCTTCACTGGCGAGCAAGAGATGAATTATAAACACAAATTAAGCACATGAAAATTCAGTGGTGCCTGCCTGGGTTTGAACCCGAAATCATCGGTTAAGATGTACGCGTTCAAACCACTGGGCCGTCTCGGCTCAAATAATAAATTTCATTACTCAAATATTTTTCATAAAAAACGTTAATTCAGCATAAAAGGTTCATAGGTTATGAAGTGTAGTAAATTTAAAACGATGGATTTCATTTTAACATTTAAATTTGCCAAAAGATACAAACTCACTTCAAAGATTATTTTCAGAATTTGTTTTAAACGCATTTATAATTAGAAGCATTATCTCCGAGTATTATAATACAATCAGTATAGCGTTAAGTGATTTCTCCACCCGTACGAAGCCAGTCTATCATCCGTCGCTAATTAATACACGTCACGTCCTGTCTTTGTAGTGTTTTGTTTTAAAACATCTTTTAATAAAATATTAAAATTTTTACTCCATTTTTTATCATAAAAAAATATTTCAAATTATTTTTATTTTTTTTTTAATAGCGATCGTTGTGTTGAATATATTTCGTGTTATTTTTTATGTACTCGTAAAAGTCGTTCCATAAAATATAGATAAAAAAGTATACATTCACTCATTTTTATAATCTACAATTTCGCTGTAAAAACTTTTAATATTTTTGACAGCGATCACGAAATTAGCCGTAGTTGTATTTCGTGTCGTTTTTTAAATTAAAAATATCTCATAAAACACTTCAAACATGTAGCAAGTTTCGTCTTAATAACAATATTCGTTTTTATGTAAACATGCAGCAAATTAATCGTTTTTCTACACAATACTAATTTGTCAACTTTTTTGTTACTATAAATAAAAAATGTTGCAGTTTTCATCTACCACGAAAATAAATAAATTAAATAAGTAAAAACGAAACAAAAACTTAGAAAGACGTAACTCAGTCGCGTGCGAAACCAAATATGTGTGTGTGATACCATTCACGGATACCATATTCGCTTTCGGCGACGTGGAAGTTTAACATTTCGGACGGGCCGCGAGTTTTAATTTGTGATCAATTATGCGTGTTATTTATCGTTGTTTTATTTTATTTGCCTTCTCACAACGCCGGTGGGTGGTCTACTCACGATTTACGAACGGTGTTCACCAATACGTTCCACTGATTGTGGCACAGAGCTAACGAACCGACGGATCGATTACTTCAAATATTATTACTGTTACGATGTAAAATATAATTTGATTGGTCTTTTATAATCTATTTATGTTTAGGTATGGTGTTTTTTTTTTCATTATATTATTATTGTTTTTTGAGTGGGTTTTGTTTTATTACATTTAAATAACTTTTCATTACATTTAACCTTGAATGAACTTTATTATTTAAGCATTATTTACTTTGAATATATATATTTTTTAATAATTATTAATAAGAATGATCCAGTGTCGTCTCTATTTATCTTAAATATTCGAAGTTGTCCGGCCATTTTGTTATTCCGAGCGCATCGGGCGCCCTCGAATGGTTAGCGGCAAATTGTTCCACGTAATGTGATTCTAATTGAGCAGCTAATTCCTACCGAGCATACTTCGTTAATTAACCATACCACAGTTTACCGGACACATCTTTTACGTACAACGATATAAGTCTATTATACCTTTGGAAGAAATCTGTGAAGATCATATTAAAACTAGTTTATGATAATAAAGGTTCGTGTTAAATGGTCATTATAAATAATTACACATACATTCTGTTTTAGTTATGAAAAAAAACGTGAATTAATTATAACAAATTAAAATTATATACGGATCTCTGTATTTTAAAAGAACTTTAACAGTCGTTCGTTGAGTATATTAATTTACCAATAAATAAAATTGAGGCTGATAATAATAAATAAGGCGTATTATACTTTACACGTTTATAATTAAAGATGATAAAAGTTTGGAGTGATTTTCGTTGATTTTCATAAAAGATATATGAAATTAATTATACAAGGATTATTTTTGAGTATATAATGATATATTGATATTTATTTACTTATTTATTGAATAAAGAGTAACTAGCAATCAAAAGGTTTATTATGGTTTCTTCTTAGTAGAATCTATATTCTGAACCAGTTGAATTACTAAAATGTAATTTCAAAAGTGCTTGTAAGAGTCCTACCGCTTTTGAAATTACGGCATAAAGATAAGAATAAATAGATTTTTTGTTATATTATATACAACTTCATGATTTCGTAAAAAGAACACATTTGAACGTCTTACATGGTTTGATTTGATCATTGATTACAAAGAGTTACAAGCTTCTTTAAAGTGTATAAATGCATGAATAAAATTAGTCGCTCTTTTAATTCCAGACCGACGGTAAAATAATAAACAGTAAACTTAGTCAAGACATTTTCAAGACGTAGCTAGAGGCTGCGAAAACTTATGCGGCTTAATAAGTTTATATTGCCTCGTTGTTTATGCTGTATCTCGAGAAGTTATACAAGCGCTACAATTAAAATCTTAATATTAATTTCTCAACTTATTTTCTTAAGAGAATTTCATCACATTTTTTTTTTGCCCACGTCATAAATTTTATTTATAGAACTTGTTTTCTATAAAATCAATTTTTGCTTGTAAAGAATTCACTTATTAATTACTTAAATAAACTGTTTATATAGTATCTTTTAATATAATTTAATTTAAATTAATAATGTATAAATTTTTCAATTTTTTTTTTAGTATTTGTTCGACTTCTCTATTGAAATCGCCTTCGTAGTATTGCCATTGTTACGACCTTTCGATGAAATCAATGAATATCATTATTAATTTCTGTATTCTTTATGTAGAAGAAAATTATGTTAAAGCTAATAAATAGGAGGTCAGAGTCTATAGAATACTTAGAACCTCTTGACCTCAAGACAGGCTCTTGAGCACGACCAATTAAGCAGGGGAGGGTAACATTGTGAGCTTCGGAAATGTTCAAAGAGAATAGATTTATAGATCAATACAATAATTATGTACGTATATAATATATATGTTATTTGTACGAGTAAATACGTATTTTATGGTTACTGTTCCTTCCTTTGGGGGCCGTGAAGTTATATAGCCTTTAACCTTCCTCAATAAACGGACTATCTAACGCAATAAGAATTATTCTAATATGCTAAAATTATCACCGTAACCCTCCTGTTTTATTGAATAAACAATGATAAACTAAAATTACAGTCCTAGTTTATGGTCACCTAATTATCTTTGTGAATAATTGTATGATTTATAAAGAGGTTATATTTATTTGTTTATATGTAGGAGGTAATCTTCGGAACTAATGATCAATAGAATTGATCAATAAAAATCTCTAGTAGAAAGCAAAAAACAACGGAGCGCGGAACAACTGAATGCTAAAGGGAGTTGATTATATTTATATAATTTTCTTCATTAATTAATACGTGCAAAGCCGGGGCGGGTCGCTAGTACTATAATATATGACATCTTCGTTATTGACTTTAAGGTAATCTAAAAGTTTGCCTCGAATATTAGATTAGTCGACCGTTCTATTTTCGAAAATATTTTTACGATTTTAATTTAATTTTACTATCTTCATGTAATTTTATTATGAATGTAAAAATTTGGTTGGGTGAATGTTTGTTACTTAATCACGCTAGACCGATTGGGTTTGAATGAAATTTGATATAGTCTGGAATAGCACATAGACAACTTTTAATCCCGCAAAAAACATTCAACTGCGCCTCTTCCAGTCACACGCGGGCGAAGTCAAAGACAAGAAGCATTAAATGAAAAAAAAATCTAATCTATCGTATTTTACAAATAAATGTAACACACCAATACACTATGAATAATTCCATTATTTCAATTAATGTTATTTCGTGATTCGGGATTCACGGCTGTCAATAGAATGTATTAGAATTAAAATTCAAAGCTGACAAAGCGAAATAAAATAAAACGGTACAAGCGACAAAAAATAACATCCATTTTTTGTACTTTAACTCACCTTTTAATTCGAATGTCTTTTCAAATATACGTATAAAAGGTATAATACATATTTAAAGTAAGTGATGGTTTTGACTTACAAATCTCAGTTAATTTTCCTACAGTGAGCACTTGGACAGTAAAAGGTTCTTGTTTATTTTAAAGATATTAATAATTAAATAACTGTAATTATATTTGATGTTGAGATGGCAAAAGGGACATAAATTTAGATCTAGGCACACGAATAAAATTTCATTTAAGTTCTACTATTTATAAAAATATTTCGTTTCGTGTTATTAATAAAGATTCCTTTTAATTTCGACAGAGAAGACCGTAAACAGACAGGTTCGATTACGTTTAATCATAGCTTTTTCATTCTCGAAATATATTTTGCCTCAGGGCACACGAGGCTCTGCAATAAATCCAGAGCAAGGTTGGTTTGCAATTATTGCCCGAGATAATTGTCTAGGTTTTACCTTAATAAGAAGTTTAATAACCTCCCTATTGTTTTAATAGCTGGCAACAAAGGATTCAAATTCAAATTTCAAATATAATCTCCTTTGTAAAACGTTTATATCAGTGTGTGTTTTGTATTTCGAACTGTAACAAATATATAAAGCTTTTTTTTTTTAAATTCGCTCTGTTAGTTTTATAGTTAAATTTAGGTTGAAATGGATATCGACGATGAATATCGAAGGTTTTATTTCGTTTTAGTATTGGATATAAATGTTTTCATCTATTTTATTTTTTAACAAGCGATACGATCTGATTTTTGAATCGATTGTGTTCGTGAATCGATTTTACTTCAAAATATTTTTAATAAATACACGTGCTTTAGATGCCTTATTTGTATATCAATAATATCTAGTTATTGAGAATAATTGTATGCTATATAAATTCACGTTTGTAGAAATTTAAGAGCAGATCTGTAACCATAAACATCAAGTTCTCATCAAGTCCGTGAAACGGGCATGTTTAATCAAATTTTGGGCGGGTAGAGCCGTGGGAAAACCTAATGTATAATATAAAGTTAAGAGTGAGATTTGAGATTTCGTATAGTATAACGCGCCATTCCATGAATAAGGCTGTTACATTTTTATGATAGAACACTTAATTTAAACATTCATCTAACCATAGATAACCTCACGACCCTGAATAGTCAAGGAGTGTTAAATAAGCTTAAACTATCGTGCTGCAGAAAACACCTAAACTTTTAGATTCTGCTTGTGAACTCTTCCAGTCCTGGTTTTGCCATACAATCAGTTTATGAGAGAGACGGAATCGGCATTAATGAAGGCACCTAGTTAGTGACACATTTGTGCGCTACAATACGTCCTATGTACTTCGCGTCGCTTGAGAAAGGATGTTCTGACCAAAAATTGTCCGAAAGACAACATCATCACAAAATATGAGCTTGTCTTACAATACATATTGTATCTGATCTGACTAACGCAGGTCTTCGATTAAGATTGCTGAATTAGTAATACTTTCAAAGAGTCTATTGAATGAACTTGAAGATCGAGGAAGTTGAAAATCTCTTTAAAATTGAGTCCTTATAACTCATAGTTTAAATTACATGTAATTATGTCAGATCATTATGGTCTTATGTTAATATAGATTGAAACAGCACTTATTCAGGGATAGCTCATATAATTATAATTCATGGTTGCATCCTTTCTTCTATGACAGATATACATTCGCTTTTTAATATAAACATGCACTTGGTTACGCCGCATTTGATTAAATATGCGAACTGACGACACGGTAAGTAAATACGTCTGAATAAATTTACGTAAATACATGTAAAGTTCAAATACATATCCGCTATTTTCATTCGGTTATTTGCTTATAGTATCATCCACACCACGGTTATATTTAAAGTCTGTGTTGCAATAATCACTCGCTTCTCTTATAGATATTTGAATAATTCAGCTCCATGTATACTTCCTGTATGATAATATCTTCAAGTCATTTCAAATAAAAATACACTTTTATTAATCTTATTGTGAAATGCAATTTTCATATTTGAATTTCTTTCGCCGGTTCTTCTTAGTTCGGTATGTTTCTTTCAGAACCAATGTTAGCCCAAGCGAAAGGCTGTGTAATATTTTAATATTACACAGCCTTTTGTCGTTTACTGGAATTTGCTGAGCGAATGCCCAAGTTTTAAACGATTCGATTATTTTATTATGTAAATTGGGAGTATGTAATTGTCATTGGGAAAATACACTCTTCAGAAATAATTGACTGCAACATCAACAATTCTCTGTTTTGTTACGATTTAAAGACGCGTGAGTCATTTTAATCAGAACCAAGATAACGATAACTGGCATTGAAAGGTAAAAGTTCATTCGTTGTTCGAAGAAGTGTTTATTTGCAAATACGCCATAATTACCTCGTTCGTCGAGAGGCTTACGTTTAACCTGAGTTTAAATCCTGGGTCAGGCCTATAAGTTGTTGAGTTTTTCCATAGTCTCAGTAGCAGCTTAGAGTTTTAAAGCAGTGTTGCACTTGGCCTGTGAAGTTAGGTTTTTTATTTTAAAAAAAAGATTTGTTGTTTAACGCCTTCCGCCATAAACATTTTAAGTATTTTTTGACAATTAAGTCAGCGACATTGTAACTGATTTCGACGTTCGCCGATATTCTCAAGCGAAACCATTTGCGCTAAATATATTATAATATTTATATACATATACTAAAGGCCACTTTAATATGTGGCCAAGTGTGTGCACAAACACAAGTGCTAGAGTCCCTTCCCTCTCATAATCCGATGGGGTGGCAAATATCAATAATGTTATACTAGCTCAACCCAAGGTTTGAACCCAAGAACCCAAAGGAAGGAAGAACAAGAGCCCTCCGTATTTGTATCTTTATAAGCATACTCACAAAACAAACGAGGTCTCAGAAATAGAATCTAGGGAATCGTATTAATGCGAAACGCTCATTAGAGTTTGTACTCGCTACTATCTTAAAACTCACAGACATCTGTCGTTTCAGACTTTTAAAGGCAATGTATGGGGACGAAGTAGAAAAGCCGCTACATCGATCTTAAAATGCTTTTGAAATTTATACCTTACGTCTTCTTGGTTATAGTTTATTTTGGGGCAATAGTAAATGGTGCAGTATAAGCGCCTTTTAACGACTGCTCTTGCCTTTAAGTCCTTACTATTAATGTTGATAAATCAGTTTAATATTTAAGCTGCTTAGATTTTTAATAGTGTTTGTACTACTAATAAAAAAATATATTTTTCTAAGATGATGTTAATATGTTTAAGTGTGATTGTTATGTTTATAATTAATTTGAAAATTCTCTTTACAGGTAAATGAACAGACTCAAATTAAGACTGGAAATAGTTGAGAAATAACTTTTTCAAAGTAAGTTACTAATTTTCATGCTAGTTCCACCAGCTGCGTCCAAACTGATTTTAAAGCTGTTTCTTATATTATAATAATGTATGCATATTTGAGGTTGTATAATATAGTCATTAATATTAAAACAAATAAAAAATGTGTTCTTTGCCATATTTGTATAAACGTCATGCACCTGTCATGTGTCAAAAGTTGAAACGTTAAATTCTTTCCGGTATCGCCTCAGTAAGCAAAAGCAAATATTTGCTCAGTAAGGGCGAGTATACACCATGAAACTTTGTTATACACATAGAAAAATTATATATAAATATACTAGCTTATAACTGGGGCTTAGCCCAAATATACATTTGTATATATAAATTTAAAGTTACCAGTATTTTTATTGTAAAACAATTTTATTTGTCTGTAGCGATTTACTGAGCTGTGTCTTGATACGTCAAAGAGTAAAGTACGATTGTATTTATGTATACAAAATTTATCGAACTGCAATTTTGACTATAATAATAAAAATTAATTGAAATAAATATATGACGCAAGTTTTACGATTTTTAACTTTACACAATTTTATTTTTAAATCATGTATATTCTCATTCAAGGCATTAGTAAGTTTTGTTAAAATCAGTAAAGTATTTAGTCCCGAAAACTAAACAGATAGACAATGATTTATTCTACTATAAGTACGGATTAATAAAACGATAAAATAATACATTATACATTTTTTTTGTTAAGTTCACGTAAACCTATAATGAATTGGAATAATAATGAACAGCAGCAGCTGTCAAATATTCGCATTATTTTTACAGTTATCAATTATTCAAAATGTTCGCATAATCATGTTTCATTTTAGTTGTTTTTGTTATATTAAACCTCTGGTCAGGTATGTAACTCCTTTATGTCTTTTAGCGGTTTAGTAGGCATTTTGGTTAGTACCAGTAAACTTCGTTTAATTTTTATCACACAAAGTCATATGACTAAGTCAATATTTATTTAATCATATTTTATAGTTTATATAATTTTATATGCTATTTTAACTCAGTATATATTTATGGTAGAAAGGATTTTTTTAATTACATATGTAATCAATAATGATTTTTTATATATAAATGTAAATAATATTCCAAATTTCCTACAAAAAAACTATAAGACCGCTCTAACTATAAAACATTCAACACCTTAATTCATATACGTAAACCAATACATAGTAAAGATGGCTCTCTCATGTCGACGGATTTATTACGGCATAAATGTCTGCAACCATTTCTCAAGGAAATACATAAAACGCAATTAAGTTATAATACGAAATTATCTCGCTTTTTAACACAGGCAAAGACAAATCGTTCATATGCCCAAGTTAAATATTTACCAAATGAATTTATGTAAGAAAAAATCCACAGCGAATAAATCGGTTGTCACTACACGCCCACACTCGCTTCTAATTAGTTCAGAAATAACGCGGTATATTTGTCAACTGCCGGGCTTTATAGCATTCCTTGTGAACTGTCGATGATGTCTCAGTTTAACGATCGTTTCACACGTCCGACAAGACTGTCGTGACGTTAATTAATCGTGTAACAGTAAAACGTTCTAACTAATTTATCAAATTCTTTTTAGATAGTAAAGATGAGTTTGACAAAAAATACTAAGAAATTATTAATGGAATAAAAACGAAATAAATTTAAATTATAGGTATAAATTATGTGTCCGTTAAATATCTTCTTATTTACTGTATAAAGTTCTCGCGCTTGAGTTATAATAAATACTCAAACATCATTAGATGTATGACTTTAAAGCAAATCCACTACTATTAAGAAATACTTTTCCTTATACCACCATGCTGCCCAGAAGCGGGCTGAAGAATACACACTTCATTGTCGAATCTTTAAGATCTATTCCTTCCCGCGATCACAAGACTAATTATAACAAAATTAAGCACATAAGAACTCGGTGCACGAAAACATGAGTTTGAGCCCACAACATCCGAATGTAAAGCCACTCAAGATAATTATAAGATCACGTGATTCCTGGCATATTTCGGTTCGAAATAGTGATTTTAGAAAAAAAAAAATATACAGATACAGTGTGTATACGTTCTTATGTCCTTTAAAAGCTTTTGCCGATGATAGCACGCCCTTTATAAATACGTCGTTAAGAAAATAAAATATGTTGTGAATCGGGGTGGTCTCGTTGAATATAATTTTTAATGCTCCGTTAGATGTATTAAGTATGTTCCTAATTAAAATATAGTTCCAATCAATGCGTCCGTTTAATTTCGGTTTGTGTTCTAGTTTTCTTAATTAGTTGAATTTGATAGTTTTCATTCGAAGTTAATTAATATAATTTGAAATTAAAAACATTTATGATTTTTACTGCTTAAATAATCTAGCCATATTTTATTAAAATTGTTTTTTTTTTTTATATATTAAAGAATACCTACACATTCAGAAGATATCGAATCGCTCAAAAATGAACCGTATTTCTATGAAAGACAGTTAAAACTTCAGGTTATTTGAATGTTTTGATCTGATATTATCGAGGGAAATTAATTTCAAGTTAAAAGAGGCGATTCTCGAAACTTATCTAGAATCGGAGCGGGCATGACCTCACAATCAAATGTCAAACAAAGTTTTATCAGAGCAAAGTTGACAAATAAATCCCTCGCTCCGCGGTAACTTTTCTCATAGTCTACGCAACGTGACGGGTTCACATTCAGCCTACGATGGTATATAATGTGTTTTGTGAATACCTAGTACATACGCTTCTTTGACCATCAATTCTATATGCTTATCTTAACAATAATTTTATTAATACTTGTTTAGTTACAAATATTTTAATCAATCATAAATTAAACCATTCAAAACGGATATATCAATACGTAGCAGTAATAATAGCTCCACCCCTTTTTAATTGAATAGGCTTCATGTTTTTAATAATGAAACAACAATTATAGGCTTTTTTTTAATATTGGGCTTATATTTGTTCATATTCTATGCTTTCTTGTATCGTCCGCCTGGATATAAATTCATAATGTTATAACTTTTGTAAATAGTGCCAATAATGTGCAACAGGTGATGCGCGAACATTGCTACTAATGTCGAACATATTTGAAATGTAGTACTTAGGAAACATTCAATATAAAATATATCATCTATATTAATAAATGAGGACACGTTTTTTGCGTTACCTCAACGAAATATACTAAACTAATATACATTAAACGTATTAGTATAGTATAGTAAGTTTTAGTTAGTATATAATACAAAGCATAGTTCTGCTTTTGCATTTAATACTTAAATGAAAATTATCAATTTGATTTAATTGTAATACAATGGAAGGCAACTATGCTGACCATTACACCATTACACATGAGCCGATATGACCCCGTATGAGCCGAGATGGCCCAGTGGTTCGAACGTGTGCATCTTAACCGATGATTTCGGGTTCAAACCCAGGCAGGCACTACTGAATTTTCATGTGCTTAATTTGTGTTTATAATTCATCTCGTGCTCGGCGGTGAAGGAAAACATAGTGAGGAAACCTGCATGCGTCTAATTTCAACGAAATTCTTCCACATGTGTATTCCACCAACCCGCATTGGAGCAGCGTGGTGGAATATGCTCCAAACCTTCTCCTCAAAGGGAGGGGAGACCTTTAGCCCAGCAGTGGGAAAATTTACAGGCTGCTAATGCTAAAATGCTAATGTAATACAATGTACTTCAATGTTAAAATACTCTATAAAAGTAAAGCAAGTATAAATAATATAAACACAGTATTATCAAATATATATACAAGTTATCTTAGAAGGTCGCCGTTATATAGTATACAAGCGGATCGGAATATAACCGCCGGAGGTAATCCGCGCGAATGAAGAATGGCAGGGACGCCACGGAATTATCTTTTCTACCCGTCGATCTAAGATTAGACTTTTCACGAGTTCCGTTTATACCTCTATATTAAACAGCCACCTTAAATTAACTGTTTGCTTCAAATTTCTAAACCTATTTAAATGATGATGTTTAACTTTATAAATACCTTTAATTGTTGCAATTATTTCGGTCTTTGTGGATGGAACGGAGTGCTTAGCTATTTGGTTGTAAGCGTATAATACTACCCGAATTGGGACTGAAGCAATAAATTTTACGTCACATGAATTATTCGTACGGATTCTGTTTCGACATTAATAATCTTATATGTTTCTATATAATATAAATATTGTCTCTAATCTCAATATAATCTCTTTTCTAATAATAAATAGTTTTTATTTATTTATAAAGACCAGGACCGGATTTGGAGGTCCGGAGGCCCTGGGGTAACAAAGGAGTGGGGCCCCCTAATACCCCCAGGACAGTTGCCCCTGTTGCCCTCCCCTAAATCCGGCTCTGATTATAGACATTTAAATATTACTAATCATTTTACTTATAATAGATATACATAGAACATATGTGTTAAGAGGGTGATTAGTGAAACAATGTTGTCTTTTTCTTTCGAATGTCAAATCAATGATGCGAGAAAGAGAGAAATGTGCTTAACGTAAGACGCCAAACAATTTAATATAATTGAACAAAAACAAGTTTAAAGAACATATACTTCTAGATAATTTAACTAACACGTAAAAGTCTCAAACTCAATTCTGAGGCTTTGTATTCAAAAGTGTGAAATATTCTGAAAATTTAAACTTGAACTCCTGACACGCTTGACGGGTTTATTCACTCTAATTTAGTAATGCGGAACAAAAATAACACTTAACATTTTGTACACTGAGATGTGTATCTCAATGTACCAATCGCTAAGGGTGTTATTCCCAAATCACGCTACAAAATTGATGAATAGCTCGCATTTCCGTTCGAGTTTAAAAACTCGAGACTCAGTAACGGGTCGGTATTGTTATTTCAGTCGTCGGAAACGTAACGAATGGGGAAGGTTCAAAGTGACGGCGCACATATATTTTATAAACGGCCATTTGTCTCAAGCGCATGTGTGTCCGTTCCCGCTGAAATATTTACGAGCTATTAGCGCAACAAGAACAAATATTAGGCACAGCTTGCATTTCTCTTTCCCCTAAAATCGGATCAGAGAAATCTCTTAGAGGATGACTGATTTACGAAATCCCGTCTGCCCTGATTAACTGCGCTTAATATATCAACTCGGCCGTTTGATGCATGTGTGTGAGTGTCGCTTTTTATGCATATCATTCATTTTATATGTGTTGTAAATTTACAAAAACGCTTCATCCTTTTCTACTAATTGACGGAATTCAGTAATACAATTAGTGGATTAATTAATGAGATTTTTATAACAGAGGGGTATATAGACGACCCTACGGTTCCCTAGTGTCAATATGGGTGTAGTGCACAGTTGACAAATTGCTTAATTTTATTAAGTGGTCATACTCATGAGCTTTCCGACATGTTTGTGTTGCGTGAAAGTGTTTCACGACAGCGGCTGCCTGTCCCCTCCGTAATAATACGTAAACTCGCTCAAGTGCTATATGAGCCAACCGCGACAAAGAAACGTTAATGGACACTCATATATATGCAAATAAACTTTCAAAATGCATTTTAAATTAAAATAATCCCGAATTTATATGTAAATTTCGTGACCGCACTTTGTCCTTCGCGGCTTCTCGTTTCTAAATCGATTACGTAACACGAATTCAGGCTTAGATCCGACTCGGATAAGTTTAATGAAGGGTTTTAAATGGAGATCCTTTAGTAGAATCAACTTGATTGGTGATTCTATTACACCGCACCTCCATTATAATACCTACATAAGTATAAAATATGATTATATTAACTGTTTAGGTCTTATGAGATTGACTTTGATTTATAAATGTGCTTAAATCAAGGAACCCTTTTTAATATTTCGATCCATACATATTTATTTTGAGGTAACGTAGTAAAAATAATTTTAAAATAAAAAAAAAGTTAAGGTTTTAATGGTTATTCTTACTTACCTGTATCGTTTTAGTATGAATATTTATGTATCTCAAATTGTTACGAGGTGTCTTAAAGGTCACGATAAAGAGTTTAAAACGACTATCAACCTACGTGTCCAGTGTTAACGATTTCACCATATCTTTATATTCTAGTAACTTACCATCCTCTGTCTATTATAAAACTTAAAGCTACAAAACGCAGACCACCCGGACGTTTTAAAACTAAGACTGATATATGCGTTCCCTGTATGCCACTTCAATTAGTCATGATTAAGTTAAATTTATAGGTTCGTTTAATGGCCCATTAACTAGCTCCCTATTGTGTAATGACTTCTTATTTTGAAACCCTTTGTCTCATAAAACACTTCCAGTCGATAAACGATATATTGATATTTGATCTTATGCGTTAATGTTATCAGAAGTCGAAGTTGTTTTGCGAAGTTTTGTATAAACAGCGCTGAATTCACAGATGCATCCATTAAAATGAAGTGTTACACTTTGAATTTACAAAGTTAAATGTTTTTTATATGTAATGTATTTTGTTATTTATAACATGACGGTTCAATGATTGATAAATGTGCAAAATTATACACAACAGCGCGTAAAAATAATGTCATATTCAACGTAAAGTTTAAATTTCATATGATTGGATTTACTCATCGGTTGAAAAAACAGGATTTTTTTTCTTTAACAAATTTTAATGATAGTTGTTGAATTATATGTATATTTATAATGTTTTAGTATGGCTTAAGCTCAATAAAACCAAAAATGTTATATCAAAGTAGACTATGATATATATTTTTATTTTTTAGTTTGTATAGGCGGACGTACAAATAGACCACCTGATGGTAAGTGTACAGTTGACATCAGCGCTGTAAGAAATATTTAGCATTCCTTACATACATCACCAATGCCACCAAAAATAATAATAAGAATTACTTGGTGGTATAGCTTTTTGTTAGCTGGTCTGGCTAGGTACCAACCATTCATTATATATTCAATCGTTAAGCAGCCAAAGTGAGCCAGTGTAACTACAGATACAGAGAACATCGTATCTTAGTACTCGGGTTTCTTTCACAGCCAATACACCGCGTATTGGCTGTGAAAGATATAGTTAATGTTTCTGACAGTACTGATGTACATAGTGGCTAGTGGTAATTAATTTATACAAAAAAAAAACAAACAACGAGACGAAGCGTTCACAACAGTTTTGTAGCGATCCACTGAATGTTATGTTCAAACTGTACAAACGATCGATGATTTAAAATCGCAGTCCAAACGAAATAAATTAAAATGTCCGGATGTTTAATCGGGTTACAAATATTTTGTTTTGTTTACTGTATACATGTTTAAATCGTATCAACTGTACATTGTATACGTATCTTTTATAGCACATAGACATTCCGCAATGATGATATCTACGATTGGAATGCGACTACTGTCCCTGTGTACAACAATAAAGCTACAATAAAGCTACGAGAAATACACGAGCTTTCAGATTTTTATTAACAATTTTTTAGTTTTACGACCTTAATGACTTACTAACATTCCAACATCTCTATCGTTGAATGAAATATAAACGAGAGCTTATTAAGAATTACTAATTCCTTCTAAACGAAATATTCTAGTCTACACTTTAATATTTTTTATAGATTACTTGTTTTTGCAAAGAATTATCTTCCCTCTGCCATAATAAGCCTCAAAGATAAACCGGAAACAAATATCAATAGTAATGAGAGGCGAGATCCTGTAAATATCCTGTAAGGATATCTCTTCTTTTGCGGTGGAGATTTAGAGCAATTTCCACCATTCTTACAAATTTCACGTGCATCATAACATCGAGTACGAGTTTGATTATAAACACAAAACGAGTATGTGAAAACTTAGTCGTCTCGGCTTAAACCATCTAGCCATCTCAGCTCCTAACAAGGGTACTTTCGATCAAGTAGAATAATATTACTAAGAAGTTATTTATTCAATAAAGTAAGGTGTATCATTTAAGACGCTTTTGTATGTATAGTGTGCCCTTGAGGGCTTTAAAAATTTTGTTTTGTTATAGATCGAATTTGACTCAAAAATGGAACGAAATATTTATTATAAATTAATATATGTATATTATAATTAAAGCAAATGGTCTACAATATCATTGCAGCCATAACTTTTTGCATCACAAACGTTCCACCTATACGTTACATATAAAAACGTTGCATTGAAATTCGTTATTATTACATCCAATGAGGTTTTATTATTAAAAACATATACATTTTCATTTGACGTCATCTATAGTTTCTACCGATATATAACTATTATTAAGTGCGTATTTCCTTTAGAACTGTTAAATATTTATTTCATAAAATAAAGAGATTCATCACAACCTTTTATATCGTAAACCGAAATATGACAGATGTATTTATGTAGTAAAATTTCCATATTGTTAGTGTATGTTTCACGAAAAATATCACTCCGTTCAACTCTTTTATGTATTGTATGATAAATTGTATTCAATTTGCAAGCCGACAGCCACCGAGTAAAAGCATTTGGGTAACAAATGCTTACGAGTATGCTTAGAATGCACGCGATATAACTTTTTTTTTTTTATATACGCTATTTATAACTTGAATATTAATATTAATCGTCGGTTGGCGTTTTTTTTAAGTACTTTTATAGCATTAGTACGTATTATATGTTTAATAATACTAGGGTTGTTACATTGGAATTTAAAATTATAATTTAGATTCGGAATTTTAGGTATGTATATATTGTAGAATGTTTGAACGTGTACGAATAGAGTAGCGTCTGGGTGTCATTTGTACGGAGCAATTCGATAACTAGAGGCAAAGTGAAGAAAACATTTATAAATCTAAATTTTAATCATATTTGTAAATCAACAAAATAATTTCGTCAAATTACCCATCTGTTTATAGCTTACCAAATTTAACATTAATTGACTAAAATATAGGTTCAAAGGTTTTACTTGTCTCCTGTTTAACGTTTAACGGCTTTACGTTTAATTTTATCACTGCTTCAACTACAACTTCCTAGTTCTAAACTACTGAGAATTCTATGACAATGAAATCAATAAACTTTATTGACCCGACCCGGGTTTGAACTTTGGATCCGATGCTATAAGCCACTACATCAACGATGTATTTACAGTTATGAAGAAACAGCGAAATTTCTTACGATTCAAGTCAGAAAACTTAAATTTCCTATTATAATTTATCAATTTCCATTCGTATCTTTGTACTCTAGCACACATACGTTGTCAAAGTAAATTTCGCTTCTGTTATAATCGCGAAAACACACTCTGATTCAGAATTTATACGCGACTGGAAAATATCCATTGCATACAGATGTTATGCATTAAATACGATTCATGACTTATGTTTATATGTTTTACTATACTATTGCATATAATTTGTGATAATTTACTTTCAGTTTTGATGTTATTGCAATGATTCACGATTTTTGCACGTCAATATTTCGAAAAGCAACAACGCTTTTATATCATTTACGTGTATGTATGTATAAATATATATGTATAAATACATAAATATGTATCTATGTGTGTATTGTTTGTTTGGGAATATTTTTACATTCGGTTAATTTTGAGAACAAATAATGATATCGAAAAAACAATTTCATTCGACGCATATTTAATGAAATTTAAAATAATATCAAAATTTTCATACATACATAAATACTATCTGTATATAACTCTATATAGGGACAGACAGACAAATGTTTCAATTTGTACATAGAATATATATACTAATATTGTTATATTCACTGTGAATATAATAAAAATAACACTAACCGTCACTATTCCTGAACATCGCAGGATCAAGGCAAAACATGGTTTCCATAAAAGGAAATCAACGAGGTTGCCTTGATATCAGAATAAGACCGGTTATTCTTGCAAGCACCATTACAACATTTTTTAATAGAATTCTTTAATACAAAACTTTTAAAACAAACAAACAAAATTTATCGATTCTGAGAATATATGTTTTTAATTTGACTTTGGTAAAGCCAGTGCTTCAATTAAAGGAAACGTATAATGGGTATAACAAATATGAGTTAATGTCGTTAGCATGAACAATAAAAATGTGCCTAAAATTGTCGACTAATATATATTTTTTAATAAAGTTAAGGGTATGTTACTGTAAAAGTTCCATTGCTGGGAAAAACAGTTTTTAAGGAAAAGGTCACGTATATGATGAAATACATGTAAACTCAGTGGTGTTTGTCTGAACTTGAACTTGTAATTATCCGTTCAGGTGACTATTTATATTGACTCAGACACTTTTTTTTTACTATAATTACAATAAAATGTAAGCATAATCATAATTGATAAGCAACTATGTAGAGCAAACTTCTGTGATAGCGACGTAGCGTAACGACGTGGACAATTATTTTTGGGATACAGTTTTTTTATTTCCGGGTTATTTCCGGGGTCGCTCAGGTTTTTGTATATCACCATAGCCATTATTATTTTAATGTTTTCGTGTGTATTCACAAACAGTGAAAACGTCAAGGTGATTAATATATTTGTTTTTTTTTTTTTTTATGATGGAAGTAGACGAATATTGGCGAAATAAGCTGGTGGTAAGAAATGTACCAGCAACCTTTTGAGCTGATGTTATGTATCTTCTGCCTTTAGTTGGACTGGCTCACTCGCCCTTCAAACCGGAACACAAGAATAGTGTGAATAGAAGTGGTAGTAGATCATATAATAATAATCTTAGTTTAATGATATAATTGTAGGTAAAAAATATATTTTTTATTTTGTATAGCTTAACAAACCAAAGATTATTTAAAGGATAAGTAATATGCAAAATGGAAATTGTATGTCACTGATTTTCATACTGATTATTTGTATGCTGTATATGTACGGTTGATACGCCTATGAAAACTTAATGTAAGTTTATAACTTAGTTTAAATAACTTTGTAGATAAGAACGACTTGAAACTCAATTCTTAGCCAATTTCAAGGATATTGACTTAAAATTGTAGACTTAAATTTTATAATATTACATTATTTAGAAATTTACATATTGCATACGTTATTACACGACAAAATTAAATTGTACAACGCTTAACGCTACTGCAATTTTTAAATATTAAAACTCGTTCGTGTAATTAATACATATGTATTATTGTTAAGTATTTTTAATTTTCCATTGTAATTTTTTTTAAGTATAAGCCTATAAAGATGATGGCATTTGCTGAATCCAGTGTGATGTGCACTTGGTTGCTTGTTTCAAAGGGTGCGGGCCAACTCCAATACAATCCTGAACATGATTGCTAGCAGACTAGTTATAAACCGCTGTTGTAAAGTTTCGGATAGAGAAGTCGTTATCTTATGCTGCAGTACTATTTAATTTATTTATTGCTACACTTTGAATAAACAATTTATTACAATGCTTAAATATTGCTTTGAACAATCTTATTTTCAAGTAATTGTTTTAAAGGGACATTCATTGATTTTTTTTATTTTATTTTATAATTTTAGTAGCCACCGGTTCCGAATTTGTAATGTTAAAATAAATATTATATCCCAAATTCGCCGCTTTTGTGTATTATATGATTTGAATTTGACGTTCGAGAGCGCCTGGATTGACAAAATATCTCCAACGACGTCAGCATATTAAGATTTATTTAAAAAATAATCAACATACATATATATATCTAGCTGACCCGAAACTATAATACTAAAATAATATGAAAGTTTATATATCAATTGGATCAGTCGTTTTTGTGTGAAGCATGAAAAAATCAAAAAGACAAAACGTACGTTTCTCCAATGGTAGAACGTTTATGACGTGCACACTGTGTAATTAAAAACAAAGTTATTAAGCATTGCTATCTTTACCTAATTTTATATTTGTAAAAAAATAACTAGTAAATTATAATTTTATTCAACTGTAAAATACAAAAAGCTAAATGCTTGTTACAATCAAATCAGATAAGACATTCCTTGGAATTGTATCGCATTCGACCAAAATTTATTCACAGATAAGAAAAACAATAAAAAAAAGTAAAATCAAGCAATATTTCATAAAGTCGAATTTACCTTCATTACCCATAATCCTGTTATAATTTTAAATCTTGTTTATTTATTCACGAATCGGGGGCTGACGGTGTTTGGTACCTACGGAATGGTTCATTAATCATCGCCCCTAAAGCCCGAGGCTAAACGAGTATGTTTAAGTGAAAGACGGCTGAGAAGGCAACGATTTTTTTACGTTAACGAAATCTTACTGAAAATAACATCTGGATGAAATTAATGTTAAATGTATTTGTTACTTAAAAAGACGAAATGGTTCAATCGTTAAAGCAGGATCATTTAAAAGATGTTCCGCAACACCTGTGCGGAGAAGTACTATACGTACTATTTTTCACTTGTTTAATTAGAATCGTGAGATAAAAAATTGTAGACACACGTCACGCGAAAATGTACACATATTTTTTTATTTTTGTAAATAGTAGTTAAATTATTAAGATAGTTAATTTCAAAATATTATTTATTACGGCTTCTTTTGAATCAATAATAGTTGTGTATGTACATATCGTTTATTAACTTTATATAAGTAGGATTTCCTATTTTAAAGTTGTCTCTAAAATGATAATTTACGCATGTTAGTCATTTTGTTTTTTAAGCTATTAATAATTGAACATTTGCATGTTATTACGAAAGAGATTAGTTTCAAAATGTTCGTATTTTACTCTAACGTTTATTTAAATAATTCTTTATCGCTTCCATCTCTTCGGAGTAGATCATAATTTTCGTGGGCAGCAAGTCCCGGCCAGGAAGTGTTTTGTTCATATCGGGCTATTCATCGCTTGTAACCACCTAGTGTGGCGGCACCCTACATTATAACATAAAATACAGACCACAATTGTTCACAACATACTACTAATATTATGCATCATTTAGTGGAATGTCAGAAAGAGACAAAAGAGAGAAACTTGTAACGTTGGTAAAGGACGGAACATAAGTGATTTAAGTATTACAAAATCCACGTTTATGCATGAGGCAGTTATTGTTTCCGTTTTAAAAGAGCTTCGACCGTTTGTGCGATTGCAAACCTAAGCCGCGGAATACAAATTGTATTTAATGTCAAGGACAGTCCACGGAAAATGTTAATGATCTTAACGACTTTATACAGCCAGCCGTGGTTGTGACGGAACTCTTAATCTCTCTTATAATAATATTACTAGAGGGGCAAAAAGGTTTTTGATTAATAGTAGGATGAAAGATGAATAAATCGACCACCTGAGGATAAGTGGTATCAGTCCACAGACTCTAAAAGTTAGAAATGTTAGTAGTTTTTGTTGTTGTCTACATGTCTTCTATTTGACCTTAATGTGTTTAACTTGTCTAATTACATTAAATAAGAAGACAGATAAATGAGGGCAAATAGCAATTTAAAGTTAGCGAGTGGTAATATATCAAAACATTAATAACCCGATACTATCTTATTGCCGGGTAAATGATTTTTCTTCTCTAAGTATAGGTGGCCTTTCATCTTAGGAAGAAGGTTTAGAGCTTGTCTCATTACGCTTCTCCGTAATTAATTGGTACAAACGTAATAAGTATCATCCGCAACATGGAGGTTCATCGTGCTTTCTTCAACGCCGGGCACGATATGAATCATGAACTCAAATTAAATAAATTAATACTCAGTAGTACTCAGAGCTTGCCTCATTTAGGCATTCGTTTTTTTCTTTATGATGGTAGTTGGACGTTTACTTGGTGGTAGGGTTTTGTGCAAGCCCGTCTAGGTAGGTACCACCCACTCATCATATATTCTACCGCCAAGCAGAAATACTAAGTGTGTTTTTTTTTCGATTTGAAGGATGAATGAGCCAGTGTAATTACATGTACAAGGGATATTGGCGATGTAAGAAATGTTTAGGCTGTAAGAAATAAAGCCTAACCATTTCTTACATAAAAAAAAAATATATCCCACTGAGTTTCTTTCGCCGGTTCTTCTCAGGTCCGAGGTGCTAAATTCCGAACCGGTGGTAAATTTTTGACAATCAATAAGCAAGTTTAAACACTTCTATATTGAATAAAAAATTTTGACTTTGACTTTGACTAATCATCAAATTAATTTGAACACAATAAAATCTGTTTGATTTTGTAATTTGACCTAGAGGATTCTAGCATACCTGCGAACCAGCATTTGGACAAAACATATTACTCAAATAATATTATGACTAACTGAATAAGTAATTAGAAATTCAACGATAACTAACACACGCAAAAAGAGCTTATTTTAGTATAAAGACATGCCATATCCAATGTCATGAAAACTTGTTCTCTTAACATACCCCCTGGAATTGAGTAACAACTTCTACTTACATACGACCACGAACAAATTCTTATCATTAGCCTAATTGATGTTATGTAACGATATTAAATTATATTTCATGTTAAAACTGACAAAGAAAACGTATAACAAAAAATAAACAAATTATTCGAGCATGTCTCGTATTCCAATTTGCGGTTTAACATTGCGTGCCGATCTTGAAAGCCCAATAATTAACCCCGATATACCTATGTATAATATAAAGCTGGTTTTACGTGGAACAAAGAGAATCGAGGGGCTTCTTTGAACGCAAGGTTAGCGTAGTGTGAAATAAGAATAATTCGCTTTTTCGTCATCACAGGAGCAGTTGAAAGGTTGAAGGACCATCATGGTTTGGAGTGGCTCAGACTTTATTATTGGCCTCATATCGCTGTGGGGTATTGGAAATTAGGTCATAATACTTACACGCAGGAATCAAGCTCGCTTTCTGTATCGTTGATTTGACTTTGAGTGCTAATTCAAAAATCTATTACGTGAAAATAAATACAATAGAGTTATGAATTGTAGATTATTTTTGTAAAGATTGTATAAGTATTATTATTGTCGAAATTGAAAATTATATTTTGCTTCATATGCGATCCTAGTTGGGGCATTGGCTTTTAAAGCAGAAATCATAGGTATAGAGAGGTTAAGGGCCACTTGATGGAAAGTGGTCATCACCGCCCAGAGACATTGGACGCTGTAAGAAATATTAACCGTCTCTTACATTGCCACCAAGCTTGAAACTAAGATACTATGTCTACTGTGTGTAGTAGTTATTGTCTACATTGGCTAATTCATCTTTCAAACCGGAACACAAAATACTAAGTACTGCTGTTTGACGGTAAAATATCTAATGTGTGGTCTGTACCTACTCAGAGGACAACGAGACCTACATCCAAGTACTTTATTTTATTGTCCCTCTTTATTTTGAAATTGGAAAGAGAGTTTTTTACTGATTAGGTGATAATATTTTTTTTACCTGAATTTCACTTCAAACAATTGAATGGAAACTAATAATGTAATTATAATTATGTACATTTACCTAGCCTTAAATTTATTAGAAAAATAATTCAATATTTGAAACACCTCATACAAAATTAGATTTTAAAAGTCGATAAAACATTTCTGGAAGTCGTCATATAATGTTGGTTACGAAAATAAGGGCGAGTCGAAAAAAAGAAATAACATTCGAATACAACTTTCATTTTTTTTTTTGCAAACGTGTTCAGATAATTGAAACAGAACGAGTGACATTTGCTTTCGCGTCACGCTACGCGGATTAAAACCGCTTTATATTTCGCGAATTTATTTACTTATATTTCTTTGTTTCGTGTAAATATGAACTTATTGTTTAAGTTGAACATATGTAAAAGGATTTATTAAAACAATTGTTGATTGTCGTCTTTTGAGTCTAGTAGACAACTTAAGCGACTTTTATGAGGTCCAGGGTTCCATAATAAAGGTCGTTGCGTTGCGTTGCGCCTTAATTGAGTTACAGAGAGTTACGGAAAACACCTAAAGCCTAAAGGCGCCAGTTCCGCTCTAGTCGTTTCATTGTATTATGTGAGTGAAGAAAAATAGAGTGTTTTAACATTTGTGCAATATAATTACTCATAAGCTAGACCTTTTTTTATGGCATTGGTTGGCGGACGAGCATATGGGCCACCTGATGGTAAGTGGTCACCACCGCCCCTAGACAGAGGCGCTGTAAGAAATATTAACCATTCCTTACATCACCTATGCGCCAACAACCTTGGAAACTAGATGTTATGTCCCTTGTGCCTGTGATTACATTGGCTCACTCACCCTTCTATCCGGAACACAAAAATACAGTGTACTGTTATCTGTGTGTTCTACCCAGACGGGCTTGCACAAAGCCCTACCACCAAGTAAACAAGTACCACCTAGAACTAACCTAGAAAATGCCTGTTCACACAGGCATTTTCTAGAATCCCCGTGATCAAAATTCTGTCAGAGGAACAAAAATATTACCATAGTAATTTAACTTTTTCCGTCAGTGTTCGTCTTTTATTTTAAATAAATTAGATTTATAGGAGTTGTATTTATATGATCAGTATTTTAATTACAGTGAAGTGTAACCTATTACTCTATAAATACTTTTTTGCTCGCATTTTATTGAAGAAGAAATTATAAAAGGAATGAAATGAAGAATTTTCCCGAAGAGCGAATGAGTTTTCTCGATGAAAAGTTTCTATAGAGTCGTTAATTTTAAAGACTTTCTTTAATTAATTAAGTTTCCTAAGACAGACTGCAAAATCAAATATTTGCCCAGCACGATTCGGTACAGATTTCGTTTGATTAATAATTTGTCGAATAACTAGATCCATTCCATTTACACTTTCGTAAATTTTGCCGAAACTAAAGAATTTTTTAAGTTTTTCCTACAACTGCTTTCATAATATAAATATCAAAATCAAACTCAATATATTCGTATTGTAGATTGGTTCTTGCAATCATTTTCGAATCGTCAATTAAATAATATATATAATTAAATTTCGAGCAACGCTACCATCGGATCGGAACATATACTCTACAGAGAATAAACTTAGTAGTTACTTTTCAGAACCAAGTAAATTAATAATATAATTATATTATTAATTAATAAGTATTAATAATAGATAATATTTAATTAAAACTTATGAATACCAATTAATAAATATTCATATTATAATTTTATATTTGTAAAAAATGGCTATAGTTTAAAATTAATTTATTATAAATACTATTGTGTTTGTTGACTTCTAATCATGTTATGTTCCTGGGTGATATTTTGTACAGAGATTGTTTATAAGCGAGATACACCAACTATAGATGCGTATACTTTTATTCTGAGAATAATGCTCAATAGTACGCTCAATAGTACGGAAAAAATATTTAGTCATGTCATTGTTTATTTTAAACAACTATTAAAAACGTAAATAATCAACTAAATGGAATTGGTCACGATTGTTTTTTGATTAAAAATATTGTTATATTAAAATACTTTCAAATATTAAATAAATATACTTAATTAAAATAGAGCGTCAAACGAATATAAAGGAAAACAAATTGAATTACTTCTGTATAATATATACATATATACGAGTTCTATGTGACAATATAAAAGTGATATACTTTTAATTAAACGCCAGTCACACTATAATAAAACAATTTATCGCCCACTTATAGCCACTACTATACTTTTTATCATAGTACAATAGAAACGCAAGTTGATATCATTACAAATAGTCACGGAACATTCTCGAATACGTCAAAGCGGTCAAACAGTTGTATAATTATATTTATTCATAAATGATTTCTACAAATAATCTTGGATTCTAAACTGGCCAACATTTCTAAAAACTACCTCATTCTTTTAAACATAAGGCACATTTATTACTATTTTGTGGTCTAAATATACATATGTTTTCGCAAATATTCTATACATTAAAATTTTCCTAGATATTTATTTGTGTTAAAAAATAAAACGAGAACTTAGTGTACTTATCAAGATCAATTTACACCCAATGGTAGATTAAAATAAAACACAAAACATGCGAAGGTATTCACTATTCGTACCTTGGGAATTAATTGAAATAAAACAGGTGACATTATGGTGTGAGTCACGAACGCCTGATATATCGGTGCTGGGACTTATTTTTTCATATTAGCTTTCAAGAAGAGACGAGATGGCTCAGTGACTAAAATACGTAAAACTTAATGCATTCAAATTCGGACAAACAACATTCATCGATAACTTTCAATGTTTTTGATTATTTTTAACTGGAAGCTACCCTCTTCCAGTTAATGCATAATTATTTCTCTTTTCAGAGAGAAGAGGGGGGGGGGTAGAACTGACAGAGAGACAATTACATGTGCTTAGGCTTAAAAAAAAATATTATTATTTAGCACAGTACGGGCCGACTAAGTTAGGCCATGTATCCAAGCAATAGTCTCGGGTAGCTCTTGATATTATAAACGCGAAAGTATCTTCGTTAATATGTTCGTGTATCACGTATCAACATTTCAACGGATCGGCGTGATTGCATTTAGATTACGGAAAAATACAATAGACTAAAACGAAGGGAAGTAACTAACCTTTATATGGAATACAAAATCCACATTAGTTCAATAAAGCAATTCATAAGTGAGTTCTTTAACGGCTTACTGGTCAATTGCATACTAATCAAGCTTGAAAGGATTAAAAAGGTGAGTGTTTGTGTTAAAGCAGAGTCGCTTGAAGGAAATGCTGTCGTTAATTGACAGATGCGTGTCTTGCATGTAAGATAACGACAACAAATTTTAATGCAGACGATCACTCTCTGATGAGAATTCTAAATTCGTAATGTGTATTTTTTTTAATTTTATTTCAGGTCATTTCGTGAGGAACAGTTCACATAAAGTAGGGGATTAAAGTTTTTGATAATGCTATAAGACATTCAAGTCACGAATAAAAATAAAACAAATGACTGATATTTATTTAAAATTTTGCTTTGTAATTAATCATTACTCTAGTTTGAGCGCATATATCGATAAATACTTTCAGTTGGAATATAGTTTATTGAAGTAGGTACTTTAGAATCGTTATTTTAGAAGATTATCTATTGGTTCGGAATAAAATTCTACCGAGATGGATGTATCAGAAACTCGGTAACTCTTTTAAACCCATTAAAAACAAAGTAAAATTAAATGAATGCATTATATTTTATTAACTCCTTCATAAAAAAAAAAATATATAAAAAAAAATTTACAAAGAAATACGTAATCCTAAAAAGATTATTTCGTAGACCGTCTGCCCGTCTCTCGATCTGTCCGTCGATACCCTTTTTTCTCAGGAACCCGTAGAGGTACACAGTTGATATCAATACCAAATACGACGGTTTGCGGTCCCTTGTCAAAAATCAAATGTCATATATATTCACAAAGCTAAAGCTATAGACTACTTCCTGTTTATCTAGAATCATGAAAATTAATATGGAGCAATTTTTTTGTTTTTATGGCATTGGTTGGCGGGCGAGCATATGGGCCACCTGATGGTAAGTGGTCACCACCGCCCATAGACAAAGGCGCTGTAAGAAATATTAACCATTCCTTACATCACCTATGCGCCACCAACTTTGGGAACTAATATGTTATGTCCCTTGTGCCTGTGATTACACTGGCTCACCCACCCTTCTAGCCGGAACACAACAATACAGTGTACTGTTATTTGGTGGTAGAATATCTGATGAGTGGGTGGTACCTACACAGACGGGCTTGCACAAAGCCCTACCACCAAGTAAAAATAATATCTTACAGCAAGTACAAATATAGGAAAAAATTCGAAAACCGTTAATTTGATGTTACATCACTGTCTGTTTGTCTACTTGTCTAGTGGTACGGAACTCTCAGTGTGCAAGTACGAAACGCACTTGCCCTACATTTTATTTGAATATAAAGGATCCAAAATATTGTAGTGGGCGGAATACTAAAAATTTTCAGATTTAAATTTGGCATCGACCATACATCGTTAGTTTAAAATACTAGATTTGTGACAATTTTTTTTGTGATTAAGAAACATGATCGATATTAAAATCCGCCAGACAAAAAATCTTATTCTATTAAATGAGTACGTATAACTTGTTAAACTTTTATGTGTAATCATTCACAAAGTAGGTTTTTAAATGCGATAAGTTTAAAGGCCGCAATCATTCAACGGGCGATATTTAAACGTCCTTTTATTTTTTTTTCTCTAATCTACTTAAGTCCGGTGCGATAAGAACTGGTTAATTGTTCATAGTTTTTTTTTAAATATATTTGCTGGAATTTTTAATGTGACTCTTGTCGTGTGTTTACATAATGGATTTAAATTGTAAATGAAATATTATATTTTATACCAAATTTATGTCAGAGTAGAGTTTTTTTTAATTTTATATAATTGCTTTTAGAATAATAAAAATATTATGATATAATTATTGACTTTGCCATTACTTTAAAAAAAAATTAAAACAATGATACTATTATTGCTCTTAACAAATGGTAGCACTTTGAAAAATATAATAATTTAATGAACTACAATCTATTAGAGCTCGCACTACAAAACCGCAATGAAACGACATTTATTTAACAACTTGTGGTCATACTAAATGTTGGCGCATAAAATATTATGTAAGTTCTGGGCGTAGCGTAAAATATTATATAAATTGGTCTGACATGGATGAAATATTTGACAATGAACCGACTCAAAGAGTAATAGACCGTCCATTACTATAGTAAAAAAGCCAAATTTTCGAAGACATTGTTAGGATCTATTGTGTGCGCCCTCAAGCTATATTCACATGTAGCCCTTTGTACTCGCCTGCCTCTGACGTTTGCCCTGTTTAAGATAAATGGGAACGTACAATTACATTCAATCTAAAATGAGCTTACTTACTCATACCCGAACACCAATCTCACTGTTATAAATAACTATGATTACAGTAATCGCGTTCATTACTTTTAAATACCTACTTTAAATGTTTACGTTTCATTATTTCAGACTTTCTAATTATCAGGATACGACTTTCAAATTCACAAAGTATTTCTTTTATGAAAAAATCTATCATGGCCGTCAACAATTTTCAATCTATCTGTAATCATTTCTTTGATCTCATAAATGAAAGATAACGATAGTCAGGGTCTCACGGTAATCGATTACGGCTTAGCTAACGAATAATAAGTTGACACATGACAGTCGCTTAGCAAAGCTACATGGTACATAGTAAATCTCGACGGCTAATTCCATTTAGAAGGAATAGTACGATAACATTACGCGTATTCGTCTACATAATCGTAATCGAAATGAGCGATTAACGTCCATCCAGTGTGGGCGCGGCTTAATCTTTAAAAAGTTTGTTCTTTACTGATCCAAGGTTTACTATATTTTTTCTTTAAAAAATATATTTATAAAGCTTAAAAGAATAATATATATTTGGTTAATATAATATTAAGTTAATAACAAATATTAATCCCATGCACAGGCGTAAGAGTGGCTTAGTAGTTTTTTCATAGAATGTAGTGGAGGGAGTTAGATATAAATTTGCCATCAACAATTGATACTTAACAATTAACGCAATTAAAAAACATTAATTTAACCCTTATTTCAAGGATTGGGTTCTACAGATTTTAAATAGTAGTAGATAAAACAAAGATAATTTTTACATCAATAGTATAACAAAGATTAACTGTGTCGACAAGTGACAAGTGATGATGCAGTTAGTACTTATGTCAAATAATTCTAATAAAGCGTTATAGTATGTCCACCCACTCAAAGGTAATTGTATAATATGACTCATTTCCATTTCTATTTTGCTGACAAACTATGAAGATACATTGAATTATGTCATTTACGTATAACATAACATAATTGTATAATATAAAAGACTCTTAAAGCACAACAATCAATCAAATATATGAAATACGAAGTCAAACAAGACGAACACTAAAACTGTTTACTAATAGAAGCACTACTAGGCTCTTCTCTTTTGCTCACACGACCAGGTTACTCCTTTAACCTACAATAATAGTATGTGGTAGACAAATATATGCCAGAATCTTTTAAGGTATACAAGAAAACCAAGTTATAAACTTCATTCAGAAAAAATGTAAATGAAGAGTATGTAAGGAATAAATCTTTTTTAAATGGAAAAGGGTCGCTTATCAAGTTGCTTAAATGAAAAAAAAAACCTTTATCTATCGCCGACGCTATTGTAATGCCATTGGTCTGATAGCTTGTATCGTGAGCTCAGGTTTTAAACTGCTCACCGCAATCGATTAAATTATTATATTTTAATCTGTGGTCAACCTCGACGTCAATGGAAGAATTATGACTTCAAAACTGTCTGTTTTATTCAAACATGTTTATCCATTTCACGTTCGCTTGGAGTAAAATAAATTAATATTTTTGTAATATTCTGTACTGTTACTAGTATATATCAAATCAAATATATTATGTATTAATTTTCAATTTTTAAAGTATATTAGAAACGTTTAGTTTTAAATAATTAATAAATAGTATTATCATATTATAAATTAAATAAGCGTGTATAAATCTATACAATTAAAAATTAATTCTTGTTAAAATTTATAATTAAAAGTAAACAAATTAAATACTTAAAAAACAAAAGTTTTGATGTCTGGTATTTATGCGTTAGAGTACACTTCTCCCAGTATCTCACTTAATGCTAAAATAACTATTAACAAACACAACTTGAAGTTATGACGTTTCGAATATGATTTTACGAGTTCCAGTACTTTAAAGTTGTCTATGAGTGGGAGTTTAGTTTGAAAATCCCTATAACACCTCTGTCGAATCGATATGAAATACCTGATCCGTATCACATGCTTCATTATTCATCTGCTTCCTACTTCCCAGACGACAGGCCATTAGCATTTTAAATTGCATAATGAATTTACTACAACTTGAAGAGCCTCAAACTTGAACACGCGATAAACTTTAAGAAATACCATTGAACAAGTTTAATTTAAAAAAACGTTTAACATAATCTTTGTAATATATTGTTTATACATAGGTAATAACTTTTATCTATACTCGATTGAATTACTAAATACCTAACTGCTTATTTTTTTAATTTTTATATGAATGGCATATATTCGATATGGGTCACTTGACAGTAAGTGATCTCCATGGCACATTGAACTTGACGCTGTTAGAAATATTAACCATTCCATACATCACCAAGGCGCCACCCACCTTGGGAACTAATATGTTATGTCGGTTGTACACTCGCTTTCACTAGCTCATTTACCCTTTAACTGGAACATAACAATACCAAGTATTTAGCGGTTGAATATCTGATGAGTGGGTGATACCGAGGCGAGTTTGCACAAAACCCCTACACCGAATAAAACATTTACATACGCTCATACTTATCTTGTATATCCAAATACTAATTGGCAACTTTTCGTTAAAATGTTACGATATTTGTTCGAAATTAAAATGATGGTAGCTTATCCGTGTAATACTTCGTAATAGACAGTTCATTTGATTTGAATACACGTACAATGTGAATTAAAAAAAACTAGAATTTTTATTTTGCAGATATAAGATATTACGTAAGGTATTCGATATTACTATATTTTTGTATTTAGGCTAATATAATATATTTGCATTAGTGTGCCTTATGTACATTATATACACACATATGTTTGTTAACTTTATAAAAAATACTTAAAAATGCTTAGTCGTGTAATACAAATATAGATAATAGAAGGATTTTAATCTGGAAACCTTGGAACCTTTTAATATTATAAATAACATACTTTTAAACAAATAAAATTTTATTATAGGAGAAACAGCTTACGTGGTCTCCGAGGTTTGGCAAACAGACAAAGAAATCACCAAGATCGCAACAAATTTAATCAAACCTTTGATAATGTTCGGTGAAGGAAGGGTACCTCCACTTTTGCCTCATACCTTTGTTTGATTTTATAAAAGTGTAATATGTAAATTAATATATCTTGCATAAATATCGCAAAGCAAATAACACTTGTATAAGAAAGTACTCTTATATATTGAAGCAATGGAAACCTTTCTAATTTATACAATATAAATACAAGTAATAGACGAATTCGTTTATTTTAATGAAGTCTAAACAGATATAATTTTACATTATTTTATTTGTAAACATGTCATCGTAATAAACATATCTAAAACAAACATTCATTTGAATCGAGATGGCCCAGAATGTGAATCTTAATAGAAATTTTCGAGTTTAAATCAGAGCAAGCGCAATGTGTTTTCTTAAAGCATCGTTAGATAACCTTTATCGAATGAAATTAAGCCACATGCGTATTTATCATCCGACATTAGAACAGTGATGGAATAATCTTTTCAATAAAATGAGCGTATGTCCAACCGTGGCAATATTACTGTTCATAACAATTACCTCTGTGTAGTTCACAGATCCTAGCGAAGGTTGCTTATTCAAATCCAAGCATCACTTCGTATCTCATTCTAAAACCGTATTCCTTTTAACTGTGAAAAGATTCAGCTGTTCGACATTTACAGACTCTTAATGACGTAATGAATTAACGATAAATTTATAATTGTTTTCCTTGGTAGTGAAATAAATCAATCAACGGGATACTAGATATCGTTTTAAAAAACTTTATAACAAACAAGCGACTGCGACTTCGTGCGCGTTTGAATTTAACAAAAAAAATATTATTGTAGCCTAAGTCACTCCTTTTAAGATCAGCTACCTGCCAGTGAAAGCCCCGTCAAAATCGGTCCAGCAGTTTGCAGAGATTAGCCGGAACAAACAGACAGACAAAAATTGTAAAAAATGCTATTTTGGTATATGTACCGCGTATACATACATATGCATTTAGTAAAAAGCGTATCTTTTTATTAGATTGAATTTTATAAAAATGTTAAGACTCAAACAAAAAAGTGTTCAAAAGCAAACCTTTACATGATAATAAACCTTTACTTGGTGGTAGGGCTTTGTGCAAGCCCGTCTGGGTAGGTACCACCCACTCATCAGATATTCTTCCGCCAAATAACAGTACACTGTGTTGTTGTGTTCCGGTTAGAAGGGTGAGTGAGCAAGTGTCATCACAGGCACAAAGGACAAAACATCTTGGTTCCCAAGGTTGGTGGCGCGTAGGTGATGTAAGGAATGGTTAACATTTCTTACAGCGCCTGTGTCTATGGGCTGTGGTGACTACTTACCATCAGGTGGCCCATATGCTCGTCCGCCAACCAAAGCCATAAAAAAAAAATTAACAAACGAAACTAGTTCAATTTTCGAAATCATTAATGTATAATAAACAATAAACAGCGTGTTATGTTTACAATATATTCATATAGAATATTTAAAAGTAAAATTAAAGTACGTAACAGTTAATTTCCAATCGTAGAGCAGAAACCCTAACTCTCTCGGTCTATATTCATAAAAAAAGTTGTGAAGTTTAATTGAGAATCATTCTGTCACAATACTAAGATAACCAAATAATGTATTTTTCTTAAATATTATACAATTATTACAAACGCAAATTAAACACGTGAACACAATAGAACGTTTACTGATAACATCTTATATCATCAAAATAAAAACTCTAGTTTTTTTTATTCAAATCGTACGTGTAAATCTAAGGAACTGTCTATTACGAAATATTACACGGGTAAGCTATTATCATTTGAATTTCGAACAAATACCGTTAAATTTTACGAAAATTTATTTTATTATTATTATTAGTAAGTAAATATTATCGAGAACCAAGATGGCCCAGTGGTTAGAACGCGTACATCTTAACCGATGATTTCGGGTTCAAACCCAGGCAAGCACCACTTAATCTTCATGTGCTTAATTTGTGTTTATAATTCATCTCGTGTTCGGCGGTGAAGAAAACATCGTATGGAAACTTGCATGTGTCGTATTTCAAAAAAAATCATCAACCCCCATTAGAGCAGCGTGGTGGAATATGCTCCAAACCTTCTCCTCAAAGGGAAATGAGGCCTAAGCCCAGCAGTGGGAAATTAACAGGCTGTTAATGTAATGTAATGTCGGCATTACTCATAAATCAGTAAATTATTTATTAAACATTGATTCTCACTTTCTGTCGTCATTGATTTGACGATTGAGAGAAGGAGAAATATTTATTTAATCAATCACCACATAAACAATGAATAAGTAAAACCGATTAAAAAATATTTTCAAATATAATATTTACAATCATGTAAAATCAAAACAATATGTATCGTGAATATGAAAAATGATAACGAACTGTCATAGCACTCCGTCATCAGTCCTTTTGTACGTACCTTTTTATATTACAGAGACAAGTATGATTATAATGTCATGACATTTCAACTGAGGAATGGAAATGCCGTTATTATGTAAACTTCATTATAGGTTACGTGGATGTTTCCCTTTTTACATTTATATGCCGCTAGTGTTGTCTGTGTATGTACATACTTGTATACTTTAAAGTAAATTTTGTAAAAAAATAATAATGTTTTGTTACTTAAATTTCTAGAAATTCGACTAAGTGTTAATTTTTTTTTTAAATATACATGTTAGTGAATCTTTTATTTGATTATGGAAGCCTAAATTATATCTGTAAATTGGCAAAGATGATACAGCTTAATATCGTTTTCTCATCTGTTCATCAACTGTTCTTTTATTTATTGGAATGCTATTAACAAACTTTGGTTTTGTCATTAAAAAAAAAACGACAGAAAAAAAGTTCAATAACGATCAAAGTCAAACAACGATTACTTAATAGTAATATCAAAGAGATTTTCAAATCATGTAAATGAACACTTTAAACAATTCAGTCGAAGACATTTAAATATTAATGCTATAACTACTAATATTATATGGCTTTATAGCAGCACCATCCATGTTCAATAAACGACATACAGCGCTGTCTCTATTACAGTACTATTACAAACAGCGCTGCAGGAAATTGCTTATAAAGACCCCAACAATCGTGTGTTCGCAGCAGGTGATGACCACTTCGATTCGTTTGACACAAACCTGTCTTAACGGTCACTTCAATTGAGACGGTTACACTCGTCTATTAAGAAATATGTGACATTTATTGTGAGTCAATATGGGCATGTGGGTGCGTTCTATTATCCGCCCCATTATCAATTGCCGTGACCGCTGGTCAAGTTACTGTATATTAACGATTTCTCCTTGTTTCAGTTGACACCATTCTACGGATTAAACATGTCATAAGGTAAGTCGAATTTATTTACTTCCTAATAACGCAAAGTGGTTCTGTATTATGTCATTAGAGTAATTGTTTCGTCGAATTAATTATTTATTCGTTGTATGCATATACTTTTATTGTATTTGATTTTGTTTTACACACACACCAATAATTTTAAATAGCATTCATATAAATAGGGTTTGTTAGATAACTATAGTTGTGGATAACTATTTGTCGACCGCGGCTTCGCTCGCGTTTTCAGGGTCGGTTGTCATGTGTTAGGCAAAAAGAAAAACGAAAGAACGACAGACAGACAGACAGACAGACAGACAAGAGATACTTTCACATTTATAATATTAGTATAGAAGTATAGATTAAAAGGTAGAGTTAATGTTTGTTGATATTTCTACAGGATAAATAATAATTATATCAAATACAGTTATATTTTATGAACAAGAAAAGAGTAACTACCTAAGAGTATCTTGCCGCACCTACGTAGAATCTACGTTCCGAAACTGTAATAGCTTGTGAAACATAACGATCCAAAATACTTATAAAAGTCTACTAGACGAATAAATAATATTTTAATTTGATAAGAAATTTATTCAATTCTATTTTTAATATATGTATGTATGTATAACTAATACAACTTTTTAATAAAATAAATTATTAAAAAAAAAAAAAAAAATTATATCTCGTTGTACCGTGTACAATTCTCCGTTATTATTTCCAAGAATAAATAAGATAACCAAGCTTAGAATTAAAACTTGTATCCTACGATATATGCAATCCCATATAAATTCACGATATGAAACGGGTACGGAATACTCGGCACAGTAGGAAGTGGTTAGTCTAGTCTAGGCTGTCGGATCTTGTCCGATTTATACGTTTACTGGGAAACAAGGAAGGCAGTTCGCCTGAGGCGTATGTCAACCGCTCCGTTGCAGATTATTCTCTAATCCGCTTTCACTACTAAGCCGCTTTCATAGCTTTGTGTTTAGACTGTGCTCGATGCCCGTCAAGTGTGCCCCAAATCTGTTATATAGTTTAATATTGGATGCAGCTAATGTGCAATTTAAATGTTATCCACGCCACGTGCACGTGATTTTATCAAAATTTCTGTACATATTTAAATTTTAACTGTTATTATAATAAAAATATTATAAATGTTTGTTTATTTATTACGATCTTGATAAGTCTTTATATAACTACTCAATCAATCATAATAAAATACTACATTCGAAAATTCTCACATGCGGGTGAAGTTAGGCACTGAAAGTAGTTTGAATACAATATAAACAATTTTTTTTTAAATAAAATTGATTAGTCTTTTAGATAAAAGTATACAACGCAAGTCATATTCGAACATTCCCATGAACCCTTTAAATTTAGATAACATTTGAATACATTTCTATAAGACACTCGTAGATCTTTTGTAAAAAACATCATGACAAACCTAGAAGATAACTTAGATTAGATAAAAATTTCGCAAATGGCAATCGATGGCGAGCTAATGTGGGCTTAATGTGGCCTCGGAGTCACGGACGCGTGTCTCAACATCGCCAGTCGAGATTACTGAATAATCCTCTTTCTTTATACCTAAATCACTTCGTACTTCGACTTAAAGCCATACACAGACGGGAAAACTATATTATTACTTTATATTTTAGTGATGATTCCTTACAATAGATCAAGTTGTGAAATAAATGAAATGCATACATTTTTACGCATATTATTTCATCGGAAAATAAAACGATTAATTTTAGTAACACTTTTATTTCAGTCAGAAAAGAAAGTTGATATTGTCAGCTTTTCTCTACTAAGATATGCTTGTATTATCTATAGTATATCTTACCTTGCTCTTGAATCCCTCTGTTTATTGATGAAAACCGAATTAAAACGCGTTGCGTTAAATTAAACGATCTAAGCATATTGGAATATTTTTGCATAATGCCGTTTTATATATTTCTCAAATTGCCGAAGACAAAATCACAGAATTGTTACTAATATTCTTCCTAGGAAATAAGCTCCAAGACTTCCTTAAAAAGAGAGGAGCTGTAGAACATTTACTATCCGTTACTTTCTATTAATACTATTTAACGAATTATTATTTTATAATATAGGTAGGCGGGCGAGAAAATGGTCACCTGTTATGGCCATGGTTAGAAATATTAACCATTCCTTACATCGCCAATGAATAGCAATCGTCAATTTAATGATGGAATGAATAGGACTTTTTTTTCTTAAACAATGTGCCCCTGATTAGTTTCTGCCTACATCTTGTAACTTTTTATCTTCGTCTGCAATTTGCCTTTCACTGACAACGCAATTTGCTGAATCTATTGTGATTTAAAATGTTCTAAATCGATCCGACTGACTTCTTGCTCTGTAACTAACTCAATTTCCTTAGAAATCGGCTAAATTACTGGAAAATCGAATGTTCCGTCAATTACTTTTTTAAGTAATAAAATCTGCAACTCACTGTGACGCTGAATTCTATTCTTAGCAAATATCTTAAAAAAACATTGGAAAACTATTGTAGTTTTATTACGTGATAAACAATAAAATACAAATTAATCTGTATATATTTATCTGGTCGTTATACCCTTCCCGAGTCTTTAAAATAATAATAGTAAATATTTTTATTTATACTGTTTTCTCAAGTCAATATATTGGCCGTACAGCGGTTTAGTGTTGCGGGAAGTCTCAGGAAGCCCGTCAACTCCGGCCTAAATCTGTTTTGACAAACCAAGCGTGAAGTCGACTCGAGAAATGTTAACTAGCATTTAATTTCGACTTCACTCGAATAATTCAGAGGCTAAGAAATCAACAGCAAACTTGATGGATCCCTTGACGCGTGTTTTACCAGATTTAAACTTAGAAAATATGTTCTTTTTATAAAATGTCAACGAAGATTTTTTCTCTAACCGTGAGCTTCGAGCATTGAAAGATTTATTATTTTTAATGAGTTGCGTAGAAATTTTGCTTTGAAACGATAATTTGAAATAGCTGAAGTATTTCTATGGGAGTTTCTTTAAACTAAATTGAAATCCAATTTTAATAAAAAAAAAAGAAAATTACTTAAAGCGTTTAAAATAATTACTACATTTATAATAAATACGTTTTTATTTAGAGAACTAATAGTTTTATTTATTTATCAACTTTCGACACGTGAATTTGACATGTGTTCCTATTACATACACAAAATTTCGAACGCTATCGAATAGAATAACACCATCTGTTTCATATATATTTATTCTAACCCTCACATCAACATTCTCCCTTAAAGGATGTAATAATTGTTTTTATGTGAAAATGTTTATTATTGTGTTGAACCTGATTAAAATACGTTTTTCATTGAAACCGGCTCAGTAGCCGCGTTCGTGTAAATAAATAAACGTACGGACACAAGCCCAGCTGTGATAGGGGCGTAATTCTAAATAGTGTCTACGTGGAATAGCATCATCAATTAACTTTCGTAGAATTAGTATTAATACTAAAGTTTTTGACTTCGTCCTCGATTTCACAAAGCAATTTATTTGATGACGTCAATTACTACTTCCAATAATTATTAATATGCAAAATTAATTACATGATGAATAGTATGGAACTCACATAGTATAATATCATACAGAATAATTGTAATATACAGTAAGTTATAGTTGATATTTAAAAAATACCTGAAATATTAGTGATAATTATAATTTATTTATTTTTCAAACAGTATTAATCCCCATCGAAATAAACATAACATAAATTTTTAACGTTTTTCGTAAATAAAAAAGTTTCACAGTTTAAAATATTTAGATGAAAACGACGAAAGAAAATATTGTGCAGGATAATATTTTCTTTGAAAATTGTAAACGTTACTTACATAACTAACTTTTTTGAGGAAAAAATTGTAGGTATAAACTTAAATAAAATCATTATAAATAAGTAGTGGTGAGTTCTGTAAGATGCGTAATTATATTGGCACCAGAGAGATAGCTCTGTTCGATACTGATTACATTGGAACAATTGTTTATATCTGATTAATTATAATATATCTAGTAAAGTTTTATCTGTGCTATAACGAAACCGGTAGTAGGTTAATGTGCTGTAGATAATTAGTATCAATAAGTAACTATTGAGTTTTTTTGTTTTGTATTGGTAAACAATACTTATTACTTGAATTCTACCTGATTTAAATTATTATATATGTTCAAATTTGTCTGGAAATTCAAATAAGTATTAGTTTCGTAATAAATAAACATATTTTTATATTTACTGGCTTTGATTTTTGATATGATACTACCCACCTTTGTGCAATTTCGTCTGTGTTGGTACCCAATCTTATGTAAATATTCAACTAAATAAAGGTAAAATAACTCTGCCTCTAGATCCTTCAAAAACGTGATAGCTAAGGCGAAGACGGAGTACATTGGCAGAATTGGCGAGAGACTGGTGCGCCTCCCTTCAGGAACACGTGCGTTCTGGTCTCTCGCCAAGGCTGTCTTAGGGAATTTCTGTCAGCCTTCCTTACCATCTCTGCACAAGGACGGTGAGTCATTGGCCCATACAGCGAAGGAGAAGGCTGATCTTTTAGGCTCTCTCTTCGCAGCGAACTCGACTCTGGATGACCGAGGAAAGTCACCACCAACAATCCCGCGGTGTGATACCACGATGCCGGAGGTTAAATTCCGGCAAAGTGCAGTTCGTAAAGCACTTCTTTCCTTGGATATTCATAAGTCGAGTGGACCCGATGGCATCCCTCCAATCGTGCTACGGACTTGTGCTCCCGAGTTGGCGCCGGTCTTAACGCGTCTTTTCCGGCAATCCTATGCATTCGGCGTCGTCCCGAACTCCTGGAAGACTGCTTTGGTGCATCCGATCCCTAAAAAGGGCAACCGCTCAGACCCGTCCAATTATAGGCCTATAGCCATCACCTCCTTGTTCTCCAAGGTAATGGAGTCCATTATAAACTGCCAGCTCCTGCGGTACCTAGAGGAGTACCAGCTGATTAGCGACCGCCAGTACGGTTTCCGTCGGGGTCGCTCAGCCGGTGATCTTCTAGTTTACCTTACTCATAGATGGGCGGAAGCAGTTGAGAGCAAAGGGGAGGCATTAGCAGCCAGTCTGGACATAGCGAAGGCCTTCGATCGCGTGTGGCACAAAGCGCTTCTTTCGAAGCTTCCTTCCTATGGGCTTCCCGGGAAATTATGCAATTGGATTACCAGTTTTTTGGCAGATCGGAGCATCAAGGTCGTTGTCGACGGTGCATGCTCTGACTTAAAATTCGTCAATGCTGGTGTTCCACAAGGCTGCGTTCTATCACCCACTCTGTTTCTTCTGCATATCAATGACTTGTTGCAAATCAGTAACATTCATTGCTATGCAGACGACAGCACCGTAGACACCTCATACACCGGCCGTGCTAATATTTCTCGGGAAAATGTCGAAGAAAACCGGAACAAACTTGTATCTGAAATCGAGTCTTCGTTAAACAAAGTCTCGAACTGGGGTCGGCTAAACCTAGTTCACTTCAACCCCAAAAAGACGCAAGTTTGCGCGTTAACTGCTAAAAAAACACCATTTGTCGTATCTCCACGATTCGAGAACATTCCGTTAGCCGCTACAGCTAGTATCGGAATACTTGGCGTTGATGTTTCGAGTCTCGTTCAGTTCCGCGGTCAATTGGAAGGCAAAGCCAAATTGGCATCAAAAAAGCTTGGTGTGCTCAGCAAGGCAAGACAGTATTTCACGTCGGCCCATCGTCTAAGACTATACAAGGCGCAAATTCGGCCTCACATGGAATACTGCTCTCACCTCTGGGCGGGTGCTCCCCAGTACCAGCTCCTTCCATTTGACCGTATCCAACGTAGAGCGGCTCGAATTATCGACGATCAAGCCCTTTCCGATCTGCTTGATCCTTTGGCTTTGCGTAGAGATGTTGGATCGCTCTGCATCTTCTACAGAATTTATCACGGGGAATGTTCCGAGGAATTGTTCGGATTAATCCCGGCTGCTGAATTTCACCTTCGGACATCTCGTCAAAATTCCAAATATCACCCGCACCACCTAGATGTCCGAAAATCCACAACAGCGCGATTTTTAAGACATTTTCTGCCTCGCACAACCACTCTGTGGAACCAGCTTTCGCCGGCGATTTTTCCGAACCGATACGACTTGGGAACCTTCAAGAAAAGAGCGTACTCTTTCCTGAAAGGCCGGCAACGCACCTGCAAGCCCCCCGGTGTTGCAGATGTCCATGGGCGGTGGTAGTCACTTTCCATCAGGTGAGCCTCCTGCTCGTTTGCCACCTTATGACATAAAAAAAAAAAAAAAAAATAAAAAAATAAAAAAGGTTTTGTATTTTGTTTTGAAGGGCGAGTTCAGCATAGAACATCATATTTTGGTTACTATAGTTGTCTTTGTCTTACAATGCTAATCTATGGGGGGCTACCACTTGGAGTGAATGAACCAAGGTTGTTTGTTTATCTGTCTTTATTTTTACAAATGATAATAAGAATAAAAAAATATAAATTGCTCAGCTTCTGATTATTTCTTTAGGAATGTCCATTAAATGCGGTCACGTGATCACTCGCGTTCCCCTTTCGGAAATGTTTAGAGGAAACTGGTTAAGCTCAGGTATTTAGGGAGCAAGTATTTTTTAAATAAAGCATGCATGCAAGCAGTATATTTAATTTACCATTATCATCGCTATTTATGTATTTTTAAATCATCGTATTGTTTTACATTAAATTGGAATAAATTCTCAAGTAATATTGTTATCAAAGATACGCAATCGAAATATCGAGTAGCAGTATTTTACTAGTTTAATAATAAATAATAAATTCAGCTTAATATGAAACATTAATTATACTTTGCAGAGAAACACAATCTATTTAATATATCGAGCTAATTCTAAATCTATTTATTTGTGTCCAACGTACTTGTAATGTTTACTGTTTTAAATCCACTTATTACTAACGCTATCGCCCGAGCCATTTAATATACTTAACCTTCTTCAAGCTTATAAACGTATTGTACACTTAATTTCGTTTAAAACTAACTTTAAAGTTTTACACCGAGCGAGCTTATGTCCATTTACCCTCATGCCTCGTTTGTGCGGATGTACAGAATGTCAATACAATTTTTTTAATCAAATTATTTTTTAATTTTCTCCTGAACACATTCTATATCTATACTGTTCTATATAAGATACAGTTTTATTTATCTTATTTGTATATCAGGAAGCGTGTGTTACAAATAAAGAATATTTAAAAATGAGTGAAGCGAGACAGCCCTTAAATGATTAATTTCTGGGCAAACCCATATTGTCTTCTCTAATGATCATCATTTGGAGCATTCCCTAACACTGCTCCAGTACGAGGCAATGGGACATAGGGTAGTATATCATACGTTCATTTATGTGCTTCTGTCTGTCTTCCCAGAACTCGTAGCGTAACGCGTTACGTAACAAAGCGGTTTACCCGTCCTTAAGATGTCTCACTTAAAAAATAATAGATAGAAGATTACGTTTAAAATTATATAATAAAAAAATATAATAACTAATACATTATATTTAATACATAATAACATTATAATTAACTTTACTGATAAACAAATTGTAGTGAATAGTTATTATATAGACCATTTATTATTTTTATTCATGAATAATAAATGACGGGTATAAGGTTGTGTATGATATGGATTATTAATTAATATGCAAACAGATTTTCATCTTTTAATATGACTATGCTAAAGAGTTACTAACATTTCAGTTTTAGAGGTTGCCGTTTTGTATTTGAAAGGCGTTACTTACAAACTGCCAGCTCATTTTAATCAACTTTTATCGACTGTTCATGTTGATGTTTATAAGCTACTATTTTATTTCACCTGTTCGTATGTGTGGATCAAACCTTTTAACTGAATTTTAAGCCAGTTCCACATAACCGATTCTGTGCTGATAACTACTAACTACTATACAGATAATACATGAAATAATAATTTATTCCTATAACGTCTTTTTTTTTCATTTATATTTTTCACAAGCTAGAATATAGTATTCATTTAAAAAAAAAACAAGTTCTATATTAGTTAATATGTAAATAAAATGTTAATAATGTTAGTAAAATGCGCGAACGTTCAAGATGTTAAGAAATTTGGCACATATACCTAAATTTCATTTAACACGTACAAGTTTCAATACAATATTTTTCATTAACACTGAGCATGAACTAAATTAACAAAAGTTATTAAGCACGTTCAAGCCTGTAATGCAATTTGAACTCGCGGTTATCAAGAGATCGCTTTCTTCTTTTCTTCAATAAGCACTGCTTATAACTTTTCAAATACTTCTCTCTTTCAATCTCTTTATATATGTCACCATAAAATTGTAAATACCGTTAGATTATAATCTATCTCGCGAGATTGTGGACTGTCGAAAGATTGTGAACCGTTACATACTGCTTACAATTTAACGCATTACTTTTCGGTAATGTAATCTACCGAAGTTAATTCAAGTTAAATTATAAAAACTAACCTAACGTAACCGAAATATAATAAACTATCGAATTTTTTGACGTTTTATTTTCAGTTAAATCCCCGTTTATAATATTTCGGCAGTTTATAATCTCGCGATATAAATTACAATCTAATGGTATTAATAAATAATTATATTATATAATTTGTTAGTGTAATAACACTGGCTTAGTCAGTCATTTATAACTCAGCTAAAATCACAATTTAGATAAGTCCAATTAGGTAATGGTATATACGTATTTTGAGAGAACTATTAATAATTAATTAAATATTCGTATATTTACATATTAAGAGAAAAACATTTCTCACGCAATATGATATTACTTCAGACACACAGTACAAGTTGCAAGCGTCAATAAATTTATTTCAAGTAGTCGACTAAAGAAACATTTTTACTAAGGAAAGCAAAAGTTCCTTCATAAACCTAACTCTCTTGCTAGAACCTAATCAGACAGATCATTGTCAATGAGGAGAGTTAGAATCGTGCCGTGTTCTGTTCGAAAATCGCCTTCAAATATTTCTCTTTATATATTAAATAATTCAAACGAATTGTTAAGGATAATTTTTAAACAATTCATAAATATCAAATCGGGACATTACACATAATTGCTATAATTGCAGCGTTAGAAGTGAAGTTAATGGGGGCACTTCCGGTCTGCGCCCGCGCCCCGGGCTACGGAACTTCAATTTCCGTTGAAAGCTGATTTTCCTTTATGACAGCAACACGGCGTCTATTTTTTCAAAAGCTCCTGAATCATAATGGATTGTTTTTACTGTTTCATTAAATTAGTATTGCTTGAGTTGTTTAAACGAATATCAAATGAGCATTACATTATAATGATGTATGACGTCATAAGATCGTTATTATTTTCGTTTTATATAATAGGTTATTTGATTGATTTAAGGTTTAAAATAAAACGTATTAAAATTGATTTAGGACGTAATAAAAAGTGAAAATTGAAAAATGATGTGTTATAGTAAGTACAATTTACGTTTAATGATTAGAAATTATTCGAAACTTCTGTTTGGAAGGATAATTTATTTATTCATTTCGCTCTGAGTAGTAAGTGAGCTATTATTACTACTACTATGAAGAACATCTTTGAGTTCATGTTTGACGGCCCATGGGTGGTATAAGAAGTTTAAATTTATTTTAGTGCTTCAATTAAATAATAAAAACGATCAAAGCATCATCATGATCAAGTAATTCATCATTAGGTATGAAAATCCAATAGTAATCACCTAGAAACATACCAAAACAGATACAAAACCGAAATTTCACGATATATAGCTTAATCATTTGGTCTCAAATCGTGGGAAACGATGGAAATACTCTCTTTGTGCGACGTATTATCAATACAAGGGAGTGCATATTCGTGAAATGTGCCTGTCGGTCGGCACAACTCGCCTTTGAAGCCGAAATCAAAACAAAAGGAATTGGAAACGGGAAAAGAGACGATATTTTGCCTATTTTTAATGGCAGTTATGTAACCACAGAGTTTTCAGTGTCGCGAAAAAAATAATTAAAAGTGATTTATGGTAAGAAATACAGATAATTAATGTACAAATTAGTTTCTTTTCGTTGATGTATAATGACATAGATTTAATGGCCCCGTAGGTAGAACTTGTGTTCCTATAACACATGGATACCCAGCACAGCTAGACAAGCACTATTAAATATTTAAATGTTTAATTTGTAATTCATATTGTAACTGGCAGTTAAAAAAAAATCATCAAAAAACAAATATAAATATAACAACCCGCGTTAGAGTGGTGTGGCGGAATATGTTTTTATATACGGCCTTTACCGAGTTTGTTATTAGTGTGACATTTAAATTACTTTTAAGCTTTACATAATTTCAAAAACATTGAATTTTGATACATAACGGAATATTTTAGCGTATTATAGATATATAAAACGAGGCTGTTACATAAATAATTAGTAAAACGTGTATTATATTTCTCATTAATATTTTTCAGTATAGATTTTAATCGACGTTAAGAAACCATATTATTATGAAACCCTTCAACGAAGCCTCACCCACGCTTATAGAAAGTAATTTTAAATTAATGTATTCTTTGGTCTGAATCACAATGAATTCAATTTTTCAAAATATTTCGTATTTATTTTGTATGCTTTGCCATCTTATTAAAACGATTCTGTCAGCCAGGTTTCAATTGCAAAATCCTTTTTATTTTTTTATTAACAAAAAACCATTGAAATATTATTCATAACAATTAGATGTTGATAAATAATTAATAATTGCATTGCTGTAAATAAAATGTTGCAAAAGTTTTATTTATTATTCAATTTAGCATTTGTAATTTATCGATACTTTTTAACGAGGTTTTATCGAAATGCGTCTATTTGATCAGTTAAATATATAGTTGTCGGTAACATCGTCAAATTTAATTAAAACTTTTAGTACTTGTAATTTTGCAGGATTTTACATGGCAGCAATTTTTTTTTCATTTATATTATTTTATATACATAGATCGCACGTTAAATAAATGTAAACATATTTGCCTATAATTATTAAAAATATCCACAAATTTCAATAAAATTACCATTACAGACCTACCAAGTTAAACCTAGTACATATTTAATTCATGACTTCACAATAAATAGTTTTACTTTAACGTTATGTGTATAAAGTAAACGCAACTTAAACATCCATCTTTAATTTAACATGCATACAGTAAAGACACGATCTGCGTTCAAAGTAACTTGTGAGTCTCGACAAAACGAAAATCGTTCAGAAACAATGGATCCAAACAATGCGTATAGCCTCGAGAAATATAAATCTGTCCTGAGATCGTGTATTAATCGCCGTATTTGGTGAATAAATTTACTTTTGTTTGAGTTTGCTTTCGCTGTGGCGTTATTTATTCAGTAGGACGACCCGAGGCCAGGAGCTCAGATACTCCTGGTGTTTACATAACATTTTCGTCCCACTGTTTGCCATTGACTTGGCGATATCTCTAGGAACTGAATTTATTAAGCAAGTATTTATTTTGAATGAGGAATCGCTGCTGTTACTCACGAAATGAACAATGCGAATGTTGTTTTGATGGGACTGTAACGAATTACGGTTATTTTTATAGGATTAATCATGTTACGTTTTGTAAATATTTATACGTTATCATGTTACTTCTTGTTTTACGTTACAAAAATATATAAACGAATACTTACGTTATATAATATGAAACGAAAAGTTTGTCAATGTTTCAACAGCCTGGGAGTACCCAAATACCACACGGCTAGGTTATGGCCGCCTTTCCTTCTTAAGGAACTAAATCCACGACGTTGCTCAGTATAGATTGGTATATACGCGTCACGTTGATGCTTCATTGCTGAGTATGAGTAATTCTAATCTTTAGATAAGCACATTTAGTACCCTGCCTTAAACCTATATTCTATTAAGGTTTACATATCTCGACTACTAAGTCATATCGGCTGACTATATAGTAATGTTTTTTTTTAAATATTTATATTGAAGTTTATAGGGTCGCCTGCGCACCCCTGGCGTAGGCGATTGATTTATTCCAATGGCGCAAAATGCCTACGCAGTGTGCTAGGATCGTCTCAGCCTACTCTTAGATCTATTGTTACTTGCGCCAGAATTATCAGCTTATTGTCCTACTGTATATCATGATTGAAGCGAGAATAAACTTGTTTGTTTGAAAGATATTGTTGTTTATTGTTATGATTTAATATAAAATCGTTGATTACAATAATTTTATCGAAGTTCTAAATTAAATGACACATAAAACATTTTAATGCATAAAAACGATGTTGAACTCTTCGAATATATTACTGCTTGGTAATAGAAATATATTAAAATACGAGTAAATCGTTAAGGCTCTTAAATTTTCGCATTCCGTATTTTTCCCCGCAAAATATCCCTGAGTCATGCTCCATACTTCATTTTAATGGCAGCGTACGACAGTAGATTGGAATACTGAGTTAGCATACAAAATTAAGAAACACTTTTACTGTAATGAACGAAGGAGTACGCCATTAAAATAGTGCCACATAAATAATTCAGGCGTGGTTTTGGCGTCGTGTCAAGTTATTTTCACATTAAATTTCATGAGAGGTACATTTTTCCGGGGAGGCCCGACTCTCGCGGTCGTGAAGTTGTCATACGTATAATTAACCGTATTGTAACATTCGCCTGATTACCAGCCGAGAAGATTCTTTTATTTCCTTTATTAAATGCAATTCAGATTTGGTGTTCCATATTAATATTGATTGTGTGGAGTGTTAAAGAGTTTTCTATGTAAGCAGAACGAAGTTATAAAAGAAAGGGAATAAGCATTTTTGAACTATACGTACACTTGTTTAAAATTCATGGAAAAGTTTCAACAATTATGTATACAAACTGCTAACAATGTGCAATTCTTGAACCGTTCTGTCTTAAGTATTTCTACTCGTGGAGGAAATCTTATTTCTTCGTTTTGTGTCGTCGCCTTAGCCGCCGGGAATGCTGACGGGAGACCTCCGTTCATTTTTTATTTTTACACCGTAAAGCAAAGTCTACGACTTACGAACGTTGATTTATATGGTAATAATATATAGATATCTTAATCACTTTTATACTAGGGTCATAGTTTCTCGAAGACAGTTTAAGTTTGACGGAACACTACTCTGGGTTTCTACACGTTCAACGTAAAACGGCAATCAATCACGCTGTATCAAAATTTGATGTTGACATAAAGTGGATGAGAATATGATTGATGCACCCACTTCCAGACCCCATTAGTAATAACCGCAACTAAAGCAATAATTTAATAAAATTGTCCTGCAAGCTACACAGACAGCGTTTTCGTCAACGATTGCGTGTTACGTAACATGTTTGTCTTCCTACCTAAAAACTATACTAACAATTAATATTAAACAAATATTTTTAAAGCTTTATTTTACTATCAGCGATCTAAGGAGTTTTTATATTCTTAGTCATTGAAGTGTATTTTCAAATACTTTGAAAGAACATTCGTACTGGTCATAAATAAGAAAATGAAAAAAAAAAAACGTTTAATGTATAATATGGTGCTTGATTTGTTTATATGCAATAGCATACTAGTAGCTTAACATGAAATGAAACTTAATGGATACAGTATGAATATTTTAACTTTGCCGCTTTGAAATTGCAGTTGCATTACAGTTGACAATTTTTAGATGCAAATACACAATAAAATAATCTTCGTTGCGCGTTAATATTCGATGCATAATTCCATAGCGATATCTCAGACGGCTGCAGTAGTCTGAGATATGATGATTTTAAATATTTTGTTCGTTGTACATAATGTTGAATATATTATACATCCATTCGTAATTATTCCTTTGGAGCAAAATAAAAACGTTCATAATGTAACTGTTTCGCTATTTATATAATAACTAGCTGTTGCCCACGGTTGTGCTCGGGTAGATGTTGAATATATTTACAGATTAACTTAAAATATTACGTTAATTTAAAACCTCTTTGTATACCACAATGGTGTGGATTTCACCCGTTACGGTAGAATATCCAGAAAACTCTTAAATACGTATCTATTCTATCTATTTTAAACAGTATCCCAAAAATAAAGTTTATTTTATAACACCCCCTTAGACGTAAATTCAATTCAGTCATGACATGTTATTTTATAAGTATAGATATGTATTTAAAGTCCTTTAGATATAGGTTAGTGACTATAATGTTTACAAATATAAAAGTCACTGTAGTCCCTCACAAAATAATCTGCAAGTTCATTTCGGTACTTGCTTAATGAGGAGAAGCGTATAAACGTACTTATTTCGAGAAAAACTAACCGGGATCATTAGTTTGGTGACTTGCTCGCCTGTGGCTTGTTACGGTAATGGATCAGCTCAGTCAAGGTGCACATTTGAAACTACCGTTTACATTTACGTTATTAAACTTTTCGTTACTGAATCAACTTGATGATGTTACGTCTTTTATTACGATATTATCATTTTATAATTAATTCGTTACACAGATTTTCTTCGTGTCTTGAGATTTAATTAAATCTATAATTGGAGCAAGTTTGTATTATTTTTATATTAGTTATGAATATTGAGGTCAAAGGCGGAATGGTTTAAAAATGTTGATGAGTTATATTATAGGAACAAGTCGTTTGCGTCTTTCCTTTTATAGTGCATATGACTTTTTATGTGTTAACATCTCTACTTAGTATAAAACAAGGTCGTTTATTACCTACGTTTACATATTTTAAACTGCGCAACGGATTTTAATGCATTTCATCAATAAACAGATAATTGTTCAAGAGGTTTATAAGTACAATACATTCGTATTATAGTTGGGAAAATCCAAATGTTTAAACTTTAATAGATGAAAAAATAAAAAGAACTTTTCTTTTTATGTTTGTTCTTAAATCTGAAACTTGTATATAGACCGTAACTTATTGTACCCGTGTGCAGCCGGGTGGGGTAGATAGTATATATATACGTGGTACTGCATTTGACAAATTTTATTAAAATCATAGTTATTTATAACACATTATAAAAACGTACTATGAGATATTAAATGTATCTATGGTCAACATATTAAAGGTTTTTCATTATTATCATCATAGACACCGTTAATCATTTCATTTCATCTCAAACTAAGTTATATCCTTCTCCCATATGACATCCCTCATACAGTCTATCAACATTTTATCCTTTATTTTTTTTTTGTATTATAATTTCTCCACAGACGTGCTGTCCGTGCCATTGTTATATAATATTATTTATAATTGTTATATCAAATTTTAATATGTCTGTATTTTAGTTCCAGATATTTCTTACCTTTGCATTACATACATACCATGATCTCAGTGAAAACAAACCAAATAAATTATGAAAAAAAAATGACATTGCTTTACATTTATGTATAAGGCTATGCGAAAACTCATAGGGAAAGGTTATTTAAATATAGAACGAAACACATTAGGGTTCAAATAAAGAACACTAAGATTATTAATCAAACACAGCTATTGTTCAGCAATCACATTACTAACAATCGTGGTCACGTGACGTTAATGATGATATTATACAGTGAAAACGAAATCGTACCAACATTATAAAGAATAATAACCTCGTTGCTTTTACTAAATTAGCTTATAAGGTTGCAGATCCTTAGCGTGGTACTATGTTCAACTGCGGGGTCGGAACAATAAAAACTTATTAGATTTTTTTACCCAGAAAATCTCAGTAGTAATAGTAGAACGTGTAAACAGTAACCCTGTTTACATTTCGGTTCTCGAAATACCTTATTCGTAATAAAAACTGCACACATCTGACAACTATCATGGTAAATAGTCTTCTAGTCAAATTTATATACCGGAATCCCTTTTTGCATATAAGATTTAGTGTACGTGTGCGACACGTACACGGAGAAAGACACTGAAAGGAGAGCAAGTGCTTTTCCTTTAGAGTTTATAACATCGTTTTTGCTCGTTATTTAATGTATATCAGACCAAGCACTAGATCAGCTTCGAGATGGTTTACTTACCTCTAAATAATACTGATAGATATTTATTTATTTATGTATCATACTTTAAGTCTATTAAGGGCTTAAGCCTAGTAGAAATTAATCTCTTACTCGTGTGATATAAAAACGGTTATTTAGTATTTAATAAAACTAAACTAATCTATTTTGTGTGGTCAACCAAATTTATACGTGACTAAATTGTACAAAGATAAAATTTTGAAATAATGAATTTCGTAAATAGTCACTCAATTATTCAAAAAGTTTCACTACGAACATTACACAAACTTGGGTAAAAGTTTAAATTAAGTTTCTTCATTCGGCTTGCGATTAAAGTATAATTATAACTGTCAATGAAATTCCGTGACGACTTGAATTTTGAAATAATTTAAAAATTATGCGTACCTGTGAGCAGAGACAATAATCATTTCAAAAATCGAAAGAACTGAATTAGTTTTAAGATAATAAAATAATTAAACAAACAAAGGTACAGTACAGTAGTAGGAATATTCCTGAGCATATTAAAATTAACCATAACAAAACATCAAAGTCAACACATAGTCTGCCGTATGCCGATTTAAGTCGATTAAGGCGCTTTCTTCGAAATTCAGCTACAACTCCGCCCCCAAACATTATGCCAGCAAAACGTGACTTCAATATTTAGTTCTGCCTATTTTTGGTATATTTTTATCCCTAAAACTAGTATAAACAAAAATAAAATAAACATCGATATGAGTTACTTGCATGGCGTAATCAATATGCACCCACACTATTATACTCGTAACCACAATTTTACGTTTATCCACAAGAGTGTCACTATGTTTAAAATGGAATTTTCTTAATCGAGCTTAATTGTATTTATAATCCATCACGTGATGGTGAAGTAAAACATTGTGCGGAAACCTGTAAATGGTGGATATGCGTGTATCCACCAACTCGCATAGGAGCAGCGTGGTGGAGTAAGCTCTAAAACCTTCTTCTTAAATGGGGAAAGAGGCCTTTGTCCACCAGTAGGACATTATGATTATTATTATGAGTGTCCTCCTTATATTGATAATGTTTGAATCATTTACTTTCAATCTGTGATATATGTCAGAATTTAATGAATTAAACGTATAAGATCAGGATGAAATATTTAAACATGATTAATAAATGTGATAATTCCTAGAACTAATAGTACATAAATAAATCAGTTAAATATCAAAACACATTTCTATGACCATCTATGTCGTGTATAATCGTCATTAAAATTATTTTTAGTGGTGTAGGTAGACGCACCGACCGACCAACCTAGGAAACTGGGATATTATATTGATCGTTCCTGTAGATAGACTGGCTCACTCACTCTTCAAACGGGAACACAACCATACTAAGTATTGCTGTTTGACAGTAGAATATCTCGATAGATCAGCGTATTGTACCTATCAAACGAGCTTGCACAAAGCCCTTCGACCAATTAAAATTTAAATGTCTATTATCCCAGTTAGCTATCATCAAAATTTTAGATTCTTTCGCTTAAAGCTAGCAAGAATAATAACTTAAAATATTTTATATATAATATTTTGATTACGGATAAAATTAAATATCCTTTCACATATCAACGTACATTATATTAGCTAGAAGAACTAACAAATAAAATTTGATGTATTATAAATTTTATTATTAATAATTTAAACATGTTATCGTATTTTTATTAAATAAAACATCCCATTTTTCAAATATGTCTGTTTGTGTATTGAGTACAACTAACAATAATTATACACGATTTTTTAAATCTAATTAAAATAGCTTAACAATTTTATAAAGTACTTCGTGACAGCACATTAGTTATATGAGAAAACTGCAAAGTACTAATGACTGTTAAATATCTGATTTACAAATTAGTTGTATCGGTGTATTAAATTATAATATACTAAATCCTTTTTCGAAACTAACAGCGTCTTCTGGGATTGATGATTGTGCGTTTATATATGATGGTAATATGTATATGATATTATTTTAACATATTCATGTCGTATTTAAGCACTTTATGGAGTAATAAACTTCACGTCCTCGAATTTAGAAATGTATCTTAAGTTGATTTGGTTCATTATAATATGTATAACAAATTCGTTGCGCTTGCATAATTTCTGAGAAGGGTATGTTACAAATTCCTATTCGTCATAAGTCTCTTGTACCTTTACAAGAAATGACAAAGCTGACCTGATTTTCCCTTAACTTCGCAGCCCATGGGGTGGGAAGCCCTTTGGGAGCCATAATTTCATTACATCTAACCTACGTTGTTAGAATTGGTACTATTTTAGGGACAGCTGTGGTATGAACGCACTTATTTTCAAAATAATGTTTTTTTTTTTATATTAATGCTATTACTCGTTTGAGTACCTTTGTAGTATGTTATATTAACGTTAAATTATAGTTAGTATTTAAATAATATCAATTTAATCGTTAGTTATGATGATTCTCCTTTAATACTCAAGAATTTATACATTAATACGTAAATATTAAAATAATTATATTTAAAAAGGTAATCAAAACTCACTTCAGTGATATCTTACTATAAGTACAAAATAAATTAGGCGATTTTCGTTTAAAAGATTTCGATAATATACAATACTAGTGTATAATAAGACATTATACAAAAGTTACAAATTAAAATTTTAAATGTGTAATGTAAACTGTTTTCTTTCTATACACAAAAACCTATTCAACCGAGTGGATTCATTAGCACACGTGACTTGTAAAACCCATGTAATGTGAAATCGTATGTCACCGAGCACTCCCGGTTCCGCATAATGGCCGACCCCACTTAACAATCTTTTAGTCAGGTAATAAACATACGATTGTTGAATTCGATTATCGCATAGAATGAAGCCCATGCGATATTGTCTGATTCGATTGAAATGAAGCCCATACAACAATTGTTTAGATAAATTATCGCCTACGAGATATCTCGTATTATAAAGCTGATAGGGCTTTGTACGAGCCCATTTAGATACGACTCACTCATCTGATACACTCTACCTCGCATTGTTGTGTTCTGATTTGAAAGGAGGTGAGTGAGTGAGTGTGGTTACAAGCACGAGGAATATAAGGTCTTGGATCGTAGGATCGGCAGGGCTTTAACGATGCAAGGATAGATGTTTTTTTTTTATACATAATAATTTTTGATTTAGGTAAATAATCATGTAGCTCATTTCTTGGTCTTAATTCGTATTGTAAATAAAAAAAAAAAAAAACAAATCCCATTGAACATTTAAATTTTTTTTCGATTATAAACTATTTTATCGCCTTTAAACTAAACTGAGACTGCATAATATTATGTTAAGAAACTCATTTTATAAAGATCACTGCTCCCACCAAAATACCTTTAATGTAGTATTTTCACATAATCGGTACCGATGTCAAGATATCGTACGTATACCTCCAGTGTAAACCACAGGATCTCGGATGCATTAGCTGATTAAATTTGAAAAGCTTGCTTTTATTAACCCATTATATGGAAGAAGGTTTATATTTAATTTTGTAACTTAATGTTATTTTTGGGGTTTTGTAATAGAAAAGAGATGACTGTTACAAACATTGTTTTTACGATATAGTATGATATTTTATTAAAAAAAAAATCTTAATGTAAATAAATTAGTTATACCCTTTTGCAAAATAAAAAAAGAATAAAGTTTTTTAATCTCTCTGCTCTGCAAGCTCTGCTATATTATGCGCTAAACACAATTTTTGATTTTCTTGATCTATTTATAATACGGCTATTCCACTTAAATACGTATGTTCCCACTTTAATTTTACTTCCAAAGTTCCGATAACAGTTTCGTCGACATTCAAAACCCTATTGTTCGCTAACCCATATTGAATATTATAGATTATTCAAACTTTCGACCAATGATATCGCACAAATTCGATGTTAAATATTATTTATTTCGTATGGTGGTTGTAATGGGCTGTAGTTAGTTTTTGTAAGGAGATAGCAGATAACAATAGACGAGCGTATATCTTAACCGATGATTGCGGGTTCGATCCCAGGCAAGCACCACTGAATTGTCACGTGCTTATTTTGTGTTTATACTTCATCTCGTGCTCGGCGGTGGAGGAAAGTATCTTGAAGGAACCTGCATGCATTGAAAGAAAATCAGCTGCGCTTACGCAGTGACGACTTATCGTCACTATTTTGTAATGATGCAAAGCTCAAAACCTTTTCTTCAATAAGACTTCTTGCCCTAGTCCGGCAGGGGGACAACCTAAACCTGTTATTTTAGCTTGCAACATCAATTCAACATATAAAATTATTGTTAACCGTCTAATTATAATTTTAGTAGCATGAAAGATTTATAGCCATATTTTCATTACTGTATTATAGTTGTTAATTATAATTTAAATGCACGCGTTAATACATTACATATAGCGCTTTGTGTTTGTTAATAACGAAAGTTGATATTTGATGATGAATCATTCATACCGGTTCAGAGCTTTTCAAAATAAGCTTATTATATAAAGCCTTCAGCTTGAATTAATTAAAATAAAGCTAGTAATTTAGCCAATATTTCGATACGGAAATTAAATATATATATATATTTTTTAATTATTCTAGAGGTGATACTTTTTTTAAATCGTAAAATCTCCCAATATATTATATAGCGTTTTAATATCGATTGACGTGTACATTAATTAGACATATGCAACTTCCCTCACGATATTTTCCTTCACCGCACGATACACGCGTTCTGTCCACTGGACCATCTCGGCTCATATAATACTCACGTATTTTAAATTGTTATATTTTTTTCGCCACAGACTTCGATAGCATAGGTGTCTTATCTTTAATACCTATTTGATATTTTAAAGGCAAGTTTAAAACATGGAACATACCAGGCATGCTGCCAGACACAATTTAAGTTTTATACACACTCATATTCAACTGCTTTTTGTTTTTTAAATACTTTATCACGAGTAAATACGTTAGAAGGATAGTTCAATTATATTTTTATATTAAAACGAGTCGCTTACCACAGCTGATAGTTTATGTAAATATGTCAATTGCATGATAGGCGCAGGGCATTATCATATAATGGATTGATTAATGTTAAAGGTCGACTGAGCCCGGGCGATATTCAAATTTATCATCTGATACTTATAAGCACTACTGTATTACTGATTTATATCTCATTAAACGTACGTGCTCGTATCGTGAGCATCCATTTCGTATTTGATTTTAATCATCTTTTAATTCGGCTTATACGCTCAGCCGTATGAATTTATTTTCACTTAAGGACTGTTACATATACGATAACTGCAACTAAAGGATTTCACAGAAGTTTGGTCACAGGTAAGGTGTATCTTAACCTTAAATGTATTAGTTGGCATGACAGCCGTCCGTAACTTTTCGCGTCTTTTTTGTAAGTTTAGGATGTTGTCTATAAATATTGGTGTTAGTGACAATTTTATATCTAAGAGTACGCAAAGTTAGTTCACTTCTCTACATCTGAATATATCAGAAACTAATGAACGGATTTTCATAAGGTTTTCACTAATAGTCAGGATAGTAAATGAGCAAGATATATACGTACTTATTAGAGTTTTTGCGTAATTCGGCTGATATATGACGATGAGAGTGATATGTTTACTCGTTACCATTTTATGTAGACTCCTATTCTCCCCGCGCAATAACGAGACAAGTTACTGGTAAGTAACATAGTTTTTATACATTTATCTAACTTTTAATTCAGATATGTGTATAACCGTGATTGGTTTAAACGAAATAATTATTTCCTATCAGAGATTATGCTTTGATGATACTAATACGGCTGTAGGTAGCTTAATCGAAATCGATCGCTCGGATATTGAAAAATAACTTATGATTAAATTCATTGAAGAAAATAAAAAATTAAATTGTAATCAAATGAAAATTGAACGTAGTATATTAACTTTTTAATAGGTTTTTGATTGAAAATTTATATTTGATCTTGACAAACGAAATTCGTACTCCGAGTAATCTAAACCCGTGATGGCTTCAGTCTCTTGTTATTTCGTTGTTTAATTTAAATATGTAAATTTTATTAGGCATAATACAGGCTGAGGACTCTTGAATTGCAAATGAATGTGACATTACATTTTATAGGCTGGTAGCCAATTCGCCGGGCCGTTTCCTTGGCAAATTTTCACTTAGAAATACCCTCTATTTTAGTAGCGTTTTATTGGTTACATTTAGGTAAAATAACAAGATGTTTACGTTCACGTCGGGTTCTATTTAGATTTTATAAAAGATTTCTTAAAAATAAGTTATTTTTATATTTGTTCTTTCTCTTAATGAAGCTGTTTTTTCATTAGAATGGATTACAACGATCTAATATTAGTTATCAGATTTATTTTATACTTCTATACTCATTTTTAAACATTATTTTCCTTAATTATATATGTGTATATATATATACAATAAACCAAATTATCATTATAATCAACGTTTATTTCTTATATATATAAGAAATACTTTATTAATCTGTGCTATATTCTTTCTCTCTATCGATATATAGACTCTCAGTGGTTACCACATGCATACTTCTTTTTCTGTCCTTGTCGCTCGTCTCTAAAGCTCATTTCCCGATCACATAGTCCTCGATAATCCTGTCAAAAAATCTTTAATATCTCTCTAAAGTATAACATCACATGCTTGCTATTTCATTTAAATATATTTAGTTAATTTTATTTTCAATATTATATTCAAAAGTGCCAGGAGAGATTATAGCAATGATTTAAAATAATTTCAATAATTTCGAACTGTTCTTATAGATTCTCGCATGGATATCGTACAAGAAAAAAAGAATCGTAAATTTGATTCCTGGACCTATTTTTTTGAAGGTACATATTAAATTAATAATATATTTATTTAAATTTAGCAATTAATAACTCGCAATCATTGTGCAATATGGTTTGAAAGCTTTGAAGCCGCAGTATCTCAACGGTAGACGGGTCAAGGGAATTGAAATCGTGGGTTTATTTCGGATCCGTTTGGGCTGTTCCTTTACATCATTCTATATAATTATTAAACAATAAATAGGTACCTCGCTGAAATAATACGTTGCCAATATTCATAACTATTCATTATTAACGTATAACATTTTTTCAGTGGCAAATTGAGAAAACCTAAATTTTATCTCACAAGGCATGTTGATTGTTGATAAAGGATAATGTATATTTGAGTTAAAGCTGGGTTTAGTGCGGACGTGAAATCTAGACGAGAACGACCTAAGCTGTAAAAGGAATGAATGATTTTATAATATCCATTATCTGTCTAGCCATTTCCGTTTTATGTCATCATTTAAATAAGGAAAGCCTTCGGGTAACATATTTATTGTCTGAAACGGTTATAGTCTGGACAAGCGACCCGCTCCGACTTCGCACGGGTCAGTTTAATAATGAAGTACTTATCTATAGTACTCAGAAATAATGTAGCTTTTTACCAGAAAAAAATAAAAAAAAGATCATCTGTTCTGAAGATATATTTACAATAATAAAATAAAAAAAATACTTTTAAATGTTTTCTGTAAAAATACAACATATATGATCTCTGAATAACTGATGTGTCAGATGGAATATGTCGGCAATTATGTTGAACGTCAAACATGTATTTATGTACTTGTTGTTTATTTTTTAATCAAACAATTAATAATCAGAAACATATTTTAATTTTTATATTGTCAAATTATACTCTGTATTAAAGATTTAATAATTTTGTTTTGTTCGCTTTATTTTTTTTATTTATTACATCTTTAATTTTTATAGTAGTACATAGTCACATCAAACCTGGTGACTGGTTTTATTGCGAGATAAATAATTGTGTCTCGTAACTTAGTGTTTACATGCTAAATAGAGTTATATATTACTTATATTAACCTAAACGAGACTCACATACATACAAAAACTAAACAACTAACCTTTTATATATTCTTATTGTCTATTGACATACTATATAATAATTGTAATCTATTATATTCCCAACCTAATTTAAAATTTCAAAAATCTTTATTCAATATTGAACTGTTTACATTTGCTTATTGATGGTCAAAAATCTACCACGGGTTCGGAATTTAACACCTCGGACCTGAGAAGAACCGGCGAAAGAAACTAATAAAAACAGCGGGATATTTTATTTTTTTGTTTTTTTTTCTTTTACCATTTTGCATGTACAATAATAATAATATAATATAATAATATGTATGTAATATGGTAATATTTCTAACCTTTTTATTTTATTAATATAATATTTAATTATAAAATTCAATCAAATATATCTCCGGTCTGATCTGTCATTGTTTCGGTGTGTAGATTCTACCGAGAAGAACCGACAAGAAAATTATGAACTACTCATTTCCTTTTAAAGTAACTCCAACATTATAAATTATATGCTGCGTGGAAAACGACAAATATTCATCTTACATTAGAATTAGAAAAACGCACTATGTTAATGGTATTAAGAATAAAAAGTAAAGCGTATAAAAGCATTCATGCTCATTACTTAGCGCCGCATTCTAAGCATACCGTTATATTGTATTCGAACACAAGGTTTGATAAAGTTTTGTAGTTTACTTCTAAAGCACTACACTCCAAAGTTCTCAGCGGCTCTTGTTCGATCTGTAGTATTCCTAAGCCGTACAAAATGCTTAGCTACTTGAACACTCGAATTTCCATCGTACCTGCTTTGCCTTATAACTAAATCCGTAAGAAAATTGAGCAACAGCTGAGAAATCTTAGTACTGCCAATAGAATTGCTAGCATTTTATTGCTTAAACCATAATTCTTAGTTCTATACGCTGTTAAACTAGTGTTTTTTTATGTACAATGATTGAATAGAAATTACAAGACTAAGTTCTTTTCGAAATTAATTTAAGTTTTCGTATATAGTAGAAACTTTGGAATAATAATTGTATTTCGTTTTAAAAAAAATACAAAACTTATATGAAATAACGTATCAGCTCCACGATGGATCAGTGGCTAGAATATTTCATCCTAACTTAAAATAGGGGATTCAAATCCGTGTAAGCATCTCTGAATTTTTGTGCTTGATTTGTGTTTAAAGTTAATTAGACGAAATAGCTGTCTTAAAGTTGACGAAAACACATGCAGGTGTCCGTCGGAAGAAACTCTACCACATGTGCTATCAACGCTTACTGGAACAGCATGTTGGAATGAATTCCAAATATTGTAGTTAAGTTAAAAGCCGACCTTTGTCCAGTTAATATCCCACTGCTTTAGATGCCATTTGCGACACAACAATATTCGAAGCCTAACCGCTTGAATGACGTTGTACCATTAAGTCAAATCTTCACTTGCCGGTTGGAATGACTTGATTTGATACTTCTATACAATTTATGACTCCATTCACACATAAATATTTATTTATAATTTATGCAACCTTTTTGGAGCAAGTTATTCAATTCAGTTATAAAATCCATAAGATATTTTTACAGTTGCTACATAATAAAATAAAAACACATATAGATATATAAGACAAGGCACATACATTATTTAAAAAAATATTAACTGGCTGTAAATGTATTACAGCTAATGCCTTCTATTGAGTAGCATATATCACCATGCTGCTCCAATGCAGGTTGAAATTAGGCACACGCATTTTCCTCCACTGCCAAGAGAGATAAATTATTATCGCAATGATAGCTCATAAAAATGCAGTGCAGTTGGATTTAAATCCGCAATCATCGGTTAAGATGCACGCGTTCTGACCACTGGGCCGTCTTGGTTCCGTTGTCACTTGAAACATAAAAAAAATAGAACAAATACTTTGTTGATAAACAGGCAACATGTTGCAAGATTACTTGTAATTACATGACGATTCAAGGTATGGTTTTGATAGATTTTGGTATACGTATTTGTTTGAGATTAATTGACTTCGGCGCCGTTTGACCGATCACCATGAAAATTGAGGCATATATATCCTTTTTTATATTGGGTTTTTATGCTGCCAGCCTAGCAGTAAGTCTTTTTGACAGTAACTCGACACTAGATGGCACTACAGCACTATATATTCAATAACATTCAACCGTTCCTCTGGTTATAAAAAAGGCGAGACATTCTGCCAGATTATTATTTACAATAATATTTCAATTAGATATGTATCGAAATTAATCTTATTTAACAATCAAATGAGTTTATTTAAGGTTAGTCTAAAATGGTATGGGAACAGAGACTATTTTCAATACGAGTTCTGCTTCCAACGAAAGCGGGTCTTGTATTCGCACATTTTATTAACAATTCTCTCAGCAGTAAAACACGATCATCTCCACAAAGACCGCTTAATGGTTTTCTGGTGCGCAGCCCTAAAATAGCTTTTAGTGCTAAATTAACTGCTTCTTCGTAACATTTGTCGATAATAGTTTATTAGTTTGGTAAGTGAACCTCAAGTTATAATTTAAAATACCATCGGTTTGTGTGGTCAAGTAGTATTTAGTTATTCAATAACAAAAGTATAAGCCATTTTCGAAAATTTTATTGTTAATTTTTGAATACATACTAGATACAGTATTCCCACCGAAGGAGGATTCAAGATAAAAATATATACATATATATTATCTGCTTTACAACGCACTTCAAACAGTTCTTAATGTATCTTGATTTATCATGCAACATATTCACTTTAGTTTTACTTTCTTAATAAATAACTTTTTCTTCCGATGATAATTTAGACGGCATTCAAAATGTCATCGGATTAAATATAAAAAATAAGACAGACAGAGCGCGTGAAATATTATAAAATTGTATTCGCTTTTGTTTCTTTACTATAGTAAATTCCCGGTAGTAGTATACAATTATCACTTTTGGCGTCTTAACAAAGGACGCGTCGTTTCGCGCTACCGGGAATTTTGTTTAATAATCTGTGCAAAATATCAATCTTTCCCAAAACATTATAAATATCACAGATAATTTTAGATATCGACCGTTATTCAATGTTAATGTGTTTATTTATCTTAGACTATACGTAGGGTATGTTTTTCAGCGGAAAGAAATTTAATATTCTGATATAAAAAAGCTGCAGCTTATACTAATAAAATTATGCGTTCTATCTCGCATTCTCGAACACTTATATTAAATTCCGTAAAAATATTTGTAGAGCACATGTGCACCGCAAAAACTATTATTCCTAACGAACGTAAACGCGGGGTGCATAGAAAAAACACTTATTATCTTATCGCTGTGATGGATGATGATATTATAATAATAGAGGGATATTCGAATCACTTGTGGTGCTAAAACACGGGTAACAAATTAAAGCGGTTATTATATTGTTGTAATTCATATGAATCATTGTGTGCTTTTTAATTTGTTTGTTTAATTATGATTTACGGTTTATTATCTTTAATCTCGTCGAAAATAAATAACGTTGTTTGATAGTAAAGTTTTAGGTTAGGAATATTTAAATCAGTAATTATTTTTTTTGTTGCAATAATTAATAAAAAAAAAATAATTAAACAGCACTTTATATTAGTTTACAATTAGGAATATAATAAGCGACTATCATCATCTTCAGTAGAATTACAATAGATTCAAATCTACGTTTAAGTATAAACAATTTAGACGCTGCATTGATTTCGATACATTCATTTATTGGCACCTTCTACCCGAGGGACAAACAAACAGGCAATTTAATTTTTAAATGTTTTTACGTATAATATATATACGTGTAATATAATACGTGAAAATTAATCTATCATTATTTGTTTAATTTAATCTGTGGCAATTAAAAGGATTTTCTTTTTTTAAACTGATATGCATGATAGTACCGTTTCATTTCATCGGCAATGCATCATATCTTATGTAATAAACTAAAATTTCTCCCCTAACTATTCAGAAACGTAGCAAAACTTCTTAAATAACATGTCGAGAATTTTTGTAATAAACGTTAAATAACACGGAATTGATTGCAATTATGCCACCAAAGGCAATGTTGCATGATTTTTTACCCTCCTGGTCGACACGTAAAGAGAGGGTGCCGAGGGGAATAAATGTGCTGATATCACGATTCGAATAATGTATAGGATAAATTTTACTAAGCTTTTGCTAAGGTATTTTTGCATATTATTTTTATAAAAAGGGGAATCTTAAGCACGTCTCGGGCGAGCTCAAGAAGCGTTTCAATGTAAATATTTTTAAGCATCCGACTATTAAAGAGACTTGTATAAATGTTATATTATTTTACTTAATGTTTTCATAAATCAGAATAAAAATAATTTTACGTGATAAGTTTCGAATAAATATGGTTAATCATCTATCTTTTAATAACTATTATATGATCTTTATCATTTACTTATGTTTGTTACCTTATAAAATAATAAGACGTTATTATCATATGACAAAATCATCAATAGTTTTTTTTTCCTTAATTAACTTAAAAAGAAAGACACATAAATTTTGTAAATTTAAAATGAGAAAAAATTGAAATGTTTTTAAAAAATACTATAAAGATATATAAAACTTATAAGTTTGGTTTAATTTACAAAATGTAGGTGTAAACAGCTAAAATATAGATACTGGATTTATTTAAAAGTGTAATACATCAAGCACATTTAACGTTTTTAATTCTAAGAATTTAAAGTTTTTATGTATAATACAAAATAAACCAAAACTTTTCATGGTGTCATACAAAAAGTCAGTAAAGAGAATTTAATGGAATTGGCTGCGGTTTGAGCCGCGCGGGGACGAAAAACAAACAGGAGGTATTAAGCTGACGCCGCCATTAACGATTTCCCCCAAACTTATAAAGAACAAGAATTGTGTTGAAAGGACGTCTTAATATACAATCGGGAATGGCAATCTTGGGGCGACGACGGAATAGCATAACAAATTATTGTTGGCGGACGGTCAAGGGCCCTTTACGAGGCGCTTCCCAACGTTGATGATGATTTAGATGCAAGGACTATCGGAGGATGTGAGCTGATACCGCGGGAAATAACCGCCCCGTAACCATAGAAACGATATAGGGTAGACCCCAACTCCCCCGACACTGTCTAGTTCACGGACACTTATTATCGTTATCGTAATAAATTGGTCTGGAATGCGTGCAATAACTTCAAGCGAAATCGCAATAAAATTCTGATGTGGAATTTCGTTATGATAAAAATGGATTTATTACTTTTTTGCCTCGTTTGAATACGTGTTCCAATTTTTATGCGGCAGTAAAAATTACTGATATTTATATTATATCATGTTATTATTATTTTAGTTTTCTTAATAAATATATTTTACGTGGAAAATGAATAATTTAAAAAAATATGTATCTTTCATTTATACTACATGCCTACATAACAATACAAACCGTGGGAGACCCGATTTTATTACGCGGCGACTGATGATGATATATCGACGTCGGCGTCTGTGTTGATCGTCACTTACCCTACCCTTATCACATACCATGTAATTTCGGATTCATTGCCCTCCGGCACCCGTCTACTGAGCCGAGATCTTTTATTAAAAGTACAATATTCGATTTATTTGAAATAAAATACTTTCAGATATTACAATATTTTTTTTTGTTACAGGCACTACATGGCGACTAGAGGATGAGCCATGGAATCACGAAGTGCGCCGCCAAGCCCCGACGAATCAGGGGAGGCGGTGTTCGACTCACGGTGTGGACGATACCCTCACCAGCCTTCCCTACAGAGGGCCTTTGCAAGCTGTCGCGAGACCGGTCGACCTCGACCCCATCATCGTCATGCAGCATCCGAGCCAGCACGACCAGACGATCGTGTTCTTACCACAGCCGAAGTACACGACTATCCCTCATCAGAGTCAGGCATCGCTGCCGATTGTCCCCATCCACATTCGAGCAACGCCGACGACAGTCCGTGCTACGATCGATCAGATTACGAAGGAAATTCTAATTACAGTCTAAGGCACAACTTTCATCACACCATCGATTGCAGTAAACATAGATCTGAATTAAATTGTAGTCATACTCCAGATTACAGCCACGATGATTCGGATTGTGATAGAGGACATTCTCGTTCTCAAACATCTCGGCGACCACACCGAAAACATAGAAGAGAAGACGGAGATGAGGCACAATCTCTTGATGAACGTTGTGCCCGTGATCTTGATGAAATATTACCCGCAAGGCTTGCTGCAGTAAATCTATCAAGAGACCAGCCACCACAATCTTGGAACCGAAGTAATATTGCAGCTACAATGGAGCGGTTCGAACCCGTCGATTACTCGTATGCCTATTACGACCATCATTTATCAATGCCTTCATCGTCAAGGAAAGCAAATCGTCAACGCGGACGGGGTGGAGTCCCACGGGATCGATCCGCTCGACACAATTTTGTAACAAGATATGGCACTGAAGAAAACATTTACGAGGAAATAACAGATGGTTCTAGAACATGTCCGAAACATCGATATGTACCTCGGCAATCTTTAGTTTCACTTGATAGGAGCGTTGTTGAAGAGGAAGTACGCCGAGTAGAGTCAAGACATAAACGAATTTTGGGAGAATTGAATCTTAGTGTAGAAGCGATGTTAATGCCAGAGTGTGAATCACCTGATTCCGAAGTGGCAGAAGACCGTGATAATATAGAAGAATTATTAAGAGTTGGGCCCACAGATGAGTTATTATCACCCGCTAGCTGTAACCCCCCCGATTTGGATAGTGGTTTTAGTGGAAGCAGTAGTGGAGCAAGCTATGTCGGTAGCTTAAGAAGAAAACCTACAGGTTCAGTACCGCATCTGCCTGCAGTAGCTTATGGGACGCGAGGTGCTGGCGTTCGAATTTTAGGTGCGGATGAATGTAACTTGCGCTGTCCTAGAGATGGTGCATCGCCAAGAAGCTCTAGTTGTGGAGATGCAAAATCCAGTGGCTTTTGGAATAAAAAGGCTTGGAGAAAAATATCTGGATTCTCGAGCTCCAGTAGTATAAACAAAGCTGGCTTGACAGGTGAGTTTTTTTTTTTATAAATTCTCCAGTTTCATCTCATATTTATTTTGTACCTTTTATTTTTAACTATAATTTAGTCAGCCTTTTTTTGTTTTTTGTTTTTGATTATTTTTATGTTTTACATATTAGTACATCAATTTGTTTATAAATTTGATAATCACTATCGCGCACCATTACAAGAAAATAATTCTGAATTTAGCTCAAAAAGACACATAATGAAAAAAAAATACGAACTCGGAAATTTTTAATTACATAATAAATTGACACGAAAGCAATATTTTTTTCATAAACGTACATGTATAAACGCAAACGAAAGTCCAATTTTATAATAGAATCCACTTTTCGTCCGCCATAGGCACTTTCTAGATGGACGCGCTAGGTGTTTGTTGTTTTCGTTTGTTTGTTTTGTTAACGGTGCGGCATTTCATTGCAGGTCTGCTCGTTAGGTACACTTTCCGACGTAAGTCCGGCTCGCAAGGTACTCAGGGCAAGCGGCGTGCCGAGCCCGTCAAATGCGATGCGTGCCTCTCACAACGATGTTAGCCGCTATTATGGTAAGGGCCTAAAACAGTAACGCCAGTTAATTCGTTAGCAAAAAACCTTTATGATCATTGGACTTTATCATACAATATATTTTAGATACAGACTCAAAATAGGTGACGATTTTGTTTTTTTTTTTATTTTTTTTTATTTTGAAAACATTAGCAATAAGTAAAAGCGCGTCCATTATTAATTTTTTTACGTTTTTTTTTTTATATTTCTTTTTTTTCATCCTCATAAGTTATGGCACCTCCTTTTCTATGACATCTAATTTCTTAACTTGTTTGAATTTTCATAAAAATAAATCTAAAGCTCCAAGTTAGTAACGAGCAGCGTTGCGGTTGTGTCAGAAACGATTAATAAAGTCGATACAAAGTTCTCTCATTAAGGTATCGCAGATATTACTTTTGCTAACTTCGACTTAAGATAAGTATTGTTCCGCAAGAACCGAGACAATAGCATGCGCTTCCACTTAATTAAGTTTCGTCGGTGCTACGAAGAAACAAAACTTTGTTAGATTAGCTGTTCACGACGATTCTTTAGTATCGTTTATGTCGATCGATCACAAAATAAATACAACTCGTATTCAAGTGTTTCATTTAAAATATCTTGGTTACAGATGAAGCATGTAGGCCAAGCAGAGCTAAATCCAGAACAGCTACTATACCATACAGGTTATTTTTAATATTTAAAAAAATGCTGACATTCCATAAAACGTAATGCATGCTTCGAATATTTGACTCCTTAAATAAAAATGTAATATTCAAGAAATTGGAACGTTTCGTTAATTTTTTGTTTTTATTTTGTTTCAGTTACTCCAACGGAAAACTGGTGGTGCCGTTGGATTCCCTAGCACAGAGCTGAGGGGCCGAACCCCCTTGCAATTCCCGCCTCAAATTCCTGCGAAGGACTTCTAAGTACTAAATGACAACAATGAAAGCCAACTACAAAGTTACTTGAAGTATACACGTATTACATGTTAACTCTACATTGACTGCGGGCGAAGTGACGGTTCACGATTCTATGCCTTCGATGTTTGTGGTGTCACGAAGAGCTTGTACTAATTCCACCGACATATAAGGCATCAGCTCTCGTTATTTATCAAGATTTGTATCGTTCGTTAAGTCAGTTGCATTTAAAATATTTAAAAATGCATTGCTCTTCAACAAGTTTAGGTTACGTGACGTGACGTGACGTGAGTTGTATATTGTCAAGAGAAAATTTATATCAATGACAACATTCCAAATGATGATTGCGACCAGTGGTACCAAATTTGGACCACACAGTGAGTCTATAAGACGCGCTGCTTAGGCTTCTCTTTACTTTTTGTACTGTAAAATTGTTGTAAATATAGCAATCAATGACGATTAGAAAAAGGGGCGTATACGTTGACGTGATAGAAGAGCCTAATTAATATTTTCTATTGTTAAGATAACAGTTTCATAGAAACATACTACGTTGTTGTTACTTATCAATTTTTAGTAGATATTAGGTACAAAAAGGCTGACACGATTTAAACCGATTTTATACATGTATTATAACTCAATAGCATTTTCTTTTTTTTTTAATATTTATCAACGCTTAATAAAACAATTATTGTTAGTGTCAGTTTTATATATATTGTATTTCAATTTTGACACAGATTAAAAATATCTTCCCAATTGTGAGGACAATATAATTTTATCGTTGTCGTTATAAATGTATGTAAACCAAGGTCCAATATTTTATTTATACAAATATTTCATTCTTGTAAAATGTTTTTTTTTTTTATCGAGACCGTTAATTTCGTGTAATGACTGTTAATAATTGTTAGTGTGTAATTGTAAATTATGTAAATAAATATAAAAAAATGGTGCACTCAATTCACATCATATATACTTGTATATATAACGTTAAATACGGTGTGTCGCAATTGTGTTAGATATTTATATGCGATAAATGTAGGTTACAGATGCGTATTAAGAAAATAATAGCTGCCAGCCTTTTAATAGTTATATTGGTGTGACTATATTCGAAATGTTACTATCAAACTTGTCAGATAACATTTTTTATAATCGTTGATAAAATCTTTCCTTAAAAGTTCCAATTTTTTTTCTCTACTTTTGCCTACGTGTAGTTATTTATTACGATGTGATCTTTTCAATTCACTGTCAAAGCTTTCTTATTAACACTTCAACAGTTGTATTCATATAAAATATTCAATCTAAGCCAATATGTAAAATATTACGAGACTTATTGCACGTACGACGTAATTCATAACGGATGAAATCCCAAAGAACTCTATATTTCGTTTCAAATCAAAGTCTGCCCTTATAGGGTCTTATAACCGATTCACATAATTCGAGCTTAGTAAGACACACATTAATTGTTGTTCAACCAAACAATAACTTTTTTTTTATATTTGTATTTAATTTTCATCCGCCTTAGAACGGTCACTTTTAAAAGAAATCTTATTTATTAAATACATACATATTCATTGTTTCAACTTGAGTAAGTCCGTTTTAAATGTACGAATTGTTTTAAATTTAAAAGACCGAATAAAATCGCCTCGTGTGAGTGCGGTATCACAATTACTATATAAACAATTTTGTTTTATTTATATTAATCCAGATCAATAAAAATAACTGTATTCTGATTTTTATATCAAAAATACACTGACAAGTTTTAATTCATATTATTATTGATAATATCATTTATAATATAATAATATTAATGACATTTCATCTTCAGACGAACGACGTATTCTTACAAAACAAAGTCAAATCTGATTTCAATTCATAATATTATACGGAATTTTATCTTTAAATTAAAGAGATAGAGAATTTCTCAGAAAGTATAAAAGCATTGTTATTAGAACGAGATAAATATATGTTTCTTAATCCATCCTTGAAAATCGAAAGTAATCGTTGTTGCGTAAGATATTTTTGAGTATATAAGTGTCTTGGGATAGGACGTTAATAATGAAACCGGCATATAATTTGCAAATGTCAATAAAAGAAAATATTAATGTGTACGGCCATTTTACGAAATAAGTGATAAAACATAAAGATCGACTATCTTGAAGATAGATATATATATAATAATGAATACTGGAAAAGACAAAATACAGCGTCCAAATATCTTAATGTTTGTAATTTGTCACGGACCTTTTAAATAACTGTAAATATTTCTATGTATTAAAACACTGTTCTTAATCAGCGAGGTATTATTTTATATGTTTGTCGTAATCAACTCGACTGATTGATCTTAAATAATCAATGTTACACAATTTCTTTAACTGTCTGTAATTTAGTGATCGTGTTCAAGTCAAAAGAGATTTTTATTAAATAAACTTTAAAATGTCATTTCGTTTTATTATTCTTATACTTAACAGTAACCAAAATGTACGCGCGAGAGAAAAGTGGACTGAAGTTTTGGTGAAAAAGGGGTTGTTACCTCAAAACTTTGCTCTGACTTGTGAAGACACATTCTTCTTGAGAGCGCTCTCTTGGTCTTCATACACTCGAAGAACACAGCCAAAGGGATGGGTGATATTATAGGAGAAGGATAAGTCCGTTACACAAGCTAATTTTAAAAGCGCGGCGCACTCACAAAAAATACGTTACCGCGGCTCACACCAAAAGGGAAGAGAAAAATTGCGCAGATTTGAGTCTACAACCTTTGGATTAAAACCGACTTTTTTTTATCCGCTGGCACATTGAGTAAATCACGAGGACTTGGCGGACTTAGAGAATATTACATAGTAATTATATGTGATAATCTCAAATATTAGTACATCGATGGATGGTTAGAACACGTGCATCCAAACAGATGATTGCGCGTTCAAACCCACGCAAGCACCACTGAATTTTCATGTGCTTAATTTGTGATTATAAATCATCTCATGCTCTATGGTTAAAGAAAACATCGTAAGGAAACCTGCATATGTCCAATTTCAATGAAATTCTGCCACAAGTGTATCAACCACATTGGAGCGGCGTAATGGTGTAAGCTCCAAGCCATATTTTAAAACGGTGATCAGGCCTTAGCCTAACACTATTTTTATAATTCTGTATTCTGAAATTTTAGGTAATTATTATTAGTTAAATCATCAAAAATTGAGATTTGTCTTTAGATTAAATTTTTAACATATTTTCCTATACCTAGTTCTTATCTAAAACAAAATCTAAGTTACCATTTTTTTGGTTTTTTAAGGTTCGGTATAAATCATATTATATATAAACATATATATCTACCCATGTATATATACACACAAAAGTATATTAACTTTTGTCTGATGCATGTTTTCCAAAACGATAGTCTTTAAATTTCTATTCTATACGAATAAAAATTTAAAGACGAAAAAGTAACAACGAAAGTAATTTAAGAATATAGTACAAAGTTAATTATTATACAAATATAATTTAATTATAATACTACTAATATGCTTGTATGTGTTTATACAAAAAAATATATATCTTAACGCTTACATTAATAAATATTAACTTATACAAAAAATTTAGAAAGTCGAAAAGCTTTTAACCATCTCACACAATAGCTCATTCAATAAGTAGGTTATGAGGGACTAAAGTTGAATATTCATTTATCAAATAAAACGGAAGCCGAGTGTTCGTGACGGACAATCTAAAGGAGCCGGCTGAAGCTGCTATCAAATGCTCGTTGGAATCATTATCCATAACAACATTAAGAATTGTAAGTACATGATTTATATTACTATCATTATGTATTATCACAAAACATGGATTTATTTTACAACACATATATTAATCAAATTCATATTCATATTAGTTTAATTCGCTTGATGTAAAGCTTGGATGCAGTCTTAAGGAAAATTTAAAAAGAAAACTTAACTTATTTTATTAGCAAGATAAACCATTTAAAAAGTAAATAAATATAACTTCCACGTTTGGTTATATAGGACGTATGTACATACATAATCTACTAATGAACGAAATTTGTTAGGCCCGCGGCTTCTTTAACAAAAGGATTATCTAACAACCTTATTCTCCTCAGAGCAATATCTTGCTTGGTTTTTTTTTACTAAGGACTCATTTAATATTATTGTTACACTTTTATGATGTTCTTCTGATCTTCTGACGGTAACCATTCTAGCAGCACAATAACTGCACAGGTCATAATGATAATGCACATGTGAGCTTAAATATGAATACATTCGCTATTCCAATTTCTAATTTGTTACAAATATCAAAGATCTTTCTCATCAGAAATCTTTCTCAAAATCCTTTGGGACCGCAAATCCGTCAAAATCGGAATTAGTTGAGACGCTCGACTCCGTCTATTGCCAGGTTTATTTGCCCGAACCGAGGTTAGATCTTAGAATAGCAACTAGACCTTCGAAGCATTATTTTTATAATCAACTAATTCTATTATGTACATTTATTATTTTGTAAACATTTATCTGATTCGCCCTCCACGTATCTTACATTGATGGTGACATGCCAGAAACCTTCACACAAGTGTCAACAACAACTGTACAAAGTTTCAACTAATGGGACGTATGGCTTAGAAACGCATATGCCGTTACCCAGAAACATTCCTCTTTATACACAGATATGTTATATAAATGGTTGTTATGTACACGATATTAAACATTTAAGGTTAAATGTTACCTTGAGTTAACAATATACTGTATTAAAGTTTATTCAAAAGTTTTTTAGGTATTTCGAAAGCCATCACAGGTTTTATTTTGGTTTCATTTCGTTGTAAACTGCAAGTCATTCACCTACATTTGGAGCCAAAATTATGAAAACTTTTTTAAATGAAATTTTTAATGTCAAATAGTACACATAATCAGTTCGAATTGAAGTTTGTTAATAACAATTTACTTTTATTTTGTTAACGTTTTTCAAATTTTTTTTTCTTATACGGCCGTAGTACCTCTCTAAGCAGCCAGTAACTTTTTTCCGCTCTCTAAAATGATTCTTAGTTAAATCGTAACAATTTAGTAAATTGCAATCAAGAATCCTCTTTATTTTCAAAATTCGACCATAACCGATCTTTTATGTGCAGCTATCGGCTTACGCTATTAATGTATAAAAATTTAAATATAAGATGTACTTAATATTGGCTTCTAAGCTTTCAATAAAAAGTAAATAAGAAAAAAAAATATATAGGGTAATATTCATTCATTGGTTTTTATTATATTAATTTTAGAAATAAATGATTAAAATCTTATTTAAAATATGATTTCATCACCGACCTTAACATTTTGGTTTTAAGCGTCCCAAAAAATATCACAATGCTCTGAATGAGTATAAAATTTCTCCCTCGCGAGGGGAGGCTCAGAATGGTCTTTGTATATCTAAATGGGTTAATTGTTTAATTGCCAATAAAAAAAAAACTCATTCAAGCCCGACTTCGGTGAACAGCTGCTTATATACTAACAAGAAACAAAGGAATATTTTCATACATATCTCATAGTACTCAAATTGGCTTTCCTCTCTTATTTGCACCGTAGTGTATTTAGTTTTTAATGAATACAAATTATTATATTAATAAATAAACAATTTTTGACTTTTCACGCCTATATTACAGTACATATGCGTTATATTGTCAATAGTAACTCCAGTTTATGATATGTTGATCAAAACCAGAATAGTTAATTTAATTGCTTTAAACTGTATTGTTATTGGTTAGTTGCAGCCGATGACGCAATAAGCAATCAATGAGCGTTCGGTATTTAGCTAGAATAAGTAAATTTGAGCTAGCTCATAATTTCAGAAACTAGTGAGTTTAGTTCATGGTAAAATTATTTTCTTCAATAACGCCTTCAATCGATCGTCCATGTAAGAAAAAATAATATCAATTGTTACATGGTTGTACAATAATTATAAGCCAGTTAAGACAGACTACTTGAATACTTTTGAATTCCATAAATCTATATTTATATTATAAAGGCGGGGAGAGTGTACATGGTTGAACGCGCTAAACTTAGAAACTACTAGAACGATTTAAAAAAAAACCTACCGGCCGGCCTAGTGCTGGTTGGTCTCGCGCACGAAGGGTTCCATACCATTTCTTTTGTATGGAAGCCCCTGAAATAATTATTTTATCCTAGTATTTGTTGTAATAGCGGCAACAGATATACATCATCTGTGAAAATTTCATCCGTCTAACTATCGAGGTTCGTGAGAAACGGCCTGGTGACAGACGGACAGACAGACAGACAGACGATTTACCCTTTCGGTACGCAACTCCAAAAACTAATACAGACCATATAATGATTAGTAACAATTATCTTGTTATTTAACTGATTAGAATGTGTGGAACTTGTTTGTATTAACCCACTTTAGGACGAAATAGCTCAAAATATAGTATTCATATAAAATAACTTAATAATAAAAAATAAAAAATTTACTACTCTTATTACGAAACATAATTCACATTTTTATTTAATTATGTTGATAAGAATATATAATTTACAACATTTATTGTTTCTTTAATAAAAAACGTTTAATATAACCACGCAAGTTATAAAAATTCAATTGGATTAATGTAAATATAAAATACATATCATTTCTGTCGGCTAAAGCTTATTTATCACTGACACTCACAAAGGAAATTCCTACACAGGGATCGTTTAATCTGGTATTCGTTGCCAGACCGGCTGTTTCTATGTCCACCAAATTAATACCAATATACAGTACGGATTGTAATTTGTAACATTCCTTTTTACACAGTAAACGAAAATATCCAGATTTGTCATTTATTTTATAATTAGTTTTCGCGGGGATCTTAAAAGCCGAACGTATAATTGTGATATTTATACTTTACGATTGTAATTCATTTCGTGATCGGCAGTGATGGATATCGCGAGGAAACCTTCATTTGACCGCATTGCTCCTAATATTGTCATGTTATTGATTCTTATAAAACAAATAGGATAATATGCTGATAACAGTTCATTATACTGTTAAAAAATATTTAGCTTATTAGTTAGAATTTTGTTGTTCTGAATAAACATTTTCTTTTCTTTACTCATATACACTTTCTTAATACTCCTTTGAGTCTACCCTCCTGATTATATTGATAGGCTTATCAATAATAACTTTTGAAATATGTTAAAACCATCTTGAGTATGATGTAATGAGACTAAAATAGAAACGTACATTTTTTTTAAAAAGAGTGTTTGTAGTAAAAAGCTAATCAACAATCTAAAATTTAGAGCGTATCAATGGTCAAAAACAATCGCTGCTGATTGTACCCGTATCTATGAATAATTTGAAATTTCTCGTACGTCGGCAAAACATGCGACCGTCGGCCAGAGCTTTGATGTTTGTAACAAATGATCGTTTTACCTATAAGCATATTGCGCTGTCGGCCATTGATTCACGTCATATTTATTTATATCTTTTTTCGTATTTTTGATTAATCATTTTCCAATCGTAGTATTTTAGCCAATGATTTTTATGTATTATTTATTGATCAAAATTAAAATAATAAAATAATTGATTCTAAAAATTACAAATATTAACTTTTATTTGAACTTATAATTGAACCAAAATTTAAATATATAATATTCTCAATACAAAATTGGTTACTTTTATAGTCAGTTTTCCTATTTAATTCGTCTTGCCTTTCTTGGGCTAAGACAAAAATAATTTAAATTAAATTTTTCCTCCATCTTTTTAAAGTCGGCTTATAAATGCTTTGTATGCAATAACATCCAATAATACCGTATAATGTGAGCCCAGAAATACAAACACTAGATATAACGATACAATTCAACCCTATGAATATTTTCTGTCTTTATAGGTGAATTCCACGATTGTCAATATTGTTCTGAAGCCACATTCTGACAACAGTGCTATTTTTTATACTATAACTATAAATGAAAAAAATAAATGCTATTATTAATTTGTAAAAAAGTAATTGTTTTATTAACGATAAATATTTATTTATTAATGATTTTAATTAGTCGTGAAAATAGAACAAAATATGTTTCTTTTGTCGAACATTTCAACGACGAAAACTTAACAATTATCCTCTACAATATAGTAACAGCACAATTTCGAATATACCTCAGTAATGGTCTGGAACAGATTGTTTTCGTCTCAAGTAACGAGTTTATCATATTGTATCACTATAAATAAACCCGTCAATGAATTAATAATAACCTCTTTAAAATTATCTTTACATAATTTTTATCGTATATCTAGGCCGACATCTAATGGTAAATCACCACGACCCATAGACATCGGTGCTGCAAGAAATATTAACTATTCCTTACATAGCTAATGTGCCAAACCTTGCGAGCTGATGATATGTTCCCTTAAAACCGAAAAACATCTTTATTAAGTATCGTTGTTTGGCGGTCGACTATGTGTGGTTTTCACATGTCAAAAATAAGTCACTGACTTTGCTGTCTCGTATCAGCCACAATATTATTCATACTGGCTTTGGTTAAGTCAATTTTAATCAATGATAACCATGTTATGGATTTATAGATGACGTCAGCTCTATATAAAGAGTGACTTGGTACTGACACTCAATCGGAGCATCGTGTCGCGAATATTGATTTAATAGTTTTTTTAATACCTGTTACTGTATTTTATGTTAAAAGATTAATTTGACATTTTTATTAATTAATTACCCACACATTTACAATTAGCATTTTTTAGCATTAGCAGGCTGTAAAATTCCCACTGCTGGGCTAAGGCCTCCTCTCCCTTTGAGGGGAAGGTTTGGAGCACATTCCACCACGCTGCTCCAATACTGGTTGGTGGAATACACATGTGGCAGAATTTCGTTGAAATTAGACACATGCAGGTTTGCTAAGGATGATTTCCTTCGCCGCCGAGCACGAGATTAATTATAAACACAAATTGGGGACATGAAAATTCAGTGGTGCTTGCCTGGGTTTGAACCCGAAATCATCGGTTAAGATGCACGCGTTCTAACCACTGGGCCATCTCGGGTTCACATTTACAATGCCTGTGATGAATTTTGATCCAGGCCATCCTGCGCCTTTATCAGAATTAATATATAATGGACTGCCTCATGAAGTTAAACAGCCGGATAAACTTAATTTGTGTTACATGAAAGCGTTGCTTTCAAGAGTCTTAGTAGCGCAAACATGCGTCAACAGGGTTATCGTACTTATCGAACGACGCTTTTGAAATTTGACCTGGATGAGTCCAAGTCTGATATCGATTACTGATGTAAAGTATGAAAAGCTATTTTTCAACATAAATATTTGGAAGATTAGCTTATGGCTCTAATGGGTGCGCTTAACCGTCGAGCAGCTGCATGCCATTCTAAGCTTAAAATTTCGTTTTCATGAATTTCCGTTATTGAAGAGGCGGCATCTGAATCGACTTTGATTATGGAATCTCTTCGAACGAATAACAAAATTGACTATATATGAACCACTCATAAATTTTTTCGTTGTATCAGCGATGTGTCAGGAAAAGACAGTAAATACATCGTGAGTAATATGCAGAAACTGTCACCAGAAGATCGACCTGATATGTTACCTTAACATTTGTTCTGACCCCGAAACAATGCATATACTGTAAATGGATGGATATATTGAAATTGAAATTCAGCTTGAGCAAGATCGTCCATAATTAGTAGATATATTCAGGCAATATTAAGAGATTTCTTTGTGTTGACCTGTAATTCCAGGCGGTCGAAGGGATCCATTTAGTCCAGGCTTATGTTGCGTGGTTGATAGAAGAAACACAACCACCCGGGCCAGTATTACTGGTATGCGAGCGTATAGAAATTTATCATCCGGACAGACTAGATGACATCGAAAGGATACATGCTTTCAAATATTTTGGGTAGGTTGAGATTACTGAGTAGACTCATATTAAATGCGAGAGAGATTATTTAGAGAGTATGTTCTGAGTTGAGTTGAGTGTTCTCAGAAATTGTCTGTTATTAATGCCCGAGGATGACGAATATCAGTCAGCCCTTGACGGTGCGGCTATATAAAGAGTGGCTTGCTACTGACACTATACTAGAGCATCGCATCTATCGTAGCGAGGTAGCGATTTTGATTGAGTTGAAAGAAGAAATCGAAATATCACCCGTGCGCCATATCAGCTACGATTCGGTATTTAATATGTCATTATTAGAAGACTGATTAAATAATTTTGTAAATAACCGTTACTGGAAGATACTTCGCCGACACATCTGCAATAACCATGATGACTTTTGATACAGACACTTCTTTCACTTTGATATATATTTTTACCTTTGTTTTTATATAAAGTAACTAGATATGATTTAGATAAATAAATATGCAAAGAGCTGAAAGAACACATCTGTTTTTATCCTAAACACTCTAATCACAGAAAAAAGAACTAAATATAAATGCTATCATTCCAATGTATGGACGAACGAATATGCGGGCATTTCTTCATTTCTTGTTTTATTATCGTTAAAATATATTGTTTGCGAACTTCCTTATCTGTGATTCGACCCTCATATAAAGAGTAACTTAATAAATAGTTTGGGGGATTGTTGGCACTCAGGATACAATTGAAGAGAAAGCGTTGTAATTATGTTTAGTGTGCAGTGTATTAAATAGTTAGTTACTGGTTTATAGCAGATCTACATAATAAATGTTGCTTAGGGAGTGCTTAATTAAACTTCTTCTTTTGAACGAAGAAGAACAAATGAGAAAGAAAAGAAGAAAGAAAGAGAGGAGAAATAAGTTCGTAACGATACTAGTTATGTAATCGCTTTGCTTTAAACGTTTAAGTACCATATTTATGCATTTGAAATAAATTAAAACATTTACTAAAACATCTTCCTGAATGAATGACTAAAAAATAAAACATCTTTTCTAAAATAAGGCTTTATAATAAAAAGGTAGGCGGCCATCTTGTAACGGCGTTCTATTTATATTAATTAATCATTACAAATAATGTATTATAATTTAAATTTCGAATTTGACTGAATTAAAAAGAAATAAAAATATTTCGAAAAATGTGCATTAAAGTCTGCGGACACAATTATTATTAAAAAAATGCCTTTTCACATTTATTTATTGTTTCGATAGTGTACTAAACGTTAAAATAACTTTTGATGTCACTATTTACAGGAAATTATCTTTAAATACAACGTTTGAATATATACAAATAGGTATATACTTTATAAAATAGATTTTTGAGAACAAGAGATCGTAGTATTAATATTTTTCGAAAGGAATATAATTTAAATAACAATAAGTAATCTCGAAATAATATGACGAAAATCCCTAAATGATGACTGCTATTAATTCTACACACAACGATACCGTAGATATTAACATAAGCCGCTTCAAGCTTGTCCAAGAACAGAACAAAATTAATATTACGAAGATAACTGTATAATGAATGGGCTTGTAACAATAAACGCCCCGAGCGATTGTTTTTGTTAAGAAACTCCATTCTATTCAAGGTTCACTCCTATGCGATCTCGTAACGAATCCATCTACATAATCAAGCCAAAACAAGCTCTTTCTAATTATAAATGCTACCGTGTAATGGATTTTCATAAAGAAAATGTTATCCCTTTCACTATCTACGTGTTATCTCGGGTTTTACTAATAAAATATGAGAATTATTACCGCTTGGATTAAAATGTGATGAGCGCTGTTTTTTTTACTGATTATTTTTCAATTATATTTTTAGTCTTTCTTTGGTAAAATTACCTGTCGTAAAGTAATGAGTAAAGAACATTTTATGTATTTGGTTTTTTACTTAATAAATGATTGAAAAGATTTTTTCAGTATTTTTCATTTGATTTTCTTATTTAGTCTTTGAAATTAAGAAATGTAAATGACACCTTCATTAACGTGGTATAAAAGGACGTTATTCGTTTAAGCATTGAGTGTTAGTAAAAAATAAATCATTTTTTTAAATTATTATTTGTAAATGTAAGCAGTAATTTTTCAAAAACAATTTTGGAATCAATATTGCGTATCAAGACACCGTGTAAGCCAGATCTTCGTATATGTTACTTCCGGGTAAATTAAAGTGTTGCTATCACGAAATATAAAACTTTTATTATTTCAAAAGAGCACACGAGTGGGAACAGTACGTACACGAATATTCTAATTCCCTGAATTGAAGTTTTCATAAATAAAAGTGACTTCATTGTAGAGGAATATTCACCTCCAACTTCGGAAATATCATTGGAAGTCTAGTTTAATTATTTACCATTAGACTCTTATTGGATTAGTTGAGCAATATGAGAATATGGTTTTGATGTAAAAAGTTTTGGAAAAGCAATAGTAGTTCCTAAAATTATATCTCTGCTACTTAAAAGAATCTTCTCTTAAAAAAACGTATTAAATCTTTCTACTTCTCTTCTTTCAAAAGAGTGTTTATCATTGTGTCAAATAATTTATTGATATATTCTGTATTTTATTCCACTGCTGTTAAATTTGTACCCAAGCTATACTTGAAACACTGGCACAGGAGAAACTCAATATCGCTTTCACGGATTTCAACCTATAACCTTTAGTTGTGACCCACTTGCTACTGAGTAATATTTTGGCTAACTTGAAAACTTTATTATTTTTATATATTATTCCCTCAGTTGATTGACAACTTGGGATCAGAACAGCTACGACTTTGGCCGTGCCTATAATGTCTGAAAATAAAAAAAAAATTTAAAGAATCTGCTCAAATATACGAAAGACAAAAATATTCTTGTTCTGTCAATATGAAATAGCTGACACATAGAATACATTTTGACCCGGAAGGGACCAAGGCTATAGTATCTTCTGATTAAACAAGTACATGAACAACATCGGTCGCTCGTATTTCATATACATACGTGACTCCGATAGAGTATAATTATGAATACTAGTATTCGCCCAGTGTTCGAAATTCGATCAGAACAATTATTAAAAATTCGAGGAAAACATAATTATATGATATAGCGAGATATGAACTTCATTTTATTTTGTTAATATCTCCAAAAAAACACTTAACGAACAGAAGATAAAATGGTACTAAGCTGTTTTTACTTTGCCTATTTATACAAAAGATCAAAATTTACAGAGGTCATTTTATTTCAAATGAATGTTCTTAATCAATAGACTAGACACGGTTGTAAATACTCTAAGCCCGTTTAACCACGATACTGAATACTAAAACAATTTGACCTCATATCAACGTTGAAGAATTTGGAACATGAAAATGACGGTATACAAAATCATATTTCCAAAAGCGTAGTTCGAAAGGCAACTGCATGTATACGCAATCTTGTAGAACATAATGGAAAAGTTTTGCGCCCGAACTACGGCGGGCTTTTAGGCTCGCCTTTCAGCAGTTACAAAGCGCTATGCAGCAAGTCTAGTGCAACGTATTTTTCTTTCTCATCGTTATTATTTGTGCCATTTCCACGAGGCTGGGAATCTGGTTAATTTTTATAAAAGTAGAGTCATATCTGTACAAATAAAATTCCGTTGTCCGTGTTAAATGGCTCGAGCGATTTTGTTGATTTTTTTTTTTTACTTGAAATAACTTGGACCATCCAACTTAGTTGTCCAACTACAGTTTTATCTGGTAGGTGTCGATGTTGATGATCTGACAGGAAAAAACCATATGTAGTCAGTTAGCTCTCGAAATTTTAAAATTTATTTTTATTTTATTTATGACTTATCATTTGTTCCCCATTGTTAGAAAAATATCTTGGGATAAAAAGCTTAACCAGCTGTACGTCATTGTGACTGACTCCTTATATTTATGTAACATAATATGATTGTTTCGTTTTATACTAAATGTATGTTGTTTGAATATTTACGTTTATTCTAGGAAAGTATATTGAATAACTTCGTTAGAATCTTCGTTGCAAAGCGTATATTTATCGCGTTGCATAATTTTACTTTTCTGAAGGACGACGACCCTTACGATCCCTCTTAATAGTGCAGTCACGTAACGTTTTTTTTTTTTTTTATTGCCCGGGAGGGCAAATGACTCTGCTCCACCTGATGGTAAGTGGTAGCAGAGTCCAAACGCGACGACGGCTAGTGCAGTTGGGAAAGGTGATCTGCTCTAGCCGCCCCCGCCTTGCCGGCCCGCAAGATGCCTCTTCACGCCTCGCTTGAAGGAACCCAGGTCATAAGAGGAGGGGAATACGTGCGCTGGTAAAGAATTCCATGTTTTGGAAGTGCGACAAAGAAAAGAGTTGCCAAATTTCTTTGTACGCGATGGAATTGATGTCACAGTTAGGCGGTGACATCGAGAACCAGCACGCGTGGACTTGTGAAGGAAAGGGGAAGCAGGAATAAGGGAGAATAGTTCCTCTGAGCACTCGCCGTGACACATTCGATAGAAAGCGCTGAGTGCCGCTATCTCTCGACGCAATTGTAAAGGCTCGAGGGTGTTGGTGACCTTTACATCGCCAATAATGCGAACCGCACGTCGCTGCAACCGATCCAAGGCCTCCAGTAGGTACTTAGCGGAGCCATCCCAGAGGTGCGAGCAATATTCAACGCAGGACCGTACCTGTGTTTTATACAGCAGGAGCAGTTGAGCAGGCGTGAAAAAACGCCGCACCTTGTTCAGGACTCCGAGTTTACGTGAGGCTGTTTTTATAACAGCCTCGATGTGATCCCTTGGATTGAGGTCGCACCGAACGTCGATTCCCAGTATGGCGACTTTGCTATGTATCTCCAGCGTGGTGCCACAGAGGGAAGGAGGAGGGGAAAATGGTGACTTTTTCGCTGTGAGAGCGCACACCTGTGTTTTCTTGGCGTTAAACTCAACAAGATTGTCAGAGCCCCATTTGGCGATGAGTCCTAACGTCCTATCGAGCTCAACAACAAGATCCCTCCGTCTCTCCTCAGTTTCCGCCCGTCCAGCCGCTGCGCGTCCGTGGTATCCCCCGTGCACTGTACTGTCATCTGCATAGCAATGTATGTTCCCGAGAGAGAGCATATCATTGATATGCAGAAGAAAGAGCGTGGGGGATATCACAGACCCCTGGGGGACTCCAGCATTCACTACATGGGATTTTGAAGCGCAACCATCAACTAGAACGCGAAGGCTGCGCTTGTGTAGGAAGCTAGCAATCCAGGTGCAGAGCTGAACCGGCAGACCGTATGCCGGCAGCTTGGAGAGAGTGCGTTAATGAAAATTGTTTCGTGACGTCTAGATTCATGACAATTTGACTAAGAACTAAGTACATGGAAACATTTAAAACAGTAATTTACCTAATCATTTAATTGTTAACAAGAGGGTATAAGAAAACTTCAAGTGATTATCATATATTTAGTGTTTCACGAGTATAATAAGATTATAAGCTATTATTATATCTAATGTTTTTCTTAGCAAGGGAAGACGTATAAAAAGACATACCAATCAATATATTACAGATTTACCAACATTTTTTTGTTTAGGCATTAGTTAAACAAAGCTGCCTTATTTCTATTTTATTTTTAATGTCAAATAAATGAAAAAAATCGGTTTAAGACGTGTCGGTAATTGACCTTGCTCGATTGATCGTTACCGATAAATGCGCCCGTGTATATCTAACACTCTGTGGTTTAATTTCGTAAAAGAAATTAGTAAAAATATTTTGACAAATATAAGCTAAAGTTTCTCGCCGTGTTCTATTATTTAACATGCTGTTGTCAATAAAAAATAAATGCGATAAATAGCTTAGAAGCATAAAGCGAATGTTTACATAAACATAGGTGCTCTGCTCATTTATTTCTATTACTTTTTTTTTTTATTTTGAGGATATGAGAACTCGTTAAATTTACAGAATTCCTTTTCCGAAAATTTTACGAGTACAATTTTGATTTTTTTTGAATAACGATTACTGAGAAACATGTTTTCATGGAACGCAAACACGGCCCGTTTTGCACTCTGTTACTGGTATTGTATAAATCTTAGCTGTCCATATTAAATAATAATAATATTAAAATACTACTCAAAACAATAACACCAATTATGATATTTTATTTGACTTAAAATTCATATATTTTTTTAATTAATTAAAATATATATTTTGTATTACGAAACAATATTTGTATTTAAGTTATATACATTAAAAGTGTAATCACTACACTTTACTAATTAAAGCTTACGGTTAATTTGAATTTATAATTTCGTGTGTGACTCTGCATCAATTGCTTTCACGAAACAACTATTACAGTGATGTTGAAAGTCCTTCTAAATACGGTGTGGTATTCCAATTATTCGTGTATACAATTAAGGTCTTTATTGTTATTGCAGTAAGCGTCACAAATGCACCCGCCTATACGTTGTCGTGGGTACATGTGAAATTTAATTGTACCGCAGAACAAAGTTGTTCGCCAACCCACAGTTCTCGTTTAGTATTTCGGTAAATAAAGTATCTGGTCCCTTTCAATGCTATTTAGTTCTAGTGCAGTTATAATTATTTTATTGCATTTTCTGGTAAAATATAATAAAAACATAGACGTAGAATGCAATTCTTTAGTTAAAAATATATGTTTTAATGTGGAATTTAAAATTTATTTAAAAACTAAATACAAAGAATACTTTACAAAATTATTATAACAAAAGTTGTCATCGTTCAAACAGACGCAGATTATATTTTGATTATCAATCGGTCTACCCAAGTATTATAATACAACTATTTATATTTTTAAAAACATAAAATAATATTAGTAATTTTATTTAGTTTAATAAATAATAAGAGCAACGAAATCCTCTACTTCCGATTTCCGGTTATCGTATTAACCCAAATCTACCGCTGGTTTATGGTAGACTTGGTGGTAGGGCTTTGTACTATTCCATCTGGGTAGGTACCACCCGCTCATCAGATATTCTACCGCCAAACAGAAGTACTCAGTATTGTTTCGGTTTGAAGGGTGAGTGAGCTTGTGTAACTACAGGCACAAGGCACATAACATTTTAGTTTCCAACGTTGGTGGCGTAAAGAATGGATTAATATTTCTTATAGCACCATTCTCTATGGGCGGTGGTGACCACTTACCGGTTCTTTACGATAGAATCCACTTTCCGAACCGGGAGTAGTTTCATATTTAATTAAATATTGTAACATGATGATTCAAAAATGCCTTTATAAGCCTACTTTAAAAATAATTTTATTTGAGTGATTGAGCATTGGCAAAAAAAACTAACTAATACTTCTTACAGCGCCAATGTATATGAACAGTGGCGATCACATATTCCAGTATATAAACAAAAAAATATATATATATATATTAACTTTGTACGAACATGTATGTTATGAAAATTCTTACGCAGGTTATATCAAAAGTAAAAAACTAATCTTATTAGAAAATACTATTAAAATGTAATAAAATATGATTAGGCATTATATTTTTAATATTAAATTCTGGCAAAATGATTACATATTTCTTAGAATTTCCAGACGTATTGTTCTTTTGTCTTTGTGTTTAGCTTGATTTTCTTGGTATTATTTAATTTTATACACGAAGATGAATATTCTTTTATATTCTCTAACGAGGTAAATTATGAGAGCAGTAGTACGCAATTTAAAAGTAAAAATTAATACTTTATTTATTTATGCAAAAAACTGGATGCTTACAAAATACTTTTAGGGAATTAAGTTTACATTTGTCGTCTTGGAACTTACAACGTCTAAATGTATTTTTTGCTTATTCTTAGAAATAAAATTATAAAATCGGTTCTGAGAAAAAGACGAACAAAAAAAACAAAAACAAACATAGCAATAAAAAAATTGTTTACTAAAATAAACTATATTAATAAATATATTAATTTTTGTTTAATATTATTTTGAGGACAATATTTTAATATTGAATAATATAGCCGTTTTAATTGAAACAAATAAACATATTATATAACATAAACACATCATAGTTCATCTCAAACAATTTCACCAATTAATTGCAATTAAATTGTAAATAAAGTAACACCAGTTTAAAGTAAAAGCGATTTAATTTTAAAACAAATGAATTCGTTAAATTAAAGCAATATTTATTATGTCCAAAGCTGTACCACATTAGGTATTCTAATTAGGTATACGTAATGAGATAGCACCAAAGAGAATGTTTACTGTAATAACAAAGCGAAATTGAGTGTTACATTTATATGATGTTTTAATAATGTATGTCTGTTTATACAAAATGTTTGAATGTACGATTGAAGTTTCGGGTTTACACAATACAATCACTGTTAGATTTGTCAATATAGAAAAGTATACGAATATACCAATTTTAAAAGCTACAGCATATAAATAAATATCTATTTATAATACATATTATATATATAATATATATATATAATATGTATAATGTACTACAATATATATAAATATTTGCAATAGGTTAGTAAGAACATTACGGCAATTAGTTAACATGTGATTAGTCGTATGTTTCCAATATCATTATGAAAGAAAAATAATGTTCGTATAGATATACATACATTAACGTGAAGTTCGTATTGACCAGAAAAATGATTTTCTATTTCAGAAATTTCTGATACTGTAAGCTTACATGCTCCAATTGAGTATATTTGACAAGATTTTTTTGTTGACTACACTTTGTGCTGTTGAACTAACTTTAAAATAATTGCCAGAGCCACATATGTATATCCTAGTTTAACTGTCAAAAGGCTGCAGATCCCTAGGTTCAGCGGCCGGTTGAGACTAATAAAATGTTTTTGGGTTCAATTTTCAGAAGCAGCCTAATGCTGGGAAGATGACAATATTAACTTCCCGTACCTCGAAAAGTGTATATAGTCCTGCCCTGCGTTCTAGAGAGAGTACAGTCTCTAGAAATCGTAAATTGAGTAGGAAGATTCCACCCGAAACATACATACATACATACATACATTGCAAGTTAAATAAAATCTTTTAAAAAAAATGTATCTGTGTTTGCGCACATACTCTAACACTTTACATCTCCTTCATAGTTGCATGTTCGCTAGTTAGAATGAGTACCGGGACCGGATCTTGTATAAACCATCATCATAGTCATCATTAGGGCAAAATTATGTACATTTATTTTTAGTTGAAATATTAGTGCAGAAACCTTTATTATAAGTACATCTCCACTGGTGACAGGAGGTTTGGTTACTTGATACAATGGTGCTTAGTAAAATTAAAAATTTAAATGAGTCGCGAGAAGACATTCTTAAGCTGTTAAATTCAATGGGTTTTTAAATGCATACGAATAACAATTATTTAAAATAAAAACACATTATCGATATCGACTAATATCTAGATTTAACCGCATTAGCTTCTAAATAAGTCGTAACATATAATTAATTCTAAATAATAATTATAACTGTAACTAATAATACAATTTTAGCAATAGTACAATTCGAATTAGAGAATTAAATTCTCATGTGAAATTATAACTTGTTCAGTTTTAAAAGCAATACTGTTGCAATTTACCCAACTAAGGATAATTTGTATTATTTTTATTAGCCAAAAAAAACAATACAAATTAACTTGAGCCTAAAATTGTTTTTAAACTATTTAATAATACGTACATTCATTAATTTAAGTCATATAGGAAAACATTTGAATCAACTTTTAAGTGTGCTCAGTAAGGCAAGATAGTATTTCACCTTCGGACATCTCGTCAAAATTCTAAGTTTTACCCGCACCACCTAGATATCTGAAAATCCACAAGAGCGCAATTTTTAAGATATTTTTTCACATTCAGCTTTCACCGGCGGTTTTTCCGAACCGATACGACTTCGGAACCTCAAGAGAAGAGCGTACTCCTACACCCCGGTGTTGTAGATGTCCATGGGCGGTGGTAGTCACTTTCCATCAGGTGAGCCTCCTACTCGTTTGCCACCTGTGACATAAAAAAAATTTTTAAACAATATTACATAAAGCGTATATAAAAGAAGAGACAAGGAGAGAGAGATGAAAATGTCGCCTGTCGCGTGAGCATAACGCTTTTGCTTGCGCGACGATTTCTACCAGTTCGCAGTGTAAGCCGCATAAAAAGATCAGCGTTCCAAAAAAAAATACGAGTTCTGCAATTTGTATTAAAAATAGTTTTATATTATTAGAAGTTATACATAATACAGTTGTGAAATTAAATACAGAATATCATAAACGTACTTGTATAATGAACATTATTCATGACTATTTGGAACGTGACCACAATTAAATTTCAAAATTCACATATTCTAGTGTCTATTTACATATTTGAGAATTATTCACATCAATGTTAAATAATACAGATATTACATTTCAATTTGTATTTGAATAAATACCGTACTGTTTATTACAGTTCACTAGCTGCTGTTGGTAGCTATTTATTTAACACTATGAGTATTGACCAATGACAAACTTTTATTAAATATAAAAAATATTTTAAAAGACTACATAGTGCTACAATTAAAGTATATACAGTGAACCCCCGGTCTGATAAACGTTTCGCAAGGCAGTATCGGGCTATCGAATTTGTCGGATTATTGTCCTGATTTTTTTTACAAAAGAGTACCTTGTTATCCGACAAATTGCATATAAAATGATAAGATTATATAGAAAGTCAAGATTGACTTTTGTACCAAACGACCAACAACAATATAAAGTTTTCAATTGCGGAAAACATGTAACGTCTTTTCCACTATGCTATTTACATTGAAAAGAATTTACTTGGTACTAATTTATTTATTTCATCTCATTCTTTTTAATAAAACTGTAAGCTATTACTATAAAAAAAAACAATCAAGGTAGTATGAATTTTCTAAAAACATTATGAAGTTCTATAAAAAGCAGGAATAGCAGATAAGGATGTCGATGTACTTCGACTGGTTATAGGGACGAGAAACCTGTCTAGACGTACCCACAACAAACGCGGAGCTGCTGCATTTGTGATCAAAACTTTCAAGCCAAAGTATCTAAATTTACCTTTAGTCAATATTAATTTAATGTACGTTTGTTTAAACGGTGATGATATCTGATATTGGCAACGGGGAATGTACTCAAGGGAGACGAGCCAACTGCGCAGGACATTGTAAAGTGCATCAACATATACGCAAACATAAGTGCACACTCTGGTTCTTCTCTTTGCCCTCGTCCCTCAATAGAAAAGTGATTCCAATTTATTAGTAGAGTGTACATGAAAAAAAAAGTACGAATTCTACAATTATTAATAAATTATATGGTACTTATAGATCGTCCTCAGCGCCAATCCACGGTGAGATATGCTAGATATAAAAGATGCTCAATAAAATATGAAATGAAATATGTATATTATTTCATTTCTGAAATGAAAAAATAATTCATAAAAGCAATGAAGCCGCGATCATAATAACATAAAGAAAATAATAAAATGATATTTTCATGTTGCAAATACTCGTGGACCTTTAGCAGATACCGCCATATTTATGTTTATGTTTGTCAAACCAACTGATGCAAATTCGTGAAGTTGTTGTTCTAAAATCGTATTACTCCTGATGATTATCTTAAAATAAGTTGGTGGTAGGGCTTTGTACAAGGTTGATACCTCCAATCGTAATATATTCTACCGCCAAACAAACGATAAGACTATTGTTGTGTTCCGATTTGAATCAGTGTAACTACATACACCAGGGACATAAAATCGTCTCAAGACGTAATTCATTGTTCTATAGTCAACTCAAACTGAAACTCAAATTCCGTTATTCAATAAAGATGCATTACACTTACTTGATAGTCAAATTCAAAACTACCACCGGTTCGGAAAAGAAAATACCCTGACCTGAGAAGAACCAGCGGAAGAAACTCAGCGGGTAAGGACGTTGTACTGAATAATAATACTTAATAATATAAAAAATACTTTGACGGATTTTTGATCACACGATATGGAGTCTGTGGTTAAATCGCAGTCGCTGCAATAATGTATCTCGTACCTTTATCCCGAATTTGTATACGTGATGCAATTGTGGTCCTAGAGGTTACTATATAACGTCTTCAGCGATATAGTAATAACCATCACTCTATTTTACTGTTTTAGTAATTATGTGGTACTGATGTTACGTTATGATATTGTTTCGATGTCTTCCATTATTCTCTAATACCATAACCGTTGACAAATCATAAATGTTGAAGGGAGCAGGAGCTGTAATAATGCGGAATATATATGCAAGAGTATTAGATTTCATTCACATTCTGACGCCTAGATAGTTTTACATTAGAAGTGACGTTTGTAGCAAATTACTCGTCTTTTTAGGAACAGCCCCTCGCCTGAGTCTTAGGGATATCACAAATGGCATTATAGCATGTTACAGTTGTAGGGCTCCTAGTTATTTTTTCTTATATGATTACATGCTTGCGTTAAGAAGTTCTAGTAATTGTTCTAGGTAATTACCACGGGATGGAATGCTTGGCATGATCTAGCGCTTAGTAATATAAACACGAAGGAGCGTCAAAATAGAAAGTGATTGTTATACACATAGTATAGAAGTTAAAGTTATTAGCGTTCCGATATAACGCATGAATCGGATTTACCTACCTACATTTTGATAAACAATATGAAAACGTAAGACAATATCACATATATTAAATCTATTTCAATGGTTCTTGCGTGGTATGCATTTGAGGAAATATTTATTGGATCGAATACTATTCCAATATGTTGTGGAATCATACATTTTAATGGCAATTCCACATTCACGGATAAACGATGTATAAAAACTCGATTATTACAAAAAACAACGTTCTACGTGGAATGGTAATTTTTATTCGCTTTGATACGTAAATTATTTTGAATAATTGATTATTTTAAATTTGAATTTGATTCAATTTTAAGGATAAATATAACATAAGAAATAATTCACTTTGAAAAATAAGTACCCATACACTTAGTAAGTAAAAGTTATCCGTAAAAGATACACTACCAATTGAGTTGCAAACTATTCGTATAAAAAAAACCAAATATGTATACGAAAAATATCTAGGCTGTAAAAGTTCGATGCCTAGTTCGTCCGCTCGGAGATATTGCTGGCTTCGAGCCAAGTCAAATACCAACCCGATGTAGAACCGATGGGGAGCGACACTTAAATTTTACATTTCTCTACGAATACGTGATGAGAGCAAGCTTTTTTAAAGTACCGTTGATAAAGTTTGATAACAACTGCAGTGCCAATTCGAGGTAGTTCGAAACGTTTACTAATAAAGTACTTCCACATAAAATTGCAGGACTGCAGGTATATAATAAAGGAGTTTTTCGGAAGGTATTTTAAAGCAGAATAGTCACCATTTTAAGTATTACTGTATTTTTGTTTAAATAAACCTTTGTGTACCTATAGCATAATAGAGATTTTGGATTTGGATGTGAGTGTTAAATGTCTATGTGTGCATGCAACTACTAACCATCGGGTGACATATTTACGTTACACGGTGACATATCTTAAATAACATGGTAGGTGGTTCAATAACCGTATAGGAAGTTTTTTATAATTCTTACACTGTCAGTGTCTAAATGTAAATGAGACTAATTACTATCAGCTTTTTTTATGGCATTGGTTGGCGGACGAGCACATGGGCCACCTGATGGTAAGTGGTCACCACCGCCCATAGACAAAGGTGCCGTAAGAAATATTAACCATTCCTTACATCACCTATGCGCCACCAACCTTGGGACCTAAGATGTAATGTCCCTTGTGCCTGTGATTACACTGGCTCACTCACCCTTCCAACCGGAACACAACAATACAGAGTACTGTTATTTGGCGGTAGAATATCTGATGAGTGGGTGGTACCTACCCAGACGGGCTCGCACAAAGCCCTACCACCAAGTATGGTCAACATTTCTCAAATATATTAAAATAATGATGTATTGCTGGTTAGTGGTTAAGTGGTACATATAGTCAGTGTAATTGCAGACATATGGACATAACACCTTGTATCCCATTGTTGGAGGCGCTTTAACATTGTAAAAATTGGTTTAAACCTCTAAGAGTGTTACTGTATACAGGTAAATTCGACCACTCACAATCAGATATGCCATTTCTTCGCCTGACTTCGCCCAAAAATTTACTATTTAAAAAGTTATCGATTAATTACTTAAAAATGCCTACTTCGCGCTTTGAAATGAATAGTTACACTAACATAAACTATTTTCCATATACAACTAAAACTCAAATCCAAATTAGGTTATATGCAAAAATTATAAATAATTAACCAATATAAATTTGAATTTAGAGTTTTAATCAAAACATATACAATTGCAATCTCTGGGGTGTGTACCATTTAGTAATTGGTTGAATGTTATCACGCCATTTACAAGGGTTGAACTTTGATAACCTGCTCGAAAACCCTCCGAAGCAAACAAGATAGGGTAAATGTGAGAATTGTGAAGTAATCTAACATTTATCCCGCGGGAGAGTCGCAATTATGTCAATGTTTGTAAAGCAGAGCTGATTATTAATTCAGAGGCTGCTATTTGAGCAATTATAAGTATGAAAGTATAACGCATGAAAATTGGACATTAAAATTAATTACATATTACGATTTTTATACACTAACCATTTTGATATCATTTAGATTTTTTTAACACATAAAAAAACGAGTATCAATTTTCTGTTGTTTATTTATTTTTTATATATACATATATAATTATACGACTAAATTAATATATAATAAGTAATGTATAAATGACGTAAAGCAACTAATATTGTTATAGAATTATAGTACCTTGTATTGTATATGACTGCGATGAATATCACTATCAAACTAGGCGAGTCCAACTTTGAGGAAGAGGTTAATCCGAATCCAACTAGGCTGGGCATCGTTTTGGAAGCTACGTTACGTAATTTCGTCCCAAACACCACAGTATATCAGTAGAAAGTTTTCATGTGGCGACCACGAAACGAAAAACTCAGCTTGGGTAGGCTCCCTACAAGATGGGCTGATGATCTTTTGAGGGTCACAGGAAGCCACTCGATGCAAGTAGCGCAAGAACGACTTTTTTCGAGATTTTTGAGGAAGGCCTTTCACCAGCAGTGATCGTCTTCGGGCTGAAATCATGATTACGATGTTGAACTAATATTGAGATATATTTACCTATAAATTTACTATATAAATACTATTTCAGTATGTGTTCTGCTTACATTTAATCAAATCAACATTAATACAAAGTTTAATAAATATGGAAAATTTGCTACTTCACTATAAAGTTTTAAGCAATCAATTTCGTAATTAATAAAAATATTGCAAACAAACTATAGAAGAATAAGTATAAGAAACTGCTTGTTCGTAATATTATTTATCCGACTTGAGATGATCCACACATTTTCCAATTATTCGACGTCTAGCAACAATACTTAATATTGAGTTCACAGCGAGTAATTTAAACATAAATATTATATCTTAAATCGTATAACATTGTCAAAACTATATCAATGGAATGACTAACACGCCAAGTACCGTCGACTGATCCACATACTCGACTGACTTTAAACACGAGATATTCATGAATGATCAAAACATTAATGATACGGTAAAGGTGAACGTTTAGAAAATAATAATTTTAAAAGTTGACAACGTGGAGCATGAATACGCAATCTTGTAGGGTTATAATGCAAAAGTTTCGTCCTCGAAGGGAGCGGGGATGTCATTCGCCTTTTTAATAATGCAGTCACGTAATGTACCCTAATGAAAATTGTTTCGTGACGACTGAATTGGGAGGAATTTCACTTCGTGTTAGGTACATCAGGCCATTATAAATGGAACTTTCGCTACAGTAATAATCAGCTTGTAAAAGCTAGATTATGTAAATTTTTCTTATTGTAATATTTCTTATGTCTTCATTCTTTATTACAATATGTAATAAAGAATAGTCTATAAAATTATTGAATAAAGTACTAAAATTAGTAATAAGTACGCATTTATTTATTTATAAATATTTTCAAAATAAGAACACTGATTTTTTATTCCGATTGTCATCAGTTTTTTTTTTGCATCATGATATTCTTAGATCTCTTTTTTTTATTATTTCGCAAATAAATTAATTTTCTTATGTTACACATTTCTCTTTACTATATTTTTGGATGTTTTAATATTTTGAATAAAGATCCTTAAACGCTTGCTTAAACTTTAAACATACTTATATTTTTATGACATATTACAATATAATACTTATAGCCGTAAAGTCGACAAATAATTCAAATCAACAACAAGCCCTCAAAAATCCGTTCGATTCTTCAATGCACTTTCCAGATCTAAAAGTAAGTGCAAGAGATCTCAATATCTGATGTCTGCACTCTGCTAACGGAACGAATAACATCAGGAAAGCATGTGTATTTGCTTCACACCTCTCCCGATATTGGATCTTGCAGCATTTTCTAGGACCTACGAATACTAGACTCGTTGAAAAATCACAAAGAAAGTGGTTTCTTATAAATTATACGATGGATGAAATACCTTTATTTTCTTTTATTAAAAAACAGTATGCATTATTATGAATTCTGTATAAAAGAATTGTATGAAAAACTGATGAAATAATGAAATAATATTAGTTTTAATTGTGATTTGTTTTTAGCGAAACGAAGCTAAAACAAATAATGCAAAAGCAACTCATTGTTTTGTTAAATATATACGTAATTTAAATGTATTACAAAAATATCATACACACATAGAAATATATTTTTTTACAGAGATAGGCTAAAATTGCTGAATCCTTAACAGTGATTTATAAATGAATACAAGTAAGAAATCCAAACGAGATGTCCAAATATTTTTTACCAAAAAAAAATACCATCACAAACTCAGTAAAATTAAATTAGGGTAAGTATTTTTCTATTATAACCAAGTTTATATTTTCTGGTGACTACAGTAAAATTAGGTTCTTTAGTATTAAAGTGGCCGAGTGGGCGCCGAAAATTAGGTCAAGCGTTGGCCTGTATCGCCAGACACTTCTCGTCCCAAATGTCGCACCTCATTTTCCGACACTTAGCCGAACTTTGGCTTCGAACTTATTACATAATAAAATATTAAATTCAATTTCAAAACAACCATATTAGTACTGTTTATTATTATATTTACTTTAATTATGGAAACTCTAATTCGGATAAAGAACGATTCCTTTGAAATGGGCAGTTTTGATCAACGGCATCAAAAACCCATTTCATACAAGGTACTTCTAATACTTACATATGGAAAAGTTGCCAAGATTTTCAATATTCAGGCCATGTAACACACTTTGATATTTGTTGAGTGTCGCGCTCTCAAAGCCGAATCCAAAGGACGCCCGAAAGGCATTCCACTCAAGATGCCTCTTTCATCCAATTGTTACGAAGGACTCAAGGCCAAATAATAATGAAACGATGAAGTACGCTTGTAAACGAAAAAGTTCTTTTTTAAGTATTATTAGATAACTAGACGGTAACTATTTGCGTGATATTAATGTTGCCTTATGAAGTCGTTATTTACTTATTTAATGGAACATTTCGTGTTGCTTCCATAAAAATGCTGAACGGTATTATTTATCGTGGCATTAGTGTGTTTTGTCACGTCAAATGAATTTATTGAGCTTTCTCGTAATCTAATAATGATCAAAGCGACGTCAATTCGACCTAGATAATTATTGGAGCGTGATTAATTATTTTTTGTCTGTTAAATTTATTTATCAATATTATTTTATTATTTCAAATAGTACAAATTGATGTCAAGTCAATTTTATTTAATTTGAAGATGCATAATTATGTTTTTTTAAATCTCTGCCTACAGAGCTGTGGAATTCTGCCTTGTTAAAGAAGATTTGCACCTTATTCGACCACTCTGCTCCAATATAATTCGGTAGATTCACTGCTGATAGAACTCCATCCGACACATACAGGTTTCCTCAGGATATTTTCCTTGAACACCGAGCATGAGATTGGTTATAAAAACAAATTAACAGCACGATAATTCAGAGAAATTTCGATTAAGATTGATATATCAATTAGTAAGTTTGTGATACAGACTGAATATAAATATTAAAATTTAACCTTCTGACAGTTACATTAAAAAAAAAGGCAAAGCCCATAATTGGATTCCTGGATCGGGTAACATTCACATATGATTTAAACATACCATATTTTGCTGTTGAATAAAAAAAAAAGTTAGAAATTAGGTTAAGGAAATCAATATTGTGTTGGACTTAACGAGAGATAGTACAATTTTCTTATATTGCTTCGTACGAAGTGGAACAAAGCAATGAATTTTCCGAGCGTTATTTTTTTAATATAATCAAAATAACAGTTCGCAAACGAACTTTATACAAGTTAATTAAATTTCAAGTCAATTACGAACTGACTGTTAAAATGTGTTACGCAATTCTCAAATATAGGTAAAACGAACGTATTTCGTTACTTTACGTACGTTATTAATTTTCTACATTTAATTTTATCATTTCACAAGTTTTATTAAATAACGAAGAATGATAGGGCTAATAATGTATTCGTATAAAATTAAAATCCTGTAGATATAAAACAATTTTATAATTATTTAATAACATGATTTATTTTATCAAAATTTTAATGCTTTTTTAATCTTTTTTTAATTACAATATAAATTTTAACTATTTGTGTATTCCTTTTTAAATTATAATTACAAGTAAACTATTAAACATTTAATGTACTATGTTTTTTAAAAACTTGTTTAAAAACATGGATTTGGATTACCTAATAAATAAATAATAAAGCAAATTTATTTTGTATTCAATGATATAATATATAACCCGGCTTAGTTTTATTACATTCCAAACCGGTGGTAGCTTCACTGAATATTCTTTTGTAAAATGACGATTCAAAAGTGCTTGTAAAATCTAATTGAAGGAAATAGGTATATTTATATATATTTTTAATACAATCTAACAGTAATTTCTAAGTAACCAATATTACTGTTTATTGCTCAATTTTTTTGTCCAGAGATATTTTTTTTTTGTGTTTGAAATAAGAACATAAAAGGTTTGTGAATATAATTAAACGATAAAAAATAGAAAAAAAAACCATGAATCAGAAACAGATTCAAGTATAATTATCTATAACGATTGAATAATACAATAGGAATAATGAAAACAATAGCCTTAATGACGACAAAATGCCAGAGGGGCCTTAGGTTGTAAAAATCTAGGTTACTGTCAGTCTTTTATTAAAAATGTATATGTTTTTATGCCCAAGAAAAATATCAACAACAGCGAGGTCGCTCGACAAATATAAGCGTAAATCGAAATTTTCGTCCCTCGATGGACAAGCCATTGACCGCTATCTTGAGTAACGCGATTTTTTAGATATCTCATAAGCATTACGAAAAAATACAAATACAATGACATCTTTGTAGAACATTATATTTTCTATTTCATACATTTAAAGCATTATTTTCCGTTTTGTATATAAATTTTGAGACAAAGTTAGTTTTAAAAAGTATTGTATGGTTACTGAAGTTTTTGTATCTCCAATTTCAAAAATATATTTTTCTGATTTAAGATAAAAATGATTCGTGGAATTTCTTAGGTATTTTTGTTTTCCCGGACAAAAAAAGATAGACGAGCATTATATAAGAAATAACTTATATGTATAGGTATTCATTTAAAAATGCTTAGAAATAAAATATCCAAATCATATCTATTAATAACTTTTCTTTGTGTCTCTCTTTAGTTACACTGTATTTGATTAATAGTTTTTATGGTAACCAGTCATCGTAAGTGACATCTCTGTGACTGTCGTATACTTGTGATTGTTCGCGTTGAAGGCACGCTCTATACATCCTCCGTAGAAAATTTATATAATAATACTCTTTGGCGTCGGACTAACAGAGAAATCGTAGCAATTTTATTATCTTTGATAATAGTACAAAAAATATCAAATGTAAAATAGACAGGTAACAAGAATTTCTCATTATAACTATTCATTTTTATTATAGTCAAATTATGAAAATATTTGCTTATACGCTAGGTATCGTTTGCTTAATCAACGACATGAATGTCGAGTATAAATGCAAGATGAATTAGGAAAAGTTAAACTTTCTGCTGCTTTTTAAGAATACTCGTAGCCCAAGGGCTCGGGATCGAACCGGCGACTTTCATTTCGATTCGATCGACGATTCTAGGCAGCGGCCTATATGTCTTTGAGCTATTGAGACTTCTTACACCTTCTTATGATAGTATGTAGCGGCCGCCATTCAGATAGGGAAAACAACTACAAAGCAAGCAACTACGTAGAATTGATAATAAGCCTCGAATGTGTGCACAAACACAGATACAGTCGCTATTCCATCACACTCATAATCCGAAGACCGGCAATACGTCACGACCGGGGAGAGTTCGGGCGCATACCATTTTTTTATCTTAACTACAGATGTTTTTTAAAAGATTTCCTTAAAAGTTCCTAGGCTAGTTTCAAGTTCCGACAAGTCTATTAAACTGCAGGTATAAATAGAAAATCGGCAACGATGGTACGTCAGATTTCAATTCGTATTTAGTTGAATATTGACTTACGGTGACTAATGGTAATACGATATTTTAACGTGTGTATCTTTTTTAAAATCGATGTCGCATATCACTTTTTGACATTTCACGATCGTGTTCTTCGTCTTTTATTTTATTCTTACAGAAATTCTCTTAGTATTATATATTTTATGCTTGTGGTATTATAAGTAAATCACATGCAGTTTTTAATTTCATACAAATTGCGTTTTGCTGAATTAGGTTACGGAAATGTAGATGTTGTTTGATCGTTAATTAAATAATCCAAATCAGAATAAAAAAAGCTTTTCAAACAAAAGATTATTATTACTTAACCAGTAGTATTACTAATTCATGTAGGTATGTCAATCTTTATTTTGTTATAGTATATTTGGAAACGTGGTGTTAATCACATACATATTTTCCAAAGTTCTGACTTTGTCATGGAGTTTTAACGTCGTTCATTTGACATGACGGACAAATTGGACAAATGTGTCATTTGGCCTCGTTTCTCTGTTGGTGTCATGAAATTAACATGCCGCTCATACTTGTGTTCTTCACGCTTTATTGTTGTTTAATATAATATATTTATTTTATACGGAAACTTTTAATACATGTAAAATTATGAAGAATTGCTTCACTAATAAGATAAACTTATTTTTCATTTAATATAAATGCATATGTTTTTTTTATTCAATCATTTGTTACCTATTACACGTGTCAAAGTAATGCGTCTAACGTGTTTTATGACGTATAAAAATTACTTTCAAAGTCAAATAAAATCATAAAAATAAAGTGTTATTTTTAAAATATATTATCAATATGAAAGAATATACCTTCTAAAAGATTCCTAACAAGTTTGCACGAAATCAAACTGGACTTTACGACGTCGCAAAAATGACCAGATGTCAAACGTTGAAACTGCTAAGCGATTTTATACCTTAGGTATTAAATAATAGGGTAGTATAAAATACAAAGGAATAAAAAGCAAAATGATATCATAACAGCTAAGAGGGGTCAATAGCTGTATCCGATCGATGCCGGAAGCTACCAGTCGGCAGCCACAGGAAGCGATGGCTGAATAAAGTGAAATTTATTTCGTGGCTATTGCTCAGTTGACTGCCCTTTTTAGAAGAATGTCATTGATAATTGACATTGGAGATTGAACCTTCGTAAAATATTTTCGTAGCTGTACTAAAAAAAAGTGTAAAAATCCAAAGTCCACCACCCATGACGCTCGTTGAGTCGAAAAAAAAAACAGAATAGGAGATATTCATTGCCAAATACATTATTATCTATGATTACTGTAATGAGTTTTTATACAAAAAAATAATAGTTATTTTAATTTATAGTTTTCGGGTTTTGTATTTGATTGAGAAGAAATGTTTTTGGATTAAATCGTTTTTTATTCATTTTATATGACATTAAATCCATTTTTGAAAAATACAGACACGATGTCCAATAAATTGTCTTTATAACGGGTTGCAAACTGTCTTGATTCCATTAACTAACGAGTGTAAAGTAAAATTCGTTGTTTAAATGATGAAAAAAAAAAACAAAAAGATCATATTTGTTTATCTGATTTTATTAATGTCTAAAAATAATTTTGTGAATTAGTTTTACTTAATTTTTAGTTTCTACGTCATCGTTTAGTTTTAATTATTGCACAACATAATAAAATAACAACCGGGTTTAATAATTTACTTGGTTGTAGGGTTTTGTGCAAGCTCGTCGGGGTAGGTACCGCCCGTCTGGGTAGGTACTCATCAGATATTCTATCGCCAAATAACAGTACTCTGTATTGTTGTGTTCCGGCTAGAAGGGTGAGTGAGCCAGTGTAATCACAGGCACAAAGGACATAACATCATAGTTCCCGAGGTTGGTAGCGCATAGGTGATGTAAGGAATGATTAATATTTCTTACAGCGCCTTTGTCTATGAGCGGTAGACTTACCATCAGGTGGCTCATATGCTCGTCCGCCAACCAATGCCAAAAAAAAAAAAAAATAAAGCATTCTATATTAATCAACTATTCTATAGGAAGAGCAGGAAATAAAGTATGTATATATGTAGACAGCTCACTTATTCTCCTACATTCGATTACGCATATACATAATAAAGATACGAAGATATATTTAAATTATATTTATAATTATATTTAAAATATATATATATATGCGAACGAGCAAATTGTGTCAAGCGTGTGGTACCTACCTAGGAGTGATTGCACAAAGTCCTACCACCAAAGTTTTCGTATTACGTTTCAATATTTTAAATAAATCCCTGTTATACGGAAATATACATCACTCTAATATAAAAAAAAAAAAAAAAACAGTTATATAAGTTATCTCATGCTTTATGGTGCATACCATAAATAAATTAAAAATTTCTTACTTTTTTAATTTTTAATGAGACACCTATGGATAAGTGGTCACTGCCAATGGACATATTGATCATTCCTCGTACTACCGATGCGCCACCAACCTTTCCCATCCCTGTTACACTAGCTCACTTACCTTACAAACCACACAACAGTCCTAAGAATTATTGTGTGGTTTGTAACTATCAAGTGAATAATATCTTTATAAAGTATAATTGTAGTACTTCTTTGATAAGTTTAAGACGTAATTTATATATTATACAGCTTATACGTGACAACGCCAGCATACCTACTTATAATATAAGTTAATTTCGGGTGCTCTAAAACATCCATATAAAAACATCACTTTTATATTTAGAAAATGGGATGAAACAAACTACAAACTTTATAATTTGATTTACCAACGTGACGTCGGAAAACGTCAAATTGTATTTCATAAATTCATTTTAAAATCTTTACATGCCCAAATGCTTCGACGTTCAAAATATACAGCAATTCAATATGGACGTTCTTAAAAAAAAAAAAGCTGAACCGCATCTGTTAAATCCAAAACAAATAAACACAACTGAAGACCCGTATCAAACATTTTGTTCCATTTTCAAAGTAGCAATTTCTCGTGCTAATAAGCCGTGAAGCGAACCACACACGATCTCCGGATATACTGAGCGATATATTTGATCTGTCAGATTAGACGTTTTTTTTTCTTAATTAGTGAACATAAGTCTCGGTCACTCGCCAAAAGTTTATTTAGTAAATATATTATATTCTTAAAAATAATTTAACATTGTTTACATATTGTCGATAGCCTCAAGAACTACTAAATCGAGTTTGGTATATTATCGTTAAAATTTATAGATTATCTGTAACCAACATTTGATAAACTACGAATTTAATAAAATTACAGTTGTTTATTTAAATTGTAATATGACTTCGTTTAAAATATTACTTCAAAAATATTATTAATTTAACAGAGAATTCTTGATTTATATCTGTTAAATTTTATACGATGTGGCCAGTGTGGCGGACACTCAATGTGAGCGACACCGAGACGGCCACCGGGCGACCACACTTCGACTGCATTGATGTCGTTTTACCTATTAATACATTTCAAACATAACCTTTTCTATGTCTATTTTTTATTTGAACGTTTAAAAATAACGAACGGGAATATGGTTTGGCGTATCGAATCTGACTAGTTTGATTTGACATTCGCTTTGACTGACAATAATATGGGTAAGACGTTGTTTTCAGTTATATTAAAATAAATCCAGACTACAATAGAATGGAAAGCGGAGTGTTGAGTGTATCAGCTAATATTATTAAACAAAAGTGTTTGAACGGGATAATGTCAGAACGTACCAGTCAGATATAAAAAAAATTACGTTTTATAGCACATTTATTATTTAACGTAATTATTGAGCTACTTATTATTATTTATTGTTTCCGAAACCGTAGACGCAACGATTTGATATCATTTTAATTAAATGCAAATACCAAATATTTTAGTTATCATTCTAGTTCACAAAGTGGTGTAACAATAGGCAAGCTCATTTCCTCCTTATAAGATATATCACATCATAGTTTAAAATAAATAAAAAAATAAAATAAGAAACGATATATACATATATATTTAAATTATTAGCATAATATAAAAATAAGTCATATTACAATATCAATAGATCCTCAGTGAACTACGTTAAATGTTTCAATTTTACAAACATTTTACATAATTTAAGTTCACAACTATATTTGTAGTTCGTATTCCCTTACGTTAGGTAAGTAAATGAAATTTCTCTGTCCTTGCACTAATGCAATAGCAAGATAACTTGGGAAGAGTCGCTCCAAATGGAAAACCAAGTTCAAATGTTTTTATTATTTAGTTTTAAACAACAAAGTTTAAAATGATTTTTTTGCTGTAAAACCTTAATGGATTTAGTTTTTAATGAAGACACATATGAAGTAACTTGAGTAAGGTAAGTTTTATCTTTTTTGTGGCTATTTTATTGTATGTAATTTGATGCTTCATAGATGGACTTAGTGTGTTTTACCGTAGATTTAGAGCTAAAGTTTTAATTTAAATGTACTGATATTATTAAATGGCTTATCGAATATTAATTTTAAAAAAATATTTTTTTTTTTTCTTTTTTTATTCTGTAAACTTGATGTCAGCCGACAAATATAATACGGTTCGGTAATGTATTCACGCCTATTTCAACCAAACCACTATGATTAACCATATATTCATGTAAAAAAATTAAGTATGTAAAAATAAAATATATTACGTAAACAAATATTTCTTTAAGCCCAAACATCACGCTGGTACTAAGAATATTTTGCAAAGTAAACCAATATTTTTTTATTGATCCTACCCAGGATTTTAACGCAGGACCTTAACTAGGTGGCTTTAACCAGTAATACTGAGCAAATAATCCTAAAATTTTCAGACAAGTTTGGTCATTACATCAATCTAAATTCGCAATAACAGACATTTCAAACCGAAGGGTAATATCTCATAAATTGAAATAGAACTGTGAATTTTATTACCTTTACATAAGAACCATTAATCATAATATAATAATAGCATTTAATAAAACTCCTCTTTGCGTCGCATATGCGTTCCGCCCTTTATTTGAAACCCAACGAATGTGACAGTGTTGTAATTAATATCAACCATATGAGTGTCGGACCACCCAAAAGCATGAGATGTTATTGAGGTTTCCTCGTAATTATAATCACACATATAAATTTAAATGTTTTATCGTTTATTTATTCCCCATACTATTTGAAAGAATATTAGAAATATCGCACGAGCGATGCTGCGGGCGACGAGTAGTTAATAGTTATAAAAATCAACCATTACTTATTCCGATCGTCACGCGACCGCTGTGTCAAAGTTTTTCAACCCCCTAGCGATTAATATTTCGCAGTAGCTTGGCTTTCCTCCTTACGATAGTGATTTTTTTACGGTTTTATGGCTACAAATTAATATAGTTCAATATAAATATATACAAATATTATTACTTAATTAAGTTCTCTATAAAGTTAAAAAGGGAAACTATATAATAAAATTTAATACAAGAAAGAAACTAAATATATTATATGATCTCATATGAGTCAGATATCGTCACTTTGTTTTTTTTACCAAAGGTTTCGTTTGGTTGGCATTTGGTTTGTATGAATAATTCGATATTTAATTTTAAAACATTACAAATGTAAGTTTGTCATACGTAAAGTAAAAAACAACACAGATAGACAGGCTTTAAAAATTAGATGTTGAGCGTAGGCCTCCGCTCCTTTAGAGAAAATGGTTTGGAGCTCATTCTACCAAGCGACTCCAATTTGGTGGCAGATTTTCATTAGACACATGTAGGTCCTCTCTTTATATTTACCTTCACCGCCGAGCACATGAAAACTCAGTGGTTTGAACCCGCAATCTTCGGTTATTATTCTCGAGTTCTTACCACTTTACTTGGTGGTAGGGCTTTGTGCAAGCCCGTCTGGTTGGGTACCACCCACTCATCAGATATTCTACCGCCAAACAGCAGTACAAATTATCGTTGTGTTCCAGCTTGAAGGGTGAGTGTAATTACAGCCACAAGGGACACAACAACTTAGTTCCCAAGGTTGGTGGCGCATTGGTGATGTAAGTAATGTTTGGTTTTTTTCAATGTCAACGGGAGGAGGTGACCACTTACCATAAGGTGGCCCAGTTGCCCATCCACTAACAAAAGGTATAAAAAAGGCCAGCACGTAGCTGTGCTCATTATATAATTTACTTTAATGATAAATTTAATTTTTATTTCTTTTGAACACACATACATACAACAATATAATATTGTTTTCATTTAAACATGTTAGTAAACGTTAGGGCAGATTACTACGAATAGCAAAACCCACACGTACGAACTTTTGTTGGATAAAATTTGTTTTACAAAAATATTATATGTACTACTACTATTTATATACATTTATTGAACGGACATTTCAAAAACGATGTTTTATAAAACAACAATAAATTTACAATTGTCAAGTCAAGAGTTTAAATTTAAAGCGATATATTTATATAATCACATGATATACTAAAAACTGTCTGAAAAACACGCAAAATATTCTGGTACAATTATTATGTTCAGTGGCTTACTAGAGAAGTTTCTATTTTCACATGAACTTCTCCTCATTGATGAATATAGAATTAAAGGTAATAACTCTATAAAGAACCTTATTTAAGGTTCAAAACGGGCAAAAAAAGGTTTTTTAAGGTTAAAAACAAACGACCAACCCAAGTTTTATTTATAATGACCAAGCATTTGCGCAAAAACCGATGCAATATCTTTATATATATATCAGTTTAAATAAAATATAGTATGTTGTTGTATTGTTGTTTACTAGAGATACGAGTTTATGAATTCAAAACACCTTGTGGTAAGTTAGTGTTAACCCTTCTTAAACAATTCCACTGGCGACCATCAATACACCAATGTTCTTACTCGATGAAATCATTGAGATAATGAACAAGAGGTGTAACATCGTACAATGCCAAGGTCTACTAATGGGTAACCACTTAGCATATAGTACTTTCTCACACTAGTTTACTAATATCGTTTACGAAAACACATCTAGTATTCTTATTTTCAGCACCGCATAGTAACAGTACATTGTTCAAACTACATCGTTACGGATAAAAATCATTTGAAGACATTATTAATTACAGTGACGGAAAAATTTATTGTTACGTAAGAGAATTAAGAAACAATGGAACAAAGAATTTATTTACCGTAACCTCAACCCTTAGAAGGTGTAATTATACTATTATTAATTGTTAAAGATAATGTTTAAATTAATTTAAGAGAGGTAGAGAATTATTTTTGGTTATTATTCTTGTGTTCTCTGTATTGTGATGTGTTTAAAAATAACAGATAATTTTATTCTATTATATTATATAGACCCAAAACACGAATATTACGAAGTACTCTTTTGAATATTTGCTCGTATTCTATTTTAACATTATATTAGTACAAATATTCAAAATAGAATGTGTTCGAATTCGTCGCAATTAAATGGGGATTATTTTTTTTTTATTTTGAAAAAGGTTTATTGTACTCGCCAGTCGAAAATAATAGAATTAGATAAAATCCGTTGTTTCTTTTTCTATTTTGAAAGTTGGACTCATATATGAATATATTTTTTGGTATTTATTTTAAAACAATCGGATAGTTATATAATATTGGGACTTATATTATTCGAAAACTACTTTATGATAAATGCGTTTAAAATATTGGTCGAAATTCAACTAATGTTCATTGTTCTATTACATACCTAACGTTTATATTTCTACACTACCACCGATAGATGAAAGAAAAAATAATCTTTAAAGCGATAATGCACCACCAACCATCGGAACTAAGATGCCCATTGAGACACAGTTAACAAAACACCAACCAAATCAATGAAACCAGAACACATTATAGAAAGTATTGCTAAAGGACTATAGTGTAATTTAAGAAGTAGAGGTACATTCTCAGTTTTAAATAAAGACCTTCCTATATTAATATTCGAAATCCACGAAATCACCAGTAAGTAATTAATATTATATACCACGTGTATTTCGTGACATATCTTAAAACAAACTCATACAACCGGTTATATATCTAAAGATAAAAAGTACCTGTAATTTTCCACGGCGGACATATTATCGAAGGTATTGTATAATCTTGGTACGAAGCAATTTTTCCAATTTCAGTTCCATTCCACAGGCGAATTGGACGCATCCATCGAATCGAAAAGGCTTGTTGAAAATTTACATATGTTGCAAAACGGATAGGCAATCAACCTATGGCAAACATCATGTATGAACTTATACTTGTATACTACGTTAGCCAGTCAATTCTCGTATGGCAGAAAAGCTTTCTCTTTTATCTTACAACATCTTATATCATTCATTATTACATAACATAACATAACATAACATAACATAACATAAACAGCCTGTAAATTTTCTAATTTTCTGTAAACATTGCTGGGCTAAGGCCTCTCCCTTTGAGAAGAAGGTATGGAGCATATTTCACCACGCTGCTCCAATGCGGGTTGGTGGAATACACATGTGGCAGAATTTCATTGAAATTAGACACATGCAGGTTTCCTCACGATGTTTTCCTTCACCGCCGAGCACGAGATGAATTATAAACACAAATTAGAGCACATAAAAATTCAGTGTTCTAACCACTGTGCCATCTCGGCTCTCGGCATATTAACGATTCTTGTAATACGAGCCATTAAACAAATAATAATGAGAGCATAAGTTCAACTCGAGAGAGTAACAAAAAGGGAATTGGTTGTGCCCATATATTTAGTTAATGGGTTCTGGCACTAAGCACGCCCTTGACTTTAACGATGTAGCAAAGGCACGAAATAAATTTAAATTGGTCGCTCGTCGGCGGTCTAACTCAATCGACAGTCATTGTAACTGCATTTTAACTAAAGGACACATTCGGTTTTTGTTCAGTCGATTGCATTTAAAAATACCTAAACGGAACTATGTTAATATTGCGTCTTCTTTTTTGTATTTTACGTTTTAAGATGTAATTTTACAAATATCGATTACAAAAATCCTAACAATTTCGTCTTACTTAGGTTCACAATAATCACACAATCACCACTTCTTATCGTTGATTAGTTAATAGTAAATAGTAAAGTAAAGTAACACTCCGTAAATGTATCACAGTTGGGAGAAGGACTTCTTTCATCTGAAGGAGAAGGATTGAATCATATTCCACCAGGTCACCCCAGTGCGCGTATCATGTACCTATATCATAACATTTGGTTTCCTTGCAGAACTCCAAATAAATTATAAACACTAGAACCGACGATGCAGTCAAAATAAATTGGATAGGTTAATATTGAGTTCCCAAAAAGGTACCTTATTTATTGTGCATCAATAATATTAATGCCATAGAGCTCAACTTCACTTTTTAATTTCTCCCTGCGTTTGCCTGTAAATATCTTTAACACTATATGAGATCATAAATGTGTATTCATACATTTATTTAATAACTTTATCGCACCGGCTTCATATTGACTATGATGCATCGCCTGCTTTCAGTGATGTTCGATCATTGCACCATCGCTCACGCTTGACATCTATTATGCTTTTCAATTCACACTTTATACGATATTCAAATATTTTTAAAACTAACTAGCTTATAACCGCGGCTTCACCCGCGTAGTTTTTTATTTATTGGAGTCTCCACTGAGTATCCATCGCATACTTTGTATGTGATTCTATTATTGAATCTTCGTAAATAAAGAATTGTATTACAGTTCTTAAATACAATATCATTATCAAAATCGGTTCAGCAGTTGCAGTTTTGTAATATCTTGGTGTCCGTATAGGTACTATATATTATATTTTATTAGATATCCACCCCAGCTTCAAACATGTACAATAAAGATATATATACAACTTTTGGATTGAAGTACAAACACATAAGCAAAATTGTTATTTTTTTCTTGTTAGGAAAATTGTAGATCTCGACATTTCTCTGCTACAATATATGTACATGTACATACGTAGGTATAAACCGACCTTGAATCACTGTTTACTGATGAAAACCGCATTAAAATCCGTTGAAATGTTTTAAAAAACTAAGCGTACACACGGCGAGGAGTGACTTTATTTTATTCTACACTATTAAGTATATTTAAAACACTGTATCATACTTCCAATTGTCATGCTCAATATTATTTATTGTGCAGCTCTTGATATTTTAGCTTCGTATTAAATCAATCAGATTCTGTATTGCCAGAGATTCAACTACACTTATCAGACATATCGTCTGTTTTATTTTGGACTACGAAGACTACAATAATATTAGCGCATGGCAAATAATAACTCAAATAGGTACAAGTTGCATCCCTCTAACATGCATGTTACAAGTGTTTAATAGGTCACCGTGGTGAGTAATTAATTTGTTCTTAACTTTTGTTAAGCCATACATTTGACTTTTTTATGTTACTGGCAGGCGGACGAGCAAATAGCCCTGATGGCACGTGGCCACCATCGCCCATAAATATTGGCACCGCTCAAAATATTAACCATTCCTTCAAATAGCAATCATCAATCAACGCCATCAAACCTTCATCCATCAAACCGGAACACTACAATACTCTTTTTTTTTCTCAAAATATGATTTTGTCCCATTTGCTGTTGAAACACTGTGACCTTGCAGTAGTTGTGCAAAAAGCTTAATTAAAAGTATAAGATCTCGTCGCATTACCTCCACCGGTGACAGGAGTGTTGGTTCGTTTTTTCCCCAGAGGATCGGAATTGCGATTCAACGGGGAAATGCTACTAGCATTCTTGCCACCATTCCACGCGGTCATGATTTTACAGTAACTATTTTTATTTCATATTTGTATATATTTAAGGGCTTAATGTTAATAATTATTACGTAAATAAAGTACTATCAGTTTTGCTGTTTGGCGGTATAATATCTGATGAGTGGGTAGTATCTACCCAGATACCACCAAGTAAATAAAGATAAATTTCTTCTTTTTCATTAGCCGCTTCATTACTTGCCGCGATCAAAATAGTGTTGATATTGAGTTGATATAAAGTTATTTTAAAAACTTTGTTAAAGTCTTCGATACTCACAGGAAGCCAATCAATATTATTAAGTATTAATAGAACAACTTAGGAGAAAATAAACATGCATGCAATCGTGTCACACTGCAGGTTGATACATACATATATGGCAAAATTTCATCCAGCTCATACGGCTTACCTCACCACGGTAGTTGGGTAACATTTGGGCTTGGTGGGTACCAAGCCCAAATGAATTATCAACATAAATTAAACCAATGAAAACTCAGTCATTTTTGGCCGAAATTAAGCCCACAATCTTCATTATTATTAACTTTCGCAGTTGATGATTGTTATAACAATAATTGTAACTACGAACATGTTAAATACACGAACGGTCCCACATAATAACCTTAGTTATCTAGTACCGTGTCCCAAAATAATGAGAAATCTTTGTTAATGCTTAAGAGCTACTAAAAACCAAATTCAAAGCCCCGATACAGAAACGGTTAGTGAACGCAATTTCTTTTAAAGTCTCCATTATGCAGAGCCGGCTTATCTCAGACTCACTGATTTGCTCTATCTACTGACGCCAGGTATATTCTGCTGTAATTAACCACACTGCCTTCAATTTATTGCGGAGGTATTATCTTTGTTGACCCACGAGCTTTTGCCAGGTGCTTAAATCGCGAGTCTTTTTCGCAAAATTGTATATATTACTTTTATGTATCACAATCATTGCTTTAGCGGTGGAATAAATTATTTAATTATTTTTGTTATTAATAATAAATAAACCATTACATCGTTATATTCAAAAATGACTTTTTACATATTTTTTTTTATTCTTTTCGAAACGATGTTGTATTTTATGCAATGACAGTTAATATCGCAGTCATCAGTAAGAAGTTCTTAGTAATATTACATAAGTATGAATCGGTAGATTTTTTTTCTCTTAATATTTGCGAAAAGACTCTTTATCCGACTTATATAAAACTTATGACGATTTTATGTATTATGGTAATATTGTATAGGTTTTGATTAATTATTTTTTAATAATCTGATTGAACACTATCGGACTGTGACGGACTGAGGTCGCGGAATAGCAGCAAACTCGTTAGAGTCTCATCTGAATAGTTTGTCAAATCAGACCAGCTTGACGACTGGCTTCCCACGAGGAGGATGTCCCCAAGAGTCAAGATGACCCAGTGGTTAGAACGCGTGCATCTTAACCGATGATTTCGGGTTCAAACCCAGGCAGGCACGACTGAATTTTCATGTGCTTAATTTGTGTTTATAATTCATCTCGTGCTCGGCGGTGAAGGAAAACATCGTGAGGAAACCTGCATGTGTCTAATTTCAATGAAATTCTGCCACATGTGTATTCCGCCAACCCGCATTGGAGCAGCGTGGTGGAATATGCTCCAAACCTTCTCCTCAAAGGGAGATAAGGCCTTTAGCCCAGCAGTGGGAAAACTTTACAGGCTGCTAATGCTAATGCTAAAATCTGATTGATATTATATTTTTATAGATATATGTAGATTATTACAAGCATGTCACTATAGCGAGTGTGAAAATTATTAGTACTGGCGCTTTCAAAGCGAACGTAGACAAAGCAAGAAAAGTCTTTATAAATTTTTAGGGATCTCCAATATTTTCAGTGAAACGATACCGACAGTATATGATATAGCCCAGTAGCTAGAATAAGTGAATCTTAACCGAAGGAACGTGGGAACGTAGAAACAAATATTGAATAAAAAACGTAGAAATAGCAATAATATAAACTACAACTAACACTATTAAAATACATTGGGGTACGTTTCTTAAGTTAAATTAATTAATTAGAATATCTAAGTTTATTTCAATCAAGTAAATTCGATATAAATTGATAGAACAATAAATATATTTCGCTACTTGTATATGTAATAAAGTCATAACACTAACAGTTTTAGTCTTATTTGAAAAGGAGACTTGAATACAGCGAATAAAATTGCGTAGGACGTATTTTTTTCATATTTTTCATTCGGGTACGAAAGGGGAGTGAGCCTGGTGCGACAACTATGTTGGATTAAAATATTTGTGTATATTTTATGTAAGTAATTTTCGCTAAAATTCCCAAGGGGCCTATCGATCCGTCGCTCAGGTGTGTTCTATTCTTAATTGAACCGTTGCGACGCTGAGACGGATCTCTAATGAAATCTTTAGTGAAATATGATACCAGCTACTCACTTGTATTGCGCACGGGTATAATTAAATAATATATTACGTAAAAAGTGATAAAAAAAATAAACTTATATTTCGAAATAGGGCATTGTGCAAGTCCACCTAGTAGGTACTACCAACTCATAATATATACGGCTAGAGACATTTATTTTATCAAAAGATTTACATTTAAATCACTTACAGAGAAAATTACAAAACAATTAGTATAAAAATTAAGTCGTATAGGCGTACATAATAGGAGTAATATTTACCCAATAATATCAGTACAGTGCTAACAATACAAAGATATTTTGTGAGGTAAATGTAGGACAGTATACTAAAAAAAAAATATGTAGTGCGTAAACAAAATAATGATACGTAAGGAAGGTGACATATTAAATCTATCTGATGGTTTTAAATGCTAACGCCATACAGCAGTTCTTTTCGTTGAGTTCGGTTTGAAGGATGAGTAAAGGCTCATTCCTCAAGGTTGGTGGCGCATTAACGGGTGGTTAATATTTTTTATAGCGTCAACACTTAATAAGCACTCTTACTCTTATTTCGGCAGTGACCTCTGACCATGGTGGACTATTTACCAGTCTGACTACTTTACATATATTAAAATTGTGATGTGTATTTTAATGTACAAACCACATTCCTTAGCTCTCCGACTCCAATATTTATGTTAAACTTCCTTCTTTTCTACGAACATCAGCGAAACTTTACAAAATTCCAGAGAGTTCCCGTGAGACGTTTCGTACTGAACCGACCACTAACGACTACAAACCTTAGACAAGTTTAGTGAAAGGTAATTTTTTTTCATTTCAAACCCAAAAATCTTGTTATTTAACAACTTCTTTGGAGCACCTAAGCTCTTTCTTAGGAAACGAAGAAGACAGCTGATATTCTATTATAATGAGAAAGCTTATTGATATTTTTTCTGATATTATAACTAGCGACCCGCCCCTAATTCATACGGGTGCAATGCTGTTGCTAAATATACTACAGAATGTCTTACAACGTTCATAGATTTTCAGTCATTAGACAATGCAAACCGCTATCTCCCTGCGTTTTAAATCTGTAATATTATCAAATATATTAATTTAAATTACAGACTGTAAAGAGCCATATTGATCTATATTAAATTTACAATGTATTTAAGGTGCTTAATTGTATAAGGATTAATGCTGTATTGCTTAAAATCGTTTCGAAAATAAGCTATTATTTCTCGTAAAAAGTAAAGGATAAAAAATGGTTATTGTGGGTTATCCCTAAGAGATAGACATATACCATCGTGAACTTTTTTGAAGACTTTTATAAGGTGTACAATACTGTACTACATTATTTAGATCTATCTCATAGTGTTCAGCCAGAGTTTGCGATGTAAGCGCAAAAAATGTGTTTATTTACGACATCACTTTAGAAAACTCTAAAATTATTGATGTTTTTCTACTATATTGCGCATGTATTATGCATATAAACCTTTCTCTTGAATCAATGTATCTATAAAAAAACCACATCAAAATCCGATGTGTAATTTTAAATATCTACGCAGACACAGGGACAGACGGCGGTAAGCGACTTTGTTTTATACTATGTAATGATAATGAAAGATCGGACATTGTGTAAATTAATTATTTACGAGGTTTCATGAGAAAAAAGGCTGACAAAAATTGCTCGTCTTCTAATTAGCATTTAACGTAACTGTTTGAAGTGAATATATGATATATATCATGCAACAACACAAAACGTATAGAAGACCAAATAATCTGTGATCTCATTAAAATTACATTATTGCTGTAACAATGTCCACACTGCGTCAATTCGAAAAGTTTTAAATAAACCACTAGAGAGAGTGAATGAGCTGGCTCGCATCTGCGCTGCGGACGGTAAGCCATTGGAGCCCTAATGCAACATGCATTTTTAATTCATGTCAAGAGTCCCAAGGCAACCGCGATGCTAAGTGCAGCGGAAATATGCTTACTGGCCATTACTTATGTACCTTTGAAACAGTCCTTGCTATTCTAATGTTACAAAACATAGTTTAATATATTAATTTAAAACGAAGCTTAACAAAAATTAACCAAATAAAAAAGTCCTAAATTCGTTTAAAAGCATTAATTTGATTTGTAGGAATTTATTGACATTGATCTTTCTTTTATATATTTTGTTCTGGCATTTGTTGGGACATATCTTTTACTAAAATATATTATAGTATTCGAGCCACAGATTAAAAAGTCACAAACGAAAACGTTGACATACGATGCGATGCGAGTATGTGGCACATTAAGGAACATAAATAAATAATTACACCTTACACTCAGTTGAGTGCAAGCAATCGCTTCTACTAGCCTGATTTAGTAGTCGAAAAGCAAAGAGTACAAACGTCCCGACTGAACTGTCCACAGGAATAATTATTAAGGATTTACCAAAGACTTTAAGCTAATGGTAATGGTAAAATTTTCGATCAATCGAAAATTTATGAAATTACTTTCATTAAATAAATAATATTCCGAATGATGTGTATAAAAAAAAAAATGGTGTAAGAACTGCGTTAAAATATATTCTCTAAGGGTATGGATAAAGAGAGCGCTTAGCGTAAGTTTACTACACTTAACAAAAATGTGTAATAAATATTTTGTAATAATCCTATTTGCAATATATTGTACATGTTGTTTTAATTTTGGAAGTCATTTTTAAATAATAAATTAACGTGCAGTTGACTATCCACACCAACTCCATAACAATTCGTTACAGTAATAGCATAATAAAACACTTGGTAAATTTTAAATAAAATAATCAATTAATCTAATAGGAGATTTTGCATTATTGTTTTATTTTAACAGTCCCTTAATATGAAATTAACTTCGATTGATACGGAAAAATCTTAAGCATGGGTGGCCCCGTATTGGATGATTCAATATTAAGAGTCTACAAGGACCTCAAGCTACACGTAAAAAAGTCAAAACTAATATATTTTTTAAATATTGTTATAATAAAAAATAAACTTCAGGGACAAATTGCAAAAATATATTCCTGTAAAAGGGTGGACTATCTAAATAAGCTATTTTAGTTTTTTTTTTTTAATAGAGACGACGCGCAAACTGTTCTAGATTTATTTATGGCAACATTGTATGTGTTCGTCCGAGCGTGATATCAAAAGCTTGCAAAGTTTTAGTTAAGTGAACTATTTTTATCATAGCTGCTATTACATATCGACGCAACATCCATAAGGCAAAGAATAAAAAAATCTTAAAAATGTAAACATATTTTTATTAATTGTTTGTTATTAAAGCTAATATTATATTAACCAGCGGCTTGTCGAAGCAAAAAACAAATTAACAAGACGGTATGTATCACGTAAAAGAAATTTCTAAATCCATATAACAATTTTTAAAAAAACGTTTTTATTATTAGTTGCTTAAATTTATTACTTAAATGGATATACAATAGTGGTATAGCTTACAAACCAGTCCAAGTTGGTAACACCAATTAACCAATTATTGCATCGGCAAACAGCAATAATTTGTATTGCTGTATTTTCTAGGGTAAAATTAGCCATTAGTTCGAAAGGTGAACGGCGTGTTGTCCTTTCAAGAAATAGTAATTACTTCTAATATAAATATAAATAGAAATAGTGTCAGTCGGTATGATGTATACATACATCCAAATCTGCTCAGACATTTGAATGTTATGTTGGAACATAGAAACTCACATAGATTCATAAACTATGAAAACATTACACTTCCCTTTGGAGCATCTGTGTAAATACTTCAGACAGATCCAAAAAGGACGATTCGAAAAGTGTATTTTAAAATCAATATCCAATCCAATTTTAATCCACAAAGAATTATATTCAAAGGATTTTATTCTGGTCGGATTTTGTTTTACAGACTAAATTTATATTCGCCCGATGCTACATTTTATATCTCGAATGTTACGTTTAAAATTTATTTTGTGTTAAAAGTGAATTTTCTCCATTTAAACATTGTACGAATCATCGAAATGCTTTTTGAACACCCAAAAAAACCAGACATGTATTGTTTTCTTCGTTGTCGAAAGTATAATAATGTTTAAAGAATATATTGGTGTAATCAATAAGTATATTTTTTTTTTATAATAGTAGTGCATCGCACGTTTCCTTTGTAATATTTAACATTGTTAAATTCGAAAAAGAATTACATTAGTTCAGATACATTTGGTAAAAATATCATTATAAAAGCATATTCGTGTATATAGTACTTTTCTTCGAGTACACTAACTGCTCTTTTAAAACGGTTGTATGACCAGACTTCAGACTTCTTTTACCATTCTTGTCATAAATGATTTATTTACAATAAAAGATTATCTCAAATCTTATATATATAAATACATGTTAGTATTTAACACGTTTACAATTATAAGACACTATTAAACGATTACTAATAGCATTTACATAGAACAACGTCTCCCGGGTTTTGCTTGAATAATATAAAATAATAATAATGGTATACCACAAATTTATCAGTATTTACTTACATGGAAATATAAATATATTTATAGGAAAAAATATATTTAGCTAAACAAAAACTATATCTTGTTAAATGACGATTCAAAATTGTTTTTAAAAACTTGTATTAAGTATATTTTTAAGCATTTGAATTCAGTATTTAATGTTACGAAGAAACAACATTTTTATAACTACCTCTGTAGTGAAGTTAAATCTACTTAGGTACACATAACGACATAGTCAGTCGCACGTGATCGTTTATATAATTAACTACATTGGTGATTCAACGAGGAAATGCTGCTAGCGATAATTTTAAGCTGCTAATTCCACCAACCCGTATTGAAGCAGCGTAGTGGAATATGCTCCAAAGCTTCTCCTCAAAGGGAGAGAAGGCATTAGCCCAGCTGTGGGAAATTTACAGGCTGTTAATGTAATGTATGTATGTATGTACTCGCGGAAAAAATTGTCAATTCAGATCTGATACACAAAAATTGCTCATGACAGAGTTGTAGGTCTCAAAATATCTACAGAAATATGAGTACAATTTACATCTGTCTTCTATAGATAACTTACAGTGATCATATTTAAATTGAAACTAGCTGAACATTCGACTGCTGAAACATAGCAAAAAACCCAGCGAACACAATTTTACCACCTTGAGAGGTAAATAAAAAAAAGTATCCTGTGTCCTTGCCCTGGACTCAAACTATCTACATATAAAATTTCATCTAAATCAGTTTGCTTAAGCGAAGAGGTAACAGACAGAGTTACTTTCACATTTATAACGTAAACAAAAGCTTTAGTTTAATTTTAACATTTTATGTATGCACATAATACCATTTAGACTTTGCACTTCGAACCCTGAAGTTTTAAAAATATTACGAGATATTTTAAATAAACGAGTGGAAAAATACGCAGGTCGTGTTATGCGATGCATTAGCAAAGTTCGGGCAAATGGATCGGTGGTCGAATTCTATCTCATTGTTCAAAAAATAGCACAGTATAAAAAACGTATTTGACCGTTGCCGGGACGGGTTAGCTGGTATAGTATGTTTTTGTTTCTTATACATATATTCATGGTACAGAAATTTATTTAGAATTATTTTTTCTTTTTTGTAATAGTCGCACTATTTAGTTTCATGGTACAAATAAAAGCGATATAAAAACATTGGAACCAAAAAGATTTTTTCAACTTTAAAATAGCTTTGTATTTCGGTACCCCAGATTTTGATATTTATGTATATGTGTGTTACTTTGCCACACATTCACATACGTACATACGTTGAATATAAACTTTTGCTTTTTTATGAAACAATTTGTTTTCTTTGCACAAGTAAATATTAGGTTTCAATAGCCAAGCTGTTTATCCGACCGAGCATAGTACATGCTTATACAGTATGACCACCACGCGTAATTTTATATCATGTGTTTATACACGTATAGCGTGATATATGTGCAACTATTGGGGCATACGTCATATATTTTTTGGTAAACAGTGATATATTTTGATAGAGATTTATATATCTGTGTAATTAATATATTGAACTAACGCTGTCGCTTCCATTTTTTTTAACTAATACAAATGTTTTTTATGATTTATGTATTAGATAAATATAAATGATATATGGACTTTTTTATATGCATTTATTTATAAAAAAAGCTTCCGCTGTCCACTGCCATGCCATGCCTGTCCAATAGCTATAATTATTATTGTAACGTTCCGGTTTGATATACATTGGATATACCATTTTAGTTGCGAAGGTCAGTGGCGCATTGGCGATGTTAAGGGTGGTTAATATTTCTTATAGTGCTTATGTCTACAGACTGGTGATCACTTACCATCAGCTAGCCCAATTATGCCATATAAAATCAAAATGCCATTCCATAAAAAAAAAACAAGAAACAATATCAACGGTCACTAAACTCTAATCATGCAACATTATTTCCATATAACTAATTTTTTTACGTGTCCAGAAAAAACACATACAAACATATCTCTTCGTAATATTGGTACTACTGACTTTTATTGCTACACACAAATATAAATATTGCGCTTTTGAGTATAATACGGAAAAACATTGTTAAAAGAAAATCGTAGTTTTTACTACACATTATAACCTTTTTACCTGATATAAACTAATAAAGATATATCTTATCTTCTGTAGAGATTATCTCCGAGAATCTATATATCTTCGAAATAAAGTTACACATAATGACACATGTTTTTTTTATAACCAGCCTTTGTAGCATTTTTGAAGGACCAATTGAAGCTAAAAAATTATATTTCGCCAATATTAGACAATGTTTTTGGAAGGTCGTTTAAAAAAAATATAAAGAGCATGCGATGCGATCTATAAGTATTGAATTCGAGCCAGTTGGGTAAGCGAGATAAGATCACTCGACCTTACACTGATTGCCGTATACATAATATTTATATAAATCACGATACACAAATATACACGACAATGTATAAACATTTGGCCAAAATTTAATAGCGCACTGAGAAATAATCTAATAACTTCTAAGGCCATTTCCATTGTGTAACACACTGTATAGCACATCTTGATCTATTTACCTACGAAGCGCCATTTCAGGTTAAATTAATATTTTTTTATTAAAAAAAAATATTAACGAATGTTATCTAATGTCTATTTTTTTTTTGCTGACGTTACTTTTAGTCGTCTCAGACACACTGAGATATTTTGTAAGCAAGAGCGTCACTCAGTCATGCTAATGCATGCCGATAGTAGTTCAACTTAATAGGACGCGCATTCGTTAGTGAATAGATCTATAACATAACATAGATTTAAAAATGGAATGTGGTATCTATATGTGATTTAAAGACTTCGATACCGTTTGATCGTTCATTATGAAATCTGACACATACATATATGTACGTATTTTTTCATGGAGAAGGTTTCATACTTTAAATTGCTGCGATCATCGACGCTAAATGACGGTGCAATACATCAACTATACTATTTAACTGATTGCCATTAAAGTTAGTATATAATTATGCAGTATACGTACACAGGCCAGACGACGTGAGCACGTGTCCCAGATTTTGGTAGAACATATGCACCAACAATAGCAACTAGTATATCATATTATTATAGTAAAATTACTATTTGAAAATTGAATTGAAATACACGTTAGTGATTATTTAATTTTAAGCTAATTTACAGTAAATCTGAATATCAATGAAATAACAGAAATATTGTTTTCAAAAGATTTTAATAGAAAAATACTATCTGTATTCTACTTGTAGTTAGGTTACTCTTTTTTAAAGGTAATTCAGGTTAGGTTGAATTGTCACTTGCTACCAACCCGCGCTGGCTATGCAAGGATGCAATTTATTAATAATTTTATTGTTACAGCCCATTTCGCAGCGAACGAGTATTTGTTTCTCATTTGGAATCAGTTAAAACTTCTAAGGATACTCTCTTTTAAGGGGTATTTCTTTCCGACTTACTAGACAAAGATAATATGCGTGGTATTAAGATAATTTATACCCTATATGACTCGAGATTACTCTACGTTTCTTCTAGTGAATTTTTATTTCTGTAGATTGGAGGTACCCAAATCAAAGAAACAAATTTGTATGTTTTCAGACATGCTAGAATTTTATTAAATTATCAACTAGATATGCGTTTCTGCTCTTAATTGTTTAAATCTATGATCTGTATTATTTGTGGGGAATACTATCGCATCAAACACCAACTGATTAATATGACGATGTCGTCCTGACCGATTTCGGTCACGGCGGCAAAACTCAAAGGAGACTAGCAAACTACACAAGGCAAGGCATACATGATGTACAGGTGCACTCCCATGATCAAATGGAACGGAAAATCCGACATGATTGGAAAGGGCTCAGACGCACGACCAACGGTTTTACGTACTTTCCGAGGCACGGGATTGTACACAATTCCAATTTCCAGACATCGTGCGTGTGTGAACCCAGAACTTTGAGAAATCTTCGGCCTTATAACCACTAGACCAACTAAGCAGTCAACTATAAAATAGAGACTAATAATGTATGTTATATGTATAAACGATCAGTACATGAGTATAGAGATCGTGAGACCCGGCACAAACGATGAATTATTGCGTGTCATCAATTATCGAGACAACGACAAAGACACCGCTATAAAGCGATGCCTGGAACAGCCTTAGCTTACCTTCAATTTGTCCACACATTGTATGAAATTTACGTCTGTTTCTTAAATGCCCGCATATATTTTATCTCAAACAAAGTGGACTTTATATAATCTTTAATTCTATGACCGCAATAAAAATCATATGTCAAAATCGGTTGCAAGATAATACTATAAGAAATTATCCTGATTTTAGATTTGTTTATTAATTTTATTCGAAATCTAAAATATGCTTCATTCAAGTAGGCTTTTTCATTTTACAGCATTACGTTAAGCTACCACTGTATCGGAAAATAGATTCTGTCGAGAAAAACCGGCAAATAACTCAGTACTTATTCTATTCTACCATTTCAATAAGCTATGCAAATCAAATGAAATTAATTTTATATATATCCCACCTGAAAATCAACAAGTATTATTATATTTAATGTACATAATATATCGTTTATTTTTCTATATAAAAATAACTTATTTAGTTTAGTCTTAATTCATTATTAAAATTGATTTTATTTATTTTGATTGAAAACATATTTTTTTTATGCAATAAAGATGCGTGTGACGTCATTTTAGAATAATTTTTACTGTAAGCATCCATTGTATTGAATATTGTGGACTTCTCTTTACGTCATTAGAAAATATAACACACATTATCGCGCAACATTGTAACCCATGAAACGAAGGCAATGCGAGAATAGTATAAAAACTGCACTATGTCATACATAAACGCTTTAAACGCAAACTAAATTGCGAGTACAGACTCGCGTTTATTTATCTTGGACAAAACTTAGCCAACTGAAACCAAAGGACGTGACCGTTCAAACTGAACTTGTATAAACTTACTCCAGCTAGAATCAAAATTCATCAATTCAGTGCACTAGATAGAGAGTTGGTTTTCGTACCCATCACGTTACCGATTTACTATTATTACTAGTCTTATTGATTACAGGCAACCAACTTTATGGAGTTCTCAAGGATGTCTCAATGCGTTTTTTACATTCATAATCTATACTAATATTGTAAATTAATTTGAAAGTAACTCTGTCTGTCTGTCGATCTGTTATACTTTCACGGCTACGTCACTGAACAGAATTAGATGAAATACGGTATGATAAGCTTGAACCTCAAGGCTACTTTATACACCTAAAACCTATGATCATCCCCTCTACTATGCAGGCGAAACCGCAGCCGAAAATTAATCATCTAAAAATAGGCAAAGAAAAAATAGTTCATTTTACATCCTTTATTTTTATTAGGCAGCTATTGGCTGGGTTTAATATTATCATTAAAAATAAATTGGCAATAAAAATAAAAAAAATGTTAAAATATGCAAATTCATATAATATGTATATTTTCCTCAAATTTTCAATAATGAACAATGTCAATTATATAGATTTCGATCACCGACCGAAAATGATGACATATTTACCTTTACCTTATAGTTTTCCTATCGTTTGTTGTATGTATGTTTCATTTCTAGTCTAGGATCAACGTTACAGTATAAATGTACATACATATACAGAACAAATGTACTGCGCTCGGATTTGTTACGGTGTCATTTGCGAAAATTTTATTTTATTTTTTCTTGATCCTTGTTTCAGAAAAATATAGGTTTTCTTAATAATATATGTGTTTAAATATAAGTTAATTTTTTTTAGTATAATAATAAAGTATGAAATTGTTAAAATGTATCGCTTCCAGTGATTATTAAACATTATGCTCGTATTGTAAGGTAATGTTTACATCGTCCGGCTTTCACTGAATTGCTCAGTTTGGTGCTAACAATGCTTGTTGTTCGTCTATTATGTACATGGTGTTGACGTGATTAATAAAACGGACTGGCGATTTAAATACATATGATTTTTTTTATTTATTTCGTGCTTGCATAAAAACGATACGAATTGAAAAAAAAAACAAATACCAAATAGTTTATTGATTTTTTTAATATAGTAATCACACCATAAATAATTACATTTATTGTACAAAGAGTCAGCTTGACCGTGAAAACATTCTTTTTCATTCCACTGTAGGGAAGTGAAAGTGCAGAAAATTATTTATGGACGAGTGTGAAGAAAGTACAAAACAAACAATACGAGCTATTCTGCACGACAAACACGAAACTCACCGCAGAACACGATCGTGAAATGTAAAAAAGTAATATAGGAGATTGATTGACGCGACCAACGTTGGTCTTAAGAAGCACTTGGAGTTGCTATATCAAAAAAAAAAAATTGAAGCGTAAGAAGAGAGACAGTAGCTACATCATAAAAAAACATGTAAAAAACTCCAAAAAAAGTCTAAACCTGATTGAATTCAGAGTTTATATTAATTCGAAGATATCTCCTGGGCCTCCTATAAGTATGGGAGTACCGTGCCCTCCAGTAAGTATGTCCATGTCTTATTCTGGTTTGCTAATTATTGTGTTTTTCTTTATTCTTTGTAAAAACTAAATCAATTTAAATTTTTTACTGTACCCAAAGTTAGAAAGCAAAATTATAACATTGCACTTAACAGTAACCATATTTATATAACCGATGCCGAAGTGTTTTTAGGAATCACATTAAATTAGAAACTTTAGTGGAATCCTCATTTATCGACCATAACAGGAAGACCCAGCTCCGCAGCATACGCGGTTAAAAAAGTTAGACAGCTAACTGATATTCATACTGCTCGACTAGTGAGTACATTTTGGTTATTTTCATAGTATTAGATATTCTAGCATATCATTTGATTTTAAGTTACACTTATTGAATCTGTTCTAATTTAAAAAAGGAGAGCTTGCTGTTCTATTCATAATCTTGGAGTTTGAAACATTTTTTTAAATATATTCAAAAAAGTTGAATGTAAATAGTTTCGTTAGTAAAACAATATTATATATATTCACAATAGTATTGAACATTTTTATAGAATCAGTAATAATCATTGTTTAAACACGAGAAGTAAGGATAACCTTATAACGCCACGTTTTCGACTCGGCAAAGTCAATAAATCCTTTTCGGGGCAAGGTTTCTTTTGTATAAAAAAAATCCACAGATATTTTTATCTTTTCCAATTTATTAAAGTAAACTATTTTGTTACAGAAATATTTTAAATAAACATTATTCGCAACACAACAATATAAATATGACAAAAAAGCGAGCAGATAGGACTTATTGACATACAGACAGGATATATAATAAAAATAATACATGCATTATATATATATTTTTTTTTAATTTGATTGACATATGTTTGTATTTCAGATGTTGGAAAAAAGCAACTACCGAGTTCCTTGCCGATTCTTCTTAAGTATAATCTACATTCGGAACCGGCGGAGTTACATGGAATATAATTCTTTAAAATAACGATTCGAAAGTGCTTGTAAACACCAACTTGAATAAAATATTTTTATTTGATCTTCAAAATAAACACACAACAATCAATACTTGATGAAGTGAACAATGTTCCATCATAAATAGTCCATAAATTTAATATCAAAACGTGTCAAAAAAAATAAACTTTATCAATTCACATAGATGTTGAATTTATAAAAACTGACGAATCCAAAGCGAGAGAACATCAATAACAACATTTTCAAATTGAATTTTGAGTTTGATTATAATGTTGTCTAATAATATTTAAGGAAAACGGGTATCAAAATAGCGTAACATAGTCGGCTATCAACATTTCACGAGTGAGATGCGAAATTATTTATTTGAAAATATCGCTGATTAATTTATATTTCCCAATAAACACTATGTAACTCAAATAATGTACAAAATTAAAATGACTAAAATATACTCGTACATGTAACATAACGTCTTACTTTCCAATATTGGCGGCGCAGTAGCGATATAAGGAATGGAAAAATATTCCTTACAGCGTCAATGTCTAAACAGAGATAAATTACTATCAGGTGACCAAAAAATAACAATTGCATTACCAATATGTAAAATTATAGGAAGTCAAAAGTTTAATTGTTTTATAAATAATTGGTTGTTTGCACTTCAACGATTAAATATCGGATTCCAATCCATTATCATTAATTCCAAAGATAATTACCAATTTATAATTATATCATACTAATTGACCGCCTCAACTGCACGAGTTCAATTATTATGGCTTAACCCATAATCAAAACCGATGTTACAACATATAAACAATTCTCTCGATACCACGAACACAGGGTTTACGTAATCATAAAATTGTAGTGATCGTTGGTTCATAATAAATCTAGCGATTGCCTCGTTGGTCTCGTGGCTTGATATATGTAAGGCCACACATTCCCAGAACGGGTTAAAACCCTCACCCCAAGTCGAGCCGATTTTTCTGTCCGAAAATTCATCCAGCCAGGAGTGAGAAGTGTGTACACTAAAGCATCTCGGATCTCCTAGCCTCTTTGCTAGCAATTACATAAAAAAATATAATAATAAACAAAAACGCAATTTCTTTATTTTTCTTTTTTACTGCCACTAGCAAACAAAACAATCTTATGACTTAGTTGGATTTACAAGTATGTTTATATCTCAAGAGGTATTAGGGCTATATACGTAAATACTGTAATAATGTGACGCGAATAGTAGTAAACCACGTATTCATTATTAGCACTTTTTTTTAGCTTGGCTGTTATATTACCTACTCGAATGTTTTTGATTGATTATAAGTAAAATAAATAGAAAGCATATACAAAAATCATATTGGAAATGGAATTCGTTAATTGCGTTTTTTTATATAGTTATATTAGGAACAGTTATGAGATATTTAATTATAAAAAAGCAGTGTTTAAGTTATCACAACGTGACGTCATTTATTAAGTTGGTTGCGTAACTACGTCTTTGAAATGAAATAAATATATCATTTAACAAATAAATTAATATTGCTTACATTTACAGATGTGCTTGAAACAAAATCAACTAATAAAAAGGACCGATTTTAAAATTTCATATTTTGTAAAGTTCTACCAACATGCAATTTTTTTTTTTTTTAATGAGACACGTTCCAAATTCCAACCCTATAAATCAACTTTTTTGGATGTGCTATGCACGAGTGCACATTCGTATATACGCTCATTTGAAATGAAGGCCCCGTTATTTTGTGTTTATCCGAAATACACACAATCTTACTATGTACTTAATATTAGTAGGTATAATTAATTATTTAATATACTTGTAATTTAAACGGACCGATTCGTTTTAAAATTATTCAAAATATATTAAATAGGTTAGAGATTCTAAGAAGGACATTTAAATAATTAAAGCCATTTAAAGAAGATTCGGCAAAATACTCAGTGTTATTACTGAGTCGCCAACATTTCTCAGAAGAATCAAATTAAATGAAATCAAAAATATACTTTATTTGAAATATTTTCTTACAAACATAAAATGACATTTAAAGTTTCCTTGTAGATCAAATTTAATTTTATCATCTGTATATGACTTATTTATATTTTTTTGACATGAACATTATTATGTAGGTTAACTTTTTTATTTCTATTATTATGTAAAATTATCTTGTGAGAATTATTGAATCGAAACCCCTCACCAGGAAGGATGTATTGACTTTGCAAAGTCGGAAACTTTATGTTACAAGTTTATCTTTACTTCTCGTGTTTACACAATGTTTGTAACTGTTTTCATCAAAATAATCAATTTAGTCGAGATATACATGATATTATTGTAAACATATTGTGATGCTTTGTTATGGTAGCTATGCTACGCATATTTTCCTAGAAAATTTTCATTCAATTTTCCCCGAAAGTATATACACTAGCTCTGAGGTTACAAATCACTCGAGCCGATTCTCGAAAACTATATATAGTCATGACTGAAACGTTACCCCAAAGTAATATACACCGCTCTTTATTTTAAGCCTAGCAAGTTTTTGAACATCACGACTGTTCAAAGACTTGCTACGATTGAGAAATGTTTGATGCGCCATTTATTTTGTAATCATAAACAAATACATCTAGAAAGAGGCCGAATGCATATGGGCGTTTTGAAATTATCGCTATTTTTAATTTCCGAAACATGTATAAGAGAAATTGAGTTGTAAGAATTTTTGTATTACTATATATTGACAGTGAGCTTGAGGGTATTTTTTATCAAAAAATGAATGGACTAATTTGCTAAAAATACTCTGTTTTCCATCAATGCACTTAATACACGTAAGTAGACGCGAGACATAATAATTATCTTTGTTTGAATCGATGCTAACTTTTCGTCAACGATTGCCTATTTAAAGTATTTATAATCAAATTTTAAACATTCTTTTGAACGTCATGTTCCAGCATTGAAGCTACCATCAAATGACACATTAACCCGTAGTCTATGTTACCGCCGAGAACTACCAAGTATTCAAACTTATCAAATAAATTAAATATCGCAGAGTGCTATATAAAACCTTGAAAAAGCAAATTCAGATCAATATATTAATATAACTATTAATAAATATACAATTATTTAGTTTTTTATAATATACAATAACAACAAATATTTTACGAGTCGTCTCGTAGTATTTTGAAAATTGTATTGATATAATAACTTTCGTTTTGTAACGCGACCGGTCGCCATTTTCGCGACAATAAGCATCCGGCCCTTAGAAGGAAGCTCAATCGGTTACCTAATGATGAATTTCAAGTCCACTGAGTCCATTTCCATTTTAGTGGCTCCGACCAATTTCATAAACCTAACTGTTAGAATTATAAAGAGACTGTATATTTCTTTATTAATTCAGTTGGTTCGTTGAATAACTTGTTGTAGATAAACGATTTTTGGTGTACACTTAGGTCATATAATCAGTAGATGGATTGAAAAAATATTTTATTTAAAAACATTGTTTATATAGAATATTGGATTGTTGATTATTTTTTGTATGTAAGCTACAATTTATGCGGATTACAAGAGGTCGATTCAGACGACGAAACACTTTCCCGAAACTTTGTATTTAAATTTAATTTTATTATAAATCGTTATAAATTATCTTTGGTACTAAAAATTTAAAAAAAAGGAACTGGATATAAATAAAACAAAAATTAATGAAATATTTTCAGTTTTACTACAATCACAGGATATCAAAGGAACGCTTGAAAGAAAAGGGTTTGACAGATATCTGTTGAATAGTAATGATGTAACTGTTCAATATTGATATTAGGTTGCAGATTGAAGATCTATCGATTCATACTTATCTAAGACCAATTTAAACCTCGAATTGTAAATATAATATCAAAGATCGTATTACATGTGATATATACGTATATATGTGATAATATCAAGTGGAGCACCTAAGTAACATTTTGTTGAATACCGACTTAGTCAAACCCGGCGATATCGTAAAATTCTGTAGGATAAGCCATAAGATTGCATTTACATTATTCGTAATATTCTTAAATTTACCGGATTTTTTGTGTTGAATTTATTCATCGGTGATCGGTTCCAGTAAAACGTTCGTGTATTATTTGACAGCGCGTACCATTTATTTTATGGAGCTTCTTCCATCAAAATTTATCCTACAGTATCCAAATTTTTTGTTAATCTTATGTATTAGATCTCCTTATAATAATTTGACGTAAAAGAGCGCGCATTTGTGAGTAAATCTATATCTATTTTTAACATAAGTAAAGTATCTGCCTGCAAATTTTAAATTGCTGACCAGGAGCCAAGATCTTGAAGAGGATTTTGAGGAGAGTTGGAGCTCATTCCGCGCCGCCTCAATGGAGTTGTGCATCCACACGTGGCATATTGTCACCCGCAACCTGCAGTGTTCCTCGAGACTTTTTTTTCACTACTGCGCAAAAGATTATAATAAAAATTAAACACATGTAAAACCAGCGACCGTATTTGAATCCTTTGTTTTGAATCTTCTGTTATAATTCTTGTGTTCTACGTACTACGCTATTTTGATTCTTGACATTATAATGTATATTATATATAAAAAAGTAAAACATTATTAAGGCATATATTTTTTATATTAAGGATTCAACATACCTTAACATTTCACTTTATTTAATAATAAAAAAGATATAGTTGATACGTATAAAAATAAATATTCCAACTATTAAGTTAATTTAAGTGCAAATTCAACGCAATGAAACTTTTATGACACGCATACCGGTTCGGTGAGGCTGCAATAAACGATCAATTGAATGTTATTTAATAAAACGGTCTCCGTTTATACAATAAAATTATATCACTTGTATATGCATCAATAAAAAATACATGAGGTCGTAGACCTAATAAAGTAACTCAAATATAACCACTTAGAATTTATATAGAAAACTTGACCTACACAAAGACGTTTATAAAGTATATGTGTTTATACAATTTCTTGTTATTCCATATTTAGAATAAAATTGTAATGTTTATACTTCAAGTCAATGAGGTTTCTGCTTTTCGGTTGTATTTGACCCCCTTTTACATTTTAGTATAGAAAAATAGGAACCGTTATATGCGCGGCCCTTTGCCGAAAAGCGTTGTTTTAAATCCGAACTGTATCGAATTTGTGTTTATAATGCGCACCGTACTCGGTTGTGAAAGAAAATTCCCCACGGGCCTCTCATCTTGTACGCAATCTTTATTTATTTAATAAAAACTTGCTGGAGCCGTTCCGGCTGTACGCCATGTACACGATGCTTAAGCCTACATTTGCCGGATGAAAAAAAGGTTTCCGTTTGGTCTTCCATTTTCCATAATTGTTTAATTTTATTGATGATAGGCTCTTGTCATATTTCAGCCACAGCAATGATTCTCAACGGATAATATACAATACTACAAGAGATGTTAAGAGTGACAATGGTCGACGCAAAGACAGGTGTTCAACCTAACCCTCTCGCTCTTAAATAATAAAATATCAATTTAATGCATTTAATTCAATGAGTTTATGAAAGCACCTATTCAATTCTAAATTTAATACGGTAATAAAAAATGCAACAATCTTAAAACAATCCTACTGTTTTGCCCTTATGTATAAAACATAACAAACCAATTCGGGTTGGTGAACACATACGTATCAGATTCTCAATCGACACATGCAGCTTTCTTATCTTTAAAATCGAGCACGACATGAATTATGAACTCAAATTATGCAATCAATGAAGCCGCAATCATCGGTTAACATGCACGCGTTCTATCTGCGCGAACGCGGCATTGATTGATAATATTACCAGGCGAGATGGTAATATCAAAGATTATTACCTAAGTAAAGACCTGTACGCACATAAAATTCGATTTCCCTGAATCTGAGAAATAATCAAAGTATTATAGAGCTATAAATCTTTATCGCCACTTACAACGACGCCACAACGACCGAATATGTGAATATTTAGCGTAACTTTTCTATTGGCTTATATAAAGAAGCCGAATAATCAAGATCATGATATTTTATCTCACCCTTTACGAGGACGCACTTACAATGTATGGAAAATGTTATAAAGTATCGACATAAGATATTATGTTTATATTTCAACGTTTGTAAGCTGAAAAACATAAACAGTGTTACCAAAAAGGTTTATGACGTCATTCGAGATCTGAGCCTCATAATTTAATTCTGAAACAATCGACGCTTAGTATAATATTTTTTGCTAGACCTCATTGTTAGATTATTGATATCAGGTACTAGTTTCCACCCACGGTTTTACCCGTGTGTAAGTGGGGATGAAAGCAGGTACTGGATACCCAATGTTCTTTTGTTACACAGATAAATTGGCCTCCTGGTGGTAAGTGGTACTAAGAAGCAATTTTAATAATTCCTTTTCATCAATAATGCGTTAGCAACCATGGTTACTAATATGTTATATCTCTTGTATTCGTAGTTACACTGGCTCACTAACTCTTCAAACCAGAACAACATAATAATAACTATTGCTCGGCGTTAGATTATGTTTACTCAGACGGGCTTGCATAAGTACAATATCCTGTATTTGTCAGCTTAAACTCAGTCATACACGCATGTATACCATCAGTCGCAATAGAGCAGCATTGTGAAGGAAGAATCAGGTGGCACAATTGCCAGTCTATCAAGACACAATCTTGTTCACAATGTTAACCTATACCGCCGAGCAACAACGCAAATTATACTTTTCAAAATTCAGTGGTCGTCGGATTTGAACACGTTAAAGAATCCACGTGATCCACCTCCTGAGCCATCACGGTTAAAAAACTCATAAAATAATATTAAAAGATATAAATATCACATATAAGACAAGAAATTCATCTCGTAAGTATTTCCCGAGTCCTTGAAACTTTTTCAGTTACGATACCTTTTTAAATGGTTCGTTCGGCATAGCTTTCGTAATGAAATTTGGAAATTCGTCCAAAACATCTTAATTACGTCTCCAAATTCGTTGAAAACCCTTTCATTCTGAAGATTAATTTTAAATTAGATTACCATTTAAAAAAACAGTGAAAATCACTTTCAATCACGCTTTTCTCTTCCATTTAGATAAATAAATTTAATTTTAATAAAACAATTAAATCATAAACCGTTATATTACAATATTAATAAAACCATTTCACTTTTTCTAATATTATTATTATTAGAGAAGAGATGGATGATTACGCGTTCAAACCCAGGCAAGCACCACTGAATATTCACGTGCTTAATTTGTATTTATATATAATTCATCTCGTGCTTGGCGGTGAAGGAAAACATCGTGAGGAAACCGGGGCAGGTGTGTCTAATTTCAACAAAATTCTGCCACATGTGTACCCGCATTGGAGCAGCGTGGTGGAATATGCTCCAAACCTTCTCAAAGGGAGAGGAGGCCTTAGCAGTGGGAAATTCCGAGGCTGTTACTGTGATTATTACAAATGTAAGAGCTATGACGTCACAGTTAATTCAATAATTATTATTATAAGGCAGCACATTAATTTAATTAACACACACACACACTTTAATTCTGTCCTAATGCGAAGGTGGATATTTACCATCAGGTGGTATTGCTTATCTGGCTAAGCCATTCATCTGCACCAAAATCATTCATCTATCTGTATTCAAATGTATTTTACAATCAAAAATAATTATTAAGTTAATAAGACAATTTTTAAAAAGTTTTATAATTGTCTTAATTTATTTTTCTTCTTGGATGGTTTGAAAGTAATCTTTTCAAGGGATACAAATGCCGTTTACACTAAGTTGACTTTTGTTCTTTTTATATTTTTTTTCTTGTACGTATTATAAAGTGTTAGATAAATTAAATTATCTCACCATGCTGCCAAATAAAACCAAAAAATTATCTGTTTATAAAGTAGTAAAGAAATATATTCGATATTATAAAAATAGTGATATCGTTTATTACGTTATGTGTACTTGTGTGAAAAGGTTGAATTTATGAGCCAAGTAATTCGACAAGCAAAGAAAGTATCGTAACCTTAACTTACGTATTTCAACGAAATTTCACAAAATAAACGTACATTTTCTGAATTTGATAGCAACATACAAGGCTACCGAGAATATTGCTTTGTTCGGGTATTAAACATTATTGGTTTATAGTACATGATACCTGCGTTATTCCAATAATTGTCTGATGGGATAGCTTTTGGATGGCTTTGTGAAGCCAATGTAACCCGAGCATTTGATAGTCAATATCAGAACTGCAAAACCAAACTGAAAAATAAAGGAAAACAATGTTTTAGTCCAATGAAAACATTATTTTTCGTACGTCTATAAAGCGTATCACAGACGAAATAATACTTTTATTTTTTGTTAATAAACTTAATAATATTATTTGAAAGTTTAATTGAATGTTTGTTACTCAATCTAACCAGAACGGCTGAACAGATCTGAATAAAATTTCTCACAGAGATAAATTATAGTATAAAATCTTTATTTTAGATGGGCACTTTTTGTCGGTAACAACTATTTTATTTTTTTTATCTCGCTGGAAAAACGCGTTACCCGTTTCCCCCATATGAAGTATGTGGGTCTCGGCGGTGCCTAGGACGCCGGAATAGCAACTAAAAACCAGCGGTACCCTCTTCGTATCTTGGTATGGCATGGTACCGTGACGTAACGCTAAAACCTGCACCAACTTAAGCCATCCTTCTGCTACAGACTTAAGTCAACTCAACGTTAACTCTTAATGAGTAGGTTTGTAGCTCATTCCACCACACTGCCGATACTTAGAATTGCGGCTGATACTTATACTTTTATCCGACACGTGAAGTTTAGTCACATTTTTTTTTATTTAAAATTAGGGAAAGTGCGATTTTCTTTATAATCAACATTCTATTAATCTTAAATACAACAATACAAAATTAATATAAACACTTCAAGACTTCACTATGAAATAGCTATTATCTATAACTATGGGGAGAGTATAAAATAAAGACTATAATTTTAATGATGGTTAAGTTCATAAAAAAGATAACGTAATCCATTGAAGGACATATTTTATGACGTCATAAAACGATATGTAAGAATGGTAGACCTTTCTCTAGGCAGTAAAAAACTCCACGGCCACATAAATCAAATTATTAAAATACCAAGTTACGAAACTCCACTAAAACAAATGTTGAAATCCTTTTCGTAATATCTCAAGAAATGTTTCTAAAGGTAAATGGGATTTTCCGAGATTGCTACGTACGAAGAATTGCCGTGTCGCCCGACGGCAACACATTTGTTATGCTATTATTACCCTTATTTAATACCGCCGTGATAAATAGGAACGCTTTTCGAGTGCCGGATTAAATATTATGAAAGGGCTGGGTATTTTCGGTCATATAGTAATAATAAAAAAATACACAGCAATCACTGAATACGTTCGCCATAGCAAAAAATCCATGGAATAGCGGAAACGTAACGAACCGATTGGGAGGCTCACCTGATGATCGCTAATGACGTCATCTGCAGCAGCAGACGACTTGCAGATTGCGTTTTCGGACTCCTCTATGGGGTCGGTAAATCTATTAAAAAAAAGCAACTTAACAAAAAACAGACATCGTTGATAAAAACCAATTTTGATTAAAGGTACATCCATAGAGATAAATACGCATCCTTTCCCCTAATCGCGCGGTATCCTTCTCTCAACTGATTGAAAAAAAAATTTAACCTGTAACAGAGAGTGAAGTACATTCGAATAGGTATGTACTTTTAAACAAAAATTATAGCGAAGGGGATCACTCAGAGAAATGAAGTTCATTTTATTGCGGCGACTGAGGATCCATTCAGATACGATTTGGCTAATGTAATTGCTGAGAGGTGATTCCGTTTCCTGCCCCAATGAAATGATCTCTAAGCGTTTTGTTATAGCATAGGGACACGGCATTTTGCATCGATACAACTACGTGGTAAATGATTTTGTCGTGATATAGAAGATACCTATATATAATACTATAAAAGTTTGTAAGTATTTATCCTTACCATAACAGACTTATTTCGCTACCAATCCCAACCTACCACGTGTACATTACCACTAACGGCTTTTTCTGAATAAGATATAAAATATTATAATACAATAAATATCAAGATGTACTTTGTTTATACCGTAACGCTCGCCCCAAGCCCTTTTTCTCTAATAATTTATTCAAATGTATAGTATCTCTTAAACTACCTCAAATCAAATCAAATCAAAAGCCAATCGTTGTCCACTGCTGAACATAGGCCTCTCCCAAGGTGCGCCAAAGCTCCCGGTCCTCCGCCTTCCGCATCCAGTCGGTCCCCGCCACCTTCATGAGGTCATCGGTCCACCTGGCTGGAGGGCGCCCTACGCTGCGTTTGCCGATTCGCGGTCTCCACTCTAGGACTCGTCTGCTCCAACGACCATCGGTCCTACGACATACGTGACCAGCCCACTGCCACTTCAGCCTGCTAATTTTGCAAGCTATGTCGGTGACTCCGGTTCTTTTCCAGATAATCTCATTTCTGATCTTATCCTTCAAAGATAATCCGAGCATAGCTCGCTCCATAGCCCGCTGAGCGACTTTGAATTTGTGGACTAGTCCCGCAGTCAGTGTCCACGTTTCGGCACCGTATGTCATGGCAGGTAAGACGCATTGGTTGAAGACTTTCGTCTTCAAACTTTGCGGTATAGACGACGTGAGGACTTGACGAAGGTTGCCAAATGCTGCCCATCCCAAGCGAATTCTTCGATCGGCTTCCTTCTCGAAGATGTTCCTACCGACTTGAATGACCTGTCCTAGGTAGGTATATTCACTGACAACTTCGAGAGGTTTCCCTTCGACGTATGTCGGCCCCGGCACGACATGCCTATTGAACATGACCTTGGTCTTGTCCAAGTGATATGTTAAACTACCTATACATTATTAATAAGAAAAAACTTATCTAAAATAAAATACTATTCCGCAAACATTCTAGCTTTGTTGATGAAAAACGGAATGAACTATATCTCAAAAAATATTTAAACATACTGTATAGGCTATGTCTATTCTTAGACATTCATTACGATTGGTATCTGTCGCCTTTGTCCTTTACAGTAAAATTCAAAAACGTGAATTGTTTATTCTTTTTATTGGCAACCCTAAATCGGTAGGATTTCAATAAATATATGTGGGATTTTAGTGAGTGAAAAAGTTTTTAAAAGAGTGATATTTCTTTAATAACTTCGGAATCAACATCAACATCGGGTTACGTTCTATGACAGCTGTCACCATATTTACAAATAATAAATCATCTAGTAAGGAGGTGTAACATTAAAAAAATTAACCTCACTATCTTAGTGTACCACATATATATATATATATACAGCTAATAGGAATTATCGCTTATTTAAGATTAAATTTCAATTGATTTATGTATTTATTTTCGAAAACAAAAGCAACAAAAATATATTTGTAACGTGCGATTTTAAACAATAAAACATATCACAATAACCCGACCCAACGTTCAATACAATCATAAAACATATGTACTTATAACGAGCCCGCGCCTACATATTTATTCGTGTGAGCATTTTATTTAAACCACTGTATTTTTATCATTCGTATTTTATTCCATCATTTAATCCCTTACTTATAGAGATAAGAGGTAACCGATGTATTGATAGACTTTTGAAGTATGATAAGCCACAATTGATCTTGGACTGGCTAGTGACGTTAAGTCTTCGTTCAGGTTGGGCTCATTTTTAAAATCATGCGCACCCCACTAGAGTGAGACTTAGATAAATGACAAAAAAGCTATAAGACTAGTGAGCCGAAGTATAATTGCTACAATAAAAGACTCAGGTTCAAATCTGAGCATGCAAGACAGCTGTTTCATGTGTTTGCTTTGTGTTTCCAATTGTAGTTCTACTTGAATAATCCAGATTTAAAAATTTTAAGTAGTAAAATACGTTAAGATTTAATTGTTCTTATTTCTTGGTATTTTTAAAACAATTTTAAAATTTTAAAACAATAATATAAAATCTAAAAAAAATAAGAATGATAATAATTAATGTTAAATTAATTATTTTTAAGCCCTTTGTGATTATATCTTTTATAATTAGTTCATTTGTTAAATTTTTGTTATATATGTGTATGTGTGTATATATTACAACGGCTTTTTTTATTTTGTTAACTAACAACAACAATGCTGTATGTTTAGATTTTTAATTTAGTTTTAATGCATATAATTCATTCGTTTCTGTGAAAAATAACTGGCATGTAATTTTTACTGCAACGCATGAAACGACCAATCGCTTCAGAAAAAAAATACAAAAACGTAATTCGTTTTCAAAAAAGGAACCAAAACTAGCAATATTTTTATTCCCATTTCATGTCCCAATAAAACGTTGTTCGATACTTTGTACAGAAGCTAGCGTATCTTTTATTTTTGGATAAGCAATTACAACATGCGAACGGCTAAAATTTCCATCCAAAGGGAACTCACCCTACTTCACCCCTTTTAGGTAAGGCGTGATGAGTAGGGTTACGTCGTCACCTTTGACTTCAAAGTTCGCATGTTTGACTGCAGTGTGTGCGTAGACTGTAGTGCGTCGTATGGCTTGTGTGATGCGAAACTGTTTGTTATAAGACAACTATGTAATTTTTATGTATGGAAACGAATTGAGTATATGTTTGCCAACTTGAATGCACAATTTCGTTGTGTTGTTAACAATTTGATACATGACAAATTGCTTTTAGAAATATTTTTTGCAAATATTGCATGTTTAGGAGGCACGCCTAAGCTCAGATGGTTATGTGTTGTTAAACAAGACCCTACTGTTAGTATGAAGATTTGTTTACAGAAAGCTGGAAACAAAATGGCCTGGAGAGATATCTAATGCTTCACATATAAAACAACATGATATAAGTTTTTAGATTTTGTTCTCTCATAAAGCAATTTTTTAGGTATGTTTTTATTAAGCTCGTACGTATCACATATCGGACCCAAATCGGCCACAAGTATATTTACATACAGAAATATATACAGGTTGTCACTTTTCTATGATAAAAATATGTTAGTATTTAATTTTATTGTCAGAGACTCTTAATGCAAAGATAACATTATTTTTTTTAATTGAGTTTTCGGGACTTTAATGTTCAAACTGAAACTGGCAATCGAGATAGGAATACTTTACTTAAATTAACATTAAAATCCTTATAGTAAGATATTACATAATATTTGCTTTGCGCATAAGATCAAAAGTAATGTTCAGAAAATTTTATATCCGAACCCAAAATCTATGTACAAAGACGTGGGACCCAAGGCGTTCAAATAGCATTAGCAGCCTGTAAATTTTCCCACTACTGGGCCAAAGGCCTCCTCTCCCTTTGAGGAGATGGTTTGGAGCATATTCCACCACGCTGCTCCAATGCGGGTTGGCGGAATACACATGTGGCAGAATTTCGTTGAAATTAGACACATGCAGGTTTCCTCACGATGTTTTCCTTCACCGCCGAGCACGAGATGAATTATAAACACAAATTAAGCATATGAAAATTCAGTGGTGCCTGCCTGGGTATGAACCCGAAATCATCGGTTAAGATGCACGCGTTCTAACCACTGGGCCGTCTCGGCCGTTCAAATAATAAACCGTTTAAGCAAAATCCGATGGTCAGCACTAAATAACACAGACACTTGCCGAATATTGAGTTAACTAAATCGATAGATAACCTCAGAGAACGAGACAATTAACTCAGTTTACGAACGCTAAGTTTGGCCAAGACTATCTGAGTGCTAGACAATGTTCTGTTCACACGGTATGCACTAATTAGTTTAAATAACACGGTAAAATAGAAATTTGAGACGATTCGAACATTAAACTATTATCATAAGCTATATTAGTTTTTATGTATATTAATAGATGTAGTATAAACTGCTTTTGGTTTGAAAGTTTACAATTATTTCTGAATAGAATCTTTATTAATTTTATTAGGATGTCCATTTTGATTTCTTCGCTGTACTCATTTTTTTTATTTTTTATGCTATTTAGGTGTTAATATATAAAATTTACTACCATTCGATTTACGAAATGACGCAAAGTTTTAATAAGGTTTTTTTGTAAGTTTTGTTTGCGGTGATTATAATTTATTATATTAGTCGTCTAAGCCGCAATAAAGTGCTTTATACGTGCTTCAATATCAGTGGTATTTCCAGCTTTCATTATATTTTAATCATGAAATCCACCGGATATTTTTTCGACCCTATCCTCGATATCATCTTTAGTACCAGAAACCACAGTAATCATCATTAATTAGGGATGTCTCTGCACCAAATGTATAGGAAGCAGTAGCATAGTTGCTTTAAGATGACATCCATGGCAAAATCACCTAAACCGGGTTTTATAGAAATTATCAGCAATTATTTTACTCCACACAAATAATTATTTTACTTACTGTATTCAGTCTAATAGGCATCTCTGAAATGTTTTAGTATTGGGCAAATGCCTCACTTTAGAAAACAAAGAAACAAAGCTCACTTAACCAAACTAAACATATATATATGAAAAAATGCACGCGTTGTCTATGCTTTGTCTATACCTATGTGCGATTTTGTTTGGGATGTTTAATCAAGAAATAAATACATTAAAATGAAATTGTGTTTACGGATTTGAACCGTGCACTTTCGTACTATCAGGGCTTAAAAATATCTAACATATGTTCAGAAATGTAGGCTATATTCAATTTTCTTCACATTAAAATAATACTATATGTATTTTTTGGACGTTTCTAAAATTGATCGCTATTCGAGTTTGAAATAAATCTCATTGCTTCAAACTGCAGTATGCGAAACCTAATGAAATCGAACCACTACGGATTAAGCTCGTAGTTAATTCGGTGATTTGGAGAACCTAAATGAATTCAGCCATTATTTGTTTTCAGTTAAGCCAATACATATTGTGCACACTAGCGAGAATCAGAGTAAAACGTATTACGTTAAACCAGTGCCACATATTTGATTACTACTTACGTGCATTAGTGACATAAAATAAATTACATTATATTATTGTACACAATCTAATGTTACATTACATACTATAATATTTATTTTATATAATATAAATAAATGATTAAATCTTTGATGACTGGAAAATCGGATCTCGCTTAAGTGCAACTGCGTTCTGTTACCAATCTTGTTCCGTCTTTGGTAATATAAACAAGTTTTTCCGGAAGAGATCGGTTTTAACCGATAAGGCTGCTTTTTCTTTGCATGCTACATATTATGTTTCTTCTTTAAACTCAGCATAAATGTTAAACAATAAACATAGCAATCAATTATGCATAAATTGTTGTTATTTTATTTCTCATTTTAAAATAAAACTTAATTATTATTTAGAATTAAAATTTTAATACTGAGGATGCAATCGAATGAATTCTAATACATCTATATTAATATTATAGTAGTTGAAGTAACTATGTCTGTCTGTCAGTTACGCTTTAATAGGCATACTACTGAATCGAATTTGATGAAATTTGGCATGAAAAAAGCTTGAGCCCCAAGGAAGGGCAAGACCTATATAACGCGAGAAAAGAGACAAATATCTACGTGCCTCGAGGTAGTCTGTTAACTTAGAAATAAGTTCACAATATTTCTTTTAACATAGTGGGTTAGTGAAAATGAAACTGTTCTACATATTATTTTGTATTTTTGCGAGGATTATCATTTATTTTTATTATTATATTAGTCGTGTAAGCCGCAATAAAGTGCTTCTTATGCTTCAATATCAGCGGTCTTTCCAGCTTTGTATTTTTCATATGTGGGTATATATTCTAAACGATGGAATATTAGGTACCGTTATAGCTGACCGTAATAGCTGAGACCTTCGCTTTATATGCTATACTAGTACCGTCTTAACTAAGTAATTGGAACTGAAATTATGATTATTTTTTATGGTATATATAGCAAATGAGCAGAAGCTCACCTGGTGGAAAATGATTAACACCGCTTATGGACATCTGCAACATCGGGGGGCGCCTGCCGCCGGCGAAAGCTGGTTCCACAGATTAGTTTTGTGAAACAAAAATATCCCTAAAATTTGCGCTGTTGTAGATTAACTGATTTCCCTTCTTGATCATAAAAATGGGCACTGTGGAATATCTGTTAAAGATTATATACATATATATATCGCCTTTAAATTTTATATAATTTCATTGTCAAAATATCATATGAATATGATAAACAATTAACAAAACTTAAAACTCTTTATGATATTTACAAATAAACAAGTTATTTTATACACTGCTATTCGGATATATTTTATACATATGGAAATAGGGAAATGTTCGATGATATTAAAATTCAAATATTTAAATTTTAATCATTACTTTACAACATATTTCTCTGGAAAGTATAAAAATTCCGAACATTGCACGCGGTAATAAACATACTAAACAAATGTGTAGGGGGGCTATTAGAACCTATTTTATTGCGACGCGATTAGAAAAGTCATTAAAAGTTAATCCAAATATAGAAGTAGATGATATCATATGTAACACGAAAGTTCCATTTAGCACCTAAGAACGTTGCAAATGGCGCTGTAAACCGGAATAGTAGTCACGGAATGGTATCATTAGCCGAATTACACACGTGACCACATAATTGAAAGGGACTTGAACTTACGACTGGGTCAACGAGGTTAGATTAATAGCAATAATTCATGTATCTACTGCCTTATGATATACATGGTACTGTTTTTTTTATTAAACTAGCTGTGCCCGCGATCTAAAATAAAAGTAGCCTAAGTTACTTCTTATTACATCCGCTATCTGCCAGTGAGAGTCCCGTCAAAATCGGTTCAGCCGTTCCAGAGACTAGCCGGAACAAACAGATAGACATACAGATAGACAAAAATTGAAAAAGATATATTTTGTATATGTACCGTGTATATGCATACATATAAAATGGGTTATTTTAATATTACAAACAGACACTTCAATTTTATTATATGTATAGATATTTATATTTTATATCTAATAGGTTGAGTAATTGTTTGATTTTATTATGAGTTAAATTTCATTAATTTTATTATCAATATTCTGTAATAATAACAATGTAATCTTGTAATTAAAGTAATAGTAAAAGCCCAAATTTGTCTACGGCTGGGCTTTTCGTACCAAGCTGCTTTATTGCAGATTTCAACCGAAACGTGCATTATATGCAGGTTTCCCTCACAGGCTTTTGATTCACCACCGAGGACGAAATGTACGGAAATATTCTGTCAAATTTTCTCGCTTTCGACCCCTTAATTCTCTCGTTTCTCGATCCTCGTGTTATATATATACATCTATTTTTTTCTAAATAAATAACCATAAAAATAAATAGATTAGCGAAAGTTTAATATAGTTATTTAATAATAAAAAGATTGATCAATCAACAGCTTGAACTGTTTGAATAGTTTTTGAATCAAATTAATAAAAGATTCAACATAGATTCAGATGCTTGTTATAAATTTTATTAATTTAAATAAAAGAAGCAGAATGTATATATATGTATATTTATATGGACGGGCAAATGGACAACCTGATGGTACGTGATTACCAACTACTCCCAGCCTATACACATAAGTGTTATAAGAAATATTAATCATCCCTTACATCGTCAACGCCACCAACCTTGGGAGCTAAAATATTATGTCTCTTGCGTCTGTAGCTACACTGGCTCACTCACCCTTTAAGCTGGAACACGAACGAACCCGAACGAACACGAACACGAGTCAAACGAACAATACTATATATTGCTGTTTGACGGTAGAATATATGATGAATACGTGGTACCTATCCAGATAGGCTTACCTTTACCTTTATGTTGCTTACATCATAACTTCGTTATTTATGAACCGCTTTGGAAAATCTTTTTTTGTTTCGGAGATTATACTTCCCATTTAAATTTGAAGAAAATCGGCTACTTTTATTTTTAATTCAATTTCATAATATCGAATGAATTCTGCAATTATATATTTTATTTTATCAGCATAAAACTAAGCTATCAACTTATTATAAAAAAATTAAACATTAGTATAATTTGTTTGTTACATAATCTATTTGTTACCTACATAATTGATAAAATATTAAAAACAAATGACTCATTATTAAGTTTAAATTCAACGCTTTTGATTTAAGAGTTTTGAATTTAAAACGAATAAAGTATTTGGTTAAATTTCGAACATAAATCAACCTTGATTCGAATGTCAGAAATGTTATATTTAACCGAACGCGATGACTGAGGAATCATCAGCGAGAGGAAATTATGTCTGTGATCAGCTTATTCCGAATGAGTGACACTTGACGCGGTTCCCGGTGTGGTCGAACTGGGCAATACTATTTGTGCTACTAACTTCATAAAGTAAACGTAGCTCTTAGCTCTTATCACTTAGAATTTAAAGATCGTTTTGCACTAATCTTTAAATTACGATCTCAAATATTAAATCTGTATTGCGATGTAAGTACTGGGGGAAATTAGAAACAATTTAAATCTTTACCCTACTCACATTATTCAATGGCGATACATTTATTCCTTAATTCTGAATGAATGAAATATTCATATAGGGTAACGAAATCAAAAAACCGGTTCACAATCGTCAAAACATTCACGAGCCGAGATGGCCAAATGGTTAAAACGCGTGCATCGTAACCGATGATTGTGGGTTCAAGCACCACTGAATTTTCATGTGCTTAATATGTGTTAATAATTCATTTCGTGCATGGCGGTGAGGGAAAACATCAGGAGGTATTCACCAACCCGTATTAGAACAAGTCAAATCATCTCCTCTAAGGAAGAGGAAGCCTTAACCCAGCAGTGGTCCCACGTACAGGCTCTTACTTTACTTATTTTACCTTAATGTATTCTGTGTATAAATATTTTAAATGAATACGATAGATATTACAAACGATGAACGTAAGTCAATCAGTCAAACTCTAACAGATTTATGTCATAATGTTGATTATAACGAGATAAGAAACAACTAGAAACCTATTAATCTTGTTACTTTCTTAATAAATGCAATTACATAATCAATTTTATATTAAATAATATATATATAATATGTGAATTAATTGTGTTTTAAAAATAATATTGTAGTCTGTAAATCATATTGTTAACTATTTTCATAATAAATGAACTTGAGTTTAACTTATACAACATGTAATAAGTCATCATATACTTTCTAAAGAAATAATAATGTTCTTTAAATAGAAATGTGTAATATTTTCAGTACAGCAAGCAAAGCAGCTATTTGACAAAAAATTAAAAATTTGCAGACTAAACCAGACACACCTACACCACGTAAACCTGCGAGCAAAGAAAGATTAAAAGACTTTGTAAAACAGTAAAACCACAGACGAGAATTTCAACCAAACATTTTATAAATATAAAATTACCAGCAGTAAACGCCATGAGCTCTAATTAAGTAGCAATGTTTTGAAAGGCGAGCACTTGCTTTGAGGCCTCCAAGCCTCCGCTAGAATCTTAATTAGTGTTAATCTTAAGATAATAAGCCACGTGTTTTCACTAATTAGTGCAAATTGAAAACGTCGGAAGTGTAGAAAGTTATTTGGAATCAAATAAAATGAATCATGTTCTAGCGAATGCAAGACTTACAATGTGAGAATAATTATATAAAATATTTTATTAAGAAAAACCAATTGTTTTTGATACATTATACTAATGAGGATAGTTCTTTTATTTTTACTTTAATGATCAAATATCAAAGTTAATTACGTATAAATATTTACTATATCTACATTGATACTTGGGTATCGATTTGTTGTGAGAGTATTTTCTAATTTAATTTAAATATATAATATTCACTAATGAATGAACTAATTACAGCTCATCACGCTCATCGTTATCATCATGTTTTTTTTTTGTATTATAATGGAAGAGGCGTTTGTCTTCCATCTCACATTTCATCTTTTAATTTTATTTAATAATAACATAGCCAATCATATTCTACAATCATTACTAATATTAACATTACTAATAATATGCATTACTAATACGGCCTATTGCTCAAAATATCTCGAGATATACGAATTTAACTGAATTTGCAAAAATTAAACGGCAATTTTTAGAAACAAAAACGAGTAAGATTATAAATATGTAGAATAGAATAGAAGTCTCGTGAACAAGACATTCGTAGATAATGTCGAAATATTGAGCTCCGACAAATAAAAATAAAAAACATGGTAAATATCCCGTTTTAAATACTGCTAGTAATAAAAATAATCATGTTAATTTAAAATCTTATAAAGAATAGAATAATCTTTTATTTGTAAACACCACACCACAATATAGGAAATACAAGGATAAATACAAAACAAAACTAATACATTCTTAAACAAATAAAGAACCAAACATGATAACACTCAGCCATAGTTTTTGGCTCCGAATTTGCATTCATGGTCATTAATTAATATTACTAAATTTAGTAGATATTTTGGAAACCTCCTAATCTTACATACAAAGTTTCGAAACGTGTTGGCAGATAATTACCGGCACGGGCGTTTTCCTTGGAAAGTAATTGGTATAATAATAGTTTAATAATCTTTATATATATATAAATTCTCAAACAATATGAAAGATCGTCTATATAATTTGCGTGAATCCGGGAAAAAAAGCCACTTATAATATTAGAAGGAAGTATTATTAGTTATTTATTAATTTCTTTATTCTACGCCTACTCTTAACATCTTTGATAATTAATTTAGATTATTCTTTGTTAACAATACTGTTAAAAAAGAATAATCTAAATAATCATATTTACAATGTTAAATATTAGAATCATTAAATTTACTCTGTAACCAAATACACATGGTATTGGAATTAGATTTTTTGGGTAGATATTTTAGAAAGACAGACTAACAAATGGCAGAACTGATCTAGATTATATCCTCTGCATGCAACTACAAATCCTGACCCATTCACACTTGTAGCCCACAATTTAGCAGTATCTGTTGTGCTGATATTCATTTATGAGTTATGGTACATATCCCGAACGTCCTGGACAAATCCACCTCATTAGTGGCGTTAGTTAGCATCCGGTAAATAGAACCAATTAGGACATTATTGTAATGATTTTTGCTAATTATATAAAGATTATAACATTGGTCTAGTGGATAGTAAATAAGTCTTCAAATCTCAAGTTCCTGGGTTCAATCTGAAAGACCGTGCCTCGGTTAGCACATATGACTGTTATTTGTGCGATTGAACTCTTTCTGGTGGTGTCGGATTGCCATCGCATTTGATTATGAGACTTAGGGAATTGAGTGCCCCTATGTTTAGGCTAACATTCCAGCTGTATAATTTCTCATACGTATATATTCTTCACTATGAAAATACATATCTAATCTAATTGAAAATAGATATCGGTCGATACGACACCAAAACCCTTTTTTTTTTTTTAATATTTCTTACAATTTACATGAAAGGTTAGTAAACACCACTTATATAATATAACTAACTGTTACCCGCATTACCCGCTTTGCTTTTAGAATATGAATATATTTACAAATTACCTTAAAAAATAACGTTAATGTAAAACCTCTTTGTATACCACATTGGTGTGTATTTCAGCTCTCAGGGTAGAATATTCAGAAACGCTTCAAAACTCATTTTTAATCGATAGCCCAAAAATAAAGTTTCCTGCTTCTAACTTCAAAAATAACGGCCTTCCAGACTATTCTATATACAAAATGTCAACCTCTTTTTCTCCCCTTAGGCGTAAAATATCAAGAAACGTTTAAATAAGTATTTACTCATTTTTAATCAGTAACACAAATATAAAATTTCATGCTTCTAACTTAGAAAATGACGGACTTTCAGACTAATCTATATAAGAAAAGTCAACCCCTATTAAACCCCTTAGAGGTAGAATATTTAGAAACACTTAAATACATATTTAATCATTTTTAATCTTTATCCCAAATATAAAGATTCATGTTTTTAACTTAAAAAATGACTGATTCCCATAAAAACTTTCAACCCTTTTTTCACTCCCTTAGTGGTAGATTATCTAGAACCCCTTAAATACATATCTAGTCATTTTTAATCAGTATAAAAAAAAATAAAGTATCATGTTTCTAACTTAAAAAAATACGGACTTTCATACATACTTTCATCCCTTATTTCACCCCCTTAGGAGTAGAATATGCAGACACTCTTAAATGTTTATGTACTCATTTTTAATCAGTATCCTAAAAATAAAAAAATATGATTCCGACTCAAAAAATTACGGACTTCCATACAAACGTTCAACCCCTATTTCACCGCTTTAGGGGTAGAATTTCCAAAATTCCCTTCTTAGTGGGTGTCATGATATGTTATATATAGCCTAAAATATAAGTTTTATGCTTCTAGTTCTAAAAATGACAATATTTTCAACAACTTATAACCTTTCATCCTCCTTTTCACCCCTCTACAGCACTTTTTTCCAAATAAAAAGTAGCCTATGTCCTTTCTCAGGCTCTAGACTATTTGTGTACCAAATTTCATTTAAATCGGTCCAGTAGTTTTGGCGTGAAAGCGAGACAGACAGACAGAGTTACTTTCGCATTTATAATATTAAGTATGGAAGGATGGATAGTATGGATATAAGCATATGTTTATTTTCTCTTGCAAGAGGCTCACCTGTTCGAATGTACTACCACTGCTCTTGGACATCTGCAACACCGGGGGGCTTGCAGGTGGATTGCTGGTCTTTAAGAAATGAATACGCTCTTCCCTTGAAGGTTCCCAAGTCGGAAGCCGGTAAAACCGCGAAAGCTGACACTTTTGACACTTTTGTCAAATTTGAAGTATCATTTTTACTATTCATTTTTCCTTTTCATTTGAGAATACTTTATTTTCTTTAGAATGGTTACATCTTAAATTCCAGATTTTTTGTAGTATTATTTAACAGTAACAATCCTTTAATAATCTTTCCCGTTCGGTTCAATTTCCAATTCAAATGTGTTTAACGTTTTCAAAACAGCCCCTTGATTTTTTCCTTACAGCTATTTTGCTCAGTTTTGTGAAGTTTTCCTTTCTTTCTTTGAGACATATTGGTATATTTTTTGTATCCGGATAAGTTTAATTTTTTTATCGTATTTATTCTTCCCAACAAGATGTTCCAATTTGCCTATTTCATTGTAGAGATCTCCTTCCATCCATCTCCCTTGTAAAATATCTCTGTCAATTTTATCAGCTAATTGTAAATCATAATTAGGTAAATGCTATAAAGTCTGCAAGTGTATAACTACTAATTAATTTTCTTACTTCCAGTAACATTTTTTCTTTTTTGAAAGCATACTCAAGTAACGAACCTGCTTGATATTTAAAGGCAAGAGCATCTAATATCTTACAAAAAATTTTTCTTCGATTTATTCAATTCAGATTTCATTGTAAGTTTCATAAGTACACAGTTGTATCAGTCCACACTGGAGTATTCCAAAAAACTTTTAAATTTCTAATTTCTGTTTGTCTTTGTCAATTTGAGAACGTTCACATTATTTATTAAGTTAATTTATCAATCATGAAATCTTATGCAATTTTACCAAAATTTTGTATTTTCGATATTTTTGTTGATCATAAAACAAAATTATCTAACGTTACCATTTTTTCTAACGTTTGATAAGAACCTAGAAAACTTGTATGGATATAACGTTATATGTTTCTTCAAAAATTTCTACTACGTAAAAATCTTGAAACTGTATAGGTAGGTATTTTGTTTTTTATCCAAATATATTTTTGATATATGAGTCATTTGTCAAGGTTATATTTTTTTCTTGTGTGATGACATAATTTGACATATTTGCAATATCTTGGTACCGATTTGCAGCTTGGTACTCAACTGGTTTTCCAAGCACACATCCAACGGGTGTAGCTATTTAATTGAGGTTATGCAAATGTTGTTTATTTTCCATCGACTGTTGGTTTTTTCGCAAAACCAAACCTCATTTTATTCCATATTTTATGCAAATATAAAATATTTTCAGTAAATATTTTTTTACGATAATATGTTTATGTTCTCTTGAGTGATAAAATAAAGACTCAATTGCGTTGTTTTTTTGTAAATTTAAAACATTTATATTTTACATATTAATATAATTTGTGTATGTTTGTTGTATATTGATAAATATTATGTGTATATATAATGGTATTCCCTACATATATAACCAAAATACTTTCAAACAGGCCTATTAATAGAAATCAAAATCAGAATAATCAATATATAAAAATTATAAAACAATGAAAAAAATAAATAAACTTCTTCTGATTTATAAAACAAGGTTATTAAAGAGGCGGTGTGAAAGCTCCCTTCAGCGTCAGAAACAAAGCGTTACAGTCGAAGTTGATGTAGCGGAAACTGATAGAATGAGCTTTCGCAAAGGAATAATGCCGCCCCTCAAGACAACGAAATGCGCAATTTGTTGACACACTTATCGTGATCATTCGAGCGATACGCTGATAAATATGTTCGTCAATTATAAATGCAATAAAATGTATGAATGATAGCAATAAATTCAAAGTAAATATCTGATAAATTGATTTGGCCAAGTGCATCTCAACTGATTACATATGGTATCTAATTACTTTGCATTTATAATTAATTCCGTACTCGGCGGTTAAGCAAAACATCGTGCGAAATTAATAAAAAACAATATCCCCATTTGGGTAGAAGACCAGTAGATCTTTCGTTCGGCTATTGCGTCGTTTGATATATTGAAAGTGTTTCTATATACATTTATAGAAAATATTCCATGTTTAAGCACTAAGAGTAGTAATTGTTGAGTGTATATTATTCGATATTTTCACGGACTGTATTTATTTTATTGAATTTATTACCAATAATTATTCTTTGAACAAGGTTTTACCACCTGTACGACCATATTGTGCTATAAGTACATTTCTCCAAGTAGCTCTGTCCACAAATGATACAGTAGCTTACTTGGTGGTAGGGCTTTGTGCAAAATTATTTGAGTAGTTACCACCTCTATATCATATATTTTACCGCCAAGTAGCAATACGTTGTATTACTATATTCCAATGTAAGGCACAAGGAACTAATTGAATTACCTATTTCCCAAATTTGTTGGCGTATTGGAGCTATAAGGAATTATTAAAATTAGCTGGTCTATTCGCTTACCTATTTAAAAAAAAAACCTTCTATATTTATTATTAAAACGACAAAAAATATTAACCCGTGGAAGAATAAAATTTAATAAAAATATTTAACCTGACTCCTAAAATGTCCCTACTCACTAACTTTACATATAATAAGAAATGAAAATTTATTTTAAGTGTTTTTTATTAAAATGAATTTTCTAATAACATTTTATAAATCTCTATTCGTAACTTCATAAGCTAATATAAGTAAGATGTTTTGTATCTCTGTTAGGTATTCAAATAAATAAGTTTTAGTATAATGAGACCCCGTCCTGTCTGCAACGGAAACCGACTGAAGGCATCGACCCTATTGGATACTTTACTGAATAGATAGAAAAAAACTGTCATTTTGAATAAATTTTATTTTCATATTGCTTATCCTTCCAAAATATAGCATTCAAACCGCATTCACTAACTGCTAAATTATTTAGAAAAAATTGTACACAAACTATATATAACGAAAGCATAAAAATTAATACAAAAAAAAATTATAATGCAAAAGCAAGGAAATACTTAATACTTTAATAATTTTGTAAATAAACTATCTGGTTCATAAAACACGGCATAAGGTGATGAGCTGCAAATACAATTAAATTTAAATAGTATCACAACATGTTTTGATTAAAATAAATTTTGAGCTCATCGAAGCCTTATTGTGTTCGAAGCAAATGTACACCGTTTTCCAAACGGCATATCGTGGAAATAAATGGTTTTAAGGATCAAAAATGTCCGAACACATGTTACGAAGCGCCAAAATTTCCGGCCCCGTTGTTTCAACGTAACGATCCGTATGGCGGTGCATTTTCAATCAGATTTATATCGAGAGGTTTAAACTTTTAACGAGTCGTCGTGATGCGCTTCAATCTAGCGTTTGAGCTGTCTTTGTATTCATTAACGATGTACAGGAACTTGTGCTTTATAGTGAAAATATATTATGTAAAGAGTATCAAGACAACCCCTCTTAAATAACTTTTATAAACACTTTCAAATAGTTTAAAGGTAAATTAAAAGAACGAAAATCCTATCATGAAATGCAATATAATCTTGTCATAGCAGATATCCAAAACACATCCGGGAATCTATTGATTGATTGAAGAAACTTTGGCTAATAATTTCGTATTCCTCCATGTTGAAATGCATATTCAATGGAATGCATTAATTTTACACCAAATTTCATATTGTTGTAGTTTATATTACATTGAACAATAATTTCGGTAATTGTAGAAAATAAATATTTTTGTTTTCTTATTAAGTTTGGTTAAGCCTCTATATATAATGCTTACAACCAGTGGCGTAACTATAGTAGGGCCAGGTGATGCAGTGCACCAGGGCCTCGAAGCTCAGGGTGCCCGCTAACCTAAGCTTTAAAAAGAGTGAGTCAGTCAACTCGCCATCTCTAAGCTAGAAAACACATTTTTTTTCCTATCTATAACTTTGAAGGGCAATATAAGTTAAAGAGGGGGTTGAAAGAGGGGGAGAGGACCCGATTCTTTCCTATGCACCTGGGCCCTAGACCACCTAGCAACGCCATTGCTTGCAACCTACGATTAGTTATTTTACATTGAGTTAATTATCATTAAACAATACTACAATTATCCAACAAAACTCACGTGTCACCTATGTTTCTAGTATTATGCCAAACACCTTTACTTACGTGTCAAAAACAACTGTAGAAAGTTTCGAAGCAATCGCATTGCTTTACTGCTGCTACTGCATATTTGTGAATATATTTTATTTTTGGAACAATTGCAGTAAACAATGAAATAACAATAAATACATTCTGCGTCATAAATAAAATAACAGTCATGATTACCGAAGCCAAAATCAAGTCATCAATAATGTTTATACGACCAAAATCATCTAAATGCTTAAACCATACATTTTGCCCGAATCTCGAAGCACGAACATCGTCAAATATACGAGTATATTTAAATCTTCATTAAAACAATGAACGATTATGATATAGGTTGACGGACGAGCAATTGGGCCACCTGATGGTAAGTGGTCACCATCACCCGTAGACAATGGCGCTGTAAGAAATATTAACCATCCTTCCATCGCCAATGCGCCACCAAACTTGGGAACTAAGATGTTATGAGCCTTGTGCCTGAAGTTACACTAGCTCACTAACCCTTCAAACCGGAACACAACAATACTGAGTACTGCAGTTTGGCGGCAGAATATCTGATGAGTGGGTGGTAACTCCGTGGTAGAGTAGTGTGTACACCGGTTTTCATGGGTACGCCACTCCGAGGTCCCGGGTTTGATTCCCGGCGGTCGATGTAGAAAAAGTTCATTAGTTTTCTATGTTGTCTTAGGTCTGGGCGTTTGTGGTCCGTCGTTATTTCTCATTTTCCATAACACAAATGCTTTAGCTACTTACATTGGGATCTGAGTAATGTATGTGATGTTGTCTAATATTTATTTATTTATTTTATTTAACTAACCAGACGGGCTTGCACAAAGCCCTACCACCAAGAAATTCCCTTGTTCCTGAAAAACTTTGTTCTAAATTCTCAATGATAAAATATTTAAGCATTTAGCTCTCCAACCTAAATGCTATTACAAAAAGCAACACTACTTTGAAATTGAACTGGGTAATCTTATTGTCACTTTCACAAAGCCCTTTTATTCGAATGGCTTTAGCTTAATTATAATGAGCAAAGTTCATTAGTAGGCGAGCACTTTCTATCCAATTTTACCTTATTTACCTTATATGCAATCATTCCCTGAGTAAGCGCTGCAAATATCGGGAAATTTTGTAACTCCGAATAATTTCCAGGCTTATACGAATTTAATTTGTAATAGTATTTTAAAGGTATTTAATATGCTCAAAGCCTTTTTATTTCAATATAGCATATTATATATTTATTTGGCCATCCTTACACAAGTACTAGTCCTTACTAGTAACTTACTAGGTTTTGGTTCCTAATCCGTTATATTTTAAGTATTGTATGTAACACAATAAACATTTTTATTATTTAATTTAATTTATTGTTTCAGCTTAATAATAAATATATAACGATATTATAAATGCAAAATAAAGTATTTCTGTTCGTCTGCTTTGTTCACAGCTAAAGCGATTGTGTTAAAATTTTAAATTAATTTCTTTAATTTAAGTTCATATGTATTTTGTAAAGCGAAGTGATTTTTGTATCGTATTTTTTTTAAATTAAGTTTGTCTATTTTTATATTCGTGCAAGAATCTTAACTAATATAATAAAATATGCTAAACTGAGTTTGTTTATATAGTTCTTTTTTACACTCTAACGTTGTCAGGGATATATAAACGATATACGATACCTAAAACCTCACAAATTTCTACCTTTCCCGATTAAAGGCGCAAAATGTCAAAAGTAGTAAGGTTATGTCATACTCAATGAATTTGAAGTATTTATTGAAGCATTAGCATTAGCATTGCTTCAATAAATATTGCTTCAATAAATTTGAAGTATTTATTGAAGAAGACAACAAAAATACTTCTGGATGCAGATACATTCAGAGGATACTTATGTCTATTACTTCTAGTTGTTTTTTTTTTGGAAGAGATCAGGAAATACTGTATACCATGTGTATCAACATGGTATATACCTAGTACATATTTCTCGTACAACCTACAAAAAAAGAAATCAATGTACCTCAAAGCAAGCCTCATATGTAGGTAGTGTAAAAAACCCAGGAGGCTCGCAGATGACGGTCACTTCTCTTGCCTTGGACTATCACTGCCACACCCCAGAGGATCTTTTAAAAATATTGAGAGGTTTGCTTGAAATGGGATTGCAGGTCGAGGTAGAAGACAATTGAAAAGGCCTATCTCGAGCAGCAGGTTGATGATGGATTTATTTATTGTATATCATAAATGACTGCTTGTCATATCACGACTCTTGAAAAACCGCTACTGTCAAACATATTTTAATGTACTACAAAAATATATTTGGAAAACAATATATAAAAAAAATCTTAACTATTTATTGTACAAACCTCAATTCAAACTCAATAGAATCATAAACTAAAAATATACGTGGGTGTAGCCGCGAATATATGCTACTTGTAGTGCGGAGGAGAGTTTGTTTTTTTTGCAAACCAGTAGATTGCTTTTTAATAAATAATCTGTCGATCGTTTTGTACACTGAATAGTCCGTATGTATTATAGGTATTTTAACCGAAGCTCGTGTTTTATTTTTCTCTGTATTGACTTGAGCATTTTGGATTATTTCAAATCCATTGAGGTAAATCCCGAATTTGACTCTAATAATTTTCTTCGTCGTATAAGGTAATCGTCGAAATGGTGTTTAATTGATTTTGATTTTTTTTTATTTATCTTTGACAATCGAATTTTTGTTTAGTCTAAATTATATTTATGTAGGTTTAAAAAAAAAAACAGTTAAATCGTTTACATGTAATATACCGTGAAATTACGATTATTTTAAAAAAATAATAGGCTGTATAAATATTATCATTAGTATTATGTTCAAAAAATTAGTCGAATTAAAATAAAAACATTTGTATCATAAGAAATGGCCCATTCTGTAGAACACGTGAAGCACCACACCACACATTGTTTATAATTTATTTGGTGATATACATCAACAGCCTGTAAATTTCCCACCGCTGAGCTAAGGCCTCTTCTCCCTTTAAGGAGAAGGTATGGAGCATATTCCACCATGCTGCTCCAATGTGGGTTGGTGGAATACACATGTGGCAGAATTTCGTTGAAAATTAGACACACGCAGATTTCCTCACGATGTTTTACTTCACCGCCGAGCACGAGATGAATTATAAACACAAATTAAGCACATGAAAATTCAATGGTGCTTGCCTGGGTTTAAACCCGAAATCATCGGTTAAGATGCACGCTTTCTAACCACCGGGCCTTTGGTGCTTAGTGAAGGAAAATATCGTATGTGTCCTCCACCCCGCAATGGAGCAACGTGGTGGAATAAGCCCCTAACCTTCTCCCCAAAAGGAGAGCCCTTAGCCCGGCATTGGGACGCTTACAGGCTATTATACTATTTTTTCTATTTGTATCAAAATTACTTTATATGTTATTATTTATTTATTTATTGTTATAATTGATTCAATATGAATCAATCATTGAGCATATCATCCGCTAAAACCCTAGAGATAGGTCCAAATTGGACTTGTGCCGAATACACAATTCCCTGCGATGCATCGTACGATGGTCGAATCATACTGTAACTGTGCAAATATTTACCGAAAATATCTACGCTGAGTTCCAAATTGTTTGGCTCACTACTATGAAAATTGCGAATGTAGAATTGTTGGTTGAAATAAGTTGGACTGACATTGGGCTGCCGACTTCGCTGCACATCCGTGCCGGCCAACTTTCCACGGTTTAAATGTCGTTATAACACAGCGATTCTATGAGCTGAAATTTGAGAAATTCAATTTTATACACTTGAATAGTGAATATTTTCTTATTGTAACGTCTATCTCGTTTCATCTTGAAGTGGTAATTAATAACAATTAATTAGGTTATTTAGTCTAACGTATTATCGCTAATCTTATTTATAAATGTAATTAGAACGCGTTACATCCGGATTTATTACGAGTAATATCTATGGCCATTCGAATTAAGTATTATTAAAGAAGAAAAAAATAGCCTTTGGAAAATGGAAAATAGCTTTCTTTTTCCAATTATGTAATTATTACGAATGATTAATAACGATGCAAGCTAACACGCGATACTGCGTCTAAACCGTAAATTAAAGTCCTAATCTGAATTAACATATAACATAAAAGTGCTTTTGATGAAGCCTAATAGTTATTCATTGTAACTTGACAATTAACTCCACTTTTTGGATATGGGGGTAAAACTAAAAAAAAACTGTAAAATATGTATGATATGTAATGTGTATTGGTGTATACCAATACACATTAATAATATCTATTTGAGCCGAAATTACTCAATGGTTAGATCATGTAAATCAAAACCGAGGTTCAACACTAGCCATTGAACAAAACCGAAATTTATGAATTTTCTCGGCTTAATTTATGTTTATAATTCAACTCGTGGTGGACAATCTACATGTGTCGTAAGAAATCTGCTAATTGTGTATTCAGCAACCTGCATTTGGAGCAAAGGGGTAAAATGAGCTCAAAACTTATCCTTAAAGGAAAGGAGGCCTTATTCAAGCTGTGTGACATTTAAAGGCCAACACTTTACTTTTACATTATAAAATTACAGCTAAGGAAGGCACTAAAGCAAGATCTAAGGCCCTCTTCTTAACTAGAGGAGGCTTAAACCAGTCGGAACACAACTATACTAAGTATTTCATGACGAATATATGATGAGTGGGTGATACCTACCCAGACGGCCTTTGTGTAAACAAAACTCTACCACTATGTATGTGTTTTACACATGAAATAAATATAGTTAATGTATGGATTATGATCATAGTTTTAGTAGTAATAAAATTTGTTTTTAAGTAATTTTAGTATAAATATGTAAAAAAAAACAACAGTTACAATGGTACTATCTCAGTGCTTAATATGTTTATATATAAAGGGGTAAATCATGAAACGTACGACCTGTCAGCTTGCATTATTTTTAAAGTCACGTGACGTTGGCGAAATAATCTGTGCCCTCTCGGCACAAAACAGAGCCAGAAAAAATGTATATGTCAATCTGACGTGAATGAAAAAAACATGCAATTTATAATTTTACCCATTCTCCATCGTGTCTTCTCCATCGCACGTGACATTGGCGAAATAATCTGTGCCCTCTTGGCATAAATAAAAGCCAAAATTAAAAAAAAAAAAAAAATTTACCCATTCTGTTACTGAAGTCCATTTCACGTGTTCCTATAAATGATAATCGAGACTTAATTATTACATTAATTACATTACATAAATACTATTTATAACTATATTATATTAATTTTGTTATAATATGATAAATGTTTAAGTTGAGATATTTTGGCAACAAGCGATACACTTAGCGTTCAAACAGCTCCGGTGCAGAATAAAGCGAATAGCGAAACGGGAAATTCCATTAGTGTTATTTGCGTGTGACCTAAAACCACTGTAGACTCACCTCCAACCTTGTTGGCACCTATTTGTGAATAAACACACGATAAACAAGTTAATTCCTCTTTTACCTTACAAGACGTTTAAACTCGTTCAATACAGTTATTCGTATACACACAAATATTAATTAATGTCATTTAAGGCTATATTCATTAATATAAGTCACGACATGAAACAAGATTTTATCTTAGTTGAAATATTTGATGTGTAATTTTGGGTGCTTAAAATAATTTTAATGTTTCATATTAAATTAATATATTATCACTTGGTATGTACTACCCAGTTGTTAGATATTCTACCTTCAAACAGGAATACTTAGTATTGTTGTGTTTCAGTTTGAAGGGTGAGTGAATAAGTCTAAATACAGGCGTATAGGCACAAGGGACATAACATTTTAGCTGCCATGGGTTATCGCATTGGTGTGATATAAAGAATGGTTATTATGTTTACAGCGCCATTGTCAATGTCTAGTGGTGATCACTTATCATCAGGTAGCCCATTTGTCCGTCGGCCTACCAATAACTAAAAAAAATAATAAATAAAAATTCATACTTTGAAATTCGACATGCATTAAGCTAATTTGTCTTTGATGACTTTTAATGATGTTATATTTTTGTAAAATATCCCTATGTATACATAGGGTTAAGAGCCGAGATGGCCCAGTGGTTAGAACGCGTGCATTTTAACCGATGAATGCGGGTTCAAACCCAGGCAAGCACCACTAAATTTTCATGTGCTTAATTTGTGATTATAATTCATCTCATGCTCGGTGGTTAAAGAAAACATAGTGAGGAAACATGCATGTGTCTAATTTCAACGAAATTGTGCCACATATATATCCTCCAACCCGAATTGGAGCAGCGTGGTGGAATATGCTCCAAACCTTCTCCCCAAAAAGGAGAGGAGGCCAGCAGTGGGAAATTTACAGGCTGTTAAAGCAATGCAAAATACATACTTTACTACATAGTTCTATCGAATGGCAAAACAAAAATTTTAAATTCAGCTCGCGAATACCAAGTCTCAGTATAGGTATGTTCATAAAATCGCTGCTTCACATTCGTAAAGATATCACGACTGGCAAAAACTCAACGCGATATGGCATGTAGGCTTTTTCCTTATCTCAAATGACTTGCCTCTGGATACGTATTCGCTACAGCGAATGTGAAATCTACAAACCAAATATAACAAGCTAGCGTCAACAAATATTATCTTTACGAAATAATAACTACGGTTTTCAAATAAAACGTAGGTATAATTTTCACATAGTGTTGTTCGATTGTCGTAAGATTAGGTTTCCGATTCAGAGAAAAGTCACGTTCGTATGAAACACATATAACAAATACATAAGGAGAATAACTAGAATTCTCTTATATTGCAAAATTTTAAAAGCAAATCAAGTATTATCCTCTTCGGACACCATGAATAATGGATCGCCATCCGTGGCCCAGCTTAGTGTCAATGAGATCACGCGCAGCCGCCTCAATATTGGATTATTGCGAATAAATGACAAAAATGGTTACCGATATTCCAGAATACAGCAAACACGGGTTGAAATACAAACATTTCCTTTCAAACCAAATCGGATTTTCCCGTTTGGATTCATTAATTCAGCTTTTCGCGTCTCAAAATTCTTTTAAAGTAAATTCGTATAGGTAATTATGAAAAAAAGATTCGGTCGAAAGGCCCGCAGCTACACAGGTAAACATCGCCTCGCATTTTCGCTCCCTTGTAATTGAATAACGACCCCGCCGCTCCGTCGGATGCTCGGAAAAAAATAATTCTATTATCTTACGATCTCTCTCTCTCCCTCCAGTAACACTCTTTAATAAATTGATGAATTTTTAAAAGTTTGCATTTAAGTTGGATGAAGGTGTATCCAACTAGGATAAAGTTTCAAAGCGTCTGCGAACAACTCCAAATGAGGTTTTTATAAACAATTTTCTCAGGCATTGCGAATTAATTTACTTTTAATTAATTTGTTTTTCTTATTATACAGATAAAAAAAAACTATAATAATTCTAGTATTTATACTTGGAATACAGGTTAATAACAATAGCAGCCGAAGATTAGAATAAGTACCAGCCAGATCTTTCTTATCTGGATACCTTACATTTAAGTGACATACTAAGATCTCAATTATTATTTCCTTAGACTTGTATTGTTATAGCCTCACTCACAAACTAATAAAGTATCACTTACAGGTGTATACTTATTAATAATAGTCCAATCTTATTATAGAGACAGTCATAATAAATCAGTAAACTGATCGTACTGAAATTTGACTTAGAGATCTAGTATTAAAGAAATAGACGAAAAACATTACTTATTTTATCGATCATCTACATTTAATGTAAAAACAGAATTAAATATTAAATAAAGTAAAAATATTGTTTATAATTTTAATTATGAATCCACAAAAGTAAAACAAATTACGCAAGACGTTACGAACGAAGTGGAAAATAAAATTACCCGACAAAAGGAAATCATTACTAGAGCGACCTCTGTGTGGTAATTGATTACGACACAGGAGCAACGTTCAGTAAACTCTCTTCAGAAAAAAAACCGACTAATTACAAAATGCCTAACATTGCGTTTAATTTTTTATAAGTAACGTCGTTTTATTATGAAAGCAGAGGCTTGGGTTTCGCTAGCTGAAATAAAATTGCTACCAATTAGGGAAAACAAGGTAGCCGTGCCTTCGGATTAATAACCTTAATTAACGGTTAAGGAGCTAAGGGGATCATTAAAAGCGTCGTCAGCAGCTTCAGAGACATAAACTGGAGTCGTTTCAGCTCCAAGATGCTCTGCTTCGAGGATAGTAAAGTTGATAATATAAATTTTATAACTGATGATTACTGTGATCTAAATGGATTTTTAGGTACAATACTTTTAAAAGACTAATGAAATGAAAATTTTAATCGGGTAAGCTTGAACCATTTAGCTAATTGAACTCTGATTGGTGTTAGTTTTTTTTTTAATATTTGTAACGCTTTTATCATAATACGATGTAACATAATGAAGTCAGAGCTTATATAAATCCAGGCAGACTATTTTAAATTGCTCATAATTGGCGTATAAATAAAAAAATTTTGGCAACTATATGAACTACAAATAAAAATGCATCGTTTATTACTAAATAAGTTTTAAGTGTTCGTACTGTTATTATTATTAAATAGCCCAGTTTAACGTTTAAATAAACGTTATTTATTTAAGTAACGTCAAATGCTCCATATTTGGCGGAAGCTGATATTTCACAGCTTCATGGAGTCATCAATCGTCGAAGTAATTGCAGACTGATAAGCTGATGATGGTAATCGCATGATAAACCTTCCAAGATGATGATGAGTTTAAACAAAACAATACTATAATAATAACATAATTTAAGGCTTGTAAAGGTGGCAGCGCTGTGTATCCTCTGCTCTATGGGAAGGTTAGTTGCTTAACCCATCACGCTGGTCCAATGTGGGTTGGTGGATACACATGCAACACAATCATCCGATGCATGCAGATTACCTTACACTTTATTTCACCGCCGAGTACGACATGGATGACAATCATAAATTAGGCACATGCAAAATTATTAGGCAGTAGGTAGAACCCGGGCAGGATTTGAATTTGTTATCTTAAGCGCGCAGGTCAACTTAAGAGACACGCGTGGGCGTTCTAGCCACTGGGCTAACTCGGCCTGAACAATTCAATATTTTTATAAAATGGTACTAATCCTAACATGGAGCACCGAGGTTGACAGAAAGCTCTGCAATGGCTACTAGCCTCCCTAGTTAACCCCACAAGATGAGGCTCATTGGCTTTGTTTTAACGACTCCCGTACATTAAACTAATAAAAATTGTTTAAACTTATTTTTTAAATTAAAAGAAATAAATTACATATTATTTTAATTTAAACAAAATTTAATTTATTTTCTTTCAACTCATATCTGAGTATCAATACCCCTTACGTCATGATGTTTAGGCATTTAGAAGTTATGGTGGAATTAATAAACATGCATGCATACCTAGATACATACAAAAACATATACACACATGAATCCTAAATACACTGCACTCCTGTTTTGAGCAGTCGTTTAATTATTTATATATCCAGCTTATTGAAACTTTAAATAATATTAATTTCCTTTTCGCTCTTTTTTTATTATCCGTTTCATAAAAAAACGTGTATTAGATAATTACAAATATATTTGCGGTGAATCATTGGCAAGAGTTTAAATTATATTCAAATAAATTTCATACATCTCGTGAATAAGCTCTGAAGTTTATTAAACTACTATAACATAAAGTATAGAGAATGTTATTAATAATGTGTTTACTTAATGTTGTCTTAGATTTTCGCGATTATTACACATTGAAAAAAAACTAGTTTTTTTTTAACGGATTTAATCGCGTATATTAATTATTTTAACATCCCGACGTTTCGAGCACTTTGCAGTGTTCGTGGTCTAAAATCTAAGACAACATTATGTGAACCAGTACGGACTGGAAACATCAAATAAAATTCGCCGGTTGGAGTACCTAAAAGTCAAACATGCCCGATTCGTAACGTCCATGAAGAGTCTGCCCGTGACCACGAACACTGCAAAGTGCTCGAAACGTCGGGATGTTAAAATAATTAATATACGCGATTAAATCCGTTAAAAAAAACTAGTTTTATTTCAATGTGTTTACTTGGTCTGAATTATATTAGATATCATTTTCTGTTTAATTTGAAATAACTTAACTTATTGGTTGTAGCTTGGGTGTGTAACTTGTTTAGTGAGTTGCGTGTATTCTGGGCACGCTTATCGTACCACCCATTCATCGGAACACACCATAATATTATGTGGCGTAAACTAGTATACTAGTTTACGCCCGCAGCTTCGCCAGCGTGCTTAAAGGGAGTATGTGGTTTCGTTCGAAGGTTTTAAGTATAAAAAGATTTTATTTAAAAAATATATATACAATTGTAAGGTTGACGGGCAAATGGTCCACTTGGAAGTAAGTCGTCACCAGCCATAGACATTAGCGCTGCAAGAAATATTAACCATACCTTACACCATCAATGAGATACCAACCTTGGGATGTTGATTTTGCGTGTAGTTACCATTACAAACTGGAAGACACTAACACAGATTAAGTATTTCAGTTTGACGGTAGAATATCTGAGTCTTAGGTGGTACTTACCCAGACAGACATCAAATCAGTCAACCGTCGAGTAATCGGTGAAAATACATTTATTATATTTATAAATGTTCTTTGCAAATAGTCTTTATAATATAACACTTTATTGATAGTGCGGACAGTCTACGTCCGCGAGATCATTATTTGTACTGATCTGACTGATGATGAATATGTATCATTTTATAAAAAAGGACAATATCTCATTTTACAAACATTTTTGAAGATAATTGGGAACCATATTATCATCATTATATAAAGTACTCATTAAATAATTAATAGGACAAAAATAATCATGAAAGATTTTAATTTCATGATATATTATTTGAAAAAGAAATAATTTAATGATTGGTATGGTTAGGTAAGAATATAAAAAATATATAAATAAATTCATATTTGGCAAATGATGAATGATTCGTGTATTTACATTGTTTTAGTCTAATTAAAACGGGAATATTTTTTAGGAAAATAATCATTTGGCAAAGCACTACTAAAGCCTCTGCCGTAAATCAGGTCACACGTGTACAGCCTCTAAATTTCCCACTGGTGCGCTAAGGCCTCCTCTCCCTTTGAGGAGAAGATTTGGAGCGTATTCCACCACGCTGCTCCAATGCGGGATTCACATTTGGCCGAATTTCGTTGAAATTAGACATGCAGGTATTCTTACGATGTTTTTCTTCACCACAGATGAATTATAAAGATAAACTAAGCACATGCAAATTCAGTGGTGCTTACTTGTATATGAACCCGCAATCATCGGTTAAGATGTACGCGTTCTAAAGACTGGGCCATCGCGGCTCACAAAAATAAGGTCAAAGTAATACAATTCTTCAAAAGTCGAATCGTGTATACAATCCAATCACGCCATTCACAAAATATTTAGCTATTCAAGAGAAATTATGGCGACGCAATTATTAAACTAGGGATCGATGTCGTAAAAATAAATGACCGCTTTTATGGCATCGACGAGCCAATTTTATGATGTGGGAATTTCAGTAGCGCCATAGATGCATAATATTATACTTATCTATACCGCATTGAAGATATCTTGGAATAAAAAACATATTAGAAGCTAGTTGTCCCCGCAGCTTCACTCGCGTTTTAGGGGCGGTCGTCAGGTGTTTCCTTTCTTGGTGTTCAAGCTTGTTTGATACCAAAATTTCATCATATCGCTTCAGTGGTTTGAAAGAGCAACAAACAGACAGACAGAGAGAGTTACTTTCGCATTCATAACATTAGTATAGACTAGTATGTGCTAAAATCAAATATCACTCCTAAAACAATGGCTTATATCAAACATTACATTTATTGACAAAATGTAATCTAGTTTAAGCGATTAACGCTGAAAAGTAAGGATGAGAATAATTGAAGAGTTTGTTTACATTATGTTCAGAACGTACATACATACCATTTGTAGTAACCACTACTTATCGAATCTAACATTGTGAAGTTGTTTATTATTACCATATAACTCATAAATAATTTCCATTTCAACGACCATTCATATGATCGAGAGCCTCTCTGGGTATGTCATCTATAACGATAAAGAATATTACGACAAACAGTAACAAAATAAAAGAAGAAAATATTTTTATAATTATTTTTTTATGGCGTAAGCGCTCCCCTGATTGAAAGTAAGCACCACCGCCCATGAATATCTGCAACACCAAGTTCAGGTGCATTGTCGGACTTTCAGAAATATGTGCGCTCTTTTCTTGAAGGTTTCCAAATCGTATCGGTTCAGCATAACCGCCGGCAACAGTTGGTTTCCCAAAGCGGGTAGAAAAACAGAAAATGCCTTTAAAATTACTCTGTTGTGGATTTTGACGAGATGTCCAAAGGTGAAATTTAACAGCTGGGATTAATCCAAACAATTCCTCGGAACATTCTCCGTGAAAAGATCAGTTATATAGATACAAACAACATAGTCAATATATTTAAAAAAAAAAAAAAAAACAGAGTCCATAGTTTGAGTAACTTTTCTATGTAGCCTCCTATAATAGAAAATCTACTTAATACTGTGATAGAATCCCTGGGATAACCATTAACGTAACATGTATCAACATTATCAAACTTATTCTACGTGGATGAAAACAACTTACATAAGGCTCTTTACACATGGAGCGTTCTTTTAGTAAACAGGCCTCGTTGCGGCTCCCAAACTTTTAATTATGAACGCACAAAAATTTGTATTAACTAGAACCGAATTTTTAAGCCCAGCTAATTGTTGGAATGAAAAGCAAACTCCACGATCACGTATAAAAGTTATTCGGCAAATAGGGATTAATTTAGGCTTTTATGTAGAAGTTGTTGAAACGGATATGATACCGTTTCATTTATTTTCTCGACGCTACTTGTTCCATTATTTCGTTGCACATTAAAATTAAATGTAGCAACTGTAAAAGACTCGCTCACATTATATTTAAAGTAGTATTGCGAGATTTCGACAAAATGATGACTATGCTAGAAGGGAATTTATTTATTATTAATCTATTAATTAAATATCAAACCAATCAGGTATCACTCACTGTATTAGTTAATTTTTTTATTCGCATAATTTAGAATTTTTATTGGCTCATAGTTTTTTGCTTTTGAATTGATAACTTACTATGGGAGGGTAAACCGCTTCGTTACGTAACGCGTTACGGCGCCAGTCTGTCTGGCTTCCGTTTCTCTTGCGCATACGGCATAGGCAGGCTCCTCTCTCACTCACAGAACTAGTCGTATTTCGGACCTTTTAAGTTATTACTTCTGTCCCGAGGCGCACAATTTCATAATAATAATAAAATTCGGTATAAAGCATAATAAAATTATTATCAGTGGCAACACCAACATTGGCGCTGTAAGAAATATTAAACATAATTCGTATCTGATATCACCAATACGCTACTAAACATTAGTCTCAAGCCCTGCAATTACACTGACATTTTCTAACTAGAACACGTCTTTACTCAATAGTACTATTTAGCATCAGAATAAGGGATGCGTGACTGGTACTCAGACGGTCTAACATACCTTACCACCAAATGAAAATATTATCAAGGCGTAAAAAGCGTTTCATGTTACGTCTACTTAACAATTTTATTGGAATAAAAAGGATCTGCAACGTTTCGTATAATTTTGTTTGCGTGTACATAAATTGCATTATTCAAATAGTATACCTCAATATTTCAAGGGAAAGGTTACAAGTTACGCAACCATAACTAGAGTTACTTATGCGGAAATTTGTAAAAAATAGACTAGTATTAAACTAGTCGATTATTATATTGTAAAATTTTTAATTTTTATTTGCATTTTGGCGATGAAAATTTCGTCAGTTCCTTTCTAACAATACAATCAACAATCTTTCGTAAAACAAAAGGCTTTTATATTTTTTTAGCCTGAAATAGTTTTAAAAGCTTACAATAGAGAATGTTTATTATTTCATTTAACAATATACTTTAGCGAGACGGAAAATAATAGGAAGTTACAGTACACAGTTATTATAACAAACGCAATGAAAATTTTACGACGTAAACATTTACTCTGGAAACTTTCCGTTTACGATTATTTGATGATAAAAAGGAATAGCCTCTATAACTTTCTGAAATCTCGAATTTCTGTTTGATCTCAGTCTTATTTTATCAATTGTAGAATAAAATAACTTGAACATTCCATTGGATTTTTATACACATATCCAACAATGTGCTGATCATGTACACCACTAAAATGTAAAACTTATTATCTAAATATTAAAACAGCTTATAAGATTGGGTGACATTTGTGGTTAGTTTCTTGATCTTAAGGTTTGAATAGTTGGTGAAATTTTAGTATAATCTTTTTCAGTAAATAAGCTTTCTATATTATAATAAATGTTTCAAATAGTAAAAATTATTTTCTTCTTTAATGTAACAAATTAAAGTGTATGCAAATCGGCAAATAAGATAGAAGTACAACCTCTTTGCGTCTGAATCATATTAAAACGTTAATAAATCATTTCAAAATAAACGATCTCAAAAATTTTCTCTTAATGCACAATAATGCTATAAAAATTCTTAATTTATTATTACAAACAAAAACACTCTAGAAACTTGTAACATGGTTTACATAAACTTGTTAAAACGGATATAAAGTATAGTCTATTAATAAGATATCGCTTCACACGGTAATAAATTCGACCTATCTGGCGAAAGTTCGAAGAGTGAGTCGTAAAACACTGTCACTCGAGTACGGGACACTCTATATCTAGAGTAGACATCAAGTATTTACTCTGATGTAAGGAAGTTCAAGCGACGATGAACAATGTCTCATAAATAAATCGCAAGATAATTGCAACTTCCTCCTCCCTTTGACACGGGATCTTTATAGAAGCACCGTTATTATACATAAATTAATCAAAACATTTTAATGGTAGTTCGGATGATGATTTTATTTCTTAATTATGTTCGTATCGTTATTAAATCGCACCTTACATACATGTTATCTTTGTTTGCTTTAATTTGATATTATAAACTTATTACAAATATTTACTTAAACAGAAAATTACCCGATGAGACGGGTTTGACCTTTTCATTCACTACTATCGGATTTTTATTATAGCGTTTTTCATAAGTATCGAAGATAAGGTCGTGCGTTTTATGTCATAAAAGTGAGATTACATTAGATGAACTTAAAAAACATTTTAGTCTTTAGATATTGTCATATCATAATTTGAATTGAATTATTATGCATTGATATAAAAATTACATTAATATTAACAGCCTGTAAATTTCCCGCTGCTGGGCTAAGGCCTCCTCTTCCTTTGAGGAGAAGGTTTGGAGCATATTCCACGACGCTGCTCCAATGCGGGTTGGTGAAAATATAAAAAATGAATGACCTTATTTATTTTTAAATTATGTGACTATTAGCAAGGGTGTGTATAAAAAAATATTGCATTAATGCTGTTTGTCGGCAGAATATGATAAGTGGATGTTAACTAACCTAACATAAAAGATTATATTAATGAAACATCTTCAGGGTGTTTTTAATAGAAATAAAAATAAATAAACGTTTAACAATTGTTGAAAAAACAAATCTCAATGACTTTCCTTGGGATTTAATCTTTAATTATATTATATGCAAAAGTAACCTGTTCATGCTTAAACCGCTGAACCGATTTGGATTAAATTTTAAATAGGGATAGTTTGAATCCCGAGGAAAAACATAAGCTTTAAATAGTTATATATCAATAATTTTAATAGGCCTTAAATAAATGTAAAATGGGGGTTAACAGTTTGTGTATAGTTTTATATATTTCGCGCGGTTTTTACCCACAGCCTCGCCCACTTGTGGGTTAGGAGTTAAGACGTGAAAGCTTAACAAATAAACATACTCATTTTAACATGAATAATATCAGTTAGGATAACATTAAGGAGGTATATGGAGCGCAACAGGAGCATATGCATACGATCCCGTGATGTTCGCCTAAAAGATGGAATGTGCACGGTTATGACACGATTGCTGTAGTGGATTTTTCGGCGTGCTTGGTACTGGTAAGTCCTACATAACATGGCCCTCCTCCTCCACACTTAATCTGGTAAAAAGCGTGAAAGCGTTTCTCCAGAGACAAAAAAATGTAGGTATTTTTTTATGGTATAGGTTGGCCACCTGATGGTAAGTGGTAACCACCGCCCTAAACAATGGCGCTGTAAGACATATTAAAACAATATACAAATCAAGGTATATAATAAATCATTTGTTTTGTTGTCCAAGCCTCTCTAGATTAAAAATCATTGCCTCACCCTTGTTTAGAACAAGAGAACCAAACGAATACAAGAGAATTATACGAACAATTTTAATTTTGAAATTTAAAAACAACATTTTCTTATTATTCGTTTTGCCATAAAAGAAAAAAGTTTGAAGTTGTTATCTTCAAGTTTTTTACGGCGTTTGTTATTATAACCCCGTTTTGAATTTCTTCACAGAGATTTAGCATCGCTTTCTTATATATTACCTATTGGATCATTCAGAATTCTATTGTATGTAAATTACTTTTTTAATACATATTTTATCGAGGTAATATTATCACAGACATTCAACAATGATTTTATTTAGATTAAAATTTATAGTCTCTTTTTCAATTTCGTTAACAAAATTTAAACATTAAAATTAATTGATTGTTATTATCTCTGTAATTAAAATGAACCCTGAAAAATGAACTTCGATAAAGTTTTAATCGCTCAAAGCGCTTTAAGTGCTTCAGAATCATAACATTTTTCTAAACTAGCTACTAATATCCAAACTTTTTTTATAATGATAATATTAAAATGATAATTAGAACAATAAATACTTTTTCGGGGCGTATTTATTTATATTTTATGAAAATAAAAATCCTTCACACAATAAAGTCATAATAATACCAGAGAATTTACTCGTCGATCCATTTATACCGCCTTCCGAGCACAAATCACGTCGCCCTGGGATTTTCTTCCACTGTTGTGTACCAGCGAATCAGAAAATAACGATGTCAAAATACAGTTCGATTTTACGTTCCACATTTTCTTTATTTCCTGAAACATTTTGTAATCGATTGTATTCACCGTTAATAGAGATTAATAATCTATTGAGTCACGAATCGCCCCTCCGCGCTTAATAATGTTTGCATTTATTTGAGTGACGTTCATGCATAAAATATATCCTAGTGTGAGATGACTAATGTTAGATTAAAATGTGCAAAAAGTACTTATTAGAATATATTTGCTAACTCCGATAAATAATTAAGCGTTGAGTGGCGCGCCTTCGTTAGTGAACAGATCTATAGGAATAGTAGGTAATCTTTATCGTCAAAACTCAAAACTTTTAGTAATCAATATAGTTAGCAACCGGCTGTGATACAGAAAGTTTGCTTCCAATGTACTTACCTTTTCCTTTATAATTTGTGTAATTTTCATATTAAGTAATTGGTACTTTAAAACTTTAACCTAGGAAAACACATTCGTCATTAGTTTTACTTCATTCTAAAAAAATATAATGTTCACTGTTCTTTAATAATGACAAGTGAATAGACTTAATTTATGCCTAGCTTAAATTGATTTCAAAATTAAATTTGGAAAATTCAATAGGGCACGATAATTTCTTTTTAATTCTACGGTACTAGTTGCATTTGTGGTTACAGTGAAATTTCCTAAACGTAATTTAAATTTTTTATGAATTTATATGTTACCAATACACATACACAAAATATTTTTAATATTTAAAACAGTTTTAATACAACTATTTTTCTACAATAAAATCACATTAATCTTTCTAATATTTATCTAATATTTCTTATTTAAAAAAAGAACATTCGAAATGTATCAACAAAATTAAAATAACTGACGACATTTCTGTCATTACAAAATAATTTTATTATCTATGGTAATGTTACTAAAGGAATAATCCACTAACTGCTTTTACTAGCCAGCATTGAGAGCAAACGCTCCGAATAGACCATCGCTACGCATAAGTTTATTTAGTATTCAAACTTAGTTCAGACACCATTGAAATTGAGATACACGGCGCTGGAATGGTTTTCCGGCCTTAAATTTGTAAGCGGTGCCTGATAGCTTTAGAGTGATTTCCTTAAGTATAATTTACTTCTATCATTCTATACCTTAGAATGTAATTATAGAACCTCAATGGCCGGCGATATAGAATCAAAAAAAAATATCCTCTATTCAAGTAGGTGTTTTTATGAACAAGTATATTTGAATCGTCATGTTGCAAGATTAAATAACATTTAAAATTACCACCAATTCGAAATGCAAATTCTATTGAGAACTATCGGCAATTACTTCGTAATTACTCGTAAGCGACAATTAACTATTATATTACGACAAGCATTTATATGAGTACGTATTAAATGCAATTAAATTATTATTATTTATCTCGAGGACTGCGAATCGATTTGTATATTACATTTCTATAATTTTACTCATAAATAGAAAAAAAAAAGAATAACGTTTCCATAAAACATCTTACATATTTGTTTCCTGGAATATTGAAGCCATTTTTGAATATAGAAAAGTAATTTTTAATATCAATTCAAAGATATAAAATATTTATATATTTAAAATTACTTAAATTTTATAAAATTCTGCACAAGTTCAATGATCTTAATGATAAATACAATTTCTATAAATTTCTTTTGAAGTTACAAAATGAATAAGTTCTTAACTCCCTCGCGGTCATTCAATTTGTTTGTCGTCCACTCGCTACAGCGACGGAAGTTTGATGAAAACTTATTCTCGGTTTACATTTTTGCCCCTTTTTACATAACTTTAAACATTACAAAGTCGCTCTTGCTGAGAAATAGCTATTAAAAATAACAACACTTAAATTATTTTAATATTTAATAGTAAGCAATGTATCTTAAATTCAAAAGTAAAAATATATATTTTTTAATAATATTATTTAGAGTGTAATGTGACTACACCATTTAAAATAAAAATATGTACGTAGCGGAGTCTTAATAAATTAAAAAACACAGAAAAAGGAACAGAGCCATCCAGCCTAACTAAAAAAAAATCCTTTAAAAAACCAGAATTATTATAGAATATATTTCAAAGAACTCATATGTTTTTTCATAGCTCAAATTTATAGCGAACTGCATAAATGTTCTGCTTTTTCTACAACTAAGATTTATACGTTATAATTTTTTTTCTTTATTTTTTTTTTAATTCGTGGAAATGGAAGCATTGGTACATTTCCACTAAAAAATAGGTTTGATCGATATTTATAAATAGGGTTATACAGTTTTAAATAACGAAATGAAATTGGCTGTATTTGAAAATTAATGTTTATTTTACAGTAAGTATTCTAGGCAACTGAACGAATAAATTGAATAGAAGCGACATTACTAAGAGAGGCTATTTCGTATTCAAATCTAGTTTAGCCGTCATTTAAATTGAGATGCACGGCTTTGAAAAAGTTTTGCAGCAATCTCAAAATATTGTCAACGTTGTTCAATACTAACTTTTATTTATTCCACTAGATAATTTAACCTTTAAGAGCCCTTTCCATCGCTTCGATTCTTAAACAAAACTGTCAAAATTTTACATATTTTTTTAGTTAAAATTTAACTAGCGATTAGAAAAAATGAGTCGTTTCCAAACGTCTGACAGATATGAAACATCTATATTATTAGAGACACAGTCACAGGTTGACTTATCACTACACTGTATTATATTTTTCATACTATCATGTATCGTGGCGACGCATGACGTGGCGATGTGTCGTCATATCAACAGTCGGTCTAACCTCACATTTGGTGTTTCACGTCAAAAATCGACCCTGAAACAAAATTACAAAAGGCTTCCATTCCCCTTGAACAGGTGCGCAGCTCATTCCACCACACTGCTCCAATATATGTTGGCAGTGGTAGATACTCTTGCAGCTAGTTTTCATCGTACACAGATCTTCTCAGCACGTTTTCTTCACCGCCGAGTAGCAGTTGTCCTATAAAGACAAATTAAACACATTAAAACTCGATTTTGAAATCACAATCTTCGGTACAAAATTCACCTATTCTAACATAAGGGTCCTTCACCTGTAAAATATGTATGAATACCTTTATATTTTTTCTAAATTTATACGAACTTTTAAGGACATTCTTTTGAACAACTCAAGTGCCGATCCTATCGACCCGTAATAAATCCCGCTTGACCGTTCATCATTAATTTGGTTCTCACGAAATATTTCTCTCAAACTGTCGATGTTTTGCTCATGTTAAAGTTAAAGATCCAATCATTCGTATCTCAAAAGCTTGCTTTATTTGCTACTGGTTTACATTTCCATATGTAGATGAGCTTTCCGAAGGAAATGCTGTTTATATTTTAGTTAGAACGTCTTACAATAATCTCGCGTGGTGAACGAACTGAACGTCTAGTGAGATTATTGCAGAAATTACATCAGCAGTTCATTACCCAAGAGAATATATTAAATTATATTCAAACGGATAAATTTGAATATCGAATCATATAACTATATCATACATAAAACGAAAGTTACACGAATGTCAATTTATGTTATTACTAGCCCGTTTAGACTTCGTCCGGATAAAATAAGGGATATTTTTTTAACCAATGAGATGAAAACATTCGCCAACTGATCTAATCGCCCGCACAATGCTATTTATTCCATTTTTTAACAAACAAATGGGTACTGTGAGAAGATAGATACTATCATAGAAGATTTTAAAGACGTACAAATGTCTCAAGTTTTTGTGAAAGCGTCTGGATCGTCAAATTTATATCCGACATAAATTGCCGGCATTATAAGTTTTATATAAAAAACTATGTAACACATTATAATTCTATATAGCCTATATCCAACCTAAAATAGTAACACATTATAATTCTATATAGCCTATATCCAAATTGAACTATACTAAAATAATATAAAAGTTCCATATCAGTCGTACTATCTTGTTTGTAAGTGAATCCGGAAAAAATCACAATGCTTAACTCTTTATAATATTAAGAAGTATGACTATCACTATCATTTAAAGTGCTAAAACAACAATATTTAAAACCGTATACAATAGAAAGAACTAGAGAGAAAGATAAAGAGAGGTAAAGGTCATCTAAAGGTAACATAAGGCTCTTGCCTTACGTGACGATTTCTACCAGTTCAAGCTACTCTAAACCACGTAAAAGAACTTCACTTTACAAAAACAAACAATCATTTAATACAAACGACTGCTTATATTAAAAAACATAAACAAATAAAGTTTAACTTAATTTTCAATAATATCTAAAAATGAAACAAAACTAGCTCTTTATGTAAAAAAGTCCATAAAATCTATCTTCAATCAAATCTCATTTCATATTTAAAAGAACTTACAAAACCAATTTAAAAAAAAGCATGTTGATTTGTTATTTTTTTTATGGCATTGGTTGGCGGACGAGCATATGGGCCACCTGATGGTAAGTCGTCACTACCGCTCATAGACAAAGGCGCTGTAAGAAATATTAAGCATTCTTTACATCACCTATGCGTCACCAACCTTGGGAACTAAGATGTTATGTCCCTTGTGCCTGTGTTTTCACTGGCTCACTCACCCTTCTAACCGGAACACAACAATACTGAGTACTGTTATTTGGCGGTAGAATATCTGATGAGTGGGTGGTACCTACCCATACGGGCTTGCACAAAGCCCTACCACCAAGAAAATATTGTAAAATATTGTAGCGACGCAAATATGACAGTTTATAATATATTACATATACAATATACATATTACATAGTGAGTGATATCATTGGATGAAGTTTCACATACATTTGTTAAACTTTGTCTAGTTAACTATTATAGTTGAAATGTGTTACTTAGCTGATTGATCTGATTTCGATTCTGACTTGTTTTATTTACTGGTGAAAATAAAAAAGGAATCAATTTCCTCTGTAAATTAAATCATTACAAATATTACATATTACCTTTCATTTGAAATTCCATACTCGTTAAGAGAAAAAGCATTTTATATTTTGGAGCATTCCTTTAACTCTGGAACAACTCAGCCTGAAATAAAAAAAAAGGTTTATAAGGCTTTACTAAAAGGTAAAGGCAACCTAAACGAAAATTCTAAGTCTTCGAATTCCCACGAGAAACGGAAAATATGCTAAAAGTAAAAATGATTACAAAATATAATACTTAATCTCAAGATCACCAAAATCGATTGCTCTAGTGGTAAGTAGAAACGCCGCCTATACGACAAAAATTATTTAAAAAAATAGAGTAAACCTTTTATTTGTTTCAAAATGGTTTTTACAATTTTTTGTATGTTTACAATTAGTTCTTTCTACCATCTAGGTGACGGTGATTAAGGAGCAGACCCAGATGAGGTATCTGGGGCGATCATATCCTGGACGAAAGAGCTCACTAACGCCACTGCCGCCTTAGACTGCCTCCTACCTTACCCACTTTAGGAGTGAATACCGGAAACAGCATTCCATCGTATTTACGCCAGCGTGATGTACTCCGCTAGCTCTGATAAACATAAAGGACAGCCAAGTGAGAGGTGTCACCCTCCTGCTATGAGTATTATGCACCCATAGACATAGTGCATCTCAAGATGATGGAGTGTGCCATGTAGGGGCTCAGGGCCGCTCAATCATCCCCAGCTCCAATTAGCGGCAATCATAAGACCGTTCATTGCAGAGTATGATTAACGAATTGCTCAATAGGGAGAGGTGATGGAAGGAGATGGTCTCTTTTAGGGAGAAGGTAATGTCGCAAAAGGAGGCTATGGAGCGGATAGTGAGTGCCTAAGCTGATCTGCTCCACTGAAGAAGACGAAATGTATCCCGAAGAAAACATTTATGCCGGAGACATTGTAAAATACACATGCACGTAACAAAATCGCATTTAATACAATTAAATTTGATAAAAACTAATAAATGATAAAAGGGACTTAAATTAAATATATAAATCCTTGTATTCGAACATAAGTTACGGCAGTCGTACTCGTTTTTGAGTGAATAATAAAACGCAGAGACCAATAGTTTTCTCGTAAAATGCGTCTAAACTAAGTGAAATATGCACGCAAGTGGTTGTTATTGCCGTAGTTGTTTGAACATTAGTTTCGTACTGTTGATACGGTTAATAAATAAATTATTTTGATGTTAAATATTATTTACTTATAAGATAAGGTTTATTTCACATGAATCTTAAACCAATGTTGATGATATTATTTAAGCAGAATTGTTTGTAATTGATTTATTATGTGCTTTATTTGTACTCATAATTCATCTTAGTGATTAAGAATAGCATGGATATCAACTGTCGGTGGAAAATCTGCTATATGTGTCTACCAAACCAAATTTAAGAAGTGTTGGGGAAAAACTTTCAAGTCAAATAAGAATAGGCCTTAAGAGACCAATTATTACTTTTTACTTTACGTAACTTTGGAACTTAATTTTAGAAGGTATTTAAAGTTACTTAATTGTGACTTAGTCTGGTATTGTTGCATATTTCAAAATTAAGTATATTACAAATAAGGACGGTTATAGTGTAATAAGGATGAACGAAGAAAACTCGTCAAAGTCGAAAAATTCGTAAAACTCCCAGTAGGCTCAAGCCCAGCCCATGAAGCATGCAAAATAATATAACAAAAAAATATATTTGAGTTTGGAATATAATATATAAAATGCATGACATAGCAAATAAAAAAGTTTATTCGTTTTTTTTAACATTATACTTATTTGTCTTTTTTTAAGTTTTAAACTGGGTCAATAATAAAAATAGTTTTTTTATTATTTTATGTAGGCAAATGTGTAATCGTGTATAATGGTCACGTCTAAACATAGACATTGCCACTGTTATAATATATTTAATATGATATAACTACCTTGGTATAAGGGCTAGGTTATACGCGGAGAGACCGCTGACTACGAGCAATCGTGTGGGCAATGTTCCAATGAATCGGTGAGGAGTCTCATTTTATGAAACCGTCATAGTGCAGAAGGAGATGGCGGAATAGGAACGGAAAAGTCGTCGTCTCCGTCGTTGTCTTTCTCTATATCAGCTCTTAGAGAGAGAGACTCACTTACCATCATCACGTAACGGCACAAATGTGGAAGGGTCCCATATCTATGGAAATAAAAACTTTTCCGATAAAAATTTATAATAGCGCATCCAATTTAACAATTAACAAATATACAAGTACTGAATACGTACATTATATCTATTATATGCGCTATTAAAATCAATTTTTAGAACTAGTATATTTATAATTTTTATCGCTACTCTTTTCCGATAATAAATCTAACTTTTTGGTAAAATATTACGTTATAAAAATAGGGCTTTCTATTAGGTTAACTGAGTCGGTACCGCCCAGTCAATTATTCAAAACATATCAATACTTTGTATATTTTTCCTTTATAGTGTAATCCCACGATAGCATTTATATTTAATTAATATATCTTTGTAAATAGATGATTTACAGTCTACATCACAAACAAGTGATAGGCTAATATTTTCAATATTGTGATATGATGAATATTTAATTTATTTCTTTTCTGTACGATGCATTTTTGACACGCATATCCACATGACCGGAAAGAATTTAGCCGCAGAACCAACGACTTCACGTGCTTTCCGAGGCACGGGAATAGGTGTTAATAGGTGATATATTGAAACATTACACTTTGTACAAAAAATATTTTTAGATTTCTCAAAATGTTCAAACTAATGTTTCCTCGTGCTATAAAGGACCTATTGCATTTTTTTCGAACAGAGCAAGTTGTACGCGACTCTAATATACGTTACTAAAATTGAATCATAAAATCTTTCCACGTCTCGTCGTAAAATGACAAAACGCCATGAAGATTCATCTTTCATTTAAGACCTTTGACCATTCCAAAATGAGGACTACAAAGTATTTTCTCGCAGCCTTACAATATATATTAAATATAACGTAGTCATTTTATTAACAAAAAAAAGACCCGCTGAGTTTCGCCGATTCTTCTCGGGTCAGGGTATTTTCTTTTCCGAACCGGTGGTAGTGTTTAATGTGACTATAAATAATTAAGTGTAATGCTTCTATTAGGAATTTGAGTTTGGGTTTGTTTCCACATTAATGCTAAATTCGCATAAAGCACAGCAAGAAATAATCGTCTGATCTATAACTCGACCAACTATATATATATAAAACCTCTTAAATTCGAAAGTTATAAAGAATTCCTTCTAACCAAACTTGATAATTAATTAGTGAAAATTTGATTTTCCAATAATTTTGAATAATTTAAATAAATTCCAATTCAGAAGTTATATTCAGTATTATAAAAATAATTCTTATCTTATTTATCCTATTCAGTTGAAACTTTATATAATTATTGTAAATTTCAGTTGTTTTGACCTTAAAGATCAAAGTCAATCTTGACTCAGTCACTTCAAGTGGTCTATTGTCCGTTTGGTTGTTGTTCGATGTCCTTGTGGTCGTCCTGATGGTACATGTACCACTGTACTCTTATTCGCAGGCATTGAATAAAATAACACCTGCATAAAAGTTTCTGACACTGTATCATCAACGTACACAATAATTGTTTACAAACAAATTTAAAGACTATATTATGTACTATATACTTAGTGGTAGGGCTTTGTTTAAGCCCGTCTGGGTAGGTACCACCCACTCGTCAGATATTCTACCGCCAAACAGTATTACTCTGTATTGTTGTGCTCCGGTTTGAAAGGTAAGTGAGCCAGTGTAACTACATGCACAAGGGACATGACATAATAATTCTTAGTTTGCAAGGTTGGTGGCGCATTGGCAATGTTAGGAATGGTTAATATTTTCTAAAACTCCATTGTCTATGGGCGGTATATAACCGTTGACCAAACAGTATTTGAGAGTACTTATCAGTCAAAAGATAAACTTTTCAGCACATATAAATTACATAACGCATAACATTATATCGTTATTCGAAAATATAAATTATATATTTTAAAATGATCTCTCAATGTACACCGATCAGCTCTGCTAAAGAAGCCGAACCAAAAATTAGACTTAATTGAAAAGCTATTCTCGAATATACCATAAACTAAGATACGTATTAAATATACGCAGCGTTTGATACTAATTTTTAATTAATTAATTTATATTATTTAAAAAAAAAACGAGCCACAACTCAAAGCAGGTATAAAAATATTATATAAAATGCTCTAAAAATACATTTTATCAGATCTTATTGCAAAAAGGAATGTCGCATGTATAAGCATTAGCGCGTTTAGATAAAATCGTTTTTATTCGATTACCCATGTAGAGTCGTAGTGGCGATGCGGTCGCGTAGAATTGAATCGCTTAGCGACAATGTCGCTTCGGCTCGCCTCAAATTACACCAATGGATTTTCGATATACCGCCCATTTGTGAGCCCTCTCTGTTAGGTGAAATCGCCTGCCCAAATTAGAGTTTTGGCTGCTATGTAGCGCTTTATGTAATATCAATTAATCTTTTTCCGAAAAACATTTACCTGTATTAAGCTACGAGTATTAACTAATTTTATTGGACTATTTTGGACTGTTGATACGACTGTAGATCCCATGGCCCTGAGAGCCCCAGGTCGGGCTAATCGATCAAATCAAATCAAAATTCTTTATTAAATATATAACCTATATTAATGAATACTTACGTATTTTTTGTCAAATTAAAAACTAAATAAACTACCACTAAATAAATATACATATATAAAAAGTCATTATAGGTTGTTCGGTCAATAAATTCCTAGCCTTAACATTAGAGATATCGTTTATGATATTTTCGATAATTTCTGGTAAAAATTATTTTTCAAGTCAGACCATTTTTAAAGTTAGTTATTTTTGTAAATATGATTAAACATTATATGTAATACCATATGATATTAAAAAAATGCTGAAGATAGATAGATAGGTAGATACATTGGTATAACAGTTCCAACATTTATTTTTAAAATAATATAGAATAATATAAAAAATAATGACTGTAACATATTTACTTCAGAAAAACTATTTGCAAATGCCGTTTCCTTAGAATAATCTACTCTAAAAGATGAGAACGATCCAACAGACCCCTAATAAATCCCGCTTGACCGTTCTTCATTAATTTGGCTCCCGTGAAGCCTCTATCTTAAATTGTTGATGTTTTGCGCATGTATAATTTATAGACCCAATCATTCGTACCTCAAACCTCGGACAGCTATGCTTTTGCGTTACTTTTCCATATGTACGAGTATGTAGATAAGAATTCGAGGTTAAAAATATTTTTATAAACAATATATACCTACACTTTTTTATCGATCACATTGATGGTAAGTGAGTTTTACAGCCTACATACGTTGGCACTGTAAGAATTATTAACCATTCCTTATATCGCATCGACTTTGGGAACTATGATAGTTTTCCTAAAGTTCTATTAGTTGTATTAATCCACACAAGGCGATTTTTTAGTTGTTTTTGGCTTTGCACAAACACTCTGGAACCAGCTTCCTTTCGTGATGTGCTTGCGCGAAACCCTACCACCAAGTAAATAAAAATTGGTCCTATATTTTAATTCATCTGCTAAATCATCTGTTATCATAGACGTTTTTTTTTATTTACGTAAAATATTAAATAACAACTATTTTAAATAACAAAAAAAAATGTTTCTCTGTATTATTGTTTTTTTTTGCTGATTATATTCCTCTTGTTTTAATAGTTTATTTTGTAGTTAAGAAATTCAATGTATTTGGTCATTACAATTCTTATATTCACATTACGTGTGCCTTCTGTCATTGTTATTCCTTTCAAGAATTAAGTGCCATAAAAAGGGTGAAAAGATATTTACAAACCGTAAACAAATAAAGGTTTTTTTTCAGAATGTTTCTATATTTTCATTCCTTTATTGAATAAACCAAACTTTAGTCCATAAAGGCTGCTGAATTCAAAATAAACTATCCGTTTAAATATTACGTAATTTGGAAATTTAACTAATCTGAATACCAACAGAACAAAGGTTCTTTTGGTCACGGAAAATACAGGCTTCTAGCTTTGTCCACAACGAAATTACAGGGTTTTGAAATTACCATGAATGACTTTAAGGAAAGGATGTTACAGGTGAGCGAGACTTGATGAGACTGCCGTACCCCCAGATATCTTGACAATATTTTAAAATGATAATGTTATTAATATTTAACGTAATAAAAACAGTATTAAATGTGAAATAACAGTATTCCAAAAATGTTCCCTCAGCTGCAACGTGAACAAATTTTCTTAACTTCTACGATCATTCAATTTGTTTGCCGTCCACTCTACAGCGATATAAGTTAGATAGAAGTTATACTTTGCGGCTACACTTTGCTTCTTTTTATTGGACTATATAAAATATTTCGCCGACTCACTTGAATTTACGGCAGCTTGTGACAAACTACAGCTGGGCTAACGAGAAATCAGAAAAAAAACTTTACTAAGTATAAAAATGTAATCAATTCCGGTTTGATGCAAAATCTATTTAAAATTCTGATTTGTACAATGTATGTATATTAAATTTAAGCCAACCACTGCAACGAAATATAGATTCTTTATATATAGATATATAGCAGTTTTTTGTTAATCATATTCATCTCATAATTATAGTATAATTACATTTATTTATCTTCTAAAATAATGTTACTTTTATGTAAGACGAGATAATAAAGACATTAAATAATTTTGTATGTCAATTTACGACTAGTATATCTCAAGACCTCAGTAGCAGAGGCAAAAAAGGTTCGTTTTTAGTACATTTAATTTTCAATAAGATTGTATTTATGTATCCTTGTGTGGTAAAAGAAAAATACTTTTAGGTCATTTAAAGTCGAAATTTCAAAAACCTCAATTTAGTGCGCCTTTATCTTGAAAATGGAAAGTCTCATAAAAATTTCAGGTCTCTTATAGTTAAAGTTTCCCGTTCATAGCCACTCTTCTTATATATTAATAGCGTAAGCCGATTTTAGTTCCAGTGATTGTGGGACGATAGCTGCACATAAAAATTCGGTTATGGTCTCGTTTTGAAGAGCTCCAACTATAAATGTGCAAAAAAATAAAGAGGATACTTGATTGCAATTTACAAAATAGTTGCGATTTAACAAAGAATTAATTTTAGAGATTGAAAAAAAGTTACTGGTCGGTTAGAGAAAGGAACTACTGTATAAGAAAAAAAATTTAAAACGTAAACAAAATAAAGTAGGCAAATCGTTAGCGACTTCAATACTTACTAAGCTCATGTATACTATTTGACATTAAAAATTTCATTTAAAAAGGCTTTATCATTTTTGCGCCTAATGTAGACTGTGATGTGACTTATAGTTTACAATGAAATGAAATCAAAACAAAACCTGTCACAGGTCTCGAAATTCCTAATAAATCTTTTGAATAAACGCGAAGTTATATAAATATACGTTTAAATTAATTTAAAGAGTAATTTTACTGTATAAAAATAATAGATTCTTTAATTAGTTAACGTTATTCTAAATGTAACTATACATATTCAGATTTCTTAATTTCATTTACATTATGTTTTTTACTTAAACAAGTCTTGTAAATTTATTATGCAAATAATTGTTTTAAATAATTTATTCAATTAACTATCGTGCAACGGCGCAAAGAAGCAAGTATTTATGTTGATTTTCCTCCGCTGAAAAAACATGAATAACTTCTTTACTCGTGTTCATAGAATCTTCGCATTCCACTCCAGCAAGGAAGTTGATTGAAACTATTTTTTTTTAAAATAATAGTAGTACACTCTGTATTTCAAAGACTAACTATTATAATATACATATATCTTCTTCAGCTAAGCGTTAAGTTTTTTAGTGCAAGCCTATGTCCCAATGAGTTCGAATCGAACTTCAAACTTTCACAAAGCTATGCAACCTGCTAACTGTTGAACCATTACCACTTAACTTAATTAAATATAGGTAATACGTGGTTATAATTCCTAGGTCATATTATCGTGAGTTATAATCCATTCTCCAATTACTTGAAGCCTTTGTGCGACGATACGATATTTACAGCCTTCTATACTGATGACCCATTTTCACATTATGATATTATTGTAATTCTAAAAGAATCATATAAATAATTACAAAACAGTGGTATTTGAACTTGGAACGTTGGAAAATCATCTTAGATCCAAGATGATCTCCCAATGAAACTAATCTAAGTATTATTTAGATAAAAGTATATGTAGATTACTACGAAAAATGTCAACAATTTTTTAAATTAAGGCTGAGTGACTGACTTTACGAAACCTTTGACCTTATTACGAGATCTGAAATTGATTGGTCCAATATAGGTGTGACTTACTTGAAAATGGGAGTCATTCGTATATCTAGGACGTAGATGCTGACTAAGAAAGGATTTTCGGAAACTTGAACCCGGAACGAAACGGACAACTAAAACATAAAAATTAATTTATTAACATTAAAAAAAAAATCACTACCTATAACCAGACAGTTTTTATTTATTATACGACATTAATTTGAATATCGAATATTATATTAGATAACAACTATCTTGTTGAACTAAATATCAGACCCCTAGGAATTGAAGTCGCAGGTCGGGCTAATAAAATGTTACTGGGTTTTTCTATGAAAACATTATCACTAACAGCCTGGAGTCTAGAAGTTTGAAGTGTGTGTGTGTGTGTGTGTGTTCAGAAAACACGTAAAGTTGGTACTGAGCCTAAATTCTCTGCGCCTCAAAGTGTCGGATTCGACGTCCCTTATTATTATGAGAGTGAGGAAATAGAGAGTGCACCTATGTTTTTGCACTATTGTAACTTATTTAAGAATAATGCATAAATTGAAACGTTGATAATTGTCCGTGGTACGATTTTGACGTATGACATACTTCTCTTCTCGTGTGTGCCGCGGCAACGTGAATAACTTTTTTTTTTTTTAATTTACAACATCCACGGGCTCACATTTGTCCGTGCGTTATTTTATATTTTTTCTGAACATCAGCAGATCTTCGCTGGACTTCGAGATTGTCGTCTTCTTGGAAGACGTGGCCCACACTGACATTTTTTTTTCCAATTTAAAGTAATATATAAATAATCCATAATAAATAATATATGATAATATATAAAAAAACTTTATATAGTAGTTATTTTTTATCCTACGTGAGTAATGGTAGTGCGCCGCGCTGCTTAAAAGTTTGCTAGTGTAACGAACTATTATCCTTCTCCTATCCTACAAATAACATCACCCACCCCTTGGCTTGTGTTCTTCAAGTGTGTGAACGCTCCCAAGAAGAAAGTATCTTCGAAAGTAAGAGCCCGGATTTCGAGGTAACAACTCCCCCTTTTTACTTGGTGGTAGGGCATTGTGCAAGCCCGTATGGGTAGGTACCACCCACTCATCAGATATTCTACCGCCAAACAACAGTACTCAGAATTATTGTGTTCCGGTTTGAAGGGTGAGTGAGCCAGTGTAACTACAGGCACAAGGGACATAACATCGTAGTTCCCAAGGTTGGTGGCGCATTGGGGATGTAAGGAATGGTTAACATTTCTTACAGCGTCATTGTCTATGAGCAGTGGTGACCACTTGTATTAAAAAATACTCATCTCAATACAGTCCACTTATCTCTCGCGCGTAACTAGAATATGTCCTGTATAGTTTGCTTAACTTAAGATTAGCCGCTGTCCCCGAAATCGGTCATGACGTCACAATAATATTCGAAAAAAATAATACAAAACTCGTGTTTTATTGCAACGAATACATAAGTTAACACAATTATAGACGCAATAACTATATCAACTGAGTACATACAAACACATACATGTCTCACAATGGGAAGTACATAGATAACGCCAGATGCTTGCAAATTGCCTCGACCAATTCCAATTAGCTGAGATGAACGTTTCCTTTCAAAACCGCACTTTTATTACGACTATAATTATTTTCCTTTATATTAAAAAGTATTTCTGACTTCTACTGAAGTATTGGTGAGTCTTCGTTTACATACGTATACATAGGTCCATATCTATGAACCTCACTGCTGGGCAAAGACTTTGATTCCTATACTTACATATTTTTAGCTTAACTATAAAAATGTTGCGAATTCATGCGATTTGAATGAAGCCAACGAAAATTAAGATCGGGAGCATCTTCGTACATCCGTACAATGTTCTGAATTTAAGATGTATTGTCACCAACACCAATAGTGTTTGTAAAATATTCCCTAAAATTAGAAATATTTTGCAAGATTCGACTCATACTTACTAACAGGTGAACTTAAAGAATTAAAATTGAAATACAATCAGTTGGACGGAATTTAGAAATATCTCATTATTGTTTTATTGGTATTTGATTCGAATATAACAATTTACATTTTCCAGTGAGTAGCTCCTTATGGCAACCAGACATCTTGAATAACAAACTTTTGATGAAAATTCATGAACAACTGTTGATCTGGACAAATTAGGCCTCATAATTATGTTAATTACACAAGAATTATTAAGTTGAACTCCTTAAATATATACACATAATATGATTTAAAAATATTTACCGTCAAATTCTTGACCGCGTGAAATGGTGTCAATTCTAGCAGCATTTCCCCGTTGAATCGCTATTCCGATCCTCTGGGCAAAAAACGATCCAGCCCTCCTGTCACCTGTGCAGGCAATATGGCACAGGCATACAGGCAATTTTTGCACTACTACTCCAAATTTCAAGTATTTCAACAGCATATAATTAGCCCCCATGATTTCATGAATCTAAATTCACAATATTATTTGATATAATCAATAAATTCTTTATTCAAATAAGCTTTCAGTCACTTCTGTTTCGTCATGTTATAGAACTAAATTAAATCTAAAGTTACATCTCGTAAAAATAGTTCACTAACTACAAACATCGGGTTTTCGCTACTATATAACTTGGCGCAATAATACTAAGATACCGAGTAAATCGCTCGAATAGAACTTCTGCAACGACTGAAGGCGTTTATTTAGTATTCAAACTTAGTCTAGACGCCATTCAAATTGAGATACGCAGCTTCGAAAAAGTTTTACACTAATTAAGTTGTTCAATGCGCAATTTCATGTATATTACGTAATGTAAAATAAATTGTATGCATTTTTTTATTTAATTATTAAGAATAAATTAGGAAAAATAAAACTATATTTTCAAATATAAAAAAGCCGAGATAGGTAACGGCCGCTTGCTTATTATCTTTATAAAGAAGATCTCTCAGCAGTGATATGTATACGCTACTGTATATTTTAAAATATACAAAAAAACTATAATAAAAGGTGAAATATAATACATTTATGAAAATATTCCAGCACTATCATACTTTATAAATGTTAAAAATAGTAAAATCCCTTTAATATCTGAAGCATCAAGCGCTTACTGGCCGATCGATTTACACAAACTTTCGAGCACAAATAACATCGCACTGGGATTTTCATCCGCACTATTGTAACCCTGCGAATGAATCAGAAAACGATGATTCCGTTCATAGTTTTATTTACTCGAAAGAGAATCAAATAACTCGCATCGTTTTTTTTTTTTAATACTTCGTATTGCCGAAAAAAAAGTCTACACCGGAACTTGGATGAGTTTTCCTGACTTCCACGGTCATTCAATTTGTTGGCTACTTCACGGTCCACTCACAGTGACACAGCGATAGAAGTTTCGAGAAAATTTATATTTCGTTTGCCACTCGCCCTTCTAACTTCAAATATTTTAAAGCTGCACTTGAGCTCGTGAATAAAAAGAAAAGCGAGAAAATGCCTGACTGTGTTAACCTCCTCATTAGTTTTATTTTACTATTTAGAGGAGAATTTCCGTTTACTATAATCATTATTTGAATTTTATTAGCGTAGATTGAATACGTTCTACTAATAATTATTAAATCAATAAACTCAATCTTGAATTTTTAACGAGCCCAGCAGGGCTTACGGTATAAACGCAGTGGCTCCACCACTGACCACGGAGCGGGAGATGGAGATGGCCCTCGGCCGCTTGAGGGCCAGGAACACGGCGCCGGGTCCGGACGGGGTTCAAGGGCGTGTTCTGTGCGACGCCCTGGAATTCCTGGGTGCAAGGCTTCGGGAGCTGTTCGACGAGTGCCTGTGCAGCGGGCAGTTTCCGAAGCCTTGGAAAGAAGGGAAATTGGTCCTGTTGCCGAAGGAAGGTTGGCCGATGGATTCGCCTTCGGCGTACAGGCCAATTGTGTTGCTGAACGAGACGGGAAAACTTTTCGAGAAGATCCTCGCAGCCCGTCTCGTTCAGCACCTCGAGGAGGTCGGTCCGGGTCTCTCAGAGGCTCAGTACGGGTTCAGGGCGGGCCGGTCGACGGTCGACGCTCTGAACGCCCTGAAGACTCGGACGACAGAAGCGGTAGCCCGGGGGCAAGTCATCCTGGCGGTGTCACTCGACGTGGCGAACGCCTTCAACAGTCTCCCTTTCGAGACGATACGGGAGGCACTCCGATACCATGGGGTGCCGACCTATCTAAGGAGGCTACTGGAGGCGTACCTCCAGGACAGGGAGGTCCTCTGGGCGGGGGTCAATGGGCGGTTGGTCCGGCGTCGGGTAGGTTGCGGCGTTCCACAGGGGTCGGTTCTCGGCCCAATTTTGTGGAATGTCGGTTTCGACTGGCTCCTGCGAGCTCCCGTCCTTCCCGGGATGGGGGTGTTGTGTTACGCTGATGACACCCTCGTCACGGCGACTGGGCGGGACTTTCGGGAGGCAGCTCGCCTCGCCGAGGTCGGAACGGCTCTCACCGTGGACCGTATGGGAATGCTGGGCTTGAGGGTCTCCATAAATAAAACGGAGGCCCTTCTATTCCACGGTCCACGGAAAGGACCCCCACGAGGGGCGAGTATCACCGTCCGGGGGACGGTGATCAAGGTGCAGGCCCAGATGAAGTATCTGGGCCTCATCCTGGACGGTCGATGGAGCTTCGGGCAGCATTTTGTCCATCTCGGCCCGAGGCTCATCAACGCCGCCGCCGCTCTCGGCCGCCTCCTTCCGAATGTGGGAGGACCGGGATCGCTATGCCGGCGTCTTTATTCCGGCGTAGTGAGGTCGATGGCGCTGTACGGTGCTCCGATCTGGGTTGACGCCCTCACCGCTCACAATCGGGCCCTGCTGCGGAAGCCGCAGAGGGTCATAGCGGTGAGAGGCATCAGAGGGTACCGTACGGTGTCATGGACTGCGGCGACACTTCTCGCGGGCGATCCTCCCTGGGAGCTCCAGGCGGAGGTGCTCGCGGAGGTGTACCGGTTCCGGGTCGAATCGAGGAACCGCGGCGACTGTCCAGGGTCGGCGGAGGTCGGGCGGATCAGGGCTCTAGCCCAGAAAGCCCTGATCGTCCGATGGCAGGAGGATCTGGGGTCACCCACGGCGGGCCTGGCGACAGTGGAGGCGATCCGTCCCCACTTGAGTCGCTGGGTCGAGAGAAAGAAGGGCACACTCACCTTCAGGATGACACAGGTACTTACCGGGCACGGGTGCTTTGGTAAGTACCTGCACGGAATAGCGCGGCGGGAGGTGTCACCCTCCTGCCACGAGTGTGGTGCGCCAGTCGACACGTCGCACCACACCCTGAGTGAGTGTGCTGCGTGGGGGCCCCAGAGGCACACCCTGGCGGCGACTATGGGCGGAGACCTCTCGCTGCCGAGCATCGTCAACGAAATGCTCAGTAGCGAGACGTGCTGGTCGGCGATGCGGTCCTTCTGCGAAAACGTGATGTCGCAGAAGGAAGCCGCAGAGCGGGAGCGGGAAGAGGATGCCGCTGCAGACCCGCTCCGCCGAAGACGACCAGGGAGGAGGAAGAAGCGCTACGCGCACCTTCTCCCCCCGCCTCAATAGGCGTCGCAGGGACTAGGAGGGTCTGTGAGGGTCAGTACCCTGAGAACCCCTTCTAGGTGTTGGAGGCCGACCGTCAGGGCGTCACGGTAGCATGCGTAAGCGATCCCGTGGCGCTCGCCAAAAGGCGGAGAGGGTACCGCTGGTTTTTTAGTGGGTAAACCCGGCGTACCTGGGCGCACTCCGCGTCCAGGTACGGCTCCGGGGAGTCCCACACACCCCACTTACCATCACGTGGGGGAAGCGCGTAAAGCGTTTTTCCAGCGAGAAAAAAAAAAAAAAAAAAAAAAAAAAAAAAAAAAAAAAAAAAAAAAAAAAAGGGCTTACGGTATAAAGCTTTTTACAACATTAAAAAAAAAAACTAGAATTTTGTTTCCTATTTCGTTTTTACCTAAATTGTAAAAGAAAAAGATTTAATAACTATCGCTTACATTACTTATGTTACCTTTCAACCAGGTATCTGGGTAGGACTATGAATCGACTCGTAAAAGCTTTCGACGGACCGCCGTAAAAATGACAAAAGGACTCTATACAAAGATTCGTCTTTTATTTAGGTCGCAGTCCGCTCGTAAAATGTGAACCCCACTAGGAAATCGTACGCACAGGGTGTGGATTTCCAAGTAGTTGTTTTTTAATGACATTTTTATTTGGACACAATAAAACGTTACCATATTCCAATCCTATAGAGTGGAAATTTCAGCTCAAATCAGGCTTGATACTTAAAATTAAAAAACAAAAACGTGAAGTGTTTGTGTTAGCTTTTAAAGTTTTGTATTAATTCTACGTGAATTTATAATAAATCATCATGAAGAGAACTGAATGTGTGGATGACAATTAGTCACAAGAATACCTATTTAAACACTCGCATTGGAGTGATCTGGTGTAATAAACTCCAAGACTTTTTCTCAAAACGAGGCATGGGACATTTAAAGATTGTTACTTTACTTCGAACTATCCGACCAGCCAAAATTGGATTTTAGTTATCTCACTGGAAGGACGTCTCGACGTGTTACTCCCACATGAAATGGTTGTGTATGTTGACTCACCAGTGCTGACTGCACCAGAATACGAGGCCTTTTTCCATGACATGACACTCTCAAAAAGCGGCAAAGAAACGTTCATCTATAGTGTCCTATCGGAATGTGGGGCTATCTTGCTGTCTTCGCAGGAAACTCTTGTATTTCAGTGAACACATATGTACGTTATTTACCACACTTGGATTTGAAACCATATAGAAATATTAGAATATAGAATTTAAAGACATATAACTAGCCAATAGAACATTACTTCTACTACCTACCCATTGTGAAGCGACGTAATGTTGACAAATCCATCTCCCTAACAAACGAGAAAGCCTATGTACAGAAGTAGATAGTACATATTTTATTAATATAATATTAATATTTTACATGTTAGGCAATTTTAAAAATAATAACAGTACAGTAAGCTCTATAAGTAAGTTCCTTTGAATTTTCATTATAGAAATTCTTAAAATCAATCCCTAATCCAGTAAAACTATTGTATTCAAATTAAGCATATTTTCTCACAACTGAAACTTAAGTAAAATTTATCGATACGCTTAGACACACAACATAACTGTCGCTTGCAAGTTGTAACACATTTTGCAGAAATACCAGTTCTCATCCCGAGGGATAACCGCGGTACAAATTCAGAATCAAAGTAACATCATCAAACGTAGTAACTCGCTCAAATAATTTAAATGGGACTGACCTAAGTCATAATTAGTTTATTTAGTTTCTGTATAATACAAACGACGAATTGCAGCTACGTATGAACCAACTCTGCGAATGTCGGAGAAATGAAATGAGACGTCGCCAAGGGAAAATTCAAAACGTTTTAGTTTAAAATTAAATACTTCAAATAACTTTATACTTTCATATTATTTAATCAATTCATTGTTTTAACAATTTATGTTTATATATTTGTTTATGGGTAACTAGTTGTCGTCTGCGGCTTCGCTCGCGTTGTAGGGTTTAGTCATCAGGTGTTAGATGTGAAAAAATCTATGCCCTTCTTTGGGGTTCAAGATTGCCTCATACTAAATTTCATCAAATTCGATTCAATGTCTTAATCATGAAAGCGTAAAGCGTGTTTGTTTATACCATTGGCACGGGCGGTGGTGACCACTTACCATTAGGTGACCCATTTGCTCGTCCGCCTACCTTAATGATAAAAAGACAGACAAGGAGACCTTATATACATATATAGATTTAATAATATTTTAATACATACAAACTAAGTAAGCTTATTAATATTCTAATAAGGCAAGTTTTGATTGATGAAGTTATTATTCATCATACAGTAGTTTCATAAAGACAGAATAGTTCAGTACCTTTTCCTCCTCTATCAGTCAACCGACTTTCTTGGATTTTTGTTTTAATTAATAAAGAAAATATTTTTTCTTACATGTTTTCCTCATATTCTCAATAAGATTCATTGATTATGATCGAATGTCGACCATTGTGTAAACTCTAGTCATAATAAATAACACAGATGTTTATACTAAGCAATTAGGTCCAGTACATACCTTTAGAAATATTATAAGATATTTAAATAAATAATAAAAAAAAAAACGCGTGGGGCGGTGTATAACGGGCGGGTGGATACTAATGGTATTATGATATTTTCTTTTCGTTCATTTTCATTATTCAAATAAGATTACATAATCTTTTCTTAAAAAAAAAAACAAGCATTTTATAAACTGCTATCTTTATTTAATATACGTACTAGATTAATTCCTCACAAACATAAAAAAATATCAAATTAAAAATGTATTAATTTAAAAAGAACCTTTAGAAACACTTTTGAATTGTCATGCGTAACCACCGGAATACAAAAGAAATTACAACTCAACCGATTGTGTAGAACTTTTTTTAAAATTAGGTTGAAAGATTTGAATCACACATTATAAATAATATCACATAAAACCTAAGCTTATTGTACCCGCGCGTCGTCCGAAAAAGTATTCATAAATCGAACACTCTTAATTATAAAACAAATTAAATGCAACGATTATATATACAAATCAAGAAAAAATATTTATAATTCATCTCGTGCTCGGAAGGACCTCGCGAGGAAACCTTGCACGTACGAGTGTCCTCTTCGAATACTCGTAGTGGATGAGAATCTGCCACGTGAATCCACTAAACCCGCGTCGGAGCAGCGTATTGAAACATGCACCAAACCTTCTTGCAAAGGCTGATAAAGGAAAGTAAAGAGAAGCTACATACTTACATATTGAACAAAATAATAATATGTATTATTTTAGGGCTCCGTAACTCTTAAGGAAATAAGGAACCCTTATAAGATAACTTCGTGATCTGTTCGTCTGGCAATTTCGTTTTCTCATTAACGCGTAAAAATATAAATTTAAAATTAATATCAAATACTGAGGTCAAAGGACTCTTGGAGCATTGAAAAAATCAAACCTCATAGTCTAAGCAAATGCAATCAAAACCTATAAACCCGTTGACCTAGAATCATGAAACGTGGCAAAATAGGAAAAACCGGAAACCATAAATTTGTTTTTACATCATGTTGTTGTTTATTTGTCTGGTGGTACAGAACCCTCACTTACATTAGCAGCCTGTTAATTTCCCACTGCTGGGCTAAAGGCCTCCTCTCCCTTTGAGGAGAAGGCTTGGAGCATATTCCACCACGCTATTCCAATGTGGGTTGGTGGAATACACATGTGGCAGAATTTCGTTGAAATTAGACACATGCAGGTTTCATCACGATGTTTTCCTTCACAGCTGAGCACTAGTTCTAACTGGATTAGTGGTTAGAACCCTCAGTGCGCGAGTCCAAATTACACTTGTCAGTTTTTTTTTTAAATTTATTTATTGAAACTATTATATATACTTATCAATGACCTAAAAATATATCGGTACAGCATAAATTGCAACCTTTTAAAGATATGCTCAGCACGCTCATTATTATAACTTTATACTTATAAAATGAGCAGATGCAAAATGAGCTTTTAGCATAATTACACTTAACCTGTAATTTATACTTATTTTTAGTCGAATTCAAAAAACAAAGTATTCGATTCGGCTATTTTAAGACTCGTTCGTACACTTATATTATGAAGCATCGCTTTAAAATTAGTCACATGTGATGCGACACTTTTCTGATCATGAATCGATTAGATGATCCCGTATACTTTAATGAAACAACATTAAAAGAACGAATTCCTAATTTTTTTTAAATTTATCAAGGAATATACGGGACTTTGTAGAGTACAAACTAAACCCAAACAAAAAAATAATTATTCAACCCATAAATTTCGGAGTTCTGAGGTAACAAACATAAAATATACAACCGAATTGTTTTCCCTATTTTTGAAATTGGTTAAAAATATATACATAAGAAATAATACATTATTGAAATAAAACGGCACGTAAAACCGTCGATAGTTCAAAGTAAATATTTTTGCCATTAATAATAATCTTTCGATATATTCGAAACTACAGAGAGAAAAAATCTGTTTTCATCGTCAAATCAAAAGTTGGAGACGGTGAACAGATCCGTAAATGTGTTTTATTGTTATCGTAAGCCGAATGCCGAAATATAACGCTCGGTAAGCGTCTTGTACAAAATAAATTCAATATTCGAGCATCATTGCCAAGAAAAGACGATGTCTTTTTCTTTAATTTAATGTTGTCCAAGGACGTTGTATAAAATAATCTGTCTACCTGCCCCTCGGGCCAATTCAATAAGAAGATATCAATTATATTTCGTTACGCTCCAAGAATCATTTTGCAAATAGTATATAAATACATAATTATATTATATATATAATGCTATATAATCGTCTGTCGATTTAGGACAAATATCATTTTACTGCTAATAATTTACCAAATTGGTATAAGATTTATATGAGTATATGAAAACTACCCAAACATTGAAGACCAAATTAAGATGTCTACCACAGGCTCCTGCCCTGACCTAACCGGTTTACTATGAGGAACTATCCAGGTAAAGGAAAACTCACAGGCCCGCGCCAAAAACACCAGGATTTGACAAAGACCAGTTAAGAGGAGCCTACTCTCACTCAACTGTTATAAGAAATATTATATTATTAAAACATCACCAGGTGTAACGTGCCTATTACAAAAAGTTTCCGGAAAATTATTTCATAAATTATTATCACGACGTACGCCTGAGTTGTTTAATAATAATACAAGGAAATAGAGACAACTACAACTTCCATCTATTAAATGAATATTGTCAAGACGATGAACGATGTGACTTATCCCTGCGCCACTTTCGCCAATACGATGAAATCCAATTGATTACGTATCTTACACGCCTCACTGTTTAAAGAAATGGAGATATATATTCTTACTTTTGCGTTATGAGACATTTCTTCACGTGCTTCTAAATGCGAAAGTAACTCTGTCTGTCTGTTGCTCTTTCACCGCCAAACTAGTAAACCAAATTTGATGAAATTTGGTATGAAGTAACTTGAACTCCAAGGAAGGATACGGGCTATATTTTATACCTGACGACCAACCCCAAAACGCGTTCGAAACCCCGGGCGGTAACTAGTGTAAAATCTTTTTTTGTCATGTATTCATTATTATTTTTACGTGACTTTAATTTAATCATTTTTACTAAGTAGGGCCTTTGTTGTGCAAGCTCTTCTGGTTAGGTACCTAACACATACAGTCATCAAATATTCTACCGCTAAACAGTAATGCTTTGTGCCGTTGTGTTCCGGCTTAAATAATGAGTAAGCCAATACAAATTCGGGAAGAAGGGAGATAAAATCTTAGCTCTCGTAGCATGGCATATAAGGAATGGTTAAAACTTCTTACGGCGCCAATGTCGATGGGCGGCGAAGACCACCATCAGATAGCCGATTTGTCTGTTCACGTAACTATTATATAAAAATTCTATAATATATTGTTTTCTGATTATTTTATAAAAGCGTCTGACTGTATTATTATTTTAATGAGCAAGACGTGTACAAATACTTAGGAATTTAATATAGTCGAAAAATATTTTAGTTCGTAATTATATTGTGTGTTCTGATTATATTCTGTTTGTAAATGTATTTATAAATAAATATATTCATATACTAAGTGTATATGAATATATTTATTTATTAACGTATAATATTTTTAGTATCGTACATTTGATTTTCACATTTGCTACACGAGTGCGTGTATACGTGTATGTGTATTTCTTTATATACACGATATTATATATTATATAAGTTTATGTAAACACATCATGAGTTTTATCATAATCACCACGTTTTCATAATAACACATTATTTCCAACAACGGCATAAATTTTTAATATCCCATACTTAACGAATTTATGTTATTATTAAAATCGCAACATACCTACAAATATTAACGAAATGAAATTAGATAACGGTTTGATAATGTCATGACACTGATTTAGGGGAAGACCAAAGAAACGATGGAAAGACGATATGGGTGGAAAGAATGTTACTTGTGAGATGACGACAGAAATGTATGGAAGAAGACATGCTGAGCCAAATAAAGTTGGAATAAAAGGGCAGGAGCATATGCTGCTTTAGTGCAAGTTTTTCACATAATTAAGAATCAGAATAATTTCCTTAAACGCACACCTAGAAGTTTCCTCACAATCTCTTGAGAATCGAAAAATCAGAGAGAATTTTTTTGAAATGAAAATTGCGATAAGATCTAGCTAAGGATTTGTATTTGATTCGTATATTTACATCACATGAATGAACACAAAAGTGTTGCCATTGAAATAGTGCTTGCTCGGATTTGCACATTTCAGTTAAGTACACTGCACCATCGGGGTTCACTTAACGTAATAAATATATAATAATATATTTTTAGGTTAATATTTTCGTTTGAAAATATTGCTTAGAATTTATCGTTACACAACATCGATTCAGGATAATACCGATCAAGATTTACCAATAGCGATTTCAAATATCCGGCGACATCGTCCGGCCCCTTGTCTCCACATTGCGATAAAATCTGGCTAAGGATTTGTATTTGCTTCTTATATTTACATCACATCAATGGACACAAAAGTGTTGCTATTGAAATAAACAAACGTAAAAGTATACAAATGTATGTATAGTTTTCTTTTTTTTTGCTTTTTTGTCAGTCTTTACGCGCTAGAACGATTGCCATATTAAAATAGCAGTACATGTACAATATTTCAAAATAAATTGTAAATTAATTAAACTACGCACCAGACGGGTGAAAGTTCTCGTTTGAAATGTATCGGATAGTCTTCAGGGAAATCAAATTAAATCATTTACGATAATTGCAAATTTACAAAAAAAAATAATATTATTAATTTAATTTGTAGATTTAATGAATAAGATATGTACTACAAATGTAAGAGCCCGTTCACAAATATTTTAACTATTCGAATAAACTAAAATTACAGCAATGAAGAGCGTTTATTATACCATTATATATTTCGACCGCGGCATATTTTACAGCGAAATGTTTGACTACTATCATTACGTTTTGACCGTAATTTACCGTTTATTATGGAAATTATGGTAAACGATCATAACTTTATATTATAATTTAACAACTACAATTCGAAATTTAAAAAACAAGAAAGTAATAATATAGTCTAATTAGTATATTTTTTTCTGTCTTTTTTTTCTTATTGGTTATTCGACTACAGTCGAATATACGGATCCATCCATAATCAATAATTACCAAATAATCAAAATTATATTAAGTTTAAATATTAAATTATATAAATAGTGTTATTAGCCACATTTAATTAAATTAATCGTAGTAAACATTTAAGTGGATCACAATAAATTAATCAAAAACAAATTGACGCACTAATTTTATTCAATACTTTAATATAAAATGATTTTGTAGTTATGTATATTATACTATTTAAGCTAAACTCTCGTTGACTCAACTGCATAAGTTGGTTTCTGGGGCATCAGATCCCAAAGTCATGACTTCAAATTCGGGTCGGGTATAAAAAGTAATTGTGTTTATTCATTTCGTGCTCAACGATGAATGAACATCGTACGGAATACTGCATGCGTTTAATTTCAATGAAATTTCACCACGTGTGTATGAATTGACCCTCATTGGAATTAGTTCCAAACATTCTCGCCAAAGAGGCTTTAGTCCAGCTGTGGAATATTTAGAAGATAAGTAACTGATAATATTGTTACTGTATATTATGTAATAAGTTACTTATTGGGTTTTTTGCTATGAATTTCTCAGTAGACACTCAAATCAATCGTTAATAGTAATATGCTATCTGATATTTTGTATTGATGTATAAATAATATATTATAGTATGTTGCCAAAATTCTATGATTCATATTGACAATGTCACAAATGTGTAAAATTGTCTGTATTGTTGTATAAATTTATTGCTTATAATAAAGACTATTATTTTATTTACACTCAGTTTTTTTTCCGTTTTAACAACAGTACATAACTATCACTTAGGGCACGATCAAGCGTGACAGGTTTATAATGATTAAATTGACAATAACGTTCTGGTTAACTTCGAGCGGGGCGATAACCGCTTTTTTATTATTAATTACTTCAAGAGCTAACACAGTATAAATATCTATGATTAAAATGTCACGTAGTGTAAATACTTATCAGTCACCGACGTGGCCCAGTGGTGAGACCGTTTGCATCTTAACTGATGATTGAGGGTTTAAGGAAACATAACTGAATTTTCATGTGCTTAATTTGGTTTTATAAATTATTTCGTGGTTTACAGTGAAGGAAAACATCGTGAGAGTGTGTCATATTGTGTCTAATTTCAATATTTAATAATTTCAATATACTAGTTCTACCACGTGTGTATCCAGAAACGCGCATAGGAGTATCTCCAAACGTTCGGGTCAAAAGTAGAAGTGAATTTAGCCCAGCCGTTGAACATTGACAGGCAGACATTAATCCGTTGTCTCTTAAAAAAATACGTGGAATTTATGAAAATAGGGATTGAAGTCGTGAAAATAATAATAAAGCGTGGAACGATTTCACAGTATGACATAGGCTTAAACTTTTTACAAGAATTATCATAATTTAACTATTGGCATAAGAATTGCAGTTTTCAAAAGATTACAGATTAATTTTAATTAAATGTAATTTCATTGAACACAATAATATTAACAATGGTTTTTTATAATTTTTATTTGTTAGGTGATGATATTATTATTATTATACCAATAAGAAAATTCACAGAATCGACAATTTATAAATTACAATTCAACTGAATGTTGTTTATCTTTAATAAACGAAATGAATAATTCTTGTATATATAATTATACGTAATTATATATACAAAATTATTTTACGTTTCTCGGAAACGGCTTTACAGCTCAAATTAAAGAATAAAGTGAAAATACGTAATTGTTCACTGAAAGAAACATATTTAATCTTTATTATATATTATTTTATTTCTGTCCCTGTTACTCGTGGTGTCCCCCTCTAAGGATCACTGAAAATCAGCGTTGAACATTAGGAGTCGATGCAAACGTTCCCCGGGTGACCTTCCTCTTTTGATAGTACACTGCTGTGCAGATATAAATTCATGTTTATATTGTTTTATGTACTTATTTATATATGCATATAAATAGTGTTTTATTTTGTTGGTGTTGAAATATGTACTTATGTTTTTATATTTGTAAAGTATGTACTTTTACAATTTTATTTCTTGTACAAAGGACGTATTAGCGGTTATAAATTTTTAGCATCAATAACCTTGTATGATAAATATTCTATATTTAAATTACCACGATAAAATAACATAAAATAATAATATAAAATATATACTGTATATTATCGCAAAAGTAATCAGGATATTCATTTAGTTGGATCGATTTTCATCCAATAAATTACAGCGTACAAATTAATTACGAACTCAATTCCGCCCTCAGAGGACATGAGGATCAGTCGTGATGTTTGGATGGTAAATTACGTTTATTAGTAGCGGCCGGATATGCTTCGCCCGTGCAATATCAAAGTCCGTGTATCACGTTATTACAAAGTACTGGAAATGTGTATTTATTATTCGTTCATTTTCTACTATATTTTTATTTACCATTATGAGCTTAGTTTACCTTGTATTATACAATTTCCACCTGCAATATCGAAGTATTACATATAACAAATTGAAATATTTTTATTTGACATAACGTAAAAAAAAACAATCTTTTTTCAAATAATCACTATATTTTAATAAATGAAAATGATTTTATTTTTATAAGCATTTCAGTCAACGAAGTACTTTTGTAATTGGATAATATAAAGACTTGAGCAGGCTTACTCACACAATTGATGCGATTAACTACTTAGAAACCTGATATCTGCTTATGAATACCACGAAGGTACGATAAAGCGAGGGTAGATACAATAAAGCACTAACAAATACCAATTTAACTTATAAATTAAATAATAATATCTTATGTCACTTTAACTACTCTTAATTAATAATAAATGGTATAAAAATTTAATAAAATTTGTTTGTGTTGTTTAAAAATTACGGATTTATAACGTACTGTGATTGGATACTGTAAACGAAACTGTGTTCTCTTTGGCATAGAGTCTCAACCGGTCGTGTCTAGTATATATTTTTTAAAGCTATTAAATGACGAGACGTCAAGATGGCCCATTGGTTAGAACGCGTGCATCTTATTCTTAACCAATGTTAACGAATTAAAATCCAGGGAATTACAGAATTTTTAAGTGCTGAATTCGTGCTTGTAATTCATCTCGTGATCGGTGATGTTGATACTTGTTTGTGTTTTAGTCATAGGCCCGTCACAGCTCTCACGCTGGACAACAAATATCATAACATTGTTCTATTCCAATCGCTGTCCTTCTGTACGTCCTGTACAAAATTTTAAATTTAAAAATAAAATATTCTAACCAAACTATTCTTATCTCAAATAATTTAACATTTCGTTCGAAGCCACGGCCCCATTTAGATTGATATCAACTTGTTTGCCATTCCTCCGTCTCCCTAACAATTCCCCGAGGAGCATCGCTGACGTAGGGGGATGAATAACGGAATAAAAAATTGCCTCACGACTGCTGAGAACAGCTGAGCCATGCGGCATGTGCATTCCTTGCTGCAATTTGATAAATTATTCCGACTCGAAACTGATGAAATCGCATCTAAAAGAAAATTACAGGGCGAAGCATATTGCACAAAATTACAGAATAGGGACGACTTGTTTTATGTTAGGTATTCCTTTTAAGTTACAATACAAGTATAACTAAGGCTATTATTGCATATAATGTTTTTATTTACTGGTAACACATGAAAAAAACTGACAACATCCAATAATATCAATTTCAACAATTAAAAACAAGTATATTGTTATTTCATATTTTGTGTAAAATATTAATGAAAATTAAACATTTAAATTTTACATTTTATTTTTTCTAATAGGTAATACTCATAGGATACAAATATTTTTTCAATCGTAGTCTTCACAATTATGTAATGTAGAAAAAACGAGCTTATGACGAATAGTAGGAAAATAAATTAATTATAAACGAAATCATCCGAATTTACTGTTGGTGTGAGAGACAGTGCGATTATGAGAACCCGAGGTTTAGATCCGGGTCAATAACAGTATTAACTTTCCTGTCAAGATATTCTCAGTAATATCCCGGAGTGAGGAAGTGGCGAGTGTTCAACTCTCGTGTCCTGAAAATCAGGGTAAGTATTTTTCATGCGCCTCTTCGGTTAACAATTGTGTAGGTTTGCGGTACAATCAAACTTTTAGTGAGAAATTTAATAATTAAATAAAATTAACTTTGTAATGAATACTGCTCTACTAATATTTAGTACAATAATATGTTGGTAAATAGCCCGTCCACCTTCGCTCCAATTCTAAAACAGCGATAGTTTTAAGTTAGAGCTCACACATAACGCAAAATAATACAAATATATCAATATATTTTATTGATATTTTCATAGATTTTTTGTATTGGATTAAATTTCAAATATTTGGTATCCCGGAAAATAAAAGCAACATAAAATATAAAACCAATGTCACAAAATGATTTACCATATAAGACTGCATGAAAAAGCAAGTATTTTAGATATTTTAGATAACAATAACTATTATCCAAGATCGTGACTTTAGCTAAATTAATCGCATTATTAACGATTAATAAACAAAACCTAATAGAAATTCATTTAAAGTAATCGAAATGAATACTTTAAGTTAGTTTTTTTTTCTACGTTTTTTAGGCGTATGACGTGTTACCTAAGTGTTCATCAACGCCCATAAATATCGGCACTGTAGGAAATATTAACCATTCCTTACATCACCAATACGCCACCAACCTTGTGACCTAAGATATTAGGTCCCTTGTCTCGGTTTACGCTGGCTCAATCACCCTACAAACTGGAACACAACAATACTACTCAGTATTGTTGTGTTCCACTGCTGTTTGGCGGTAGAATATTGCTGATTTGTGATAAATATATGATAAATGGATGATACTTACATAAACGGGCTCGCCCAAATCTTACATACCATACAACCAATATATACGATTGTGAATACATAACACACATTATAGCAAAAGACCACTATGAAGGTTATCGTGAGGTATTACCGTGACGGTCGAATTGTCACACTAATTTCAGCACAGCTCTCGTTCACAAAATGTCTGGAGTGTAACGTGCGATAAGGAAATTCGTTCCAATAAACACAATGAACTTTATAAGGTAATGTTTGATATAATCACAGCCCACGTGGACGAAGGTTCCGGTCGAACAACAGGCGATACGGTTTCATCTGATGCTAGACGCAATATCTAGCTCATATTAAATATTCCATCCGTAAATTTCATACAACATTGATAAATTGTTATTGTTTCATAGCTTATTGCGTTCACTGTAAGACTTCATTTATGTAAAGATATATTGTTATACTAGCTGAACGTGCGGCTACGCCCGCGCGATATTTATAACATTATCTATAGCACCCAAACCTTCACTCCTCACAAGACTCCTTTCGAGGGATGAATTAACATAATCCTATGTCTTCTTCACTTGGTGGTAGGGCTTTGTGCATATGGGTAGGTACCACCCACTCATCAGATATTCTACCGCCAAACAGCAGTATTCAGTATTGTTGTGTTCCGGTTTGAAGGGTGAGTGAGCCAGTGTAGCTACAGGCACAAGGGACGTAACATCTTAGTTCCCAAGGTTGGTGGCGAATTGGTGATGTAAGGAATGGTTAATATTTATTACAGCGCCATTATCTATAGGCGGTGGTTTGATCGTCCGCCTACCGATAACATAAAAAAAAATCTCTGAGACTCAAACTATCCCCATACCAAATTTAACCTAAGTCGGTTTAGTAGTTTAAACGTGAAGAGGACAGAGTTACTTTCGCATGAGTACAGATTATACGTATAAGGTGACTGTAACTTAATCTCAAATTATTTTGCGAAGTGGTCATCTTATATACGTACACTAAACATATATAATAAATTAATATCTGAAAACATCAATCAAAATAGTTTGCTTTTAATTGAGGTTATCGGCATACAAACGATATCAACATACGTTATATTAAAAATATAATTCAAAATATATTCGAAGTTGCAATTGCCTAAATATTTCTACTGTTATAACAAAAAAAAATTCAAAGAACTCTACAAGTCCGGGAGCAAACTTTGTAGTTACAGTTTCTTTTTGTGTTCGTTTTTCCTTCGAGATTGTAGAAGTAAAAGTGAAAGCACTAAAGATTCAAAAGGCAAAAGTGTCGACGTAAAAGACTGAACTCAAAAAGAACGTAATAATACACACGGATTCATTTCTTAGGGAAAAGAAATTCTTTAAAGCAATAATACCTTTAAGTTTGCCAGAAAACGAATGAGACGTGGGGTCTAGAAAGGTATGCCTGCAAGCATTATGATGCAAACGATCTTGTCTAAGGAATTAAAGGTGTACAGAAATGTCACCAAGAAAATCCATAACTCAAAAAATAATAATATCGTAATAAATAATATTTCTTAATTATTATATCATTCTATCATTAAAACATAAATAGTTGTAATACTGATTATTAAAATTTAAATTTAATGATAATCAGTACGTTTTTTGTACGTAATCCACTTCTACGATATTCGGTATTCCAAGGCGCTAGCAATTGATTTGCATCGCGGACAAAGCACGACGGGAGCCCGACTAGGAATCCCGCGCAATTCACTCTTCAACTAAATCTACGGATTAGAAGTCAAGTGAATGAGGTCCCATTTTAATAGAATTTCTTTAATGAAATTGAAATAGCTTTTGGTATTTGAAAATTAAATTACATTTAAAATTAAAATACTTTAAAATTATTTGCTAAGCCGTTTATAATAAAAGGAAACATCTCAATTAATGTTTTTTTTTTTTGTTCAAAAAATGTTTTGAATATTTTCTGTAAAAAAATGTAACATTTAACTTATTATTAATTACATTATATTTGAATAATTAATTATAATCTAGTTGTTCATAACAACGTGTTCGAATACGATTCAATGTTTTACACTAATTGTTTATTTACGCGAAATACCATTATTTTGTTCATTTTGAACCAATATAAATAAGTCCGCTGACTTTAATTAAAAAAGACGAGTAATGTAAGTAAAATACGAAAATATCTAATTGAATTTTTCACCGCCTTAGAACTTCGGACTTTATTAAAGTCTTGAATGGGAGCAGCGAGAGGCAATCGTCCCCCCATTTGCATTGCAGGGATAGGCACCACAAAGAGCTGCCTGGAATCCACGAGGAAGGAATTCAATGCAAGAAAGCCCTGAAAGGACTCACAGACATACTTAGCTCCTTAGAATTTTGATATCAAGGGTAAAATAATGTTATCGGACCTCGTATTCTATGAAGCCGTAAACTACAAGCGTTTTATTAAAATACCCAAGTCAGATCTTACGTTACGTCAGCATCTTATTTATGTATGTCCTTGTTTCGTTTTGCGTGAAACTCGAAAGGAATCATTCTAAGCTGACATATAAGGTCGTATTTTCGCACAATTACTTGATATATGAATTATCGTTACATGCAATACATTTATCGAAGTATGCTAGTTATTAAGCAATAAGCGATTTAATATAAATGGAGTCTCAAATTTTTTTATTGGTTAATACGACCGTGCACTGCCTTTGACACCTGTGGAAGTACTATAATATCTGTGAACGAACTCTGCCTTCCTATCTGACGCTAAGTGCTATGCTGTTCGTGCTAATGCTATTTACTTCAAACGAGTATGACCGAGGAACGAGCGAAATGGTAGATGTTAAAAGTTTACGTGTGTGCACAGCGATAATCACGCGTTTCCTGAATCTGTCGGTTCCCATGTGTTACATATTTACAAGAATATCTTCACAATAGTTTAGCGTGCGTTCAGAAATTGTTAAAATTACAGAAACATAGTTGTAGAATTAATTCGTTCGCAAATTTGTTTCGAGTATTCTCAAAATTTCCCAATATTGGATAATGTTTCCCAATATTATCCAATATTGGGAAATTTAAGAATACTCTACGTATAAACACAACGATACTTTTCATTTCTTAATTTTGAATAAATATAGAACGTAAATACAGTTTTTCTGCCTCGGCTTCCATCTTCGAACCGGCAATATCCGAACGGTAATTGCTTATCTACTTGTACTGTCTGAATACATAACCAAATTTTGCGGTTCAAACCACGCGATTACAACATGCTACGTAATCACGCGGTTCCCGTGTACCTTGAATGAGCGCTAAAGAATACCACGTGATATTCATCCCGTATTAAAAGAATGTGCGTATAAATAAATGAGTATCATTGTCAAGTAATTCGAATGGTATTTGTTTATTTACAAAGGATAATAGTGTAAATAAAATTTAATAATATGGTCATCAACTTAATGCCAATTTGAGATTTTTAGTTATTTCCCAATACTAGAAGTATGGGAAAAATAATAACGCTCACATTTTGTCAAATACTTTCCAAAAATTCAAATGCAATACTGGTACAAATCGTTTGGAAAAAAAAATTACTCCTTTGCAGTGGTATGGCGGCCATTGGAAAATGTCGGAAAAGTATGGCAAGGTGATTTTCATGAATTGAATTGAATTTCATGAAAAATGACGATGATTAGCTATGCAAAAATTAGCCTGGTACAAATGGTTAAATAGTTTTATTTAAATTAAAGTATTCGCGTCGGTATTGCGAGCTGTAAGTCACACCCGAGAAGTATGGCATTACGCTACCGCCTACTTCTTTTTTTTCGACTATCTGAAAATACAAGCATTTTTGTGGAACAAATCGTTCGACACTCATTATTTATCCGACGCGTTCGATTAATGCCCACGCTATTGGGCCGCCGGTGCGAGAGCTATGACCATCATTTTCCTTTTTTTCTTTACGTAATTAGACCCCTGAAGAACCGCCATACTGGTACAAATGACCTAGTATTTTGTGTCATCATCTCCCGGTCTATATTAACTCCTTATCGATCGAAACATAGTCAATTTAGAATCGTATATAAAAATTTAAATTTAATTCATTCCGATAGAAATAACAGTATTCGAAACCAATTGTGAAATGAAGTGTTGAAAACAAAATATATTTTGTACTTTAAATGCAAAACTTTGTTTCATCAACCAATTTACATAGATTTTTTTTTATATTCTACTATTAAAAAATATACAGTTCGATATTTTTGTGAATCTTTAAAATATTCCTACGTAACTTGTATATATTTTTTTATTATAAAACCTGGCTTAGGTTCGCTTTGCACAATATTCTCATAATAGCACGAATTGGGTCATAGCTCCACAAGCCTATAAAATGAGATGGCAAATAATACCTATACGTGTTATCCTTTTGATATGTTTTGCAATGTCTTCAGAGTTATTTTTACTACAGGATTTCCCAAATCAAATGATTGACGTTCTAATCGAGGCTATTTATTTTCACATAGTATGAAAATAAATTAAGAAATAATTCAACGTATAATATCGATGGTTCCTTCATAAATAGTCGTTAAATCACCTTTTACAATATTTCGACACTTTACAATCTCGCTAGATAGATTACAATCTAACGGTATTTACAATTAAACGTTGATATATATATATTGTGAAAATATAGTTCAATCAGAATGAATTCAGGGTTGTACATTCATTATTCAATTTTAAAAACTGCAAATAGGCACATCTGGATATCAAAGACAAGTATATAGGCATACTTTACCGTTCAGCCTTTTAAGTCAGTGGTACGGGTTGAATCGCGGGTGTATGTGCCCTGTTCGTTTTTTTACGCAGTACGAGAAGAATGTAAGTACAGTCGTAAAATATTTTTAATAATTATATTGAAGTGATAACTTCTTATGAGAGGGTAATTTGCTTCGTTACGTAACGCGTTACGGCGCCAGTCTGTCTGGCTTGCCTTCCTCTTACACATACAGCAGTGGCAGGCAATAATCATATTATTAATGTGCATACACAAAATGTTAATGTTGTTCAAGAATTGTAACATCATTTTTTATTATTCTATTTTCTTAATTTTGTTAAATCCTTGTTGATAAAGATAAATATTTGAAAAACACTGAAATTATTTTGTTACATAAAAATATCAAACAAGTTAATACTTAACTTTAACTAATTCTCGGTCGAATTTGTATACCGATGCTTTTCTTTTTTCTTTTCGCAGTAACGCATTTACGCGTCCTCCAAATTAAATGGGGGGACCTGCGCCGCGTGCACCGGAATACCCATTAAATAGTAACCACTCCGTCTCATCAGAGGGCGTACCAGGATCGCTTGCGCATGTCCTGTTAATACTATAATAACCTTATTTTTTTTACTCGTATTTTTAGTATATTTATTGATAAACCATACACAAAAAAAAGATATTTTTTTTCTGATTAATAAAACTATTCACTAGCGTACGTCACAGAATTCTGTATTAAGTAAAGATTAATAAAATGCTTATCATTGTTTGATCATAAACTATCAGGTACTTATATCTTCTTTAGTTTGATAAAAAGATATTTTTGTGATGCCTAACTAAAAAAACTAATCAACTAATATACATCTACTTATTCCAGAAGATTAATCGCGATTTGGAGAAGATTTTAGTATGTAATAATGATATAAAAGTATTATTTACTGACGTGGCCGGCATGAATTTCATATTCTTGTCTTTAAATCATTTCAATTTTAATCTGTATTCTTATCATTATAATTGTTTTTTACTTTTAATTTAGAATTATGGCAACATGAACATATTGATTTCGAAATTATTTTTTATTATATAGCATTGTACAATCCATTAAAATTTGAAGATATATCGTATACGATCCTTTACATGAATTATAAACGCATCATTAACATTTTATTTCATATCTTAGAAGTATAAAGGCGAAAGAGCTTTATTTTAAATATACTAAAATATATAATTTAAATATGATATCCTCTTAAAGTGCCAAATTCCTTCCTTACGTTCATGTAAGATCCGTTGATAAATCTATATTGTTTTTGCGTGATTTATGACCCTGAACGGGATCGAAAAAAATTAAAGAAAAAGAAATGCAGTCCTCCACAATCAAAAATCATTCTTCAGTATACGTTGTCATTACAAAATGAAGGTCTCTTTCCATTATAAGTTTAATACGAATCTTAAGTTTTTTAAGTTTTGATTTTAGTTAATCATCAATTTATAAAAATAATTTATTTACGTATCAAAAAATAAATAAAGTCTTTTATTAAGATTAAAGCACAGCTTAGATTGTAGTTAGCATTGTAAGTACCAACAATTAAAAGTGATCAATAAAATAAAACAATTCAAGTCGTTATACACAATATTATCACGGTAAAATTGCTTACTTTACCTTAACTTGATTTATCTTAGATTTATACATTTTATTGACAATGATAAAGGTCTACAATGGATCTGACATTTCGTTATGTCGAAGTGAAAAATGGCATGTCAATACATACCGTTCTCATGTAGGATTAGGCTTCTATTGTCAGCAGAACTTCGCATTTCGATTTTCAACATATCAAACGTTTCCATAACAGATAAAGTAGTATTTAATTGTGTACAGTATTATTTAATTACTTTGATTGACTGATTGTAGCATTTATTATGACCTTCAGTCATACACTCTAACAATACACATTGACACTCCAAATATATAAACTACTTTTTACACCACAATGCACTGTAGTGTAAAAAGTAACCTAACCATAGTATTAAGATGTTATATATCTTGTGCCTGTAATAGCAATGGCTCACTCAATATTTAAAACTGACCACACAAATACAGATTACAATTTTTGACGGTTGAGAATTATTTATGACAGGGTATCGGCCTCTATTGCCCTAGGGCCTCCACAAGTATCTAAGAAAAATAACGTCCTTTCTATCAAACAGAAAAAAAATCAAATTCTTCATATTTTCAATTTCTTATTGTTAAAATGTTAACTGGAAAAAACCTTTATTTTTTCAAAGCCTCCATTTCGTTTTTGTCCCAGGACCTCCAAAAGGAACTAGGCTAATAATTATTTAAGCTTAGGCCTGGCCCACACGAATGTGCTCGGTCCACACGGTTAATGTATTTAACATCTTATCTGTTGTATTTACACTGGCTCACTCATACTGAAAAACAACTACACAAAATAATTGACTTAAGGCGGTATAATTAATAAGTGTATGGTTCGAACCCAAAAATACCTGATCATAGCCCTATGCATAACTAAAAAATATTATCTTAAAAAAAAACCAAGTCAGTAATCCTGCAGGTGAGCGCCATCAAACCGCTTAAGGCCCATTAATTAGCTAAACATTTGTATGCGCTTAATTCATAGCGCTGATGTAACTCAACTACAAGCACATCTACCGAAACTGTCGTAACTTTGATAAAATGTCAAGTACAGTTCAAATGTCACACGTAACTTAAATTACCTTAGAGAATGCAGGTGAAGCGCAGACAAAGAAAATTTCATTTCATTCGTGATCGTGACGAAGATCTTTGAAATTCAAGATAAAAAATGCATGGGCATGGGCAATTCTTCAATTTCGAGTAATATATGACGATTTTTTTATGATTTCGTGACTTTACACTTTCATTATAATAGATTTAATTATAAGTATAAATAAATGATTAGCTAACGCTTTGGAAGCGTTAATAGCGCATTGGTTTACGGCCTACAAACCGAGCGATGTTAAAAGTCGCAGGATCGATCCTGAGCCGTAAATAGGAATATAAGTAATTCCGTAATTAATTTTGGGGCATTGCTATTACTCTATAAAAAAAGACTACTTCGATCTTCTATACCAATAAATAAGGATTTATATACTGGATAATATATATATAACTTATACCATAATATACAATCTCGCGTTTCGAAAAAGTAAGACTATTGACGTGACAAGCGTGGATTTCATATTCTTAACATATGACGTCATATTTCAGAAATATTTAAATATTTAAGATGACTTTTTTCATAAGAATCGATCGTATAATAATAACGATTGCTTAAATCGATGTATTTGTAGAAACGATCATTGGATCGTTGAAAGGCAACTTCTTTAAATCCATTCACACAAGCGAGCTAGTTCAAAAAATGTTTGTGTGTTCTCAATTCTACTGGTCTTTGTTCGAAAATATTATGAGGAAAGCGAATTCAACTATATAAAAACACAAAAATGTATTCCACATTTTTGTGTTTTTATTTATCTTTTAATTTCGGTTATATATTTTAATATAGTAAACGGAGAAAATTAACTTACTTTTCAAATTAAATTAAATGTATTTTATTTATATGCATAGTTATCTACATAAGTATGTTTTAATAACTCCGAGAAATTCCAAAGATCCCACTGCTGGGCATCGTTACCATAAATTCGATAATGGAAAAAGTTTTTTTTACAATTTATTAGCCAACTAAAATCAATTACTTAGACACCGTAGATAGAACACATGTCTCGTAACCGAAAGTCTTGGTTTCAAATGTAAACGAGCACTACTGAGCTAACATATAAATTAAATTGTATATAAGATAAATTAATTTATGTGTTAAATCAAATTCAATATTTGATTTAATTATATAATTTCTGCATAAATACCTCTGTAAAAATTCTACCAACATTCTGTTTGCGTGGCGGACTCCTAGCCTTCTCCACACGACCGTTGCCTAGAAATGCGTCATATACAGGGTGTTATTTTTTATTGTAATTACGGCAACCTTTCAAATTATTTAATAAAGGTTGAAGACTTTGATTGTTGTTACGTAAATCTTCTTATAGAAATCGGGTAGGAACAGGATTCGCTTTATTGTGTCACATCGTGTTGTTCTAATGTTACAAAATAACTTTGTTCGGATAAGTTGTAAGGGACGTATTTGAAGGAAAGTTTATGTTATCAAAACAATGTTTATTTATATTTGTTTGTTTATTATGTTTATTTACTGTAATAGATTCTATATAGAAACAAAAACTAAAGTTTTTGCTCTGTAAAGAGTCTTTAACAAAACAACATTAAAAGCTAATGTTCAAATATTATTTATTACGATCTGAATAAAAAAATATTTCTTTTAAAAACCACGTTTTATTGTACCAATCTAGAGACAATTTTCTATTGCTGAATCTCTAGAATGGGCATAGAGCAATATGCTGCCGAGATTAATTTTATTTTGACTTAATACCTCTAAGGTAATGCGCGGGAAATTTAAATTAAATGAAGAGTAAAAGAGTTACATTTACATAAATATGCATTATTATTTTAAATGAATACTTAAACGGCATGTGTTTAGATGAAATTAAATATATATACTAAAATAAAACATTTTCTCGCTTCACTTAAATAAAACCTCAAATTTTAACTATAAAAAATATTGTTTTTTTTTTTTTTAATATGAAAAAATATTTTAAGTACAGTCACAAATAGACTGATATGTTTGTAGGATCATTATCTATCTTTCATTTGTATTATAATATTCAATAAAAAAAATGATTTTAGTTTATACACACACATTACCTACAAAGTACATTAATTATTTAATATTTATTACTAAATATATAAGTATACATAATTAATTTTCAAAGACACATTTCCATGGCAAGGAAGTATCATAAAGCTCATTTTACGTTAAAATACAAATTACATTTACTTCACGTAATAGAATACAGTTTCCGCAGAATTAATGCTCTACGTGTTCTGATAGAGGTTGTTTGCACGTATGGCGCTACTTACCGAAAATAATACGAATTTCATAGATAAGTTTGCGGCACTAATTTGTACTTCATTGTGTGAGCCAGCTTTACAAAATAATCTGCTTTCGCTACAACGGCGTAATATGTAATCCTTTAAAGTTAAATTGCCACGTACGTTGCCATCTATTTTCCGTCTCTGTTTTACGCATGGTAAGCAGCGGATGAATCTGAATACGATTTTACAGCTGCATACATTATTTCTTAGCAAGACTTCGCATTCGAGAATATATTTTATAAGAATATAAGACTGATTATGTATACAAAATTTAAATTAAAGAAAGACAAATGTGCCACCTGATTATTAATATTCATCATAATAATAAGTAATAATAATAATAACTTTTCTAGAATTATTATAATTGGGCATTAAATATGGAATGGACAAATATCAATAAATTAAGTAATTTCAATGTTTGAAGATATGCAGTTATGTGTAACTTCATTTATTTAGGTAAGTATTCGAGTAGATATTTAAACATAACGTGATATTAACCTTTTTGACAATTCACCCCTAAATTTATTTAAATAGGGGTGTTGTATGTTAGTAAGAGGTTGCCTTCGTTTTTTAAAATATTGACCCATTATAATTGTTTTTTTTTGAACCGATTATAATAAATAAACATATCAACAGTTCTGGTCGGCCCAGTGCTGGTTGAAAACAAGACATTTCGAAAAATCAGAATCAAATTTTTACCACACTAGAATGCTGCTTCCTGACAAGATTTATTTCATATCTACACTATACTATTCTTAAAAAAAATACTCTTAATTTTAATGGAGGTCCACCAACAGTGACTTTAAATTCAGGCCTGGCCCACTCGAACGTGCACGGTTCTCACCGCCGATTACACATCTGTTGTATTTAAACCGGCTGACTCACCTTTCATACCGGAAAATAACTACATAAAATAAATTATTTTAGGTGGTAAAATAATTGATGACTGCGTGATTCCGACCCATTATTATATTAAAATGACCTAAACGTTAAAGTGCACGAGGCATTGGATTTTTGTGACAAACTGGATTCCACAGTGGTTAAGCCGCGGGTTTCGTACCTACCTATTACTTATTACTTTTAATATAATTAAGGATAACTTATGGTAGGGCTTTGTGGGTGCCCATTGAGTTGCCACCCATTCAACAAATATTCTACTACCAAACACCACATGACAGTGTGTGATGTCTAAATGTGGAGGTGATCACTCAAATAACGTCCATTTAACCTAACCTACCACATTTTTATAAGTAAAAATAAAAATATTAAAGTAAGCTTAAACATGAATCTATAAAAATGTTTTTATATAAAATGTTTCTTTCTAAATTATAATCTTGCCCGTATAACAGATTGTTAATCAAGTTACACAAGCCACCTTCAAATTAACTTAATTGGAGTTGTAATTGGCCGCGTAAGGACAGCAATAAAAAGAAAATACTGTACCCACCCGAGGATTGTCCGGTGGACTTATTGGAACCCTTTCTCGTCATTACGGCTACTGGTGATTTATGGTGTTTGTAATTAGTGATAAATATACCAGCCTTTTGTAATTGGGTTAGAGGCTACAGAAAAGATCTTATATACATACTTTTATATGAAATAGTGTCCCGTTCTCTCCTATTAGGGAACGTGTGTGTGCTAAAAGCACTTCACACGTACCGACTTCCGACGCGCAAGGATAAAATAAGGATTTGATCCCGTGCTATTTTATAACCAATGAGATATAAACATTGGCCAACCGATCTATTCGCCTGTAGGTACCGTACTAACGCGTCGTTACAACACGCCCTGCGTATTTTGCACGAATTTTACAAAGCAGTAATTTGTAAATAATGTTTAAAATTAACATATTTATTTTTATAAGGATTGACAATTAAACTAGACAACGTCGTTATTTTTTCCATTTTTTAAGTTACTGTGAGTTAAGTTAAATTTTTTTTTGATAGTCGGCTTAGAGATACACAAATCCCTTATATAAAGTTTTTGTGTAACTTTTATAGTTTTGGCAGCATTCGCTACGAAAACGCCTGGACCGACAATTAACTCTCCGACAACGTTGGCAGCTATGTCTCAATGCAACAAAAACATGCAACATTTGAACATTTGAATAAGGAGTTTTATCATATAACAAACAAACAGACACAAACTTGCCTATTTATAATATTAGTATGACAACAAACCTTAGGAATGAAAAGATCACTTAATTTTGACTTGACTCTTTTGTCTACAACTGACTTGAATTCATATTATTTTTTTGTTAAGACATATAAAATACAAATTAAAAACATAAAAACGTAGTAAAATTTTTCAGTTGGAGTTTGCTATTTTTATCAATAGTTTTAGAGGTATTTGAAGCTAGTTATTGTTATTTTAATAAATGTTATGTTGGAACTCTGATTTTTTTTAGAAAGCTTGTAGAAAAACATATATTAATAATCATAACTTTAAGGTAATTATTACTTTAATTTTTAAATAGAAAGTGAATGACATTATAACAGTAATGTCTAAACGAATATAGATAAAGCTGAAGAGGTTCCTCTATGGTTTTTCCGTTGATCGCACTAAACCTAGGATCTACGAAAACGATTTGAAAATATCTTTATGCAGTAGATCACGCTACGAGCAACAGGGGTGGAGAACAGTACGGCAGAACAGCTTTTTTATGATATATGTAGGAGAACGCACAAAGGAGCCCAATGGTATGAGGTCACCACCGTCCATAGAAAATATCTCTGTAAGAATCATTAACCATTCTGTATGTCGCCAATGCGCCACCAACATTGAAAACTAAGTTATTATGTACACTAGCTATATTATGTACATATAAGAATATATTTACAAATTAACTTCAAATATTACATTAATGTAAGATGTATGTATTTCAGCCCTTAGGGTAGAGTATCCAGAAACGCTTAAATGCGAATCAACGCATTCTAATAACACTTAAATACGTATTTAATTATTTTTAATCTGTATTCTAAAAATAATGTTTCATGTTTCTATCTTCAAAAATGACGGACTTCTATACAAACTGTCAACCCTTATTTCACCCCCGTGAGGGTAGAATATGCAGAAACACTTAAATACATATCTACTCATTTTTAATCAGTATCCCAAAAATAAATTTACATGTTTCTAATTTAAAAAACTACGGACTTCGATACAAACGTTCGACCCCTATTTCACCCTTTTAGGGGTAGAATTTCCAAAATTCCCTCCTTAGTGGGTTTCATGATATGTTAGTTTATAAGTGTACAGACTCAAAAATATCAGTTTTATGCTTCTAGTTCTAAAAATTACAATATTTTCAACAACTTACAACATTTCATCCCCCTTTTCACCCTTTACAGCACTTTTTTTCTCAGGCTCTAGACTATTTGTGTACCAAATTTCATTTAAATCGGTCCAGTAGTTTTGGCGTGAAAGCGAGACAGACAGACAGAAAGAGTTACTTTCGCATTTATAATATTAATAATAATAATTAATATAGATTATGCTTGTAATTAAACTGGCTCACTCACTTTTCAAGCCGGAACACGACAATAATGATTATTACTATTTCACGGTAGAATATCTGGTAGTACCTAATCAGGCGAGCTTGCAAAAAGACCTGTCAACTGGTATAATTATAATAGTAAATATAAATAATACCATAAATGATAGTATTAAGTATAAACCACGTATTCAGTAAATGTTTATATGTTAGCAGGAAAGTAAATAAGAATATAAAAGGACATATCTTTTCAAATAAATGAAAACGTATTCCATTCAAATTGAATAGGTCTAGTCACTTCCACGACTTAACTGTTCATACATTTTCATAAGGCGGGTTAAAAAATAATAACCGTCTGCACAATTGAGTGGCGTAATCTAATTAGTGAGGAAGCGTAGACTGTTGGAAATAAAAGAAAAATATTATCATTCAGACGAGGAAACCGTACAAGATTGTCACTCCGTTAATAGGCCCTGAGCCTTTTTCACGGTTTATTCAAAGGGTGGACAGTTTCATTCGCTTCGTTACCGAGAGAACGTAAACTTGCCATTTGAATATTGTACCTTATGTCTTCTCTTTGCTATTAAGTTTAATAACGCGGACACGGTAACGTTACTGCGTCGTATTCGCTCGAAATAGGACTATAAACACCAAGATATAGCTTCATTGTTATTATTCTTTACTTATTTTATTATATTTTTTTATATTATTATATTTTATTAATAAATACTGATCATATTATGTTACTTTGAAGTACATTCTAGGCACGTTTTCTTCACACATTATGATGGCATATCCTACGATCTTCCTGCGGGAATTAAAGTTGCGCTAAGTGTAGGTATTTATACTAATTTTTTTTCATTCAATGTCCATTGCTTCTTTTAGATTTTTGAAATAATTGTTTCTCATTTGGTTTTATGTTTTATAATAAAAAATGTGTACCTATGTATAACAAATATAGGTACATACATAATTGTATTTTTTTTTGTCGGATATACAATAATATGGTATATCATCATTGTTATATATACAAAACATTTAATAGAAGCTTGTTAACGTATACAAATATTTGTGTGTGCAAATTGCTAAATCCAATACATCATTTTCAAATCCAAGTATATTAATTCAGCTACTGAGCTACTAACTGACTAATAGGATTCACATCCAGTGGTTCGTGGCGCCATAAATCAACAAAATGAGGTCTCCGAGGAAGACACGTCAAACATCGTTATCAGTCATTCTTCAACTTCACATATTCTCAAAATTCAGTTTATTATCAGCTATCTATAATCCGAATCACGCTCGAAGCGGACACATTATAGGCAGGCATATTTATCTGAGTAATATTCTTGACGTGTAATAAAAATATTTTTAATAATTACATATTAGGTTGAATATTTTTTTTCCTTTTCTTGAGTTTTTATTAAAAAAAAAAACGGGGAAGATTGTCACTTTATTTGCTTATACCGATTATCGCTACAATATACTAAAACATGCTCTACTATTTACCGAAATATAGTTTACTAGTTGTCGCCCACGGCTTCGTTCGCGTTTTCGGGGGTTGTTTGTCATGTGTTAGGCAAAAAAGTAGCCTGTCCTTCCTTGGAGTTCAAGTTTGCTTTATACCAAATCTCATCAAATTCGGTTCATTGGTTTGGCAGTGAAAGAGCGACAGACACACAGACAGAGTTACTTTCACATTTCTAATATTATAGTATAGATTAATTATATTATATAAATGTTGTATTTAAATAATTATTATTGTAGGAATCACCCAATGATAGAAGCGGTAGAATAACTGTCGAGTTGATTCACCGATTGGATCTGAGTGGTTATTCACCCAGGGCGGCTTGGTAAAACTTTACCATAGATAAAACAAATCTTTTAAAACTTCTTAAAAATAATGCAAAAGACGTCTCGGTAAAAATAATACTTAATAAGATATATTATATTAAAGTTTAATGTCAGATGCTTTGTCGTTTAATAAGGAAAAGAGTTATTTATTGAAACGAAATGTTAGTACAAACATTCCCTCAATTAGGCTTGCCTTATCTTGATATAATATAAATTCGTTTATTCTAAAAATCTTTTTTAATTTATAAATAAACACTACTACACTAATCATCTTATAGATTATACAAAAATCTATTTCAAATTCTAAGGAATGGTATATAATATATAGGCTTACTGACTTAAATAACAGAAGTTTTTACATGTATATTTTAGATTTTTTTTTTTTATTATTTTATATTACTAAAACTGTAAAGATGATATCCTACGTTTATAATATGTTGAGATAACGAATTATTATATAATTTAATGTATTGCAGAGAATCTAGTGAGTAACAACTTTATATAGTAGGAATAAAATAACTTTCCAATAAAACAAAACTACATATATATAAATATATATACCTATGAAGGTTTATTTTGTTTTATTAATTTTCATCAAAGCGATATCGAATTCTTTTAATCTCTAGCCTATATACCAAGATATATATATACAAATAATATTCAAATGATATCGATAATAATATCTCAATATAACCGCATTACAAGTAAATGACACATTTATTACATGTAAGCTATGTACGAATGTTAATATCCGGAGCCACATCTCAATATCCGCTCCGTCTGTCAATGTATGTGTACATATATATTACGTTATGTAATTCAGATTACACGTGACGATTTGACGAATCGAGGTTTATGGTTAGAAGGAAATTAATATATCACGTTTGATCAATTTGATAGAATGTGACAAAGTTATAAAATTATTAATCATTTATAGATAAAATCGTTCAAGTACATCCATTTAATAGTAAACATCGAGCAAATGTCATACAATATATGTATACACAATTAGTTTATAGCTTTATATTTAATATACATACATTTTTTATAAGACAACACTATTCCAATTAACTGCTTATATACACTTTAATTTTACATCCATAGCTCATTCTATCGAGTATCGAAACGCCATTTTTTCCCAAGTTTATAAAGAATATAATATATTGTTCAAGCAATGATATCTCGTCAATTATTGTAATATTTACAAATAGGCTCTGTAAGGATTATGTCGTTAGGAAAAGAGTCACGCGAACAGTCTTAAAATCGCGCACGTGCTCCGAACACACCTTACAATGTCACATGTTAGTTATTACAGTTTACCATTCCTTATTATATTTTATAATCCAACTCAATTTATCGAAAGAAACTTTTATTAAGCTCGACCCGACGCGTTGCGTGACAGTTGGAGAAGTATCTACGTACAGGTTTTGATTTTGAAATTGACCGGAATTAAATTATGATGCACTCACAAATTTACCTTCAAAATTCAACACATGCAGATTCCCTGGAACAAAAAACGACTAGTAAACTCATAGGTACTTTGAAAATTCCATGCTCCATACCAAATTCCATATATTCTATTTACTGGCATATATGACCTTATAAGATTATATTAAACACTTAAATTCTGCAATTAAATAGTGAATTTTATGAATATAACTTACTTATTTCTTCACAAGTTAATTTATTAAAGTAGAGTAACGGGCCTTTTCTCCAAGTAAAGAATTCTTCATGAAGAGAAAAATTAGTGAACTAACTACTCCAACACAATGCCCCAAAGCTCAGGGTTGCAAGGAAAGTAACTACATGTCAAAATTTTATCCGACATAAATAGGCGTTCTCACGATTTTATCCACACAATTAAGCACACCTCAATGGTGTTTAGCTGAGGTTGAACCCGCGATTTTCGATTAAGATTTCCTCGGCCACCTTGGCTCGCAATTTATTGAAAAACACTTTAAAAGTCTATGTTTAATGTATCACATCATTTCATTTATCAGATATTTTTCATCTTAGACAGGACGGACATAAACTAATTAATAATTATAGACCTCGTGCATTTGACCCAGTTATCGTCTGCATAGGCGTCCAATTTCCGCAATAATGACTTAATCTGATCATAAATCAACGGTCTATTCTAACCTAACCTAACCTACAATGTCAAACTGAATCTCAACTCAAACTATACATAAAAGTCTTCTATTTATAACTGCCTCGTTGGTCTAATGACCAGTTTACAAGGCCAAAGGTATCGAAGTCTGTGGTTCAAGCCTCTAATAAAAAAAAATAGAAATAATTTGGTCTTTAAAAAAACACTTTTTATGTTTACACACACACGTGCCTCGAAAAACACGTACAGTCGATAGTCCTGCACGTGAACTCTTTCCGGGCGTATCGAATTTACGGGATTTGAGATTAAGAGAATAGAAGATGCACCTTGATTTGTGCACGCACTTGTGCACTTTCATATGTCCTGCGCAGATCTCTCTTGATGGATATAGAGGAAATTAGTCGAGAGGACTTCATCACCCTTATTAAAGTGACAAATATTCTCAGTTAAAATCTGTTTTAAATAACGAGCAATATAAAAGGTTTCTATCAGCCAAAAGATTTTTCCCAGCTTTCAAGGGGCGATACAGCTCTAGTGCACTTGCAATACCTCAGAGACTAAAAAGCGAAGCCTTTTTTTGCCGCTGAGCTATCGCCGTCCTGCAACTTTTCTCATCAATATAAGCTACAAAAGTTCAATCGCTCATGCTACACATATTCCAGATATTAAACCTTAATTACTCTGACTATAAGTTAAACTTTATTTATTTGTCAACACACACAAGTAGTAACAAATATATATATATACTAATAAATTAGAAGATATTTTGTTTCTAATTGTAAAATAGAAACAAAAGAGAAGCTGAAGAATATGAACATTTTAGTATATAGACCATTATTATATAAGTAGGTGCATGTCGCAGTTTTACACAATTTGATTATTGACTTGACAGGCGTGGATTTGCTTGATTTGATTTGCTAAGGCCTCTTCTCCCTTTCGAAGAGGACGTTTTGAAGCTAATGTATTCCAGGTGCTCAAACGCGGGTTGGTGGAAACACATGTGGCAGAATTTCATTGAAATTAGACACATGCAGGTTATCCTCAAAAATGCTTATCAGAGTCTACTCGAATAACGTATAATTTAATATTGGTTTTAAAGTCCCGCATTCCACTCAATACAAACACCACTAATATGTAATATACAAACTTAAATAAATTCTCGTCAAATTCAGAGAAAATGAGAAAACAGAACGAAGTACGAATAAAAAACAGAAAATACCAAAGGAGACCATGTACATTAGAAGTCCCGTCGTACGTGACGCTACTGCCAAACCGCAGGAAGATGTACCCAGTGAGGACACGTCTCACAAAAACTTGCACAAACATACAAAAGGATTTTGCTTGACAATCACGACGTCTAAGCTGTAAAGCTGAGGTTTTATCTAGAATTTGTTTAAGATAATCTAATAAAATGTACTATAAATACCTTTCAGAGTTATCTCATAATATTTTCTAATACTTCTTCTTTTTAATTTTGCCAAAGTTAGTCAATATTTACACTATGTTATCTAAATCTATTAAGGCTAAGGATGGTCCAGTGTATATAAAATCTGATATTTATTTCTTGTACTCATCATGAGCAAACCTCATGATGAGTACAAGAAATAAATATCAAAATCAACCAAATAACCAAAATCAAAATCAACCACAATTAACCCAAACCGAATTTGAACTGCGTGGTGCAATATTTGTATATAGGTATTTTTTTCAAGAGGACACCTTTGTCCAACAATGGGTATGAAAGGTACTTTAATACCGTATACTATATCAGATATATAACTCTTTACACTAGTTGTTTATAGTATGACTAACTTAAATCAAATGATATTATTAAATAAGAACTTAAGGGCAAGGCTCTTAAACTTCGGTATAAAGGAAAATATCAAAGTAATACGTAACATTCGAAACTTTGAAGTAAAATAACGATTTGCCTAAAAGGTCGCGCCATTTCGTTATTGCCCACGCTTGCAAATAATAATAAACATGCTGTGAGCAAGAAATAGAACCGAGCCCGAATAGAATATTAATCTTTTAGATAATTATTATTCATTTTTCATTTAAAAATATATAAATATATTGTTATAAAATTAAAATTTTGATTTCACATTTCAATTAAAAAAAAAAAACAGCTTCTATATTATATACTTCTTTATACTTTTTACTTTGGAGCTCATTCGAAACTCTGTTTCACGTTATAGACGTGCAAAAAAAATTTTTTTTTTGGCTACCTTATGTTAAATGGTGACCACCGTCCATAGACATTGGCGCTATTAGAAACTTTGGGAACTATGATGTTATGTCCCTTTTGCCTATAGCTACACCAAGTAAAACAGATTTTTATACACAGCCGACATTACATACATACATACATTAGCAGCCCGTAAATGTTCCACTGCTGGGATAAAGGCCTCCTCTCCCTTTGAGGAGAAGGTTTGGAGCATATTCCACCACGCTGCTCCAATGCGGGTTGGCGGAATACACATGTGGCAGAATTTCGTTGAAATTAGACACATGCAGGTTTCCTCACAATGTTTTCCTTCACCGCCGCCACGAGATGAATTATAAACACAAATTAAGCACATGAAATTTCAGTGGTGCCTGCCTGGGTTTGAACCCGAAATCATCGGTTAAGATGCACGCGTTCTAACCACTGGGCCATCTCGGCTCTACACAGCCGAACACGAGATAAATTATAAGCTCGTGGTTATTTAAAGCTTGTGAAGATCTCAACCCTCGATATTTCTCCCGTCTCAGATTCAATAATAACAATATTTATAAACACTTAGGACTCTTCTATATTTCTAACTTATAACCTTCGTACATACTTTCATCCTCAATTTTTCGCTCTAAAGTGACGAATTTTCAATATGCTTAAATAGTTGTCTTTTACTCGTCACCGAACGAATTACCGATTTTCATAATTCTAATATATAAAAAAAAAGCAAAATCCTCATGAAACTTTCATCCTTAATTTCACCATCTTGGATGATGAATCTTCGAAGTAGCAACTGATTCCTAACATTAATAAAAAATGTTTTTTTACATGCAATTATATATTTTACAAGAGCAATATAATAATAAATATAACAAGGATCCAAACTTTATTGAAACATCCGAAGTGAGTCTCGAGCTCCAAGTTTATAAATAGATCGGATAGCTCTTTTTTTGCTCAATGAATTTAGTGCTCGTCCACGTTCCATAAAGCATTCCTGTGCAAAATTTCATTCTGTTAGACCCAACGGCTCAGGCTGTAATGTCAGTCAGTCATTTATAACTTTATTAAGTAACTACATCTTATAGAGTTATGTGTTTGTATTGCGCATCGGATATTATGAGGTATACATGAATTGTAGACTCATATTGTGAATGTATCAAGCCATGTTATATCACCTTTAATTTGCCGCAATGGCAATTAGATAAAACACATATAATATCCGCTCAGAAAAAAAAAAAGCAAAAATATTTGTTTGTTTGTAAATACCAAATCCTTAACATGAAACAGTTTTGGTAAGACAACTTATAAATTTATGTCTAAAATATAACGTTCTGAAATTAAATTAAAAAAAAATGCTTTAGCCTAAAGGACAATACGTACGTATATTTTATACTTCTCTATGTTAAACAGGGAAATGTAAGAATACCAAATGCAAAACGTTTCCAATAAAAACCCTTATAACATCTTCTATTCCCATACATTTGGATTTAACAGTATAATATCTTACATACCAACGTCCCAGAAACTAAGAGGGTACAGCGACCGGACCTTCATAACCGAGATGCCGAATATTACGGAAGGGGGTGTAAATTAGGATCCCAAAATACCTCTTTATAGAGATTGCCTGCCTATCCATTTAGGGAGCGAGTCACGTAATAATATTGTGGTCCTGATCGACCTAATCGCTGAAAATTGGTGTATCGGTATAGTATTTACTTTGAAACTCCATTTTCTACTGGTAATTTTCATAATGAACGAAGTTTTAATGCTCATGGGTTATACATAAATTTGTACTTCTTATTATGACTAAAATTTTATCGAGATAATTTGATTTTTACCGTTTGTGAAGATTTTTGAAGGCTCGTCTGACACGTTGTCCAAGTCTTTCTGAGTAGGCACCATCACATATTCTACCCCGATACAGGAACGCTTAGTATTGTTGTATTCCGGTTTCCGCGTGTAATAAACGCTTGGAATAGGTATTATTTCTTACAATACCAATGCCTCTGAGCGATGGTACTAATGGTGAGCTATTTATAAGCACAGGATCTTATCTTATCTACCATATATGTGGTATATTATAATGGTGGACCATGCGCACCATGGTCAAAACCAATGTCTATAACCAGTGGACAACTATCATCAGTTGGGCTATTCGGCACCTTAGATACCGGGTATTTTGAAAAAAAGGAAGAAAACTGATATTATTTACTTCGTAAAAAGTAATGCTTACTGTAGAGATACTTATAGGTGAAAGAAATGACTTTATTTCCAACTAAAGGTAAAAACATTTCTAATATACTATCTATAATTCTATACATTATGAAGTGAACTCTTTCTTGTAAAAAATTCTTACATCAAATAAACGATATAACCATATTCTTTGAAAACATTTAAGTCATTGTTCTACAAAATTTCTACAACGTAAAAATAATTTATAACAAAGATCTCCTGGATTAATAGAACAGCATAAGGGAAACACCTGTTTCGTTTCACACACTCATTAGATCCGCTATCAACTAAGAAAAATACATACAATAGGAAAAATACAAAGAACTTAAATACTAGAGTCGAATGAAATGAAAGTACGTTCTCGTCCTTTCTGTTTAAAAAGTCTTTTGTACCGAAATATTTTGAAGGTTTTTGCATTTTGCAATATCGGCTGTAGTGTTATCAATATATTAATAGCTTGTTGGTGTGGCACCCACCCAGACAAGGTCAGACAATGCCCTACAACAAAAACTAATTAATTTTTTTATTTTAACCAAAATTGATAACTATCATAATCTCGAATATTAAGTCACATTTGAAAACAGAATTCTGATAAAAGCAGAAGTTCGATATCATTGTAATTATTTAAAAGAAAGAGGCTTTTAATCGTAAAACAAGATATTAACAAGATGTTATCTCCTTATTAGTACTTTACTTTGAGGTATCTACGTATTGTATAATTATTACTGAGTTATATTATACACATGTTAAAAGAGCGTCCGCGGTAAAAGCTGAAGCGAACAAACGATCCAAAAATTCGTCTTTTATTCCGAATTACGTCTTTGTCCCATTTGCTAGGAACTTGGAGTAGTAGTGCAAAAACTTTCATTAAAAGTATAACACCTCGCCTTATTGCCTCCACTAGTAACGGGAGGACTGGTTCATTTTTTGTCTAGAGGATCGGAATTGCGATTCAAAGGCGAAATGCTGCTAGAATTCTTGCCACCATTCCACGCGGTCATGAACTATTTTTAATTTTTATTCGTTAGTAAACTTTTAATTTTAATATATTTTATGTAAATAAAGTTTAGCTATTAAACAAAAAAATAAGTATTAATAAAATCAATCATGTGACGTCAAGCTAGATTTCCGCTCATTAATAAAAAAACGTCGATGTTCTAAAAACCATATAATTATTATTATTATATTAATTATAGTACAATTAGCTAGTATACTATATATACTTATACGGCTTTATTATTGAAATATCCTGTAATATAAAACTATTGTTTGAAATAGATAAATTGTGATCTTCGACTTTGTACAAAATATAATAAACAATTTTATTTTAACACAATATTGCTGTCATTTTCTATCAGGCGCTCAATAAATTATTTTCTAATGCTTAGAAATATCATGTGGTCGAATTAATAATAAAAATGTTATTGTAGTTCTCCTAGCAAAATATTATATAATTAAGTTACGCTACAGTGTGATAATAATTCTAGTCGCGTGTCGGTTGACGGATGGTCTGAGCAATGTGAATGTAGGATTAATGGTGGCGTGGACGCGTACTGAGTCTGGAACGGGATTTCTGTCAAAGCTGTCAACAACACATGCGTGAATCCTTGCTCTTCGCTACAGATGTTATCTGTTACCACGTATTGCTATGAAAAGAAAAAAGTATCTACAAATCTTATTACATGATTACAACAAAAACAAAATCGTTACATCGATTGTCGGTGACGAGTGCAAAGAAATGATGTCAGTATAATGTCAGTCATATAGAAACGTTAAATGCCTAAAAGTATCTTAGCGGCCAAGCCTTTATTACAAGAGTTTATTGTCAAATTTTACTGCTGTACAATATAATACTTATATTAGGATTTAACAACTACAATAATTGACCATTTCCAATTTCCTTATGCCTTTTTCACTTAGGTTTAAATAAAGCTATTTTGAATATTCTAAGCGGAATTTAGTCATACAGCGGATTGTAAGCCTCAGTTTCAAGCTCCATTTTATCTTATTTTCAGCTTGACTGGTGGTTAGACGGTCGTTTATACCCCGGCTATTTAGAGCGGAGATCAATCTATCCAGTCATCCATCTATCCGTCAACTACGAGTTCTAGATCTGACTAGGAATTTGATGGTACTAAAGTGATTTATGAGCTCAAACCTGAAAGATAATTTACAAGAAGTAATACCATCTCTAAACAATCAAATAAATTTTACATTGTCATTTTATAAACTTCTAAATATACTCTGTTATTTTTTTTTCAATTATAAACTCGATGTACGACACTTTTTGGCGTAATTTTAAAAGTATAATATTTAATATTGATTTAATCGATTTATATGTGAAGTTTAACTAGTATCTGACCATATCTGATCTGAATTACAAAAATCGTTATTTCAAAAACAAACGTTCGCACTTATAATATCAAAATTATAAAATAAATAATTTAATAATATAATGTGTAAAATAAAATCATATGCAGACCTACTTCTGGTTTTTTATATGAGTTTTTTTTTAGCATTAGCAGCCTGTAAATTTTTCCACTGCTGGGCTAAAGACCTCCTGTCCCTTTGAGGAGAAGGTTTGGAGCATATTCCACCACGCTGCTCCAATTCGGGTTGGTGGAATACACATGTGACAGAAATTCGTTGAAATTAGACACATGCAGGTTTCCTCACGATGTTTTCCTTCACCGCCGAGCACGAGACGAATTATAAACACAAATTTAGCACATGAAAATTCTGTGGTGCCTGCCTGGGTTTGAACCCGAAATCATCGGTTAAGATGCACGCGTTCTAACCACTGGGCCATCTCGGCTTTATATGAGTAAATGTTTTTATGGCAATTGTGTATTATTTACAGATATAAGTTTTGTAACAATGAGTTGATAAACTGTCATCGTTGCACTGCAATTTTCTATAAGAAAAACAATAAAGTTGTATGCTTACAGCGCCATCTAGTTACTTGTTTGAAAACTACATGAACAACTCAGTATGTAACTGTTGTTCTTAAATTTAGCAGAGCTTGGATTTTACTTATCATTTTAGCCCCTAGATGGCAGAATACATGAAAAAATATTAGGATTTTCATTCAATGTTTTTAATGATCAAAAAACGTGTATTTGTGATATCATTATTTATACTATTTTTAAAATTATTGACGCTGCTAAAACACCTTATATTTCAATATATTTCTATCTTTATTGAGAACTGTAACTAAATAACGTAATAAAACTTTTCTATAACTATTATCCTACATCGGGAATCAATCATAGAAAAAAAATTACATCGTTTTTTTTTTGCGAAGCCCTAGGTTTTTCTACGAGAAAAATATAACTATCAAGGATAAAAAAAGCCAGCATAATAAAAGACACAAAAACACAATATCGGCCATCTCTGATTTATAATAAATAGGCCATTTCATAACCGATATAAGAGATCTTCCTTTGATGTTATTTATTATTAACATTATAGGTAATTGGATAAAATGCAAGTTGCATTGCGTGTACATTAATGTTTAAGAGCATAACTTTTTTCTGATAAGTGGCGAAAAATAAAAATATACGCATGCATGCAAATCGTCAGGGTTGGCAAAATATCATTGTTGCTATATATTTATTATCTTATAAATGTTAAGAAATCAAACACCTCGACATCTTCTAGGTTGAATAACATATAGTTTGTAACTATTTACACTAACTGTTAGTGACTAACACGACAAAGCAAAATAATCAGAGTTCGTGTTTTTTCTTGTTTGTAATTACCAGTCGAATTTGATAATTCTATTTACATTTAATAGCCTACTTATTGAGGAAGTTCAAAGGATATAATGATATTGTTACACGAGAGTGAAGCAGAATTTTGTAATACAGATGAAACCGTGCGGAGGAGCTAGTAAGATATAAAAGGTCTTTCTGCGACTATTGACATAGATTTTTATAAATAAAAAGATTATTTACATATATCAAAAGCATATATTTAAGAATTTAAATTGTTCGATAATGGAGTAATAAGTTATAGATATATCATTTAAGTTTTGTATAAACTTGGAGCTACAGGCCTTTTATTAAGAAAAAAAATATATTGCGTACAGGATTCAGAATGTTAAATTTAAATATAAAAATTATTAATTTAAATAATTATTAAAATTATTCTGTCTCATTTGATAGATGATATTTTATTCCGGTGGATATTCATATAATGCGAGACTAAAGTCATCCACAGGTGGCTATAAAATCAGACCCTTCTTAACCCAGGATCCAAGCCCAAAGAGTATCTTAAATTTTTTTTTGACGGTTAAGGGGATAACTTTAAAACTGTTTGCATCCGGTCTCTTTGAAAACTTAATACGGATATGTATTAAGAGTCTAAACTTGTAAACTAACTGATATTTCCTCACCATAACTTGAACACACAAAGTCGTCCATAAACTAAAGTTAATCTAATATATTTACTAAGATCTCACGCGGCCATTAACATGATAATTAGTAATAAAATTTACATACACAACTTTACCTTTCTAGCAACAAATTACTCTCACTCAATCGCCAGTAGCAGAACGCAATTGAAATAGAAAGTGCACCCAATTTCATTAAAAACTTATAACATGCTCACATCGTCGTTATATCATTAGGTTGATACGAAAAGTTCGCCTCGAGGCATCATTGATAGCGAGTCGGGGCAATGCTTGAATGACATATGGGAGAAAACGTGGAAGGTGGAACACTGACACCGATCTTTGATGCGAACCTCCAATCTGACCCGTGGTATTCTTATAAGGAACCTGCCCGTTATACGCAGGGTTAAGAGCGCTCGTTCGCTCGTTATGTTATATATCCTATTTTATTTCGACTTAAATTATAAAATGATTTAGTCAATTTAATTTGATCATATACGTTCCAAAATATTTCAATGAAACGACAAAAATATTCTATTGTAGTGTCGAACATTGAAAATTTAATTATTTAAAACCATATAGTATTTATTATTCATAAACAATACACATATATGATTTAAATATTTGAATAAAAATATTTAGATATTAATACTTAAAATAGAATTAAATTAATCTGACAATCCTTTTTTTTATCTCTCTGGTAAAATGCGTTACGCGTATCCCGTACGTAAGGTGGGAGTGTATGTGGGGCTCACCGGTGACCAGGACGTCAGATAGATTGGCAATGCCTCCCTTATCGTCTCAGATGGGAGACTGTTAAAGGCGTTTGCCACGTCGAGCGACACCGCCAGAACGACTTGTCAGCGGGCCACTGCTTCCGTCGTTCGAGTCTTCAGTGCATCCAAGGCGTCGACCGTAGAACCAAGGCGTCGCACAGAACACGCCCACAGGGTTCGCACGCGACAGGGTTCCATGTCCGAATCCAGCGTGGTGTATTTTGCCCTCAAGTGGCCGAGGGCCATCTCGATCTACTACTCCGAGTAATGTCCGAGTCCCCCACCCAGATAGGGGAGGGATGAAGTAGAGTCCGCAGGCCAGCGCAAGGTCTATCTGCCACTCCACCATGGACTGGAGCAGCAGGCCCTGCATCCCTGCGGAATGGTTCACGTTCAATTGGAGAAAGCTCAATTGTCAAGGCATTTTTGGGTTCATTGAATTTCTCTGAAATGACGGAGTCTTCGAGACCCATCACCTTCAGGTCTGCCTTCTTTACGGGCCTTACTATGTTGGCAAACCCATCCAACATAATGCGGAGCTTCTGCACCAACTTCTATATCTGCTCCGCATTGGCCCTCGGTAGCTTCATTACCCTGGCCCCGGTCGCCATACGTCTCACCTTCAGACCACCACTGACCTAAAGATCCTGGAGCTTAACACACTGTTCTGCTCTTTCCAGTACCTGGGCGTAAGTGACGCCCTTTCCTTCAGCCTCCAGCAGAAGCGTAATGACCATTACAGCCGTGTGAGGAGTGGCCAATTAACCTGTCGACGGTTGTCAGCACGCAGCTTCTGAGTTTCGTCAGCTTCCGTCCGGATCAACAGCGCCTCAACGACGCTCTTGAGTGACACCACTGTTTTCTTTTGCTTTTTGACAAGTCTTGCCTTGAGGTTGGAGGATTTGAGTGCCACTTCGAATCTGGACTGAACTACGTCCAGTCTCAGCGAGAAGCTCCTCAGTGGTAGTGTTTAACTTGACAATCAATAAGAAAGTGTAATACTTCTATATTGAATAAAGGAATTTGAGTTTGAGTTTGAGTACTCACCCACTGGATCAATCTTAACCGCAGGAATCGGCTCTTCGGGCACTACAGCCTCTCTTCCTCTTCCTTCTCCTTGAGGTCAGCTCTTGCGCGGGTGAGCCCGTTTCTCTTATTTTTGCCACGGTGGTCGGCTACGGGTCACGCCGCCGTGTCGCTGCCAGAGTCGGATGTCATCGACGAACCGGACATAGGCGTCCGACGCAATCTCCATATCAGAGTCCATACTTTTCTTGACCTAGCATCTAAACAAAGCTAAAAATTTTCTAACTTTCAAGTATCTCTGGAACGGAGAAGCCGATCCAGGAGTCCAGGAGCCATCGGGATGCGTCGACGGATGCCACATACTCACAATTGCGAAGAACAACTAAAAAATTGAACAAAATATGCAGAAAAAATAAACAAAAACGTAAAAAAACATACAAAAAAGCAGCCAAAACGTGAGATTAACGCAAGTTTAACTATTATAAATTACAGAGAATGACTAATTTTTTTAACAGAATTTTAATCCAATGTTTACTTTTCGAACATTTTTATCGCTAAGATGGTTTTCTATACTAAATTTTTATTACAAGAAATATTTAAAATTTTATTTTTCAGGTATCTTTATCTGACAACCCTAGCTCGAGGGTATTTATAACTAAGCGGCGGATCCAAAGGTATCATCAGACAAGTCCAATCTCCAAGACATCTAGACTACTAGGCGTTTATGTAATTCAGCGAGCGACGCCGACTTTTTTACTATCTCTAGGGTTCTAGCTTATGGTTGTGACTCAACATTTCTATGCCAATTAACTGTACTATAAAACAAATTTACGACTTTTGAAATAACACACTACCGCGCGACATTGTTAATATTTAAATAAAATAAATAATATATTATTTAGCAGGTTGAAATGTATTTATCGATTTAAAGTCACTCTTACGTCTGCCATCCAATTATTCGGATTTGAATTCGGACACATGGCTTAATTGGCCTGATGAATGAAAAGAAAAATGAATTTGAATTATTAATTCTAATGTAAATATAATACCTTTTTACATAAATTCAACATTTGCTATAAATGTCTTAATACTTCGAAGAAAATGTATATTCTTCTAATGATATTTTTATAATTCAACTTGTATACGTGTGTATGTGTGTTTATCAAGTGATTTCAAATTGGAATTTCATATCGAGTTTGTTACAAATACAAAAAAGTTAGAACTAATTAAAATACTTACGATCTATTTACAAATAAACCAACATCATAACATAAACCTTTACCAGACAGTACAGACGTACAGACAGTCAAAAGTTTTAGTACTTATTTAAAATTATTTTATTATTAACAACAATGCTAAAAATTTCACCGAGTTATCATTTGAACTATTGACGAGACAAGCGTGAATTTCATATTCTTGAAATTCACGCTTGTCTCGTTATATATGTTACCGGAAATGTATGAAATCTAGGAATTGTGTACAATTCCTAAGAAATGTATGTAATTCCTTAAATCGCACGGAAATGTGTCAAAGTTACTAGATCATTAATTTTCGAAGCTGTAATTATTAATATAATATGAAGAATTATATTATATTTTACGATATGATTGTTACATGAACGTTATTGTCTCAACGAGTGCTTTAATAAAAATTATTATTATTATTTTAATAACGTGTTTGCTTACAGAAATTTTTAATTATTTCCTAATACGATATTGGAATTATATACAATTCCAAGGAATTGTACACATTTCTTATCCTAAATTTCATACATTTCCGGTAACATATATAATAATAATTTGAAGCTTTTAACTTTGAATTTACGTTCAATATTATCATCTCACAACTAGCGTATAGCGACAAGAACTATATTAATCATTTTTATTCTCATTCGATAAAGTATTCAATGAAATAACAGACATTTAATAAGACATTAAAATTTATTACGACATTATGTCATTGGACGCAATCACTTGGATTGCATTGCAATCGATCAGCCGGCGCCAACAAACTCGGGCAAGAGCGATACAAAATAATGCCGCGAATTGTTACTCTGACTTACATCAATCTAATTAGGAAGTTACCCATTAAAAATGTTTCAATTTGCAAAAATATTTTGTGTCAAAACTGTTTTTATAACTTATTTTGGTTGGTCTTCCAAAACATAACATAAAATCGTCATTAATATTTTATATTCAATTCACAAGCCTTTTGAATCGTTATTTAATTAAACCGAAATGTAATTCGGATTTTTATAATATCAACATCTATTATCATAAATATACCTTGTTAAGGAATTCTACGTAGCTGTTAATTTAAGTCTTTGGTTGCAATTTGAAATATTTCTGAGCAATTATAGTATAGAAAATGTCACTTTGAATAATTTTCTACACTCCATAGACATTGTAAAGTAGATACAAGAATTCGGAACACATTAGCTTTGACAGAGTCCTGTGGCTACAACGCATTAATTATGTCAATTGTGTTTTAAAAGGATCTCTCCTGAGCCTCTAATAGCCCTTTGTTTCGAAATCTGGAACTGATATCAATACGGATGGTATTGTTTGGCTTTGAATGAAAAATAATAAATCGTTAGCACTCACTGTTATCGCAAACGTTGGAAAACAACTGTTAAGTTTCATCCTTTTGTGTCTGCGTCTATTTTATCTGTTAAAACTAAACTATCAGCATACGCTTAAAAGTTTTCTGAAATGATCTTTTTAAAAGATAAATTTATAACATTTGAAAATATGTTTCTCTTGTTTCTCTTACAACGTAATAACGAACCTGTTGTCTTCATATCTCTATTTTAAGATTGTTTAATAAGAGGAGAACAGCCAAATAAACAACATTTGACAGTAAATTGACCCGATATCATTGGTCGAGAGTTGAATAATCTATGAAATTCATTAGGGATTTACGAAAAAATTGCGTTTTGAACGTCGACGAAACTGTTATAGGATTTTAAGAAGTAAAATTAAATTATTAGATATTAATCATAAACTCTTATTAGTGCACAATATAGCTGAGTTATAAGCGAATCGCAGGAAAGACGTAAATCTAAGGTTTGTTTATATTTTTCCTACTTCCATTTGAATAGGCTATAATTGATATTATACAAACAAATACAATTGTATTTATAAGTGCACCAGTATAATGAAAGTAACAAATGGTTAAAACATCGACAAAAAATAAAACTGTAACATAAAACGCAGTAAAACGAGTATTATACATTACTAGCAATTTCTTACAAATGTATGTTACAGATACCTACTCTGTTTATCTATAAAATAGTGCTTAAATAAAATACGGAATGGCTATTCACTTGATATAAGAGGAGTAAACCGTCAGTGCGTTATCTATATGGATGGCTAATGGGCGGTTCGTATCACATAGCAAATCTGTTCCCTCCACGTGACGGAGTTTCCTTTTAAAAGATGAATCGTTACACAATGACGGACTCTAACACCAGAATGCGTTTGAATTATTACGATATTAGCTGATTAGAGTAATTTCCAATACAATTAATGGGTTGTAATGAACAAAGGAATATATTTTTTGTTTGGTCAATTATGAAATGATTATAATTCATCCGTTGAAGTATATACGTCAAATTAACGTAACTTTATACGTTTTTAATAACGTTATGGTTTCCATAATTTATTTTTTTGTTGCTCAACAATAATCCTTTTCTTACATTTTTCATATATCAGTTTAAGTATTTAGAGATGAGCACACCTTTCCCAGCAGTGGGATATTAACAAGCTGTTATTTAACTGTGAACTAGATTCGAGCTTTAAACTCATTACGGATAATCAGACGCGTGAAGCAGTCAATTTGTTTATGTCAGAATGTTCTGGGCCACTGGACAGATGGACGCGAATCGTGTCGGAAATATGCCAATCCAATTCTGTCTTAAATATTTTATTCACGTTACACAACGGAACTTTTTCATACTAGCAAACCTCTGATATATTTGATGCAAAGAGTTATACTATGAACACTACGTTTATTTTGCGTTTTTCATTTGATTATTGTTTTAAAAGTGAACCATGATGAACAATACAACACAAATTAACACAGTCTTTTACAATGAAGGAAATAATTCAATCAAAAAATCTAACTACATATTGGAAATTTTCAAATATTTCGAAATCTTGTGTCACAAAATCTTAATTACGTATATTTAATATGATTGTAAACATCTATACGAATATTATGAATGCAAAAACACTGTATGTCAGTCTATCTGTCTTTCACAGCCAAACCACTGAACCGACTACTTTATTATACCCGACGACCAACCCTAAAAACGCGAGCGAAGACGCGTGCAACTAGTTAATTACAAAATACTACATAAACACAGATTTCAATACAAGTAAATGTTATATCAATGTTTAAAATAATTATTTTCTACAGTTAACGGACGTTACAGTTTTATGTTACCAAATTTATCCTAAAAAAATGATCTAACTTAAGAAAATTAATTCAACAATGTACTTATAATATTTAATAAACAATTATAAAAATAGTTTTCACTAAAATTTGGTTAAAATAAATGTAAAATTGTTCTCTTTTACAGATATTATATACTTATTCAAAAATAACGGTAAATTTTAATTGTGGATCAATGTTAATTATATTTTATTCGCAATTAAAAAGACGATATTTTTTTCTATAAGCATATAACATTCAGTCAGGAAATCCCGAAAAAGTAGGTTCTTAAAATTTAGTATTCTTACATAATTTTTCATCAGATCAAAATCTTTCTAATTTTATGCTCATGGTATGAATCACAAGAAGTACCACTTTCAAAATTATATTTAAAAACTTACGTCATACTGAGTAGGTGCGACGACTTTTCCGTAAATTTATTTTCTTTTTTTTTTAACTTATAAAGGCCACAGTCTTATTTAGGAGAGTCGAGAAATAAATACGAGTAGGTTCTTGACTTTCCTCCTTTACTTGTTGTATCTAATAATACCTTTTAATTTACCATGCGAGAATTAAGTTTACAGCATGTATAATTATTATATTTTTTTTTTTATTTCGAGGAATTCAGCAAACCGTCGATCGGTTTTGTGTTTATAACAGCTTGGTATTCATATCCTCTAAAGTCAAATAAACGGAAAAAGATCTCAATCGGTAATCGACATAGATATTATTTTAGATATTCGTTTGCTTCTAGTATTGGCGCTTAGACATACCGTACTTGCATATTTGCGATATATCTTTAACTAGTTCTCGACCGCTTCCCTCACGTTTAAGGGTTTGGTCGTCAGGTTTTAGGTTTAAAATAGCCTATGTTCCTTCCTAGATTAAGGCTTACTTCACACCAAATTTGATTCATTGCAGTTGGCCGTGAAAGACTAACAGAAAGAATTACTTTCGTATTTATAATATTAGTATAGATAGTATGTCTTATTGGTATAAAGTAGAAAGCTACGCTTAAATAAATATCTTCATTAGACTCACAATGACGAGTTTGGGCTTACATCTCGAGAATCATTCTGATATTTCTATTTCAATTACATTGAATTGTATAAACGTCAAAATTGTACTCGGGTCCAAGAGATTACCGCCATCCCACGTGTAACCTTAAGCGTGGCGTGTGGTCTCATAATGCAGTCAAAATTATAGACCATGTATAAACCCTTTTTAAATCTATGAGTGAACGGCTTCCGATGACCAAGACTCAAATGTGGCCTTCGCACCCACCTCGCTGACTCATGTCGCCCACATTTCTATTACCCAGTTATTAGTATTGTAATTTTTGCATAGAATTGCTCCATGACCTCTAATATTAGGTTTCATTTCAATTGTCGAGTGCCATAGGTGTAATTAGTGATTATCCATGACATATTTCGTTCTAGGTGTTTTATATACGAGTATATGCGTAATGTTTTATAGCGTCCGGTTGTTAAGTCAACGCACGCGACTACCTGTAAAATGAGCAAGTGCGAATGCCAGCCACGCTCCTGGCACCGGCACGGGCGCTGATGCCGGTGAGATAATAATTATGTATTTGGCTACATATTCGCGAATAAGTTACCGCTCGTCAGTAATGTACGCGCCGCGAGGCGCAAACGGAAGGTTTGATTATATATCATCAGAATAATTAATTTTTACGTTGAATATTATTTTTATAAGAAAGCACCTACATCAGTGTTTTATAAAGGAACTTCGAGATTAAAATAAGATTATGAAAAGGTAAATCAAACGACATTTTATCTGAGCTCGTACAGGTATTTCCTGATTAGTTAATCCTACTAAAATAACCAAAGTGTTATATCTAAAATTTCTACAACCTACGCCTTTCATTTTGTTTATAAAAAAAAAGTTGCTGCTATTATTTAAATTTATTTTACGTTTTAATAAAATTAAATCATATTTAAATTATCTTTGGAATTCGCTCTCACCGTCGAATTCCTTAATATCTCCATAAGAATACGCAGCGGGGAAACAAAAAAAATAGATCGCTCAAACCTGCCATCGGTCCATATAAATTTGCGCTTCAACCGGTCTCATTAAAGTAACCTTAGACCGCAAGTATATCAGAAATGGTATTCTTTTAAAAATTAACTATTTCATTTTAATATTCCGTTTGTATGTTGTATACCTGTATATAGGTACACACAGTACCTATATACAGGTACCTACGTATCGCAAAAATAGATTGTAGCGCACCTTACGTTTTGTTTATTTTACGAGCTTAGTCAGGATTACTCAGTACTAACAGTGCTTGTAATTCTTCGAACAGTTTTAAAGAACGCGAAGTTTTCTTTTTATAATTATGATGAATCCTACGTACAGCCAACATATAAAAGTGAGTCCCTACTCCTCCAAGTAGTCCAATTGATTCCTGATCAGGGGATTAGGATTATTTCAACTAAATTTAACTATAATAATAATATGAATTTAAATATAATAATATTATTAATTTAAACTCTACAAGGTGCAAATTCGGCGTTACATGGAGTATTGCTCTCATCTCTGGGCGGGTGCTATGCAGAGCGGCTTGAATTATCGACGATCAAGCCCTTTCCTGCCTTGATCCTTTGACTTTGCGTAGATATTTTGGATTACTCTGCACATTCTATCGCATTTGTCACAGGGAATGTTCCGAGGAATTATTTAGATTAATCCCGGCTGTTAAAATTCATAATTCATCATAATTCGAAGTTTCATTCGCACCACCTAGATATCCAATAATCCACAATAGGCGCGGTATTAAGACATTTCTTGCCACGCACAACCACTCTATGGAACCTGCTTTCGCTAGCGATTTTTTTGACCCAATACAACATGGGAACCTTCAATAGAAGAGCCTTCACATTTCTTAAAGGGCGGCAACAACAATGCATTACATTTACGTAAAATTAATTGAAGGGATGTATATAAAAATTACTAAAATATATTAAATTGAAAATACTGCCCTTCCAAATTTAAAATGTAGGTACAAGATACTTCTGTTGCAGTTTTGATTCAGAGGTCGCAGTGGAGGGGATCATGACTCATCCCATACCATGTCAATGTAACGTTGAACTCACCATCACACTTCGCTGCTTAATTATAGATACAGTTTCGATGACCGACAAAACACGCCCGTAATTAGGCTTACAGACAACTATTTCGTAGAAGAAACACTTGCTATTCGAGATCAATCCATTTACTTGATTACGAACATCCTTTGTCATTGACAAGACTATCTGCCTCGTCGGTGTAGTGGAAAGCTTATAAGACTGCAGACTGAAGTTGAACTGGTAAAATATTTGAAGTATTTTATGTATGAAATTATAAATAGTTGCGTCTGATATCTTACTGGTGTTGCATTCTATTGGATCACGAGAATGAGGCAATATAGAGTAAACCTGTATTGGCGCACTAAAATATCTTCTGTCTAAAATTGGTCAAAGTAACCGCTTTGGCTGAAGTTCAGCCAAAAAGACATTAAGTACGTGTTATTACACTTAGTTACATTTCACTAGGTACAACTACTTTATTCATCCCAAATATCAAATGTATCCTCACAACCCATAAAAAATGTTACTAACAATTTTGACGTTATATCGTTTTTTTTTTAAATTACAATGAAGTACGCAAATACATGAAGAACGACGTAGGAATCAAAAACTGTTGCATAATTCAATAGTTATAAAGGCTGCTTATGTCAAAGCCGTCAATCTTATACGACAGTTGATCAGTTAAATGAAAATATGCACTATAAAAAGTACAACATTACCGACTGTTAGTACCTACATACGTGCGTAATATCATACGGAAAAGATTTTAATAAAATGTATACATTCCTTTGAAGGCAATGTTCGCATTGATGCAATAACTGATATCATAAATTATTAATTAAACATGATTAAAATACTAAACACATAAAAAGTATCTAGGCCTTTCTGTGCAGAATAATATTTTTATCATTTCTATTCTTTTGTTATATTGTTTTTTTTTTTTAACAGAATAAAGAAAGTTAACCTTCTCTAATTAAAATGTAATTTTAAAGAAGGCTGACGTTTTTTATTGTCAAGATTCGCACGCCAAATGCGTCCGCCATTAGATAATACCGAATGTTTTCGGATAACCATGACAATTACTTTCGTTACAATATCTAATTTATCATTTTTTTGTTTTATTTATAATTCAACTAGCTACCTTCCCCGACTTCACGATAACATAAAACTTCATAGTATAATGTAAACGATACTTTAAACAATACTTTTCTGAATTAGAGGGACAATACACTGTAAGAACGAATGTAGATACATCTTAACCTAAAAGGTCCTGATGAATTAATATTTCTGCGGGTACAAACAAACAGATTATTTTCATTTTGTTTCAAATATTAAATATTTTAATATGTTTCTTCAATTGTTTCTGAGATAAGTAATACATAAAGACATGGTCATTGTACTTTTAACATTTGTAGTCAACAATGAAATGAGTACATCTGAAAGCCACAGTTTTATTTATATATTTGGGAAAAAATGCTTGAATAGGTTTGCTCTCTTAGCCTTAAGACCTCATTTGTGTTTATCATTCAAATACCTAATTAGTTTAATTTGCGAACACAAGGGATATAGCGTCTTAGATTATTGAGATTGTATGGAATGGTTAATCATTCTAACAATGCTAATGTCTGAACTGAGATAGCCACTTACCATCGCGTACCCCCTTTGCCTGTCTGTCTCGTTAAAATTACTAAAAAAATGTTAATTTATTTATATCTTTAATTCATCTCGTATTGGTCGGTGAAAGAAATCTTGCAACAAATGCAGTGTTGCTTGAAATTCTAACGCATCCTACCAACACTGGATCAGCATTATGTAATAAGCCTTAAAACCTATTCCTTCGGAGGATATGAGGTCATTGCTTAGCAAAGGAACTTCTAAGATGGTCAACTCAGTGGCAACGCATGCAGTACCAAAATTTTCTGATAACGGTGATGTTGTTTAAAACAATATTTTCTTTCTTAAAGAAAGTTGTTGTTTAGCTGAAAACCTAAAAAGTGTTTTTATTTGAGTAAATGATGACTCATGACGCTGACATTCTCCTCCTTTACTATACAAACTTTCTACTAATTTCGTATTGTAACTGAATAAGTATACAATATAATAATAAAACAACCAATATAAGTAATGAATGTTTCTGAGATTTTATGTTTTATTCTCTTATTGAGTTGAAACGCGCCGGTGAATTGATATACATAATTGAATCTTCAATGTGTATTCCGAACTATCATTCAATTGGTGATAACTTTCTTACTGCTTATAAAATACATTCATACTCGTAATGACTGATATGTTATTGTTCGTTATTTGTTGTATGTGTCACATTGATGCTGTGGATCGTCACTCCCAGATATTGGCACGTTATACATCGTCAATGAACAGCGATCTAATATAGTGCCCTTCGGGATTGCGATTATAACGCTAGCTCATTATTCGTGTAAATCAGAAAAAAGATGTACAAATAAAAGCTGTTTTGTGTTAGAATGACTGTTGACCTATCCAGATGATCATTTACAAAAGCATCAATAAGAATTTAGTATTATAACCAGAACCGGTTTATCCAAGTGAGGGCTCTTAGAAAATGGACGTCACGGGACTGCTTTACCCTTTTCTAACTTCGTAATACATTCATAATTACTATGCATCTTACGATATTAAAATGATGTCATTACCTATTTCAAGTAAGAGAAATATTTTGCTTCATCAATATCATTAAGATTTTTTTTAAACCAATATTTCCCAGTCTGCTTAGGGACTCTGTCAGTTGCCTACAATTCCTTATGAATAATCCGGCCCATATTATTACATTGCCTTCTATTAAGAAATAATTCAATTATTCTATATTGAGGGTTATCTAAATATCAGAAAAGTAGACGAAGATGACAATTAAGCATATGAAACTCAGGGGCACTTGGTTTGAAGCTATAATCTTTTGTTAAGGTTAACACGTTCTATCAACTGGGCCATATCGGCTAACATAATATTAAATACGTATCAAATCAAATAAATATTAATACCACGATATTCTCACAGCAGCATATTATTATTTAGTAATAAAATAATCTCCTATAAAATAATCAGTTACATTTTTATTATACGGTAATGATAAAACACTCACACGTTCTCACGAACGCGTGCATCTTAACCGATGATTGCGGGTTCAAACCCAGGCAAGCACCACTGAATTTTCATGTGCTTAATTTGTGTTTATAATTCATCTTCTGCTCAGCGGTGAAGCTAAACATCGTGAGGTAACCTGCATGTGTCTTATTTCAACCAAATTCTGCCACATGTGAATCCACCAATCCACAGCGTAGTGGAATATGCTCCAAACCTTCTCCTCAAGGGGAGAGGAGGACAGCAGTAGGAAATTTACAGGCTGTTAATGTTGATAAAACACAGATGCAACACAACAAGACCTTGAACGGCTACAAAGTCCCTTTCGGCAAGTTGCCAGTAAAAATGTTTTCTTCCTATCACTTACAATACTATGTTTAAAAAACAAACAGTACCTCAAGTAATGTTAGGTACTCGTACTATTGTTCACTTATAATTAATATACAATGTATATTATGTTTATATGAATTGTATAATTAATCAGTAAACGTATGTTTTATACGTCAGCACGCCATTTATTACAAAGTCCTTGCAAAGAGCAGTTTTTTTATTACATTAATTACGTCTAAGTATAATTCCATACTTGCGCTGTATTCTAGTATATTAATGTATATTAATTACCTACCTATGTCATAAGAACACATATCGTTATCGTCATAAGTAAGACAAAAGATAAAATTGACAAACATGGAATTTTAAACATTGTAAGATCTGTATAGTCTAAAGTTATGGCAAGAATGATTGATACAACTCGAAGTATTAACAAGGTAATTGATACCGCTAATAAAACTATATGGGTCGTTTATATACTTATACAAGCTGCACGCCCTGACTTCGTCCGGATGAAAAGAGAATTGATTACTGATCGCAGCACCTCCAACCGGGTCCAATCTAAGCCATTCATGGACCCGAGGGAAGACCACTCGGACTCCGATACACGCAAAAAATAACCTCGAAATCAGTCGAACCGTTTAGGTATAGTTGCAATCAGATTTATATATTTGTTTTAAAAATGAAAGATAAGAGAGAACATAATTTTTCCAAAAACCAAATATACCAATTGTAATACAATTTAAACTCTTCCTTTTTAACACAAAGTCAATTGGGTACATATTTTTCTCACGTTATTCCAATGTTTTTGAGTCTGTTTATTTTTTATAATTGTTTTAAACAATTAACAAAAAATAAATGTCAATTTATCGAGCCAAAGTCCAATTACCGAGCATCGACATATCGAATTATTCGCCGACGTAAAAACAATGGCGCGACAACTTTACGATTTGGCAACGCAAAATGTACGCCTTGGTGCAGAACGACCCACTAGTTCATTCGATCTATGTCTTTATTACGAAGAGTTATTGTACTTATTGTTCCATGTGAAATAGATAATGCAACACAATACCCATAAGTAGATCGCTTTCAAAGCCAAATAGGCTCGATAACTCAAGCGCATGTGCGCTAGAAACGTCACTCATTGGCTGGAAGGTGGTATAAAGGTGCTGAACTACAAAACAATGTGTCATTGCACATCTCGGTAAACGAATAAATTTACACTGACTTCATTTCGACACACGTCTTATATTTGTAATTTTTAGATTGATATGTCAAATTGTTATGTTTCACAATTGTATTAGCGTACCTACACTACCATTACATATTACATATAAAACAGTGTACGATTCTGTGTGTCACAACGAACTCAAAAACTACCGAACGACCTAATAGAGTTAAACATTACTGTGTTAAGGTATAAAAGTTTTAAGTAAACCCATCGATATATGTCAATGTGTATACACTTATTGTGAACGTGCAACGCCGTATAGCTAGTGTAATATACATATATATTTGGCCTGGTTCCTTCTAAAAAGAAAACAAAAAAAAAACGGATATCATTGTTATACATTAAATTATTAGGCGGTAAAGATGAAACGATTTTAAAATAATTTTTTTGTATGTTTTGTTATTAATTCATTAATACAATATTTTCGTGAAATAATTAATCTCCCAACTATAAATTCTAAAGCCATTCGTTACAGGAACCAAACAAGTTAAATTAAAGCAGGATAATGACTAACAGTAAAAACAAACAATCTGTAGGTATGTGATTCCTAAAACTATCACGGATGTGAACCTTTGACTTCGTCGGCATCTATTTGTCTTCGCTTCGCTCAATAGTTCGGAACATTGAGAGGCGGCAGATCGCCAACAAATTGTTTGGTAATGACATATAAAGATGTTTACGTTCAGAAAACTAATACGCTTACGTCCGTAGTTGCGTTTATTAATTCTACCAGATATGAAAATATATAACGCAATCTATATTAGGAACCGATCGTAAAGTAGAAGAATTGACGGCGTCATATATTTACACTAATAAAAATGTAATTTGTCCTTATTTTAAAGCTGTATGATGTGGTCGCAAATGGTGCGTAAAGTTAACCATTCACGGTTTTATAGTCCCTGGACAAATTAAACTAGTAATTATAATCGTTATAACAACCATTTACGAGTGCCTCTAAATATACAGTAACTATTTGAATATCCATTTATTATATTATATACGATATATAGCTGACAGTATCGTGGCTGCGTCGAGTCTGCCTTTGATAAAATTAGAACTTAATATAATTAAGTAGATAATAATGTACGAGAGTGTACGCCGTACGCCGTTTCGTTTTTGTACTAAAATGTTTTATTGTAGTACCTACTCACAAAGCCATCGCGGTCATCGAATTTTGTGAGTCCAAAAGTGCTAGATAGATCAAGTGAGTAACTATTCGTATAAACCTGATATAGGAGGAATAAAAATGATCGTTGGAGAAACTGTTTACTAATAACATTTCTTATGGCTAACATATCATACGAAACGCTCATCTAATAGTATAGTTAATGGCAAGCTTTATCTCAGAAGACTGTGTGTGAGCACACGCCAACGGAAACCGCAGATTCGCAGAAGCGAGGTGTGTAAATATTATTGCACCGAACGGTCGAACCGATGTTCTTTAATAACGCAGTGAAATGCACGCTCTTAAAGTCTAAACATTCCGAACTGTATGTACCGCTACGCCATAATATTGGTAGATCTAAAGACACCGCAGGAGTGTTTACTGTATTTTAAGGTTAACAGCCGTAAACCTACTTTATATTTTATTAAAAAAGTATTCAGGTTCTACCGCATTCATACCTATTTATATCTCTTTAATTCTTTAGTAAATTTTCGTAAAAATTATATATGTAATATAGAATTTGCATTACATTAACAGCCTGTAAATTTCTTTTGAGGAGAAGGTTTTGGAGCATATTCTACTACGCTGCTCCAATGCGGGTTGGTGGAATACACATGTGGCAGAATTTCGTTGAAATTAGGCACATGCAGATTTCCTCACGATATTTTCCTTCACCGCCGAGCACAAGATTAATTATAAACACAAATTAAGCACATGAAAATTCAGTGGTGCTTGCCTGGGTTTGAACCCAAATCATTTATTTAAAATAAAATCATTGGTTAAGATGCACGAATTTGCATTGTATATATAATGAATAAACAGTAAAGCTCCTTAAAGAAAAAGTTGTTATTGATACTTGATTGACAGTTTCTCGTCAATAATACCATTAACGTAGAATTTACGGCGCGCGAGTAGAATGGGTGATTTTCTGATAAAACATTTAAACGGACATTGCAACGCAAGTGGCATTTTTAAATAAAAACATCGATTATATAACAATTTGCATAAACACGCAATCAAAATGACGGATAAAAGAACTTAATATAAACCAAAATATATACGTGTAATACTTAATTAAAATTTAAAGTAAATACAGATAACAAAAAACCAACGGTGCCTATCACTAAATATAAACTTTTAGAAAACATTTAAACCGTTTAGTGCGAACCTCCGAACGCTTTGTGCATCTGTAGTACCTATTAGGCATAATCCAGACAAATCCAAACATAATTTCTTTCATCTTTGAAACAGAGAAATCGCGCACTAAAAGCTTATTTCTAATATACATATTGTACACGTTGTAACTTAAATCGTAACTACTAAATCACTCCTAAGCAATTATGAGGCATACGTGCCTCAGGAAAGTACGCAATTGTTAAGCAACTTCACTCATTTGTCCAGATGTCCACATGTCAAGCTACAGAACAAAAAATAAATTACAAGGTGATACATCGTCTACTTTATTTTCCTTTTGATAATACAGGTAGGCCTCAATCAAATATCTGAACTGTTTTAATGAAGGTGATCACTACATTTTAATTTTCGTATAAATAGGATTGTTCACTCTCACTAAACGAAACAGTGTATAAGACGCTCCTTTTGATGCTGAGTCTGAATGTCAGATGGAAAAACTTAGCTGATCGCTGGCGTATACAGCTTTACTTTAGCGTAATTATTTATTTGTAATCAAAAAGATACAAATCTATGAATTAATTACTTATTGTATTCTTTGACCATCATTTTATATTTCTATAAAACGCGAGAACACTACAACAATCATGAAATATTCGAACTTTTAAAACCTTTTATTATATATTAAGGTGAAATTCATATTGAGGATTGATAACATTTCCAATACACTCTCAATTCTTTGCCACAAACAATAATGAAGTGACATAACAAAAAGAACCGGCGTGTATAAAAGAGAAGTTAAACAAACTGGACTAAAGTAAATGAATCTTTAAGAAAGTAGTATTTCAATTTTAAGCAGACACGGTTTACCACTTTTACTGTTGTTTGTTCCTGTATTGCATTGTCGAAATGTGCATACATAAGTTATTTAATTATTTTAAAGCAAGAAATTAATAACAGCACCTTTATCTCTAAGAATTTCTTTGGGTCATGGAAATATGCCATTCTTGTTTGCGACTTTGCGCTGCTTGGTCACACATTTTTCAGCGCTATTGTTGCCATTTCCTTTCGATTTTTCGAATAAGCAAAAAATTTTCCGTTACCAAAACATTACATGGAGTATTTGTAAATAATAACAACTGCAAACATTTGGTTGTCAATTTTGTCATTTTATGTTTATGTACGGAATAAATTGATTTATTTTTCAACCCCTCTAGAATTGTTTTCTTGTAAATTTAGCTTGAATCCTTTTTTTATTAATGTTCGTTATTCGTTAAAGATTCGTGATATAAAACGTACGTAGATCGATTCAAATACACATAAATATAATCTGAGCTGAATCCCTGAAAGCACGGGAGGGAATCCTTTAGCCGCTCCGCGGTAAGTACATAAAAGGGGATTTTGTAGATGAAAATCCTACATACTCTGGAATTCCCCCAGGATAAGGAAGTTTCCTGTATGTATAGTAAAAATATATAGAGCAACTCTTCCACAAAACTATCCTTATATGTCTCAAATTTTATGAAAAGTTCTTACCAATCGGTTATTAGAACTATGGACCGTTTTGTCAACATTAACATAATTATATTCAATTAGTCATAGTACTTGTTACATTTTGTCTTCAAAGCACCCTAGGCGCTTGCTATATCTTAACCCGTTAATGCTGCCAACGATATATCTAATATTAAACGTCTTCAAAAATACTGGTGCATATATTATCAAAACTAATATCATAAATGCGAAAGTAACTCTGTCTGTCTGTTGCTTTCACGGCCAAAACACTGAACTGAATTTGATGAAATTTCGTTTCAAGCAATCTTAAACTAAAAAAACGACATAGTTTTTATGCCTTATAGTCGAAGCGGCGGGCAGCAACGACTATTCAATATATTAGGACAGCTTGTTGCCACTAATATTGACTATTGAAATTATTTTTTAAAATACGTTCGAATTATTACATGAATTAAAGTATTTCTTTAAGAAACTCCCAAACCTACACAACTTGAAACTGAAGACGTTGTTAATTTAAACTGATTATATAAATACCAGTTTTGGTACACGATTGTGTAAAAACTCCAGACCGACCTTTGTTTACTTGAAACCGTAATGAACCAGCTATATGAGTTAAATGAAACACAAGCAGGCATATAAGTGGATATATTAGCATTTAAAGTGAAAAGCGAATTGAAAGCAGTGACCGGCGTCCCCGGAACACGACACTGGGCCACAATGGGAATATGTCGACACGTCGACCGACAAAGACCGCTTGAGGGACCACGATTAGTCAGTCATACAGATGTACCATACCGGAATACTGATGAGACCACAGTCATGTAGCTGTCTTTTCAATCTCATCAAGCGCTGCAGTGCTTACTAACTCCCTTATTAGCAGTAACCGGATTGAATGTAAGCGCCGAAAGAGTTTAATCGATGAAAGATCATTAAACTCCATTAATAGGAAGTGTTATTCACAGGCACTGTGTTTGTACCTATGAGGCATAATTATCAAATTACAGACTTTTTTTTTTGTATTATGTTTAATGAAAAAAAATAATGATAGACACAATACAAAGCTATTAAATATATCAAACGTATTAACAAATAGAAAATAGATACGATCATATCATTCTCAAACTTTTGATTCATAGCATATGAGATACCCAGATATTAATATGAGAATTGTAGGAGTTATCGCTAGTAATAAATCTGTTGAGGATAGGTTATTGTACGTTACCTTTTGTGAAGACCTCAAATTTTAGTGAAAGCGAAATTTATAACCGACACTGTAGTATAATCTACTGTCTCCTGATACATTTGAACGCTTGTATGTTACGAGAGCAATAAATATAGAAAAGGGCCTATAAATCAGACACCTTCGATTTTAACTTTCTTTTATAACTTTTATAGTCAGTTTTAATTCATTTTCACGGCCCGTAATCAACCGCTTATAATGAAAGTTTAATAGAAAATTAATTTAATAATAAATCATTCCTAGATGTAGGTCACTATTTAATTTGTTATGTAGTTATAATTTTTCAATTATGAAATAGCAATTATTATAGCGAATTAATTTTAGGGTTCTTTTATTATTTTAATTTGATAGTTTAGAGCTTGATAAATTTATTATACGGCAGAGGAGAGTACAGTCACCCAATTTCAATGTTTCATATAAAATAATTTTAGTTAAACATCCAACAAGAAGTACTCGCCAGGCTACGTGACCAAGAACCAGCTCACTGGCAAAAGCATTGTCAGAACGAATTGGCATTGAAATTTATAGATTAAGAGCAAGCCTGACATGTAGATATACAAGATTCAATCTAATTAATATTTTATGCAAGGATTAGAAAATACTTTCTAGTATAGAAGAAACTAAATCGATCAATTACAGGTGTTTTTGTTTACTGTATATTTAAACCTATATAAGTAATAACGATTAAGAGAAGATTCATTTGTTAAATATTGTCTTCGAGTAATGCTGTAAAAATGAACTATACCTACGTTATACATGGTTCCACAATTATCTAGTATCGAATTGATGTATTAATATTATTGCTAAATCAAATTATAATGTGTCTTGTGGATGGACAGTAGACCTTTAAACGGGAGCTTTGGCGCACCTTGGGAGCATATTTTTAGCAATGGATTCCAAAGCTGAGTTGATGATTAATTAAGACAGTGGATATAATTTATAGATATGTATTCTTTTATTTATAGTATTACTGGTCACACAATTATGAGGATATATTTTTGATAAATAATGTGAACAGTATAATAAGTGATGTGCATAAACTCGTACTCTATTCCCTTTCTTACAAAGGAAAGTAGGACGATAATCGGACACGGCCGGAAAGAGATAAATTGTAGGATCAATTGATACACGTGCTCTCTGAGGCAATCAAGTATTAACACTGCCAAGTTCCAAACGATCTACTAAATAGATTATCTTCATAGATGAGCCCTGATTTGGTTCGATCTTCTTACTAATCCAACCCAAATTTTTAAACCAAGACCTAATGATCCCAATCCCTATAAGTTAGACATTTGTGAAACAAGAAAATTTGATGTAAACCCTTGATATATCACTTGGAACGCAACGTACAAAAAGACAACCAAAATAATATTAAAAGAAGTAATTTTAAAGTAAGTAATTTATTCAAATGATTTGATTCTAGATTTCGTGTTGGACCCTACAAAATTAATGTATTTACTACTCGACATTGAATCAAAAATCACTTTGTGAGTTATTTTGTACAAATGTCTTCAATGCGAACTACTTAGGCTACTTACATGACTACTATAATAATTGGATTTATAAATTAAAATCGTTATGTATAACTTGAATTTTCAAATATTCAAAATGTTATAAGTATTATTGTATTAAATATGATAATCGCTAATTGATATCCATATAGCTCTGAAATATTTAGAATTCTGCAGACTATTCCCACATAATTATCATGAACGAGCACGTCACGCCATGACTCACATCGGCTCGGGGTCAAGAGCACGCAGCGCCAGCCTACCTGATGAGCTTTTGCGCATGCCACAAGCCTTCGACGATTTTTTGTTACATGAATTCATTATTTATATATTTCTTCATACTACTGTCCAATAGATATTAATATTGTTTCGTATCCACGAACCCACAAATCGAACATTGATAAGTTGAACTCACATCATTTTTATTTGAAAAAAATGTACGAAGTTTTTTTTTCGTCGATAGGTTTTTTACTAAATAAATTTTAATTTACATTTTCAAATTCCGTTTAGTTTTATTCGACATTCAAATTGAAAGGATATATATAAGTTCAAATCGTAAAGGCAGATTTTCTCACGATTGTCTCTATTTTCGATTTCACTTTGTAAATACAATTCCCATAAGGATGTTGTGGGTCAGGAATATGACGCTCTCCATCTCGCGGTGTACGTATTATGGGACAGCTATCGCATATCAATGCACCGACGTGATCTTATTCTGTAATATCAAACTTGCACGTACCGCATTAGACGGCCACCCAGACCTCTGTTCTAAAATATACGTAAATCGAAATGCATTTTATTTACAGATATTGCACAAGTTTATCGAGGCAAAGGGTAAATAGATTTTATAGTTACGATTTGATGAATGAATATGTTTACTTCTAAACTTTTAGTATAGTTACTTACTTTTCATATTTTTTATAATATAATTGCGTTATATTTGTTTAGAAATAAGCACACTCAATCTTATATAACAATATTGTAATTTAAGTAGCAATAAAATGTCACCACTCGCTAGATATGATACGAAATATATTATTGCACTTACTAAGGTAACTTAGAAAGTAAAAAAATAAGAAACTTAATACAATAAAGATAAAATAAAATGACAAAAGCAGACAGCATTTCTTAATAAAAGAAGACACATTTCTCACGGCCATCTAACAGTCTTTATCAATGGCCGACGCCCACGCTACCACTTTCATCTCGGGCCCACAGCCACACGTGACCAACGGACAGGAACGCCATTCTTTACTTATTATTGTACGACCACTCAGAACAGAGATCGAGTACTGGCCGTTCGCGACCGAAGGAATGTTTGAAGAGCATCAAGGAGATTTGCATTACTGTCACTCCTATCCATCTTACGTGTAGGCTCAATGGTGTACAATTACTGCGAACAGTATTAATAGTTGAAGACCGTATATGTCATTGAGTGTTTCGACATATGTGTATTCATCGTACAGAGATTGCTATGTCTGCTACATGACTGCACGTGATCTTGATGACATTTAAAATTTCAGTTTCCTTACATAACATCCTAAACCGCAAACCAAATTAGAACACAGCTGGTTTTAGATTTAGGTATACAAAAAACTGAACAGCTGGGCTGTCGGTACGTTGTCGACAGGAAACCGAAATCGAGAATATCCCTAGATGTTTTATCTCTGTTCTTCTTTATTTAACTAACATATCTATTTTTACAGATAAGAAGTAATTAAATTACGAGAAAATATTTCTTTAACAATTTTCCGCCTTAATTGCATGTGGATGCAATTAATATAGTACATTTTTTGCGAATTGTTCAGCTTCTTTGATTAGCTTAAATATGATTTAAGTATAATTTATTCGGATTACGGTTAGTGTGAGAATATACAGTACAAAATAGTATACCACGAACATATTTATACAATGCTCCACAAAACGCCAGCGACCGTTACGACCATTGACTCTAGTCGCTCTGTTTTATAGTACTCGCAATGAAATAAAATGTCTCAGCAGATTTATGTTATGATATCGCTTGCGACACAGAACGTAACTTGCGTCGACGATTGTATCACTATGTCACTATGCTATGGAAAGTGAGATTTCTATTAAGCGATATAAAGTAGCTATGACTCGCGATGCGGCTCGTTAGTCCTCACCGTTAAAATTTGAATGTTTTTTTTTTATGAAGACGAGGACAGTGCGGTCGCAGTGAACAAACCTGTTTGCAAGACGGCCACACACCTCGCTCGCTACTCATACCATATAAAATAATAATAAACCACGACTAGTTTGAAGGACATCGTATCATGGGATTGCGAGCAATGCTATATCTTCTAACTGACTTTATTGGTATTAAATAAAACCTCTTTACAACAACCTTATCAAATAAGACATTAGATCTCGATTTGTCAGTTCGTATATTTTACAAATAAAAAGGATTTCCGGCAAATGTTTTTTTTTTTTATAACTGTCAATACACACACACAATTATCCGTCACAGATAAATTAAACAGTGATTATGTTTTTTTTTTAAATTAACAGATTTTGACAAAATTGACATGTTTTTCAGAATCTTTTAAAATAACACTACTAATGAAATAATTAATTTGATTCAATAAATAAAAGTTTGATATTATTAAATAAATTAAAACGACCACATGCCGCTTGATTGCTAAACTGGAATATCATGATGGGTATCTAAAAGTTATGCAAACAAACGTTCGCACACTTTCGCCGAGACAGTTTGGAGTCATATGTGAACATTACCCAACCTACGTAGAGCTCTAAACGAAGTACAATTTCCTCTATCGTACTCATTTAGTACGCTTATGAAGACTGCGTGAGATCGTAAAATAATGGTTACATATTATATTGCCGACCACCCAGGAAGGTTCGCGCTCCGCCCGTTCGTTTATTTCCTACAATCTTATCTCTCTTCTAATCAGTACGGGTCACTGCGACACAAAAGGGAGTACCATTGTTGTGTTATTGGTCATTATCAAACACTATATTGTACTGTCCACAGAAGAAATTGTAACTAATTTAAAATTATAATGAACTACATATTACATAGTACAATCAGCACTAAAATGATTGACACTAAGATCAGGTCAATTGGATAAAATATGTATAATTTCCAACGGCCCCATAAAATCAAAATTTAGCATTGCAATATTTTAATCTGCATATAATAAAGAAACAGGGAATAACCTTGGCCAGTTTATGGCTGTCTGTCATCACATATCCGTTCAAACGTTCAATTCGCTATGGTCCAAATGTGGCGAAGTCAAAACAATGGCACAGAGCAATAATGCCGAAGCGATATATTCACATTGCACTTGAATTATTGTGTCGAATAACGAACGTTAAGTTTTCTCAAGACATCTCAAATTCAAGATCACGATTTTATCATTTACTTTGACGTGCAAGTGCTTGTGTATGGAGGAAACATATTTGTACAACACTTCGCGATCTCGCTAAACTGTGCCATTCTCGTCGCATTATTGCTATTATGAATATAAAAATGTGCTGCGTAACTGGTAATGACCTCTGAATAATTGGCGTTAAATTGTTTTCGAGTATTTAACGAAGCCGTGTTTATTTTATGGCATGGCACTTTAGTTTTGATTCAATGCAATTTGTTCGAGGTCGAAAATTTGTATCGAAAGAGATGATCATTTATCATTTATTTAATAATGTCAAGGTATTAAACATCGAATTATTGTGTTTGTAGACTAAGTATCTAGAAAGTTAAGTTTATTACTTGTTACCAAAATTGTAAGTATAATCTAGCGTGGGAAAATATTGGAAGATTGCCGTTCGAAATTTTCTCACGCGAATATGAAATGGAGTCATTTTTGAAATGGTTACAAATATTAATCTCTTTCGCTAGTAATTTATACTATTTAACTGATTATATCGATACTGGTTCTATTATTTACGAAAAGTGAGCATTTTTTTCTGCTTGACATGTTCAAATAATTCATTGATCAAAAATATTGCAATAACAAATTATATCGTTTGAGACACTAAATGCTTTATTGTTGATTTCATTGCCCGATTTAATTTCTCAATTTATTTTAGTGTACTTGGACACAGAACTCTTGACAAGCATGCAGAAGGTCTTCGCTAACGTTGATCGATTTTCTCGATGAGTTAATTTCCGCGTTATCATTAGCACGTTTTAAACAAAGGCCATTGTATATAAAGATATTATGAATACCTTAAATCCAGTATGAATAGTTAGTCGTTTACGGTAATGGAATGCAGTAGCAATCAAGTTTTGTTCCATATATTGCAGGTGATTATTGCGTCAGACGCCGTAAGAAGTTGGCGTTTATGCAGTAACTGAGTTCGTTGCACGCACCTCTCACTTCATTAAGGTTACTGCTAAACGTATTGGACATAGGGATGTCGTTATGAATATCCTATCGTCAATATATGAATATTCTAAATGACACTATTTACATGGTACTAAAATTGTAGTTAAAAACCGTTTAGGTAGAAATGCTTTTACGAAATTTTCCATCGAGTAATAAATATTTATATTTAAAATGAAACTATTAAATTCGGCTTAACATTTTACCTGATAAATGCTAATGAATTTCTGGCTAGTGGCTTCTGGCGAAAATTATATTACAGAAAGCTATTTTTATCTCGAATTTTGATACATATTTTTATTAAAAAAGGCAATCAATTGATCAACTTACTTATCAATAATTTATTTGTCATTTTATTTTAATAATAATTGTTACGCATTAATTAAAATATATTTCTTACTTAAACTTTTGAAGCCTTTTTGTTATTTCATAATGTAATAAAATATAATAATCACATATTAAATACTAAAAGGTTCAATATAATTTAAAAGTTAATAGTAAATAAATAATTACATACAATTAAATTAAACGTATGAGGCTACTTTCAGTTTTTTAATTTCATATTCATAAATGTAAATATTAGTCCTTGATTCGTTCATTGCACAAAACATTTAATTATTATAGATGTATTTTTAATATTAAAGTACCAAAATAACGTATGCCTACATATAGGTACATATATTACTTTATAGTAATCGAAACTGCTTAGGTACTAAAATAGTTAGTAAAATAATTTAAACAGTATGTATGAATGAATTGGATCGTTTCTCGTGTACTATTTTTGTTATGTAACTTTAATAAATTACTAGTAAAACTTGTTATACGCTGTCCTGTTTGTATATTTATGCGCTGCTTATCGTAATCTGGGTAGGTTCATTTATTTTATGAAAACCTTCTCCATGAAAAAAAACATATAGGCGCCAACGTACATATAGGGGCCAAAACTGTGTCGACATATATACCCAACATAAAATCGAAAATAAACCCTACATATTTTTTCTCAAATTAAATCAACTGTCTATTTTAATTATGATATCGTTGAGACATAACATGTTTTTCGTAATTGCGATTCAAGAAATTAAAAAAAAATATCAATTATTCGTACAAAATAACACCTTAGCCTTGATTGAAACCAGGTCCCATTATAAGCTCTATTTATTAAGATCAATCTCGCATTCAATATGCACCTACTTACGTCAATAAATATTTTTTACATTGTTACTTCAGTATAATAATATTTATTGACGCAAGTACACTTTCTTATGGCATAATTTGAATATATTGAATATTTTGAATACATTGCAACTTATTGATGTATAAAAGGACTAAGTACTAGGATCTTGTTTATCTAACCAATGTAATATTATTTGTTTAGAAAAAACATTATTATTATATTTATACATATCAATAGAGTCCATTTAATTTTTGTCTTTTGCTACTTGCCTCTGATGATCCCATATTTTTTCCTTTGATATATAAGATGAGATTTATATAGTGATTCAATACGGAAAGAATGAACAAAATCGGCTTACTATGAGTGAAGGTATAAAGGTATATCAAAAATGATAACGAACGAAGAACTGGCTCTTATGGCGCCGTAAACGTCAATCATCCATGCGAAATTTTAAATAACTAAAGTCCATTCAAAATAAAAAATATTATAAACCTTAGTAATCAAAGAACGCCGAAGGATTTGCATTAAGAAACGTCAACTTACAGCGCTTTCGAAATTTTAACACATTCTTTTACAAATTGAAATAATTTTGAAATTTTGCTTGTTTTGGGAAATTTTCAAATTAATGATTTCACATTATCCACAAGAGCGATTAAGCGTCGTCACTTAAAAAGCATTTTATTGAATAAGTTAAAAAAATTCATGAAATAGAAAAACTAATGTGCTCCAGATATTCATGTTTTACAGATACTTATCACTTTTAACGGTCAAAATATTAATGTACTCTTGTAAACAAACATTTAGAAAGAGAACATAATTTTATAAATACCTAACATAACTTATATTTCTTAATACTAAAATAACAAACATCAAATAATCCTTGAACTAATAATGTAAATATTACGCTCACAATATACGTATTAACATTCGCCAGCAACTGTTAAACAGTTGCTTTTCAACACATGATTTCTTAAGAACAGTTTATTTGCTCATAATTATTAGCGTTTATTAAAAATACACTATGAGCCTACTACAGAGCCTACGTGTGAGGAGATGGAGTAAGAAGGCTGGTGTTAGACGGATTATGTTCTTTTCTATGAAAAAAAAAACATTAAGGTAATACTATAAAAATGCTATATTAATTTACTTGGACGAATCTATTACGTAACGCTAGTAAATTAAGAAAGGGATGAAAGGAAGATGAAAATGCTTAATTGTCAAATATTATTATATTTACAATATTATGAACAGCTTAAACAAAAAAACTAAAATTATTTTATTATGACTTGATATATAAATCTTAATACATATTAAAACGATTTATGCTATACCAGTTCTTCTTAGCCATGTCTACAAACGAAATCGAAGATAAAATCAATTTAAAAATGTAGGTTTAAGTTATAGCTGTAACTAATAACCTCATAAACAACATCACTAATATTTTTTTATTAGTATTGTTGTTTTCTATTGAAGTTAATTAATTCATAAACTGCACTTTGTTTTTATGCAAATCAGACACGGCCATTATTTTTATTTTAACTGTTAAGGTTTTTTGTTAATATTTTTTTGTGACTTAAACGGAAAAGTCTGTGTCACCTTGATCCGTACCCGACTCTAATACATAATGTACATTTCGTAGACGCATAGAAACATAATATAGAGATCTTTATTTTATTTTACAGACAAATGCTGTAGAGAGATACCGTTATATTTTCAAATTGCTATATAAATAATAGTTAATTAACTATTTGAATAAAATATTTATATAAAAAGTGATATATTAATTATAAAATTTACATGTTCTTCATGTGAAAAATCCGAAATAATTAACTGGCACTACCGGTCGGTAAAATATATTGCGCGTTAAAAATAAATTTAATGGCAGCACACATAATAATTTCATAAGTTACGATCCGGATGGTGCAGCGGTCGGTGGCGGCCTATTGCAATTATTTACGAAACATGCGACTGGACAGCTCCCCGACAGAAACAATTATTTATTGTCGACCTCGACCTTGCTTGCACGTGCTCCCACGGATTACCGAACTGTTACAAACAACAAAAAAATAAACCTCCTCAAATCACCCACAACTGCCATTTTGCGAATCCGCGAACTGGGACACGCACGATGTTAATTCAGATGACCTTTACATGTTTATAGCCCCGGGTTTTAGTTTAAGGTCAACCCGATTTTATTTGTATATTTTTATTACTAAAACTACTACGTTTGACGATTAATTGACGTTTAAAGCTCGATATCGCCTTAACAGCACTCGACGGTCACCAAATCGGTTGGAATTGGCCAACTCATTCCCCATAAACGACTGTAGACAAGGTCTAGAAACTGTGATCATTATTGAATCTATGACCGTGACGGAGTGTGACAGGCTGTTACATCGGAAATTAAACACTATTTTATGCGATGGCTCTCGCGAAACGTTAAAGTAAACATAATATTATTGACAACTTTATCACTTATTGGTATCGCGATAACGACAAGTAATCTATCAAGATACAATCACTCCTACTGCGTGTCTGAATTACCTAATTGCTGCGCCAGAATTAAATGTTATTGTGTCAAGGTTAAACGTAAATTTGTTCTCTCTGATCTCCTATACGAATTGCTGTGTCGTGCCAAATATAAAACTGTAACAAATTAACATTTGCCTCTAACGGCCTTCTATTGTAGTTCCGAAGTGTTACAGCGCGTTGTTCCTGATCTAACCACGATTCGTTTTGCGACTGTATTTTTATTTCTTTTTTTAATTTTGACAGAACGGATACAAGCTAGTTGTAAACAAAAACACTGGTTTCAACAAGTTTTGCTCACTAGCGTTTGTTTAGTTTTGCTTCTACTGCATTAGTCTCCCAAATATTTACCCAAAACCCAGCCAACATCTCTAATGAATGTTTTAAACTAGTACAATCGCGTCATTTCCAGGCCATTTATCTTTTGGTTTATTAATTTTAAGTATTTTGGTCTCACGTTCTAATACCCAACTTTCCAAAGGAGAAATATCACTAATATTCAAGTACATTTTTAATAAAATATGACACACTATTTTTTTTCTCATAAACTGTTGGAAAAAAGAAAAAATAAGTTTATAATTAATACCTACCTATTAGCAGCATAATAAATATTAGCTTCGATGCTTCAATCATTCTTACTACTTATTAAATTACCTGTAATTTATAAACTATTAGACAATTAGAACTTTGGGATTTTTTGTAACCAGTTTTCGCACAGTGGTCCAAATACGACCATTCGATGATTATTTAAAATTTAAAAGAAATATATATGAATTTGCAAGTTTCAGACATAAATTTATCCATTTTATGAATACGCTATTTTTAAAAAACAACATTGTGATATATTATTAGCATCATTATAGTTTAGAAGACAGAGATTTCAATCATTTGTAAGTTTATTTTTCGATAATACGCGCAGACATGCACTATTCAAAGAATTAAAATTTCGATATCGATCTAAACGATGAATTGCTGAAATTACAATAAAGAATCACCAAATTGTAATTGGTATCATTGTCATAACAATACGTCTGAGAATGGCCGCAGCAACCTACGCCTTAATTAACAAACCTTTCTTTTGTACATTATCACATGTCTCGATATCGAATCGACAACAATGATATTGCCGAAAGCTTATGTAACTTGTGGAAAGTGGACCTGAACGGTTTTGTACGATTGATGTTTATCAAGATTCCGATTGGGAAAGGACAAAAAGTGGTTCGCATGTACTCAGAAAGTTGTCTCCAAAATGGGAAGTATCGGATTCACTTTCGACCAACGATCATGAAAGTACAGTATTGTTAAGCTATCCGGTTTTCTGACCTTGGTAAACAAGCAAAATAAATTATGGCGCCGTGACTGAAACATATAGAACACAAAGGAAATAATTTGCAATCTTTTTGGCGCGTTATCGTGATCTAGTGAAAGTTGCTCGCAATAGTGCAGTATGAGTCTACGGTTGGGTATCGGTTCCGTGGGAAATTATTTAAATATTTATTAAATAAATCTTTTAATATCCTGACTTTAAATAACAATATAAAACTAGCCTTCCTATGTTTTTTTGTGAGTTTTTCACGTATTCTTTATGGATTAGGTAATTTTGAGTAATTAAATTATAATATAATGTAACAAAACGAAACATTTATTTACCATATTAATACTATAAGAAAGTAAAACTAAGAAAGTGTAAAGAAATTAATTCAAAAACAAAAATTGATGAAAGGAAAATTTAAAAGTGTTCTAAGATGAAAGCAATGAATGTTTTCCTGAAGTTTGGATCTTTCAGTATTTAACTCCGCGTCCTGTTACTAAAGTGTTATCCACGTGTTATTGAAGCTGTCGCCTTTATATAGGCATGCTTTATCAATTCATTACGTATGTGCTTCTATTATTTTATTATACCAAAACACTTGAGATTTCCTACAACAGGAGGTTAATTATTATTTTCTTTTTTTATTATTTTCTCTTGTTTTCTAAGAAAAAAATTCCATTGCTACGTTACGCGTCTCACGTCGTTGTTACTTTTCGCTATCTTGCCCTTTAAGTAGTTAACTAGTACATTATACAGTCGGTCGGTCATTCAACAAACATACTTTTTGTTAAGCTTGTTTTCCAAGCAGTTAAATAGAAGACGAACTTTCTTATCTTACCGTATATTCTGCATAATTATAACATTCAAAAATAGTTCTAAATAATATTACTGAAGAATAAACCAATCAAGCACACGACTGATGTTAAACATGGATATATAGTACGTACTTTACTAGAAACAGTAAAATTTTATTATGAATAGACGAAAGTAACACGTTCATAATTTTAAAAGTAATATAACAAAGAGGTAACTGTTTTATTCATTTGTTCATTTCCGAATTATAAAGCTTCACTACATAATATGTTACGGGACAACAGAGGGTATAGAGTTAGTTATATGTTATATATATTTTTAACGGACGATTTTCAAAGAAACGCTTCTAACCCGATAACACAACTTTGTATGTAAGGTCTCTTCAAAGTCTACAGATTGTTCGATAAAACCATATTATATATTATGTAAATATATTTTCTAAATAAATGACATACTTAAATGAGTACCCATTTGTGAGTCAAATAAAATGTATTTTATTGATTTCACAATGTAAAAAAATCATTGATCTAAGTCGTATTATTCTCATTTACCCCTCTAAAGTCAAGATAAATTATTCAAATTTCTTTAACGAGGCTAAGTGATAACGATAACACAACATTTATCGAAACAAAAAGCAAGCTGTCCGCTCCATTGGACTATGACCCTAAGATCCTTGAGACATTCGCGTGATATCAGGACCGATCATGATTTTAATACGTGAAATAAATTTCACAACAATCAAATAACTTTACAAGCTCGTAACAAGCTTGCAATGCAAACAATTCAGATATTTCTCACACAAGTAAATTGCAAACCTAGATTTAGAATGTCCGATAACATTCGCGTATTTTCATTCAACAAACCCGTATTTAAATGCCTTTCCCTCTAAATTTTGTAGAAGACTCGGATTTGTGCGGTGTAAAATCAACCAATTAATACCTAATAGCTTTACGCAGGTGTTTTGTAATATCACAAATTACTCGTACATAAGCGGCGCAGGTAGAATGATTCTTCATGGTTTAACTCAAGATCGTGAAACGGTTTTAAAGGAAACTGTGACGATTAATATCGATTTATTCAATTACATCAGCCATGAGAGGTCGTCGACCTAAGTCTAGATATAAATCGAAGCTTGCAATAGAAGAAAGAAAAATGCCTAAAGCCTTTTACCGCCTGAGGACAGACGGTCAGAAATGATTTCTCTGTGACTTCATAGTTGCATAACGCTGTTTTTCAATTAAGTTTGTAATGAACATGGTTGTGATAAAATATCAAATTGCCACGCCTTTGTTGGGACAGAACGAGTTCAGTTCGCCGAGAACCTCATCACCATATAATGTATTTTAACAAGATTATTCTATTACTGACGCCGTATTAGCATTCAAATTAGCGAAGCGTGACCGTCGTCTTACAACAATCAACAATACTGGTGCAGGTCCTAGTTCATACACTTTCACCGTGGACCGTTATAGAAATTTATCACCTATTTATCCTATAATTCTTTGATTAAAGTTAAAAAAACCGTATTAAAAAATATAGAAGTGGTCGATCAAACAAAAAATAATTGACGTTATCATAACTGTCATTAATCAAAGTATATACGCTCCTTACATATTTTTTATTATCTTTTCAATATAATCGTTCATTTTCAAGCAGACCTTAAGACATGCAGCATCCATTTTATTTATCAAAGAAGTCCAAATGTCATGTTGATCCGATGATTAATAAAGAATTTTTATCTTACATATCCCTAATTTAAGTTTCTAATATTAGAAACAGGTTGTATAAATAACGTCTTCTTCAACATTTAAAATTAAACTCGAACAAATATGTCAGTACGTTCTCGAATAATAAATATATTTTTGGTACAAATAGTTATTAAAACAAATACTGTACCGGTTGTTGAAAAATTAACGGCCAATAAAAACAAATGACCCATATTAGTAAGGAAATGATGGGTAAAATTAAATAATTGTAATGACGTTAATACCGGTTTTAAATAGGAAAAGAGGTCGCATTTTTAAATAAAACTATTTGGTTGACCGTTAACAGTTGATTCAACTGAGTCGAAACTCACTGTTTATATGTATTTGTTAAAAATAAGGAATCTCGTAAAAAAACCGAGTATAGTATATATAACTCAAATTATATGACGGATAAAATTAACCTTTTATTTTCATAATAACCGTTAAATTTTTTTGTATTAGAATTTACCTAATTGTCGTATTAGAACATAAATCTATATTTGGTTCCGTATCAAAATTTAAATATTATTTTATTTTAACAATACAAATCTTGATAAAATAAAATAATATATCAATATTTTAAAAATTGAAGTTTAGTTGCAATATTTTTGAATAACAGTTTTAAAGTACCAGATGTGATCTAACGCCCCAATAAAATTGTCATCAAGAACTAATGTCTTATGGATGTTCTTTATTGAAAATAAAATATAAAAGAGAAACTTACAAAATATACATTGGATTAAAAGTGATCTCAGTTATACTAAAATTGTTTTTTTTTTATTTGGTTCTCACCACATATAATTGCGTCTTTGTCTTTTATAATAAGTATAAGTATATACTATCTTGATTTTTTATGGCTCCATTACATTCATATTATTTATTCATTGTTTATATCTACATAATCTACATAATTACAGAAATAAATTACTATTTATGTTTTAACTTAACAATAAATACACATTCACAGTTATGCGTTAGTGTGTATCGAAATATGAAACGTATGACCGAAATTTGTTACGTCACCGTAACGGTAAAACCCTTTCATGGCAAATGGGAATTAGGTGAACATCACACATAAACCCTTTTACCAATAACGTGAATAAAATAAACTATGTAATACTAACGTAACTTAGCATTCTTTCGTGTTTATCGTCTTCGTAAACGCATTCGTATGCCTAGGGGGCGCTCCGTTAACCTTGTTATCTCTATTGCTTGTCGGTATAGACACCGTTACATGTGGCTTATATGCAATCGGAGTTACCATCTAATCTTGAACTGCGTTGACAGCCGGTTTTGGGATGTTGCCCAATGTTTATAAAGAAGAAGTATTTGCTACTATACATAATAATTAACAACTTTTGACTGTATTTACCCAGACAAGACATCATATCCAAATTTAGGATATCTTGAAGAGTCAAAATTGTTAGTATAAAAATTAATCCAACCGCAGGTCATGGTTTCTTTTCAAGCATTAGACAACATTCGGAAAACTTCCGAATACTTTTATATCATCCCTATCTCAGTTAGTTAGCATTTGAAATGTTGTGTTCTACTCTACTCTCAACTCGCCTAAGAATTTAAACGACGCCTTCGTTTAAATTTCAAAATCAGCGTATTAAGTCATAAACCACATTTTTCATGTAATATACCTACTAGTAAGAGCAGCATGGACGGGGAAACGGAATGCAAAACTTCGAGTTCTTTGTTCGGAACGAGTTGAGAGAATTCATGCGTTTCGTACTTATCGAATGGTCATCGAAATTAAATGTTAATGAACTCTATTTATACTTTAAATATAACTCGTAGACGGTAAAAAATATATCATTGAATGTAAAATAACATTGTGAATTAATCTTTACAATCTAAAACAAAATGGTCGTCAATTAAAGCTTAACGACTACGAAGACAATTTTGAAGACTTAATTAACGGATGGCCTTAATGTTTTAAGAAAACACAGATTGTACAATATTGTCAGTACTTTAGTAATGTACTTACAATCTACGTGTACCTATATCATATCGATGTTGTCAGTTTGCCTTGCGTTTGTAAAGTTTGACGAATGTCGTTAGTGACTGACTTCCTCTGAACTTTATTCCGAGAGTATAATATTGAAAACTAATTATTCATATTAATCAAAACGTAAACTACATGTATCGTGGTAACGGCACAATTCCTTACCAAATCTCCTACGTCACCGTATTGTTTTGTTTCGTAGGTTAACAAGCGAATTATGAACTTATGTAACTTTTTGTGTGAAGTTAATAAAGTGTATTGTTTTTGTTTATTCATATAAATTACCGATTAAAAACTGCGTAGGTTTATCTTAATTGTATATAATATAGTAGATTAATTACATATCCATTCTCTAACATTTCGTAGAATACGTGGGGTCGACCGTTCTGTTAATTAATTACAACCGGATCTATCATAAGACCTGACATCGTAATGGAAATCATGTGTCACGAGTTATACCAGTGTAAAAAGCTAGTCTTACGTCGATTACGGCACCTGCAACCAGCTCCATTCATCGTAAGAAAGCCAAAGAATAAAATTTGAATAACAGTCATAATCAAGGCATTGAACTTGCGTCTATAGCCGACGATGTGATTATCGAAACCAGAATACTTTCACTCCGATCGGGCAGTCATCGTAGATGAGTTTGACTACAAAAATTATAATAATTAAGAATATTGTATTGATGATGAATCAGCCAGTGATGTTCGATAAAACAACGTGTTTATCATTGCGCACGTTCGGCCATTGTTGTTTATGAACTTTCAATCGTATCGTATCAGAAGAAAGAAAGTACCGAATTATTTTTTATGAATTATTTTATATTTAGTTGATCACTCTATTACTCTATGTATATATTAACATAAATTAACATTTTATGGTATAAAGCTGTTTAGTAGTTGTTTCTTTAAAGAGAAGGTGACCACTCACCATTAGGCGGTCTATTTCCTTATTCGTCTACCTTCACATAACAAAAACAAACTACTTCATAAAAAAATACTTTGTAATCTTAATATCGTAGATAATAGTTTAATGCATAATATTATCGAGATTATTATTTATAATTTGTTGCAGGTACATGATGGGAACATCGTCATCTATATATATTATGATAAAATTGAAACCGTTTTGTCTGTATATATATATTTTTTGAAAAAAAAATAACAATGCACTGTTTTATATATCTGTCTCACTTTCTATATATCTTTGTCTGCTCTTGTTAAGGGGGTAAAACTGAGTAGAATTTTATGCTATTTTCGATCATGTTAATTATTAACTTAAAATGGATAAAAAATATTTATTTATGTTGACAACTTAGATTTACATATCAAATGTAACCTACAAGCTCTACAATATAATTTTCTTCATTAATTAATTAAATAAAACTATCATAATATTCAATGTATACGCGGACAGAGTCGAGCGCAAGCACAAACTCGTTTAAAACAAACGTGACCCGTTACATAACTAGCCGCCTACGACAACGTAAAAGACCTTTGCCTCCCATAAATAATAGTTAATAGCTAACCAATTATGAATAATATTATGTTGTCGACGAGTTAACGGAGAAAATAAAATTTCATACGGAATCAGTCACAGTGAGCTTATGTAATTTGAAGCCCATAGGCTATTCTACGGTTTTGTGAGAAAGATCAAGTGATAGAGATAATCACCGCTTGTTTGGAACTAGATTTGAGAAGTGGTGACGGAAATATAAAACACACATAATGATCTGGCAGAAAATTTAGATTTACATTCATTATATTTTATTATGACAGTTCTAAAAACAATTCTGTTCGATTCGTTTGGGCATGATTTATGGCAAATAATCTTGTGTCGTTGTATCAAATTTTGTTCAGTTTTTATTTTACATCTGATGGGTTAAAATATATTTCCCAGTAAACGCAGTTTTAAAATCTAAGTAAAACTTTTAAATTTTAAACTATTTAAACAACATTGATTTTGTTGCATAGGTAATTTAATATGAAATCCATTACGCTACATAAATGTCCCGGAGCTGAGAATCTTTTGCCATTATTATCGTTACCGATACCAAATTTTTTAGTCTTTAAAAGGACGTAGGTAGATTATATCTATCTTCGTAATATTTGATCTTCGAATATATCCATTTCGTACCTTTTTGATACCAATTTTTTTACGATTTTAAATGAATACCACTCAAAACATAAAACACTATTGACTAACGCAGCGGCAACTTCAGATCAATTATTACATACGTTAATAGGCATAACCGAGTCATATTATTGTAATTGCTTTCAAGAATGTTATCGAATAATTATTACTAAATAAAGTCGTGATTTATTGTCATGTTACAATCGTACTGACTTAATTACTTCCCGCAAAAAGTACATTAAACATTTACAATGTATTCGAATTCAGAGTAAAATTGTTGATAAGAAATAAGGAAGATATTTATGCACTATATGAAGTTCTTTATCAAAGTATAAAAATCATTACATTTGCACTCTTGTTTAATGAAACAATTAATACGGTCTACCTTTATGAAGCTATTTTTGTACTCCAATGGACATGTCGGCATTGAAAACCTTTAAAAAGTAAGTTTCCCTATCCTATTTATATTACTTACGTTTAAATATGACAAAATAATAAACATTATATAAATAAAAAGAGCTTTCATATTTTATTATATATATAAATAAATTTAACCTATAATTCTAGTTTAAAATTATTTTACGCTCATGTCTAAATTTAGCTAAGTAAACACGTACATAAATCACATCTACAGTTTGATAATAATAAAACATCACCTTGTTATTTAATACAAAAACATGTTACTTCTGGCAACATGAAACGTAAACACAGCGGCAATATTAAAAAGCGCCAGATAATGTGGGAAACCAAACCAACAGCGAAGGTGCGTTGACCTCATGCCACACTGATACCGCGGGTCAAATGGTCCGTGGCCTAATGATCAATAACAATGCCTTTTGATGCACACCATTCAATTCACTAATAGCACTTTAATTGGTTGAGTGATTCGAAAAGTATCCGGCACAAATTGTCTGCAGCATCAATTGAATTTAAATTTCATACATGACGTACCTGCGGACAGTTATGTTGAACTGGAACAACTCCGTACACGAAATGCGATAATAAAACGTTTTACTTTGATTTATTAGGTCGCATATCCATGACTGTAACAAAAACAGCGACAGAACATTAAAATATAAGTCTTAAAATTAACTATATTGCTTGTACTACGAATAATTCACGCTTAACAATCGGTATAAATTTTTCAAGGTTGCGATAAAATAGAAACTTCGAAGATTAAATAAGACCGCCGACACTTAACTCAACCAGAGTTTTGATAATTTAATTCATCGTCTGCCGCCGAAGAACTCGGGACAATGATCACATAAAAACTTAACAAAAAATATTCTGTCTGTTTCCATTGCACTTCAACTGATAAGACATATATATCCTGCGATTTTTTTGAACTAAAGAGAACAAAAACGATATCTCAAGTGTCCTCGGAGAGTCTATTAAGTCAGAAATTATATAGACCTCCATGTTGGGAATAATGAAATGTTAGTATAATGCCATTTACCGTGGCAACAGAATTTTATTACTTAATTTATTTATTTGTATTGACACCTAACGATGTAACCGGTCTTAAAATACGTTTTATTGCACGCCCTAGTTTTTGACATACCTATATTTTATTAAAATGTTTAATAACATAACTAACTTCTCTATAAAAGATAGATAATTGCAATCACCTATTTTCGGAAGGATGATTCAATTTAACGTTGTGGAATTTCTTATAGTTAACTAAGCGTAAGCCAAGTTCAGGCACGTTTCAAAAGCTTAATTTAAGGATTTAGTTAATAACTGTAAAAGCCGCGTTAAAACCCATTGGGTAATTTAAAATATTTTAGCGAACATCTAAACAGATGCGAAATGCGACTTCGTTTTACATTATCTGGCTAGTTGATCCGATGCGTAGCTAGTGTATGGTTTAGGCCACTCAGTCAAAGTTACGCTATTTTATTAAGAAAATCAATTGAACAGTACAAACGGCAACATATAAATATTTATATTCGCACCTACTCTATATGAAAATAAGAAAAAATATGTTGGCATTAAAAGAAGAAAATCACCTAGTATGGAAATCTCAATAAAGATTCAAGGTTCGTTACGCTTTATGTAGGATTTGGGCCAATTTAACAAATGGGCCAAAATGGCATTACGTACATTATTTATGAAATGATTTTATTTATTTACGGTCTCAAGCTCATAATACCAACTGTAAATGATATTTCAAACTATAATCTTTCTTTCATTTCGTTGATGAATTGTTACGTTTTACAAATTATTGAATGTGACGGTCAACGTACATATATGGTGAAGTACAAAACACGGGCGGCAGCCAGCGGTGAATCGACGGAAGTCGCCGGGGCGACGCGATATTTTGAGCAAGGCGCGCTGGGCATGCGACGTACCTACTTGTTAGTTGGTACCTATAAATATACTTATGTTAGTAGTAATTCTCTAAACACAACTATGTATACTACGTATACTCTGGTGGTATACGTAAGTTGGACATTGTAACATAATAAAATACCATTATAAACCGTGTTACCTAAAGATTAAATTGTAGGAACACAATCATATAGAATAAAAGTTATGTTAGATAACTGCTGTAATGTAATAAAATTTAACTAACGCATTTATTGGAGTAAACCCCAATGAAACCGCATAAAATGTACACATAGTATAAAAAATATATACTATATTATATAGAGCTTCCAAATCGTATATTTTTATCTATTATTATATACTTATATTCCTTATATACCTCCGATAAACTTTGATTTCAAAACGAAGTTATTTAAATCGGATACATTGCCGAAAACATAAATACTCATTATTGGGTCAAATATATTACAATCAAATGTAGGTATTGATTTCTTTGCTACAAAATTTTGCTTCAAAAACTACACAACTTAACATTAACGGCCGCTGTAGCTGTGGTGTCTATTTTTAGCCACAAATACGATGACAAAGTGACGAAATATTAGGAGTCAGAACTAGGTATGCAGGGTGCTTAATTTGCATTTGCCTTGGACATAAATAGAAAGGATATCCGTTTATACCTATCTATGTTTCCATGCTAACAGTTATTAATTTTAGGCAATAATATATACACACATGTATATATATATATATATATACATGTGTATATATATAAATATATATATATATATATATATATATATATATATATATATATATATATATATTTAATAAAATACTAAAATAATTATATATATTTATGATAAGTATAGTTAAAATAACAAGAGGGCTTGCCTCTGTCATTTTATTATATAAATATTGTTAAATAATTTATATCATATAATATATTTATATAATACACAATCACGAAATACGTACTAGTACTACTTAGCAGTTTCATTGAATCACAGCCTCACAAGCGTTCAGGTACAATTGACAAAAATAAAACAAAAACATTCAATAGATATTTCCGGTTCGATTCGCTCTCTCAAGGACGCACCCAGCCGCACCCCATTTCCGTTCGGTAGGTAACATCGGGTAGAGTAAAGGTACCTCGTTATCAGCAAAAAAGAAGCAGATGTCGTTCATTCCGTAATCCAAACAAGTGAGAAATTCAACGTAGAGATCATAAACTTAGTACTACTTTATAATTAACCGTCTCAATTATAAAAGCATGAAAGGTTAGATACCTACAAAGTTCATAAAATCCTTCCCGATTCGTAATGCTACGGGATCGACACTATGATCAAGTTGTCGCATTAACACTTCACTTTCCCTGCAACCAAGAATTTCAAGCATTTACTCATCTGCCGGCAAAGTGCGCGTAATTACAGGGGTTGTCCGAGCTCCCTCGGCAAGATGCGGAGAAACCTTACAGACTCCTTGATAGATCGTCAATGATGGATTACTTTCTCGAAAATTGAACGAAAGTGTGTCGTGTGAAAATGCCGTTTTTATTGTGGAATGTATAAGCAATTTCAGAGACAAATCAAAAACCATGAAAGGCTCTCAAGAAACGAGCATAAATTAATATAATATAATATAATTAAAATATGTTCGCCCCTACTTAATGAACTACATTTACAATAATCATGGCATATACAATAAAAAGTGGAGTAATAAGGTTAAATGCCATGAATAAAAAAAATTTAAGCCATTTACAAAAATCTGATTTAGGTATTATCTAAATTTTTAATAATAAATTTGTAAAAAATAAGATAATTAAATAACTGTTGGTAGCTGTTCTCTTACGACATATTCCTAAAATCACGAGCGAACGATTATTTTTTTTTCGAGAAATATATTAAAAAAATAAGTAGACTTTTTTCTGAGAAATAACGGTCGTTTATTAGCGCTTTAACCAAAGTGATTTTTTATTAAGTATAAAATATTATGTATCTTGTTAAAATGATACATTAAGTAAAATAGCGCATCAGCTTATGAGTTTGATGAAGCCGAATAGCGAACGCATGCAGCTTTTAAAATAAAATGAAATGAACGTAACGTAATAATGAAAATGACTTGCGAGACGAAGCAGGAAGGTTGGGGGGCGCTAGGAGCGCGCCCCTCCACCCTTCCGCACCCCGCACCACACCCGCGGACCGCGACCGAGCGAGAGGCAACGGCTAGCCAGCTGCGCGTTTGTCTTGCTTGCTTGTGTTTTTCGGTTATCGTAGTGAGATTGACGCTTCATTCTTATTTTCTTTCGTTCAACAAGCAACAGAAACAAGTTTCTGTATATGCGCGTGTGAAAAAAAACGTTCACAGATGCGATTGTGTAATGAGCTGACTGAAAACATACCGAATTGGACGTTCCAAACCAGTGTCGCTATTCAGAGTTGTTACTTGGATACCAGTGCCTTTTGTCTGTAACAGTGAATAAAACAAGAGTGGTGCTATTTTTATACGTTCCTGTCAGGTTATACGCCTGTGAACCCAGCAGTGTGATCAGTGATTGTTGTCGTGGCCGGTTTCCGTTGAGGAAACTTTCCAAACGTGCATAAAACTGTGGGTAATGCTTTCCTAGCGAATGCGGGCCCTGCCTGCACGCATTCCATTGGGAAGCAAGTGCCGGCAATAAGCATTTTACGGTATGTAAAGCGCTCTCAAGTTCATCGTACTTTGACCTAAAAATTGTGTAAACGATTTTGACCGATGTCCAAGCTTGTCGGTGTCAAATGTCAAAGTAACCAGCGACCAAGTAACCGATGCATTTTAAGAATAAAACATTTGGGTAGGTAGTTCTTAGATTCCTCCAAATGCTATATAAACAAATGCTTTTTTAATTATATGTCAAATAAAATCCAGATAGCTTTTATTTGATAGAATCAAATATTGGCTAGAAATCTTTCTCACAATTAAATTAAAATTTAAAGTTCAGATGCCTTCAAAGCCTTTTAAAGTAAACTAGTACCATTGGGCTTTTTTAATATCTATATAATCACAGTTAGCATTTGATCTTTAGTAGTCTAAATATTAAAATGAATAAACAAAAATTTTTTCTTAGCCCCTCCTAAATGTAGCATTTTTAATTTTTTAAATAAATATTTATTTAAGACACATCAAGTTTTAACACCAGAAATAATATATAGCAATGAATCATTCTTTAAACATTTAATGATAAGATAACAAGCTTTAAAGAAAAATGAATAATTATTTATCAAAAGGTCAATGATTTGTAGAAAACCTATTTGATTCTCATGAAGATAAAAAAAAAACCCTGACCCACATTCTGCCACTGCTCTTGTTCTTTACTGCGTACTTTAGCTATTGTAATATTATATATAATAACATCAACATCTATAGACGGGATGTAAACTATCTATATATTTCACAGATTTTGATTTAATCAATCAATAGCAAATAAATAACTATTTATATTTCAGTATAAATAATGATTTGATGATTTTTCATATATTTTATTTAAAAAATGTTTTACAATGACGATGTAACAATGACAAATATTCAAAGATTTTTTATCAAAGATTCTTGCAAGGGATAAGTAATCCTGTAATAAATAAACATTAAAATCAAATTTTATATATATGACCATCAAGAATTATGAGACAGAGACTCATCATTCTTTTTAATGAAAACAGTTTCAAAATTGTAATAATTATAAATCCCATTTGAAGTAATTAAATAATGAGCTAATCCTTTTAGCGAATATAAGAATGAAGTATAGAAAACATTTTAAATGAAAAGTCTACTAGTAAAAACTAGTGTTATCATTTACATAGTTTATAAATACAGTAAAAAACATCATGAATTATATAGAGATAAACATCATACTGTATTAATATAATTCAATGCTATTATTTGGTCTGTGTCGAAACAAAACAGTTGGAAAACAATGTTTGAAAACATATAAACAACAAACAGATGGTATCCAACAATGCTTTATTCATTAAACATTCAATGTTCCATTTTAATAGTTATTTTAAAACATTTAGAATATAATTGTTTGGTCCGATTATTTTGTACTGTGGACTATGTCCAGTGACATTTTGTTTGAATCAAACAATATAAAGTTTCTACTTTTATATTTGAAGAAGTTTTCTTAAGTAGTTAGTTAATACTACTTATTAACAATTTAGACCCATTATTCTCTTACTCTTGTTTCGTAAGTGTGAAATTTTGCATGTAACAACCATAGATATATAAATCAGAAATTGAATTCTTATCGCAATTTATTTCAACAAAATCTAAATAAAAGTATTAAAATAATTGAAGGTTCTCGGATATTTACAATAGGTGAAGTTGTCAATTAGTGACAAATCAAACTCTACAATGGATATTATGAATTAAACTTGATATAGATCAATGTTATAAACTAAACAATCATTGTGAAGTGTCTGTAGATTTTACAACAGATATTTAAAAAGTGCAAGCTGAGTTTCATTAAAAAAAGTTTAACCAAATCACTTAAATATATAAAAGTATAAAATTTTTTCTACATTGATAAACTGACATTTATCATTCAATTTAGTTTAATTGTAATATATTCTTTTTTCCAATACAAACTTTTTTGTATTATTAATAATTTTTGAAAAATAAATTAACATTTTTTTTGTTGTTTTACTTTTAACAGTGTAGTGGTTTTCTTGAGTTGTTTTTTTTATTATTAATAAATATTTTTAATATTTCTTTTGTTTGTAAAGCTAGGTCCTTATATACTTGAAAGGGAAATTAGGGCAACTTTTATTTAAATTGTCAAAATATTATTACATTGCTGTGCTGTTCTAGTGACTTTCTTTAGAATCAAACAGTTGTAGACACAGAAATTGCCTTCTATTTCAGTATAGATGCACCTAAAGCATACTTTACTAATGAAGATATCATTCACATAATCTATCTTTAAAGAAAGTGTATCTATACAATTTTTCATACTATCAAGTGTGGTATAATAAATGAAGAAAATAAAAGAGAGAAAGTTGTAATTACATCACAACTGTTTAATGAAAAATTCCTTTCACTCGTATTCCTTTTTCACATATTTTGCCATGAGCTATTTGATCGAACATTACATCACCTTATTTCCCATTTTAAAAATATTTCAAGCACCCTCCAAGCAGTGCTTATATAATTTCATTGTTTATTTAGAAAGTTCTCGTTTTCATGTATGTGTAAATTTAAAAATTTTTGATCAATAAATAAGTATTATATTTTAATTAAACAAGTTTCTTTCTTATGATCAATGTGTTTACATTATTGTTATATAAGATAATTACTTTAGTTACAATAATATATATATATATATATAAGTCAAATTCACAAATAACATTAATATTTTGTCCACTACTTGAACTTCAAAAATGTTCAATTAACATTTAATAAGCCATCTATTTATTTGTTCAGAAAGATTTTTATATTTTTTATATGTATAAATTAAATATGCTCGTATAATTTTAACTTGTATTTAACATTATTCTTTATGTTTAGGGAGACAAGCGGAGCGGGTGGCGGGGTCGGCAGCGGCGGGCTGCTGGCCATGAACGCCACCCAGGTGCAGTGCGAGCCCCACGACTCGGTCGTCCTCATTAAATGTAAGTAACCAATTAACACCCGATACCAACACCCTAATTCGTTAACGTTTTTCCATCATAGCATTTCAAGTTACACATGTGGTAAATGAAAAGATGAAAATAAAAGTATTTTATTCCAGAAGTATAAATATAAATGCTCTCTTTTAAAGTTAAGGCATAGTCTATTTAGAACACAATATTAATATTTAATATTATTGTAAGCTTATAATAGCAACACGGAAACCAGAATAAAATAGGGGTTAAATGGCGCGTCTTATCGCTTGAGGAGCAGATCGCTCGCCTTGGCGAATTCATTACGATTTATGAATATTAATTACAAATATTCAGTTTTTATACGTCTTATTATTTGATTATAAAACAAAAAACCGTTATTACATAATCTTCTATGTGAAAGGAAGAGCAGTACGCCGTACAATAAACCTTAAATTTAACCCACGTTTAAACAATTTTATGCTATAATTAAATTATTGTGATGGCGCCTGCAATTTAGGTTAGGCAAGGCCGACCTGTCGCGTTATTAAATCATTAACACTGTTAAAGTAAATAATTTATGTATCTAAATTAAGCTGTAACAATAGAATAGACAGGTATTACATATATAGTCCTATTTATTAATTAAATAACTACGAATATTATTAGCTTATAACCATAAATGTATAAACCCCGTAGGATTTTTATACCCGCTGGTATTTTATGTTCAATTATGTATAACATGTTTAGTTACATAAAGCGGAACAATAATGAAACAACCAATAATCTCTGGACCTTCTGCTTGGACAGTGAAACGAGCTGTTTTACCTGTTATTTTTTACTCAGGTATATAAATCGACAGCCGTTCTCCTATTGATAAGCCTATGGAGATTATTTCACAACGCTGCTCCAATGCGTGGTGGCTGGTATATGTAAAACAAAATATCAAATTGGAATTATTTCACCACGTGGATTATAAGATCGAGCAACTAAGATCCACGCTCATCTTAATGTCCATGAGTTTCTGGATTATTTTTAGAATAATCTCCATTACGGCGTCTACGGCGTTCTATTTGCTGGCTCGATCATTTTTAATCTTACTGCGCACTGTTCTTGTTATGTTCTGCATATGCGAAAATCATTCGTATTTATAAAAACAGTTTAGTTTACAAACATAAGTACAATTTATTCTTTAAATTATCGTTAAATAACTTATAAAACATCTATAAATTTGTCACGTGGAAGCCACTTGGTAGAATTTTAATCTAATCGGTATGAAGATAGATATCAAATGGAGCAGTCAAAAATATTAACTTAAACTCGAATAGTTAGCGTGAACTCATTGTCGTTTGTGCGTGGCACGAGATGCCCACAGTTCGTATTTTTATTGTGTTTGCAAAATATTTTACTCTGCATTAGAAAGCATAAATTAAAAAAAGGAAAATATTTGATCCATATTTCATGTTTTATTGATTAGATACGCAATAAAGGCCGTCAATCACCTATGTTAATAAGTGTTTCTCTCATCATCATCATCAACATCACTTATGTAAATAATGTTATATCTTTCACTGCCATTTCGATTATTAAATGAATTCAATATTTTTTAGATTTCGATAAAATTAATATTACGAAATATATGCCCAAACATAAATATTACATAAAGAAATGAAGCTTCATTCGAACTAGATGTTTTAACTTTAGATTTCAACATGAAATAGTTTTCGATTCGACAACGTTGCGATTTCGAGAAATAGCTAAAGTATTGTGTTTATATTCGTCCTCGAAAGTTCCCCCGTTGTGCCGGCGCGCCGTTCTCAATTGATGCGGGAGGCGCACATTCACAATTAACTTTGTGAACTTAATAATTGTACGGATGAGCGTCACTGTTTATACTTTTTCCTCAGTTTGTTGGTAGGCTTAGCAATTGACATAGTTACCATCAATTATGCAAACTGAGAACGCAGCTTTAGTTCAAAACCGACTTTACAGTGTGTTGGACGTTGCGAACGATGAATTTCTCGGCAAATATAAGTAATGTGAAAGAATTGATGTTTATGTGTCTGTGTCTGTGCCGATGTTTGCGACAATGCAGTTCACTCTTGTGATCGTCGTTAACAAAGTTAAGCTATGTCCCCTTACAGAGGAACCGATCAAACGGATAGGTACGTATAATTGACATTCATTCAAATCGACCGTTATTTAATGAATATGTAAACACTTAATGATGAATCATACAATAATTAATTATTCATGAATTATTCATTCAGTATTTTCCTAGACGATATAAGTACAGTTGCTATTTTGTTAGACAGATATTTGCTTGTTAGAATTTAAATTGTTTACGATATTACTTTTATTAATTAAGGTACTAATGTGCTTGATAAGTAATTTTTTTTAAATATACTCTATTATTAATTAAGTATATAAGTATATGAATGTAGAAGTTACCAATAATATTTTTTTTTAAATAATTTCACAATGATAACATGTTAACCTGTCAAATTTGTTGCATACCAAACGGTATGTTCGAATGTGGTAGTAATAAAAAGTGAAATAAACATAACTACTCGTTTTTTTTTTTATTATTAAATAGTGTGATTGTATATTTTGCATACTTACATTTAAAATCTACGTATATTAAATTTCTAGTTATTTTGTTGATTTCATTACATTACATTTAATAAAATCATAGACAATAATCATTTCAGTTGATTATTGTCTATGATTTTATTAAATTATACTTACTTATAAACATTAAAATACTACGCGTGTAGATTTAATCATATATGTACGTATCAATTAAAAAGAAATCTTTAATTAACATTTGATTCGCATTTAGTTAATAGACCATGACTAACACTTATGAAGTGTAAGAAACTAATGAATTGAAAATATTGGTCTATTTTGAAATTGAATTTCAAATAGAATTTTTACTTACTCACACGAAAATTTTTTTTTGTCATCGGTAATACTATACAAATTCAAGATATTAATAATTAGAGAATTTCAAGCCATGTTCAAAGTTAAGAATTGGCTTTAATGCTGTTGTCAAAAACCAAGAACCAAAGAGGTCTAATAGGTTGCAACTTGTAAACCTTCTCCAAAAGTTGAATGGATTTGGTCCAGTCATAGGATACCTGCAAGTTTATTTAAATTAGTTGTATTTCTATATTACTTCCTTAAAAATTGTAATTCGAAGGTATATTAATTATCAATTATGATAGTTGATTGCTTGATTTTCATTATATATACATATACTTGAATTAATATGTGCCTTGTCGGCACAACTAGAAGCCTAAAATTATATTATAGAAGCATAAAATTAAACTAAGAATTTAATTGAATATACTTGAATAAATATTTGTTTTTGTTTTTTTTTTTTATTTTATAACGAGCCTTTTCTTTTAATACGATATCACATGATGCACTACTCTAAAAAATGCTTTTATTGATTAATGATCGATCGTGTAGCGAAATTAGAAAACGTCTCGCAACCAAAATGTATGTTACACTTTAGGTTTAGTAAGACAGTTCATAGAACGACGAAATTTATTAGTCATTGTGGTTAGATTTCCGTTGTAATACAATAATGTGGTTCAATGTGGTTTTCTGAAAAAAACTGTGACGATTTAGGATTTATGACGTCATTTAAGTAAACCGTAAAACAACATTTAACACTAAGCTAACGTATTAAAAATACATAAAAGGTTCGTTAATCATAATAAATATAGCATATATGAACGATGTTGCTATTTCGTTTTATTATCTCCATATATCTCAGAAACCGGGTTTCGCAATGGAAATTATGTCAAAGGCATAACTCTTCAAACACGATTGTTAGCTTGCAACGCCCTATTTGCTGCATTCTTATCTGAAATTTGCAATATGGCGGTATGAGTATGAATCATAAAGATCTAGCTTCAAACAATGAGTGTATGAGTGACGGGGCGTGCAGGGCGGCGGCTCTGATCTCGAACCAATGCGGTACAGCGATCTTTAGATAGGCAAGCGGTACTGACCGTCCATAAATCGATTTGTGTTGGACCTGTAATTTTGCTGTTTACACTACCTAGCGGGTCAGCCTTCTATCTAATCAGGTTATCGGCCTCGAACGGTCTGTGTTCACTTTTTAAATGACGAGTTAAATTCGTGATAACGATCACAATTTAGGTATTTCGCAGGATCATATTTGTTCAATAGTCGATTGTTTATTTGTAACTTAAACCTTTAAATGTTTCTAATCATCTCTGTCTATTGTAAATGTACTATTTTAATCTATATTTATATGAGTATTTGTTTCTACTGATTTACTGGTATTTACCTCAGAACAGATTTAGAAATTTAGCAAAATGTTCGTATAAAGCGAAATATCATGCAATCTATAGGTAACGTTATCGGTGCCTCAATGTTGTGATGATTTACGACGTTTTCGTATCGACTGACGACAGTAGCGGAATGAGGGTCGACATTATTCAGAATACGGACGTCTTAATTCAGCAGTTACGATAGCAGATTTACTACATCGTGATTGAAATAACCCAAGATATGTCACAGCTTTCTGCTTTCCCACAAGACAGAGATGTTGATAGCTTAAATTCTCTAGGTTGAAATATCCACCGTCATTATCCTCTAATGACAAGTAAAGATATACAAACTATTTGAAATTTGAAAACTATTTCGTAAATAGTTCGTATAAATTGTATTGGCTAGCTCGTCTCAATGTAAGGGCTGTAAATCCTGCCTAGAGTTGAACTACCGGTCAATAAAATGAGATTGGGATTTTCTGTCTAATCCGGTCGTCATCGAAAGTTCACGTACTAAAAGCATAGGTTACTTTTCAAGGTGGACAACTGAACAAGCGTGTAACCTATATATGTTATGTACTTTTTAAGATAAGTATGTCGATATCTTATCAACATAAACGCCGAATTCTGCCGAAACTATAACATAGTACACTTGTAATTTAAACATGATCTTTGAATGAACAAATTGGTATATTTTAAAAATTACTTTTAAGCTAACATAGAGCAATTATGGCTTCATTGTAATGAATGTCTACTTAAATTTTTTCGTTGCTAGTAGACGTTAATTTCTTTATATACTTGAAAAAATTTCTTCGAATAAAACATGAAACGTATCGGCGCAGAGTCCGGTCCAGCAACTAGTACTATACATATTTAGCGGACTAGATATAGATAACATTTATGTAGAGAATGTGTATAGAGTAAATTAGCTTGTATTAGTTTCGACACGGTCGAGATAAAGGTGAAGCGTTATCTAATTGAAATTGATAATAGTGTCCGATGTCGACGCGGACAACTCAATACGCCTTTACTTTATTATCGCGTATAATTTAACATCACGAATTAATTTACTTGAAATGTATAAATATGTATTATATGAAAAGATGTGATGGTGCTGTTGTTAGAACACGTGAGTCGATCGATGATTGTGGTGTCAAACCCTGGTAAGCACCACTGAATTATCATGTACTTATTAATTAGTCTTCATATGAACTATTAATCGTGCCTGGCTACGTCTTAAGAAAACCTGCAATTATCGGAAAAAAATCTGCTACATCAATAAATAATTCCACCAGCAAGCGTTTAAGTCTGTTCCAAAAACATCATATAAAACTTTCACAGTACCTCGCATAAATATTTAGATAAACTTTTGATATAATATATGTGTGAAGATTATCCTAATTACCTAACTGATTTGCTAATCACTGTAAACACAATGTTGCTGTGTAAACTTGCCTCAGTGTAAGTAATCAGCTGTGCAAATATTTCTTGTTTTAACAGATGATTGTAACCAACCGATCCGTTGCGCATACTTCTCGCGCACTTCATTAAATTTGAAATAACTACTGTTAATAAACATAAAATGACCTACCCGATAATGTAATGTATTTACAGATTTTGATTATATAAAAAAAATAGTATTCGTAGAATTGAGATCAGACAAAAACTAGCATATAGAAAAAACACTGAAAAAAATGTTGTATCCAAACGGTCATGTCTAACTTTTCGAAAGTATATAGTAATTAGTGTCAATAAATACTGGTTGTATTTGTGTATGTGCTTAAGCCGTAGCGGGAAATTATATAGCCTATAACCTTCCCCAATAAACGGATTATCTAAAGCAATTACTCAAATCGAATCATTAGTTTCTGAAATCAGCTCATTCAACCATATAAAACCCCCTCAGCTGCATAAAACACATAATAGATTATAATTAGAACTGCACAATTCAGACTGATTCTGAATTTTCCAACCCACTATACTAAAAAAGTAACTGTTATTTGAAATCTTTTGCCCATAAGATGTATGTCATGTCTCACTCCATCTGTCAGATTCCAATATATTTAATTCCAATTTTGAATTTATATAGCATATAATTGATATATCCGGGGATTCGATTTTTAAAAATCGATGGTTTGAATTTTGATAATAAGTACCTATGTATATATTAGTTATTCCCCATTATCGTATGAATAATTGGACTTCGAATTTAATTTGAATATTATCTCGTTAATTCAACCAATTATTTATTTATAAGTAAAAAACAATGATGTTGCGAACTACATCATATTTGATTATATATTAGTGTGCGTGATAAATAAACGACACCATTATACGTTAACTATATAATTATGTATGACTGTGTATATCTGTGTGTGGGATACATCACTTTTGTGTTTAGTGATATTTACTGCTTTACGGTGTTAACATGTGTTTAGTGTTAAATTACAGTTAAACCTTGAGATGCATGTTACATAATCGTTAATTAAACTTTATCGTGATGCGGTTAATTCAGTGATGAATTTTAATATGAAACGTTCAAGAAAGTGTGATAACAGATTGACTAAAATTAAACACAAACTGATAAAGAAATACAAGAGTACGTAAAAACATTTTAATTTTAAGATTAATAACGTAATAAATTCATCGTTTACTCGTTGTGATAATTTTATTATTAATCGATATAAGTTTGCAACATTGCAAAAACGTGGTCGCCTCGACGCCCACGCCTTACATCCAAGGTCCTAAGCAACATAATTTCAAGCTTCGAAATTCGGTTGGTAACCGATATCCTGAGTTATTTACGAATTATTTGACTGAATATATGAATGTTTATATATATATAAATATTTAAAACAATGTTAAATAATTTATATGTATAAAAATCTTTGTATTATACGATTGGTAATTAAATATTATTTCTTTATTGCTCCATTTGATGTTGGAAGTCTAAAGGATCTAGAGTAAGTTAAACAATAAAAATCCCTATTGCAGTCTCCTTTTAATTATAAATAAATAATAATGCCTTCTTCAGCTTAACCTTTTTCACTGACGTAGTTGTATTTCTAGTGTTGTGACGTTATAAATTTATATAGATATCTGAAAAGAGAAAACGGACATTGAATGCATGACTTCGATATTCTTGTCTTGTATAACATAGCATAGATATATTATTTAATTTATAAGCATATTTCGACTTAAACTTTATAGTATGTAATTAATAATCGCTTATCCTTTTTAGCATGTGATAGCTATCAACTTTCTGATGTTATGTAAAAATACATTAAAAATGTAGCAATGTCTTTCGATCCGCAGATGAGCACCGGTCGGCGGGAGGCAGCTGGGAGGAACCTGTGAGCGCGGTGCGAAACACCCCGCTCAGGCGCTCCCAGCGGCTCAACTCGACACTGGACTCTAGGTATGATAAACAACTTAAATCTAACTAAACATCACATTGTACACAACATATATTGCTATCTCTTTCTATTTTCTATGAAAAATAGAACGCAAGTATTTTAATCCTGTTAAATTAGTTTAACTCACAGATGTGCATTTATATATTGATGTGTCTTCTTTTTTTTATATAAAATAGGTAGACGAACTGTCATAGAGAGCCGAGCTGGTCCAATGGTTAGAACGCGTGCATCATAACCGATGATTGCGGGTTCAAACCCAAGACCAAGCAAGACCCACTGAATTTTTATGTGTTTAATTTTTGTTTATAATTCATCTCGTGCTCGGCGGTGAAGGAAAACATCGTAAGGAAACCTGTATGTGTCTAATTTTAAAGAAATTCTGCCACATGTGTATCCACTAACCCGCATTGTAGCAGCGTAATGGAATATGCTCCAAACCTTCTCCTCAAAGGGAGAGGAGGCCTTAGCCCAGCTGTGGGAAATTTATATGGGCTTCATGATTGTAAGTGGTGACCACAGCCCATTGACTTTGACGCTGTATGAAATCTTGCCAAGACTTCTCTTTTTGAAATAATCTATTTTATCGAAAATCCCCAATAATATCAAGTTCGATATATTTTTCATTTAAGAATCAACGTGGTATTCTTATCTTGTTCGATGACACTGAGTCTGAATTACGATACGAATAGCATTAAACCTTCTGAAAGATCATTTCTTTCGAATGAAAAACAAATAAATTAGTCTGCTGAGTTTGGATTCAGGGCTGTTTGTGTAATTTTAAATCTTTCGATGAGACGACATGTTTTCAAATTTGTCTTAATTTTTCATTCGCTGCGAATCATTTTATTTAAATTTCGAAGCATTAAATTTTGATCAGAATTAATGACTTAGTTTAATTTTAGAACGTGTTTTGTATGCCTACCAATAATTATATTATTTTCTTCTGTGTGAAATAACGCAAGTGTCAAATGTATATCAACTTAAACAACTACGATCTATAGAACCATAAACTGAACACTAAAATATACAAGTGCACTAAAATCGCTCAATCCTCACATTCGATTCATTTTAAACGAAGGAAATAGGCTCGGTCTGTCTTTACTAAGTATGATTGATGGTTATTCCGAAATTAGAACCAATTCAGTCGAATGGGGGAGCTTCTAAGTGATAAGTACGTTCACTAGCAGTACAGCTTTAACATCTGTAGCATTCGTTATCGTTCAGTCATTTTACCACCCATAAAATATTTAAAGTTAGCGACAACCTACAGCCACCCAGTAAATGAGAAATTATTAAAGTCGATCTGATCACTTCAGAAACAAGGACGAATATTTATTTGTATAATCATTTAAAATGATGATTTAATTAAGAAAAACATTGTACGATTTTATAGCCGAATAACTATTATTAGACAATTATAGCAGAAATATATTCATATAAATGTGTTTTTGTAATAGCCATAATTAAATTGTTCCAAACGCGTGCCAAGTTTATATAGCTGACAGTTGGCAAGTTGGCTCATATACTTCCTATGCTACACTCGTGTGGTCTCGTCGCGTTCGACAATTAACTTCGCCGCTTGGTCAATTAACACAAATTTCCTGTGTTCAAACTGCAGGGGCCACCAGAGGGCACTGCCTCACTGAATGACCGTTTAACTCTATTATCTGAGATATCGTTTTAGAACACCTTCATTAAAGTGTATCAATTTAATTTAATTTACAAAATATGATTTGTCTTGATGATATTTTATAGATTTTGAATAAATACTTAGTATAGTTTATCTATTATTACAGTTTTATGTTTCGATTATGAAATGATGTAATATGTATTCTGTTTGTATATTGTTTTAAATAAAAATAATAGACTCGTGTAATATCTGTCCTTACCGTCATATTAATTATCGTGATCCTTGACATGGTTGTATTAATGAAGACAGGTAACTTCCTCAACGGCATTAGTTTTGTACATTTGAGTTTATTTTAATATTATTTATAACTAGAGAAGTTTATATAGTACAGAAGACTTCTAATAAAAACTATTTTATTAGAAGTGACTTTTGTGACGTGTTGACGTCCCGGTTTTATTCTGTTTTGTGTTGTGTTTCTCTGTTTTTTTGTGTGTTTCTGTATCGATTTTGAAGACTTAATTAACTTTACTTTACTAATTAACTACGATCTAATTCGATTTCCTTAGTGATACTTTTTTTTCATTGTATTCAGTATAAACACATCCAGATATTTTTTTTAATAAAAACTGCGCACATTGTGCACTTAAATCTATGACGTCACCAACTTGGATGCGGGAGATATTGTGAATGTTTTGGAATTCTCATTTAACTACTACATAAAATAGATTTATTATGATAAACCAACATATTCAGAAATTCGTATCTACGAAAATCCGACCATATATAAACAAGTTTTATAGTCATAATACAAACAATACATCGGAATGCATCTGCGTTTTAAAATGTCAGAACATTATTATTTTCTTTTTTTTTAAGAAGTGCATCCACTTTCTAAATTGACTCATAAAACGTTTTATATAGGCTGTCAAAATTCTGCACCACTGACTGTTTACTGACACACATCTCTAGAAAGCTATAACGCATTTTTTTAAAATAGAATATATTTTTTCAGATTAGTTGTATCAATAAATAGTAACGATGTTATTTGATTATTTAACACATTTAGTGAGGTGAGCAACATAAATAATGTCAAGGTTAACGGTAAACTTGATTTGCATATTCGCTGGTGATAATGATAAATGCGGACCCGAAGTAGGGGTAATTATTCTGGCCCCTATTGTCAGAGTTACGTAATGCTCGTTCGTACGTTTATGTTGAATATGTAACGACAGATTATAGCAAACTTAGCTGTTTTTATAAGACGCTCTTTAACTGTGCTACGCTTTGGATCGTTCTGGGTTATTTGTTTTCAAATGTTGGCAACTGTGCCCCACTGTTTTACCTCCCTTTTTGGATGTGTGCCTGTTTAATAGAGTTGTTAGTTGACATTTATCGACTGCTTTGTCACTGGGATCGAAGCTTGAACTTACAGAGCCTTGTAACTTTCTTCAATAAATCTACCTTAAGCCGAAAGTACAAAGCTAATCACTCTATAATATAAAAATAAGTTAATTGGAAATAAACCGAATGTTTTGAGATTCTCACTGTTCGAAATATCTGTTTTTCTCTCAATCTGTGTAAACATATGTATGTTGAACGTTTTTTCATTTGTCTCGCATATCTGGAGTATAAATAATTGTATTGATTCCAAATCTAATTTCGTCTGACGCGTAATTGTATAATGAACTACATATCAGTTTTTGTTACATTCAATCGGTGCCGTCCAATTTTTAGCCAACTGCGCACGGGGGTATCCCTTGGCTAGTGAACAATTGTGTGCGCAACTCTGATTGCATTCTATTTCCCCACTACTATTTATCCGATGGATCAACAATACTATGACATCAGAGAGAGATCAAACGCACAGACGGGCCAAACGCTTCACGTGTTTACTGAGACCTAAGATTCTATTTTGTTTAAGTAAAGTAACAGCGGGTTAATGGTTGGTAAAAGTTCTACTTCTGTGCAAAAGTCGCCTTTCCTCTCTAGGAGTTTTGGAGGCTTATTTGCTACTTCAAATGGTCTGATTGACACATGTGGCTGAATTTCCTCTGATATCTATATCGGTTTCCAAGCGATGTGTTCCTTCTCATAATATGAGATAAATTATAAACTCAAATTAGGTACAAGAAAATTAAATATAACTGTTGCCTCTTCCAATTTGAATAGGCAGTTTTCAGTTAAGATTCACGTGTCACCACCGGACCAGCTCCGTTAGGACATCAATATAGAATTATAAATATTTATAAATTTATATATTATTTATATACATAAAAGTTGAAGCTTAGACGCTCTAAACATTCAGGTTAAACGTTAAACTAAATAAGGGTTGTTATTTACAAAGGAACATATTTCATCCATGTTATACTGTTTTGTTATGACACAAGCTATAGGTCAAACAGATAAGCTGACGAGGCTACAGACAGTACGTCGTCTGTCTTATTTATAACTGATCATTTAATACATATTTCATTATTTCGAAATTTACCTAGCGAATATATTATTTTTTTATTACAGACTTAAACTTCAAGTACTTGTCAATTTATGAATCTCTTGCGAAATTTCAATTCTATCGCACATAATTATATGGAAGCGAATCGCGTGTGGTGTTACATTGTGATTTTTAGTGTATAGCTAATCATACTGTTCACGTGACAGCCCAATAGGACGTGGGCGATTCACTTAATTTTATTCTCAAGGTTCAACAAAGCTTGCGACATAATGTTATTTATTAACTTAAATGCAATCAACAATTCAACTGTCTTATGTCTCTCTACCTTGAAATTGTAAATAACTACGAGAACGGGACACAATACGTTTACCTATAAAACTAACTGAAGTTCGAATTATATTCTATAAATAGGCGTATCTATAGTTATAAATATAGATATTGTTCTGGGCATTTTATACACTTGCAAATCTTATAACGTAATTTATAATAGATTTTATTTCGTGTTGTATTAACAACGATAATAATAATAAATGAATTACCTCGCCGCGCCTTTAATAATTTTATATAAATCCACCGAGAAATTATATGTCATTAGATCATATTGAAATATTCGTGAAATAGTCGTCGAATAATCGAACGGCTTCATAATAAAGCTTACGTAATATTTGTCACGGTATAGCATTAAATTATCTTGCAAGTGTGCGATGAATAAATATGATGCGAAGCTTAAACGTTAGGTGTCCTTATGTATTCGCACCTTACAAGGTAGAATATATAGAATACGAAACGTTTTACGATATTGCGTATAACTATTGACGTTATTAATTATTATTCCACCAACCCGCATTGGAGCTGCGTGGTGGAATATGCTCCAAACTTTCGCCTCAAAGGGAGAGGAGGCCTTAGCCCAGCAGTGGGAAATTTACAGCCTGCTAATATAATGTAATTGACGTTATAAAATTTCAAGTAATTAGAATGATAAACTATGAACGTATTTTCTTATATAGTATGTAATTTTTAGTTTTGCCCTGAGTTTCTTTCGCCGGTTCATCTCGGGTCATGCAATAAGTCTAATACTTCTGTGTTGCATAAATGAATTTCAATCTAAATTCAACCTCTAATCAGACAGTACAATATTGTAACATATTAAGTCGTTTATTGTCTTCGGGAGATCAATGTTTATTACTTTGTTAAATTAATTGTTCCATTGTCATTTAAATAGTCTTCCATTAGTCAATGAGACGTTTGTTATATTCGCGAGTCCAATTGCCCTGGTGATGACGATATCGTTTATTGGTATGACATTTAATCTAATGTACTCAAGCGCCTGTTTGTACACAATGCTCCTATTATAATCGAACCTTTGTACTGAGGTATTTGCAACATAAGCCTGCGCTAGAGATCGGACAACGATTAGTTTAATCATTAACTATTACGAGAGAATGCCACTTGTCCTGTTGCTATCGTTTCGTAGGCACGTTACCTCTATAAAAGTAACTACATACTACTAAAACGTTTTATCGTATTTTGTTCGTGTGTTTCAATTGTATTAGTTAATAAAACTTAAATGGTTTGTTGAGCATTTTTAGGGTTCTGCAACTACATTCAAATATGATATGAAGCCCTTTGTTATGTGATCACTCGAGTCTGTTCGGCTGTAAAGCCTATTTCTCCAAACCCTCTAAACGAATTAGTATTATGATTATATAATTTGCAGTAATGTTAGTCGTTAGATTCCCACAGGAAACACAATGTTAGAAATAGTATCATATGATTGAATACCGCTGCTACAAATATAAGGCAAACGGTAAGGTGTGCGCCTATTAAATAATTTTCTGAAAGTTATCCAACGGGTATAGTATAGTTTCTATTTAGTTTCACCAATGCATAAAATTGGTTGAGTGATATTTTTCTCTCAATTGAAGCTCTTCCGTATCGAGTAATTGCCAACATCCTCTCAATCATGCTGTTAATTAAGCCTAAGTGAGTCAATGATAAGAATGCAAGGGAACATTACCATTAATTGTATTTATAGGATGAACAAATCGACAAATGATTTCGTTTTTGTTTTTGTTGATTTTTACATGTAGCAAAGACAAATGACAGTTTGTAATTGACCCACTGTTTGGCAAATGCCTTCTCTCATCTTGAGGAGAAGGATTGAACCGTATTCTTCCACATTTCTTTAATTAGGCTTGTTGGATCCACATTTGGGAGAATGCCACCTGACACATGTAGCGTTCCTTATGGTGTTTTCTTAACACGAGATGAATAAAATTATAAACACATCAAAAACTACAACTACGTGCTTGCCTCGGTTTGAACCAATCGCAATCTTCGTTTGCCATTGGGTCATCTCAGCTCATTTATAACTAATGAAATAATAAATATGATTGTATTAATTATTAATATTGTAGAAATTGACATAATATTGACGATAAATAAATAATAATTTTCATTCATTCATGAAGGAGTAGCGGTCAATTACGGAACACACTGAGCCGTGCGCGTGAGTTGTGCGAGCGATGGCGAAGCGGCGGCAACACGCCTTCACCCCCCGCACCACCCCCAGAAGACGAAGGCGGGGGGCGACTCGCACGCTGGTTCAGCGTGCGCCGTGGCTCCACGCATCAATACGACATGCACACACACGAGACTGACAAGATGCCCAAACTTCCAGAGGTAAGCCTTCATCTTACAGCTTTATCACAATTCTGTCCATTAAGCCTTACAATCTGCAACCATTCCTTGAACGTTCAACAAAAAATGGTTTGCACTTGTTCCTTACTAAAGCTACTTCTTGTTGCTTGAAATACAATATCAGGTCTTCAATTTTTATATTAACGCTTTGCTTGTAAAACTCGGTTCAGTATCGACATTATTCATAACATGGCACATAGTAAACAAGTTGCATTTATATGATAGCTGTTTGATAATATTAGTATAAATATAATAATACTATCTCCTGTTTCGAAAATGACTTAAACAATTCAAAATTCCCATGCTTTGGCAGCATTCATAGGTACTCATATGGCACCGGCTATTGCATTTTGTATGCAAATCCGGTTTAGGTCCGGTATTCCGGCAGCGGTACGAGATCGAAACAGGATATTGAACTAGCTGTCGTATGCAACCAACATTCCTAACATTGGATTGTTTTGAAAACTCCGTTGAATTTTATTGTGTTCATTTTAAGATATTTTTTATAAGGAATTGATTTAAATCAAGCAAGTGAATCCTTTGTGTTTATTATTTAGGTCGAAACCGTTGCGACCTAGTTATCATTGGCTAAATCGAGAATCGGCATCCGACAGTTAAACAAATACAACTTTACCTGTAATATTGTATTTAGGGAGTGATTACTTAAACAATGCTGTGTCTTCTTCATCCAAATGTCAAATCAATAGTGACAGAATGAGAGAGATATGTGTTTCACTAAACGACTGTTAAACGACTTAGACTTAGATTATTCAAAATTTAATCATTCCAAGCCCTCGATATTAATATGTTTGGATTTGTATTGTGAAATGCGAGGTACGATTTGTTTTAGTACACTAAACTTTGATCATGTCACGGTTAAAGTTTTGTAACAATTATATTTACATTTACAAATATCATGTCGACATTGATATAATATTGTAGATTGTCAATACAAATCATAATTAGGTCGACGTACGAAATATTTAGTATCGCTTACAATTTTGAATTGAACCTTTAATTCTATTTTATCGTGAACACTTAAACTTAATTTATACTTTACTATTAATAAGATAATTTTACGATATCAGAAGATAAAATTTATAAAGACTAACTTTAAGTGGTACTCAATGAACAGCGTACTACTTGTATTGCCGTGACTGTTCGTGCGATGACAAAAATCATGGAACTAAAATACGTCATTCATTGGCCCGCACGCCATCTTTAATTCCATCGGCTACTCAAGGAACTGTACAATTAAATATATTATGAACATGATTCACATTTATATAGTGATGAATCATGATCGGACGCTCGGTTGTCTCGTCGTTCAACAACAAACCGCAGTAACGACGTGGAATCCTCGTCAACGCGTACATACTAGTCTGTTAAACAAATAATCTATTTAAATATGTGATATAATGATGTGCGATCGCTGTCCAGTGAGCTACCGTAGTGGATACATGTTTACAATTGTAATTTTTACATCAGTATATTTTTAGTGAGGCGGCATGAGTAACGCGCTATTCGTAAATGTCAAAAGTGAATTCACGTTTTTCTTACCGGTTATCTGAAGAATAGTTTTCGTTTACGTTTAAAAATGTTCTGTGTTAAACTCCTTCGAGATACGGCTGTGTACTCGGTCTCGATGACAACGTTCGATGTATACGTAAGTCACGTGATCGTTTGACGGGCGCGGGCTTGGGCTTTTGACGTTTACGTGTATCATAATGTCATATAATTACAAAGTTAACGCTATCCAAATGAACCGGTTTCATTCATGTCGTGCCTATGTATAAATAGAGTAGCGTGATCGACCGGCAATTTTATGAGTTTATACGCGCATGATGTATGCTGGGCGCACGATTCGACGCGCGCCAGCAGAATTTCATCACATGTTCACGCTCAAGTTTCTAAGTCGATCACAAATGCACGAGTGAAATCGCATCATCTGGATACTGTCAAGGAAACAAGACGTACATACCGCATTCACATTTAGCACGTAATTTAGCGATAAAGTGTTTCTTTTAAACATTAACATAAGCTTATTTACCGAACGGAATGAAGACTCGTATTCTACATCTAAGATGTTTACAAGGTTAAACAAATTCTTTCATGTTTATTTTCTTCGTTTAGCTTTGTATTCATTTAAATTAATTAAAATATAAATTCAAATTGTAAATAATAAAATGCGTAATACTATTGTCAATTCCGAAAACCCAGCAAGGAAAAATTCCTTGTACCGTATTGACTCTGCGTTGGGATAAATCAATTTGTATCGAGAATATTTTCCTTGTGAAAATAATAAATTCATAATACGTCAGAAAATGATAACATTGTTTCAGTAATATGTAACCGAACGATTTACATTTTCACTTTGAAACCAGTATTACGTAATTTTTATTTAATTTATTTTGAGGTGGGTGCTCTGCCATGCTTATTTTTTATACAAGGTAGCTTTTGATATTTGAAGTGATATTTTTTTAGCTTTCATGCTTTATAAAACATTCTTTATAAGATAAATTATTTTACTATTAGTTTTTCCAGGCAGCTCAATCGAATGGGCATTTTAAATACAACACGGCTCTAAAATTATATCTTTTTTTTTCTTTTCTTATTTTAGTTCTTCTTGAAATCTTTTAAATAATCCCGATAAATATTAAGAACTAATTATTTCTTCCAGGCAACTCAATCAAATGGGATTATAAAATGCAGATTAAATAAAACCTGTAGAACAATAAGGCTCTATGAAATTAGGTGTTTTCTTTCTTAATTCTCTTAACCTAGTTTTTCTTGACAAGCAAGAGTATAAGTTCATTACATTTTGCAAAAGAGTTCCTAGTTCCTTAATCATATATTATCAACCATAAGCTTATAGCTTCCTGTTCTTGTAGCCATATCTATTGAGTCTAAAATAGTATCTTTCGTTGATTCGTTCATAACTCCTCAATACTAAAACATAATATCTTCACTTTACCACACTAATCTGTAATGTATATACCAGGGTATAGATCTATTATTCGCTTTGGGTTGGGATCTACGGGTTTTGAAGGGTAATGTTATAGTCTAATTGATCTCACGCACACTAAGCATTCAATACCAGTGTCATTCCTACTAATGCACGTGGCGGGTCACGCTTACGTGAGTGAAATAGATCTCTAACTTAAATTGTATAATTAAAAAAGTTGTTTTTTTATTTTCTAGTTGGAGGAGGATATGTTCTCGTGCGGAGGTGAAGTAAGAGGCGGTAGGGTACCTCCGCCTTCTCTCGGCCCTCCGCCGGACAACCTAACACCAGTCCAGCTCCGTCGCAGGCATGTGGTCGCCGCTATCATACACAGCGAAAACTCCTACGTATCGACGTTGCAAAGGCTTATCAACGTAAGTAATTATACGCGATTATTCAATTCACTGGCGTACTATTAGAATAAAATTACCGACAGAAACTTATATCCGACTCTCGTTTACTTATCGCATATTACGTAACGCGTGTAATGGTAAGAGTCAAAACATAACACATTTATATATTCGTTTTTTTTTCTCACGACCGTTTCAATATATATATATATATATATATATATATATTTTTTACCTTCGAAAACCGATCATTAAACGGTGATTATAACGCGCTCTAACTAGTCACACACCTTTCTATCGGTTGTCAACCAGTCTCCTGTCACCTTTGACAGTTAGAAGAGGTAATAAGTAAATAACGTAAATTATCATAGCACCTACTTCAATATCGTGGGAAAACGTGCGAGCCGCAGATGGAATTATTGAATTCCTTTGTAACTATGTTGTATATAAACGATTCGTAACGTTTAAATTGCAGAAAAACATGTTTATTATTCATCGATGCATATTTTGTTACAAATATATTATCGTTATAGGCTCGGGAATAATATGTTGTCTGAGTAGATAATATATATTTGTGACGGCAGGTCAAGATTTATTCAATTAATTTGTACATAGTTATCACGAGTTTGCCAAAGGAAATGGTATTTCATGTTATGAGTATTACTTGTGATAATAATTTTTAGTATCGGTAATTGTGAGCGTATCCATTATATAATTTTTTAGTTTTAATGTCAAATAAGTTTTTTTCTATTACCTATATACTATACAAATTTATATATATAGCTTTACATAATTCTATCAGTTAATATATACTTCAACTTTTGTTTTTAAATTCGTATTCAATGGAAAAGGAATCATTACTGCTTACGATAGATGATAATATCGAATATTATACATGGAACGAGTCGCAAAGTTAATAATTATATACCCTTACTCCACTCCTAGTGATGGAGCATTTTTAAATATTAAAATGTGACCCGTATAACCTCGATATAAAAAGATAACCTCGTTTCTGAAGGGAAGGCAAGCATTGTCTTCCTTAACGTCATTCTTAAATATTGAGATTATATTGAAATTTATGAATTGCTCATAAGTCCTTTTAGACTTAGATGATAATTAAATATTTATATCTGATTAGAATATAATCAGATATAAATATTTAATTAACCAAAAAATCTGCTAGTTACCTACGTTATACGTTATAAAACCTATGTTCTAAATTTCAGCTTTCTAGACAGTAATTTTGTATGTGGGTTGATAGTTAGGACAAACGATATTTTAATATGGCTTCCACTATTACGTAAAGCTTTAACACAAATGACAATTCAATATTATATATGAGTTATATTTAATTAAAAGATACCATAGCCATACTGAGTTTGGATATACATACATATGTATCTTCTTATGTTAAACGATAACAATTAGTTCGTGACTACACTTAAGAGTCATATTCCTATGTATACAAACGTAATATAGTTTATATTGCGTTTGTGTTGTCTTTGTAGTGTAGTCCGAATGTTACTTATTGTCCTCATGATATGTTGTATTGAAAATGATTTGTTTTTCGTGCCCAATTACTAAAACATCGTAGCTGGGCAGTGAAAAAGTTAATATGTTTAAAAAAGATTTGAGGAAATAAATTTCAGCTGGTATTGATTGATTTCAGTTGTGATATATTTCATATTTTCTTCTCCCATTTAGTTTTAAAAATGTCACTAATAGTACACCCTTTCCTGGTACAAGTTTATACACGACACGGGCTCAGTCTTTCCTACAACTTTTATAACGCTTGACGGTCTATATTTATAGTTACTGAAGTTTTCTCATAGAGATAATATAATGCGAAGACAGCCGAAACTTTATTTATTTAGTTTAAACTCACTCACACTCAATGAATTAATGGATTAATAAGGACTAAGGAATTTAACAATATTTCATCAATCTATAAAGAAACTTACACACGTACATACATGAACCCTGAAAACATAACACCCCTCATTTGAACAGTCCTGTAATAAACGGACGATATTTTCAAACGTGTTAATGTTTGACGTAATCTTTTTAAAGTAATATTAAATTTACAGAAGCGATACAATTACGGTTTTATTACAAGTTTAGATAACTATTGATTAGAATCGGTAACTCTTAAGTGCTTCCACTGCCTAACGAACTTTCGCTTTTCGTATTGAAAAATAGGAATAAAAAAAAATAAAACTGAATATAAAAATTCAAATTTAAATGTCTTGATTTTTATGTGAATATAAAAATCTTGCTCATACCGACATCTATATCATACAGCTACTTTAATTTATTTATTATTAAGAATTTTTTTTCAAATTTATTCTATATTTTGAGAAGACGGCGGACATCGAAAAAGCGCTTAACATTACGTAATATCATCAATTACACATTTTATTATTTTAATTTTTTTTACGAGCAAGTTTTACGCTTTTAAAAAAAAGTAATGTTTAATTATAAAATTCATTATTCGCAAATAACTTAGCATTTTATATCTATGTACTTTTACTCGCATGAAAGTCCGTTATAAGTGGGAAATCTACATATTTTTTTTGTTAATTGCTTAATACAATTACATAACGTTTTAATATTCGTATTTCCTATTCAATTATTGTTAAAGTAACAACTTTTAATGAAACTCGTGATTACGCTTCACTTTAATATGGCAAAGCCCTTTATGAATAGAAAATCGATTATATATTAGTGAATATTAATAAGGAACCGATATAATTAAACGATTTCATCAGCCTGTTATCGATTTTCTATCAAATTACGTTGATGTGGTTTAAATAATTCAATCCATACTTTGGCAGGTTTTATACTTTGCATTAAATTCAGATGTACACAATCTCAAAAGTTATTTGTCAGGATAAAGAGTTTTGAAACGCTGATCAAAGTCTGGTTAACGAATTTGACTCGAATCAGTTCATTGGTCAGTGTCAACCGATGACGCAATCGACGACCAATAAGCGAGAAGTATTTAGTCAGATTATATAGCAAGTATTTTGGATCCTTTTAAACTTAGTTTAGTAAGTACTTAACAACATCCTTTAAGAAAAACAAAAGTTAACGAATACGTCACAATGTACATTGTAATACGTTTATTAATTACTTGTCGTAATATTAATCAAGTACAGATAGACGTGTAAGATAATATTTGTTTTATAAATATTGTTATGTTAATTAATTATTACGTTTGTAATGTTTGTCTTGTAAAGCAAATATTCAGCAATCACAAGGCCAACTTGAAATATTTGTTTTACGCAATCAATGTCAATTTAAATGAGTGTGCTGTCAATGGACGGAGCTATTGCAAACACGACCACAATTTGGTTAACAGTTACGAGAACCTGTTCGACTTTATTTATGTAAAATCAAGTAATTATATGAGAAACTTACTAGACATCTAAATTATACGTGTAATTGTTATTCGCACACTTATTATCACTAAAATCTGTTCGATTTCATATTCGATTTTAGTCAATTTAAATTTCATTCAGATATACAAAAATATTGTCAACGTAGGAACGACTGCCTTCTAACTATGAATATTTAAAATGCGTTGAGTTTCTATATACGTTTTTTTCTTTAGTCTAATCTGTTTTATTTTCTAAATCTATTAATAAAAGTACTACCAGTTATTTTGACATAACAAATTGTATGAATACTAAGTTGAATGAATAAATTCAAATTTGAACAAATTTAACGACATAAGAAATTAATTGCGTTTATGAGTATAGTGATACTGACGCTATTTATTTGCTTTAATGAATAGAGTGAAAGTAAAAAAAAAACCCTCCGACGGTTAATGAATTTGAAATCTATTTTCATGAACGAAAATAAATGAATGAATATATGAAAGAGGTATTGTGAATCCAATAACGAAATAAAGCATTTTAATTGTGACGACAATGAAAAACAAAACGTATAAGAAATTAAATTGATACGCAAATTAAATTATAATATAGTTCTTGAGTTCCAATCACTTATAAATACAAGAGAAAGTACTCGGACATTGACAGACTTAACAAACGCGTTGACATTTCTCATGATCCGAAGACATCGCCGATGATAGAGGAAGCAAGAAAATGATAGCATGTTATAATTGATGCTCACAAACTCCGGTTCGTATTACGCAATCACTCTAGTGAATCGATACAAATGATCTGCAAGTCTTTCTATTACCATATGGAGGCGTTACTCGACTAGGAACTCGATAAAGCTGTCAGGTGACACTTGCAAAATGTCTTTGAGCGTTAATCCCGTGTTTGTTAATGAGATTACTAATACTCGCTCTAGTAGACAGTATTAGAGCGAGTATTAGTCCTCCGAGGCCTATTGCGGTCGACTTCTGAATTTCTATTATGTAATACATTCGAAACCATAGGGTGAAAGGTGTACTAGACGATAAATATGAACGGTTTTTTTTTTTTATAGCTCAATTTATGTCAGCGCCCGAGAACTATTTACAGTGAATGTTAATTACAACGTCATGTTTATCGACTATAAATTCATCAATTAATATATAAATTACTAAATAATAAAAAAATACTGTAATTTTCGTTAATGATTTTGACGAAATATTAACATTCAAATAAGATAAGACGATTAAGATTGCACATCAATTTTGTACTTCTCTTTTTGGTTGAAAGATGTAATTTATTGTATTCTATTTAAAATTATTGTAAACGCTTTGTATATACAGTATTTAATGTTTAATCTAACTTTATTTACAAATAATTCCAAGTAGAACTTACACGCCATAAATATTGTACATAACTTTCAATTTTACACTTCAATATCATTTCTTAAAAAAAAGGCCGTCCATAACTTTCTTTATTTTTTTTTTAAATACAAAAGAAGCAATTCGTATAGCATTTAAAGCAGACAGGAGCAAGTCAAAATGTAACATAAATACATACATGTAGATAAATGGCATGTGTCCCACTTGCATTGTTCGCTCACAATTTACATGTTATGAATTTGCATATTAGGAAGTAGGACAGTTTTAATAGGTTCTGTTAGCAAGTTGACTGTCCGAGGTCGCCGTGGTATTAAATGACGCGTGCTTCACGCCATAGCCGGCTCGCCATCCTATTGTTTCATTATAAAGCAAGCCGTTTGTCCTAATAGCCAACATGTTGCCATAATTTTACATTTCCTACTTCCTAATTTTTTCGTATGAAGTTTTATCGAACGCATCAATTATCATTGACGCCTATCAACATCATTCGTTAATTGATAAATTGTAGAAAGTAATTAAGTTATACCAGATTATATGTATAGTGTTCGGATTATTCATATGTATAGATAGACTGTCAAACCGGAGAACGCGTCGTACACGCACACTAGTATAATATAATGACGTTTGGCGATTGTCAAGCGTAACTGTCACGCACCCAAGAAGAAGTTGGCTCGTTTATTTCTTTTGATAATATAAAGTATAATGATATGAAGTATAATTAGTATATTTTGGCTTAGTTAAAACTTTTATTAAAATACACATTTCGAAAAAAAGGACCTCACTTCTTCTTATGTAGAAGGTTAGGTAGGAGCTAATACCGTTACGCAGCTTATATGCAGGTTGGTGGCAGAATTTAATCGGACACATTGAAGTTTCCTCCGGATGTTTCCCTCCGCCGAGCTCGTAACGATTTATAAACATGTGTACATGAAAACAGAATTGTGCCCGGATTTAGAATCGCGATCTTCGCTTTAGATCCCCGTGTTCTATCCACTGAGCCTTGATCTCGCCTCGGCTCTAATGCGGGTTGCTGAATATGTGCAAAATTAATATCTTGAAAATTATTTTTATAAATAATATACATTTATAATAAGTTTAACGTGATAAATGTCGAGTTCAAAGTCCTTAATGTACACAGTTTATTTTACGTTTTAAGATATACCTACATAAAACAGTAGGAAGTCTCTGCTATATTTTAGTGGCGGACAAAAAAATAAAACAAATGTAAAATAAAAATAATATAAAAGATTTATTACAAAAAATAACATAATATACAAAATGAGGCTGTATATAATTTGTATTAGTTAAGAAACATTATAATATCGTCACTATAAGTTTGTACACTAACATGCTACTTCTAAACTTACGAAATGTATTTTTTGGAAAAGTTGGAATCAAGCCTCGTAGATATTTCTACCATCCGTAAGCGCTTTTTTTTTCTTGAATTTAATGTAACTAAACTTTTTTTACAAGGTTTAATTTATTTTGGCTTAGTAAGTAGGGAACTACAGTACAAGAAACATAACATTAGTCTTAGTTTTTGAGGTTGTGTTGTGGTTGAGCGGTGACTTTTGTTAAAATTAAGCTTTTTATATTACAAAAATATGGAGACCCTATGTATAAGTCAAGAACTAATGTTTTTACAGTCAATAAACACGCTTACTATTCTAAGAGATGACGCACACCGACGACTTAAAAAGATATTTAATTTCCGTATTCTTGTGACAAGGTAGTTTGCGAAATCATACCTTATTTGGCTAGACATTGATAAATGTATAACATAATCATATTAACATGAGAATAAAATTACTAGGTAAGGTTTGTTTTTAGCAAAACTATACTTTCATTGAATGCACCTAATATTTTTTTAATTTAACTATTTAAGACAATATTTATCTGGCTCGCTCTTGGTAGCTATCTTATAAACCAGCATATGATAGCTTAGTTCAAAGCCCGAGTCGAGCCAATAAAAGGCTATGGATGTATTTCTCTCAAGGCGTTCTTAGTACCAGTCTGAAATGTTGATAGTATTTTATAATCACGTACCTCGAAATGTACGTTAAACCATTGGTCCGACCTCTTAGGTCGTATTTAAAGGAATGAATAAAGATCGCACAAAAAACAAACCACATACATATCTCCCGCACAGTTGGTTCCGTTAAAAATAATCGTCGTAGTCATTATTGGCCGAAGTCATATAAAAATTATAATCATCATAATTTTTATTTTTTATTTTTCAAGAAAAAACCAGCGGTCGTATGATATATGTACCTATATGGAAACGCTATCCATGTTAGTATTAATACAATCCTTATTTCCAGGACTACAAGAAGCCTCTTGAAGAAAGTAGTCCAGCGATCTTAAACGCGAGCAAGGTCCAAACCTTATTCCACCGACTGCCTGACATACTGCAATGCCACCTGCATTTCCGCACCGCGCTCGCGGACTGCGCGCGCACGTGGGACCGCGACGAAAAGATTGGTACGTTTCATCAACACATTTAACATTAAGTATAATAGTTTAGCTTGAGTATCGTACTCATTGTTTAAATATTGTAATTATAAAGAACTTCCAAATAAAAATCGTGATGTACGCTAAGAGGATTTACTTGATTTATTTTTACAGGCGAGGTCTTCTTAAACGCATTTTCCAAGGCTGTGGTGCTGGACGTATACTCTGACTTCATAAACAACTTCTCGGTCGCAATGGAACTGGCAAAGATGGAGTCGAAGAGGAAATCGGCGCTCGCTGATTTCTTTAAAGTGAAACAGATCAGCGCACACGATAGGCTCTCCTTCTTCGGTCTCATGGTGAAACCGGTGCAGCGGTTTCCACAGTTCATTATGTTTTTACAGGTAAATAGTGTCCTCTATTTACAAATAATAGATTACCAGAGGGGGGGGGGGTAAACAAATTGTATAGCAGAATAGTCGAAGCGATTATAAATTTGACTTTCCTTCAAATTAATCGTCTGCCAGTTGGTCGAAGAACAACGTTTAAGGCCCGTATCACAGAATTATTCGTGAGTCTATGGTTTTAAAATAAGTTTTACGAACGAACCACGTTCGATGATCGATCATGATTCAAGCATTGATTTGATTTTACGTTTTTTTTTTAACTAGATCTTTCTAGAAACGGAGACAATTTGAAATTCTTAAAATTGGTGAATGAGAAAAGACTACAACTAAAGACACTTTAGACAGATATATGTGTCTCATTTCAACTGAGTAGAATAAGAACGCGTTCAAATTGAGTACAGGGAAAATGAAACGCATGCTTGAGCCTAAAAACCTGCCTGCCTGCCTGCCTGCCTGTACCTTAAAGTAGTTTTGGAGGTTCAGAGTTTAAACGCTGCTTGAATCACTTTCTATAATACGAGCCTAAGAGTTTTGATAATTAACATACGCTATTTTCGATGTGGATCATGTGATAAATTGAAAACACATGTCATTCAATACATTTTGGTCTTATCTACATACGAAATACGCGACGGAATTTCATTTAAAACCGCACTTTTATAATCCGTAATAATAATACTATAGAAACATTTAAACACGGCATACCTCAGTGTTTTTATAACATTTTTTTAATAAATGATTTCTCTAAATTCAGTGAAATTGTGCATGCGACTAATTATAACAGCGCGTCACTTTTTTTTGTATACAAATGTTTGCTTTCCAATATTTAATCCAAAAAAACATATGAAGATGATATCGGTTAATTAAATGAAAGTGTCTAATAATTTATCTCTGATAAGCTAAATTCTTGACCAAGTTTTTTAAACTCATATAATGATAACGTATTTTCACCTTCCATAAACGGATAATTTTTTTTTTTTTTTACATATAGGAATGATGCCGCTTTATAGCTTTTAACGATACTTGTCAATATCAAAACTATATAAGAAACCTAACGAATCATTTTTTTTTAATAAGTAATGTTGAAAAAAAACTAAAATTGTTGTATACTGTATACTGCTAAATATACAAATTCATTTCACAATGCTGCTGTCACTGTCATCGTATTTCGCCATGCCATCTTTTACTTACAATACGCCATCTTTTTTCCGCCTGACATTTGTTAGGTATCCAAATTCGAACATTTGTTATATGACATCCATCCCTCGCATTACGTGTCCATACAATTTGTATGAATATGATAGATAGAGTAAACTCTTACGTACTACATAATATTCTGTCCATTGCGATTATACCGAACTACTTTATTACTGAAATAAATTAAAAAAGCATTTGTTTTTTATAAATGATTATTATTTACAGGATCTTTTAAAGCATACGCCACATGGTCACTTGGATCGCGTGGCTCTGCAGCGTGCTCTTACCAGGTTGGAAGCTTTGGCTGAAGCCTTGAATGAAAGGAAGCGTGAGGCTGAGCGGACTCAGGTAAGCCTTTCAATATTGCCCTAATCCAATAAAAACATAAACAATATTTTAAATATACCAATTATTACCTACATTACCAATTTTCTTTTATTAATTTCATTTACAATATTAAGCTTTTAACACATAAGACTGTAGTACTAAATTTAAAAGCTAATCTACATATCAAATTGTTACCTTCTCACGACGAAACCACTTAAGTTGTGAAGGATAGATGAATATAAATTACAGGATCTACAAAAAACTAGCGTTACAATAATATAACATACATCTGACATCTCACCTTGGTATTATGCAACATTAACTTTATATCCTCTCAGGAAAGGGGTCGGTCCAAAACTACCGTCCAATTCTAGCACCGCGCTCGCTAATTGGTCATCATACATATGTTACACACTTCCGTCCCATTTAACGAAATCACCACAGGTTGCAGGAGAGCGAGTGGAAAGATGTTGATGTCACATCACTAAATCTGTCGGAAACGGTTTTTGATAATTATTGCAATGAATAACGATTGAATACTGTTTGGTTGCAGGCGTTCCGCGCGGCGCTGCGGCGGCTGACACGCGGCGGCGTGGCGGGCGCGGGCGGCGGCGGCGGTGCGGCGCGCTTCGGGGCCGCGCGCCTGCTCGCGTCGCGCGCCGACAAGAGGCATCTGCTGCGGCAGGACGACCTGCTGCAACTTGTTAGTTGTTTATCTCACAAGTCCGTTTTTACCGTTTTAGCTGCAGACTTAGATCGCTCCCGACGATTAAATATTTTAAAAGTTTTTGACGATATCTGAAATACTTAATCAAATTTTGATCATTTGTATTAAAGCGTTATGGCAGTTTGACGTGCAAAAAAGTCACTTAATTTATCATAGACTTTTTCTTTTGTAGGAATTTAATCAATCCGGGACGTTGACGAAGTGCAAGCCCCGTCGACTGCTACTTTTGAATGACCTCGTGGTGTGCGTGTCGGTGGGCAACGGAGGGGACGACACTGAGCGTCTGGGACTCAAGTGGGCTCATCCCGTTCAAGACGTTGAGGTTTTAGACACGGGGACTTCGCCTACATTGAGCAGAGTGCTTGCTCAAGGTACATTATTTTAGTGCATTTTACGAATTTGTTTAACAATATTTAAATATATAAAATTTCTATATTATATTTTACTTATATGTATAAGAAAAGTGTGTATTTAAAACTTGAATTCGTAAAACACAGGTATGAACCGTAGCGGGAGCCTACGATCTAGCTCGAGTATATGCAGCACGTCGACAGGCGACTCGCTCTGCAACGAGATGTCCACCCTCATGCATGACTATGAGACCGTGTCGAGAATGGCGGACCTCGCTGCGTCCCTCAAGACACCCTACCCGGAACTAGCGCCAGAGACCTTCAGATCACTTTTGCAGAGTATACAGCAAAGTATACAGGTTGGTTTTAGATACCCTGTATGATTTCTCGTGCTCTTTTCTGTGCCATGTTTCGAATGTTTGTACACGTTACCGAATATACATTATATTGTGAAATTTAGAGAAATATGTATATATTTTTTATGAAATAGGTAGGCGGACGGGCCAATACACCACTCAAGTGGCTACTGATATTGGCGTCGTTAGAAATTTTAATCATTCCTTTCATCTCCAATTCGCCGTCAACCTAAGTTGTGTTGTGCCTGTAGTTAACTGGCGGTAGAATATATGATGAATGGGTGGTGGTGGTGGGATGCCCAGGTGGGCATCTGGGCAGGTTACCACCACCATGCACAAAGCCCCACCACCAAGTAAAATGGAATTTGTGAAATTTGACATAACGTTTGTCTCCGTCTCCAGAAAAAGGACGACGAAATGGCATGGGTGGACTCGTGCTGCCTCCAGCTGACGATCCGCGGCCGCGAGGACGCGGTGACGTTCCGCGCCACGGAGCCGGGCGCGCGGCGCGCCTGGGCCACCGAGCTGCGGCTGGCGCAGCTGGCGCAGGCGCGCGCCAACTGCCCCGCCTGGCGCCTGCCCGCCGCGCTGCCGCACGCGCTCAGCGCCGCGCCGCAGCACAAGATGCCGCTCTTCGTGGCCGCCACGCCCGTCTACTCCTCCGCGCACCTCACCGAGGTTGGTCGCGTGACTCGTTATGATTACACACGTTGATTTTACTTGGGTCCAATTTTTTAATTATAAGATAGGCTCTATCCGATCAGTGTCGACCCCATCTAAGAATAAATAATAATTCTCGCTTTTACAAGATTTCAGTAAAGTTATATATTACAAAGATTTCTGGTCATTGAAAAATCAATTTTATTTGTCGTTTTCATGGTCACATTAATTAATTCGCTATTTAGTTGTTTTATTATACTATGGTTAAACAATCAGCCCTTTAACTTGTTTGGAGTCAAAATGTGATTTGGAGTTTTAGAGGTTTTTAGTATCATTCTATTTCATCTACGATGATTATTTTTTTTATTTTGTCATCAATTTCAACAAAATAATAGTCATCAATGAATTTCATCGTCTTCGCATCACAACATGTACCTACAAAAATAGTAGTTGACCACCCGTGGCCGGCAGGTGCGGTGCGGCTGCTTCTACACGTCGTCCGGCAGCCCGCGCGGCGCCACCATGCGGCGCGCGCGCTCGCTGCTGTGGCTGTGCACGGCCGGCAACGGCGGCAGCCACGTGGCCGTGCTCACGCACCGCGCCGCCAAGCTCAAGACGCTCGTCACGCTCGACCTGCCCGACACCAAGGTGACGATCCACACGCTGACACACATTATTTGAATACCGCTGGTAAAACTACGTGACAGGGCGTCCTCGATATTTGGTTGGTGCTCCGCATGCACTCAGTAGTTTTACCGCTATATGTAAAAAAAGAACTTCCGAAAATCATTAAAGAAATTAACCAATACACGTGAAGTTTGCCCCCTTTTTAAATAGGTAGGCGGACTGACAATTATGATCGCTGATAGTAAATGATCACCATCACCCATAGACATTGGCACTGTGAACAATATTCACCATTCTATACATAACCAATGCCCCATCTTGTAAACTTGGCAACTTAGATGTATGTGCCATGTCTGCATTTACGCTGACTCACTCACCCTTCAAATAGGAATACTACAAAACTTGGTATTATAGTTTAGTGGTAGATTATGTGATGAGTGGGTGGTACCTACCCAGAGGGCTTGCACAAAGCCCTACCAGCAAATAATTTGTATAAAAACATAGAATTATATATTGCAGGTAACGTCAATGGAGTACGCGAAAGGACTTCGACAAGTGAACACGCTGTGCGGCGACACAGTGTGGCTCGGCACTGAGGACAAGAAGATCATCATTTTTTCCGGCGTAGAACCGGAAAAACAAGAGAAATTGACGGAAGTGACGACGGTTGCGACCGTCACGCAGATTCGGTATCACTGTGATTCTATGTTCGTGGGACTCTCGAATGGTAGAGTATCAGTGTTCAGAAGAAACCATGACGATACGTGGGCACTTCAAGAGCCGCTTGCAATTGAACTCGGAGACAAACCCGTGCACTGCATATTGCCCGTCGATGGCATCATATACGCGACGTGTGCACGAAGAGTGTTTGCTATCAACGCCCTCACTGCGGAGATAATACGTATTCTTGAGCTCAAAGGTGAAGGCGACCGCTCTGTAAAATATCTAGCCCATTCTGGAGTAGGACTCTGGTCGGCGTTCTCCGACTCTACTTACGTAAGTTTATACCACGCCGAAACATTTGAACATTTGCAAAATATTGACATCGCTGCTGATGTGGCGAAAACTATCGGTGCTAGAGAAGGCAGTAAACCGGCTTATATATCGGCGTTACTTGCCGGACAAGGCCTTCTATGGGTCGGAACGACTGCCGGCGTTAGTGTCACCGTACCACTTCCAAAGCTGGAAGGGCTACCGCTCATCGGAGGCCACATCGCCGTGTCGTATCATGCTCATGCGGGTCCCGTTACATTCCTGTTGTCCCTCACGCCCGAAACGCGTGAGGTGGATGTTAATATCGTCCGACGAAATCTGTCGAACGCCCGCGCTCTCGCCGAAACCGTACAGGAGTACAAAGAGGAGGAGAGTAAAGAGGAAAACGACAAGCACAAGCTCGAGAGGCGAATATCGGAAGAACTAAGTCCGTACAGACCGCAGCGAGTTCAATCTGCGGTCATTCGGCGGAAGAAGCCAGGCGATGTGCGGCTCAGTAAAACACTGCCAAAATGCGCTAACCTAAATGCTTGCGATGTGTATGGACTATTCGGAGATCTCATGTTCGTGAAAGACTGTGTAGGAGAGGCTGACGTCAGTGGCTCGGGTGGCGAATCCCTCAGGCGAAGCGACCCGGAACTGGCCGCGATTCCATTCCGCGTTAGCACGCTAGATAGGCGGTTACGGATGAGAACGGGACGGCCCCGGAGTTTGGACCTTTCGAGCTGGTCAGTGGACTCCCGAGCTTCGAGTCTGTGCACGTCGTCCGGCAGCGAGGAGTCCATGGCATTACGCGGAGTCTCACGAACGAGTTCTGGCGCGTCGGGTGCCGCTAATTTGGCACCCATGGCCGCTTCGACGCCCGATTCTTCTTCTGGAAAATCAAGTGCTTCCGAGCGATCGATATCGCGCAGCGATTCCGCTAATGCAGCGCCAGAATTACGTTCTACGAGTAAAAGCGCAGGTCGAAGCCTACGAGGTGCTGATTATATTGTAGGCGACAGCTTGTCTCGACGGTCGGTGGTAACCGTAGTGGGTGGTCGAGGCTACGTCGACTGGCGGCAGACGGCTGACGCGGCAGAGCGTCCCACTCCCGCTGCCGACCCTAACCCCAAAGACGCGCATCTCATTCTATGGGAAATGCGATTGTAAATCTAAATAATAACTACGTGTGGTCGGTCACACGAGGAATGTTAATTTAAGGATCAACACGTTCATATCTACGATATGAATATACAATGTAAATAAACCAGAGCATCTGTAATTATGTAAATGTCACTTTAAAACAGCTCATAAAATACAATTTATATATAGATTCACTAATTGAAAGTTGTTAATTCCTTATAAGCTTTATTTATGCATCGATCCAACCTGAACTGGTGTAAATTGATAAAATGAAGTTATAATACGAGAGAAATGAAATTTATAGTGTGTAAATGATGTGATAAGCTTTAAATTATTTTTGGATAATTGGGTCCTGACTATTCGCAACTGTACCCGATATTTACAATAGTTTGTACAGCTTACATTATGTGCAGGTGCATTATTATTGTGACTGTTTATTGTAATGTTATAAATTTTGAATGTTGTCCCATGAAGCCATGTTGAGAGCATTTTTTGCTAGTTATAACGGTATGGCTATAAGCTTGTAGAATACCAGTCATGTACTTTTACTTATTAACTTTATATACCACGTCATAAAATTCCGTGTTTTCATTATTGGTCGTATGTGGGGGGTGGTAAAGTTTAACTTCAGGCATTGTAATTTAATTTAATAATGAACCGCCATATTAACATAGATTAATTTTGTTAAATGTAATTATTAAAAATAATTGTAAAAAATATCGTTAATTTTGCTATTGTAATTTTATTTTTCGACTGGTTAATCGATTAGTTTAATGTATTTAAAAGGAAATCTAGTGGCCTTATTTCTCTAATGTAAATTTCCAGTGTTTGATTACGGCATTCGTTTAAGCTTTATTGTTAGACATAATTATGTCGCTTTAAGAATTAGACTGATTTAGCGTTAAAACGTATTATTAGTTGAATGTAAACATTAAGCCGAATGTACGACACTTCGAACGAAAATTATCGATAATTTAAGAATCTAACCAAATCAAGAATATATTGTATTACTAAATTTGCCGAAACATCAGCGAAGTTTATTTTTTGTATATGAAATGTTGCACAATATTTCAAAAGGTTGTTCAGTCACAAAGTGATTTTTGTTAAGAGTTTTAGCTTAGGCTTAAGCAATGCGATGTCCTCCAAGATACCGTTATCAAGTTTTCAATATTTAACAGTTGAACCTCACAATTTTATTACTGTTAGTCGTTATTTGCAATATTTGTTCTTGGTCAGTAGAACATATAGTATCGATCATTTAATCCAAAGAAACACATTCAATTAGTTGACGGTTTTGTAAGAACTGAGGTCGGTAAGAATATTTACCGACGAAATTGTATACAACAAAACTACGTGCCAAAATGTATATTACCGTAAATTATGTACAGTCATTTATAATCGTAAATTTTGAAATGTAAATTTCAAAATTTTAATTTATTTCTTCCAAATAATTTGATTTATTTAATTGCAATAAACGATCTTGATGGGAAAAAAGTTATCTCGAATATTTTGTAACGCAAACCTCAATTGTTTTATTTTAAAAAAATATATATGGTTCTTTACACTGAAAAACGTCACAACATATATGTAATAAGGTGTAAATAAATTTTAAGTTTATATGTATACACCTGTACTTCGTGTTTTTATTTTTTTTACATAAACCTATAAAAACTCTTTTGATTTTTTATGAATATCAAACACATAATAAAAGCTCGTATCCTAATCCGTGCGCAAGTCACGAACAATCCAGAAAATAGTTTTTAAGTTTATTCCACTCCGCCGTTTGTTTTGTTCCGCCTGTTAGTTGGATGCACATGTGGCAGATTTTCATTTTCATTTTTCTTCACGATCTGATCATGATAAATTATAAACACAAATAAAATAAAGATTCCCGTTCTAATCACTGGACCACTTTTGATTTATTAAGGGACTGATAATTGAGATCTTAAGCTTATAACTTGGACTGACATAGACACTTCTATACAATATCCTTACAGTAAGGATGAACTTAATCCACCACGAATTATTATTAACACAATTTTTGTGTTATGCTGACTTGGCATCAATATAAACCCACTATAAGACTATAGACTAAGAATTTGCTTGGCTTAAATCATGTTATACAAAATCCTTATAGAATATATTTCGTTGTATTAAAATTAGTCAGACAAATTCAATTCAAGTTACACATACGCGTTGGGTTTACGTTAGATGACCTCACAAAAAACTTACTACGGTATGCTTAACTTACGTTACTGACGTTAGGAGTAGGTGTATGTGTTAAGTGTGTGTTTGTTTGAATGTGGCCAAACTCCACACGATAATGAAATCTTTTAATAAAACACCACCGTATGTTATTTTTATTTATTGTTAGATAATTTTGATCGGATAGATTTCTGTTACTGACTGCTCAAGGTATACCTGAAATGTTAATAAACAATTAAAAAAATAAAATTATATTACAAGAAAAAATATTTAATCTAAAGTACGTACGATTTCGACGCTTGCATTCTCGAAGAGCCTCATTAAAAGCTTCACATTCTTGCAAATTGTCGCGGCTTGAAGCGCACTGCAAGAATTGGGCTATTTCATAAGCACACGGTCCGCTAGGCTCTGTACCCAGTTGGTAATTACTTGGAAGTGAACGTTCCACCTCTTCTCTTCGCCGACCAGTAAATAAGCTCGAAATGGCTTCTCCTGCTAAGTGTCCCTAAATCATAAGATAAAACAAGCTATAATGAGAATCAAGACAATTAGGTGGTAGAGCTTACATTTACTTTGTATCACCGTGACCCGATTTGAAAGATGTTACCCAGTACCCAGTAGAATTGCAGGAACAAAGGATATAAGTTACAAAATCTTAGGCCTTTAATTGGCGGCTTACAGTCGGTTTAGAGTTACTTGTAAATAGTGGTTTATATTTGTGTATATTTGTCTATGGGCAAGAGGGGCCTCATCTAAAGGACAAATATTTAATAAAATATTGGAAATTTATTTAGTTTGGTAACTTAGTAATCTAGAATGTTTATATTTTTAAATAAATAAATCAAAATTTAAAAGCCATTTTATTTAACATTGGTGGCACCAAAAAGCTATTCTGTATAAATTACATTTATATAAAAAGGTACTAACCATAGTAGTACCAACAGTGACGCCACCTGCCACGGCTGCTGCATCTCTAAACACCGACCGCCGTGGCATTGGTGTAACGAATACTGCAGGGGGACGCGATGGTGCATGTTGATCTGCTCTAGAGTACCTAGAGCGACTACAGAAATAATTAAAATATTAATAATGACTTAAAAGTACTTTTTTTTAAACTCAATAATGAGCTTTCTTTAAATTTCATTCACAGTTAAATACTGACATTTTTATTTTATTAGTATTTTAAATAAACTTCAAATAGACGGACCAGTGAAGTTAGCAAAAAATATTTTATATAAATATTGTATTGGCATGAGCTGGTCAGCTTTACAGAAGATGATTGTTTGCAAACTTGATATTAATAAGAGCGGAAAGAATGCACAAACATTATGTTCATTAAAATCAAACCTATTCAAAAGGTTTTTCCAAATAATTATCTTAAAAATAATAATTGCATTCCATTAAAACCATTTACCATTTTTTAGTTTTCATATTTATTATCAAAGGGAAATAAATTATAAATTTTATTCTTTATCTTTCTACAAGCTACGAGCCTCAAAAGTGGAGCATGAGACCATGTACCAGGTCATGGTACATGCATGCAAATGCAATTTGAATGCAGGTGAAATGCATCACAGGTATTTTATTATAAAACTATAACATGGGTCGAAGTATCCCACATTTTAATTTTATTCTCTGATTTAAGATAAAACACCTGTATCTAAAAAATTTCATCAACAAAATGTAAAAACAACTGTAACAAGATGTGGACTTATATCAAGAATTGAAAGGTATTTATAATGTACACTTGCTTCCGTAGACGAAAAGGGGACACATTAATTTACTACTCATTTGTTTATAGAGAAATGGTAATATTTTGTATAAAGATTTCAAAAAGATGAAATAAAACAAACTCTGTTTTCTACTCTATTTTATTTATAATTTAAAAGTAACTAACAATATTAAAATAATAAAGGGGATAGATACTCCGCGATCTACATTGTCAATTTATTAAAAATATAATGACTAAAATTTACTATAAATAAAAAAAATTTTTACTCCAACAAAAATTACATATTATAATAATTACTAGGTAGGTGCCTCGAATTATTATTAAAATGGAACATCTTAAACTTGAGGTAGACTTTATGACAGGTATATGATTTGACCCAGCTTTTATAAAACCAGGCAAGAGAATTATGAAACCCAAAAATCATTATGTGTTTTTTCAAAGATTTTTCTTAGAGGCACCTTAAGTATTCAATTAAATACGATTGGTGATTTTGCATTGACGCAGAGCCTCATTGAACCCTTCACAAAGGGACAGATCATGTTGCTGTTGAGCACATTCAATGAATTGCTTGATTTCCCAAGCGCAAGGGCCCTGCGGTTGCTGTTGTTGGCCGTAATTAGCCTGGGCAGGAGCAGGTGCAGCTTGCTGCTGTTGCTGTGCTGGCTCACTGCTGCTACCTCCACTAAACATACCAGTTAAAGCACTACCAGCCATGTGACCCTGAAATGCAATAATAAATAGGTAAGTTTAGGCTGTTTTTATTTCTAACATGGAGGCAATAAAAATGAATATATGATTGATATGCACATAATCTGATTATTTATTAGTCTCTGCCTCTTTGCAAAATTTCAGAGACAGAAGAACAAACACTTTTATCTTAATACATATTATTATATGTTATACTTTTGTATTTAAGAGTGATTTATACATTACGTAATTAAATAACATAGTCATTTGTCAGAAATAATTATTAGTAAAAATTTCTAGAATTGCATCATAAGATCCAAATGAAAACAAGGCACATAATTAGGAAACTATTCTTAATCATATTTAGCAATATCAATTTTATAGTTAATCTTAATAAACAAAATCCTTGTTAAAAACCTTTTATTGGGTAAAACCTTTAAAAATATATATTTTAGAAGGGCTACAGTAATCAATAATAAGTCATCACTCAATATTAACCATAATGATTTATTCTTGTAAGAAATGAAAAAAACATCATCAAATATTCTAATGAAAACATATCATGAAATAAAAACTCAACTCATATAACAACACTAAAGTTTTATCACCAATACAACACAAAATCACAAAACAATCCAGTCATATAATTTCTATACTTACTGGTAAATATTTACGATTAAGGATTTGAAGGATTCAATACGATACTTTATGATAAAAATATGACGCAAATCATGTTTACATGCAGTAATGCCAATGTCAAGACGACATCAAAACACGTGATCACTATTGGAATATCGCCAAACAATGAATAATAGTAAATTCCTACAATAGGCATATCTGGAAATTGTCCCCATATATTGCGCAATGACTACGCGTTAAATATGACTTTCAATTTCCAAATGATTTACGAGTAAAAATTGTATTTGAGTTACATAACACAGTACGTACCACTGCAGATCCTACAGCAACACCACCAGCGGTGGCTGCCATTTGGCCAAACAAAGAAGGCTGCTGAGGCTGAGCGACAACAGGAGCGGGTGTCGATGGTGGAGCATGAGCTGGAACATGGCTTGGTGGTGGCGCAGCTCTAAAATTTTTTATCGAGAGGTTATATCACGCTTTGAATATTATAAAACAAATTTAACCAATTACCGATAACAGATATTTACCTTCGCTGTGGCGCCGGTGGTGGGCTTGCAGAACGTCCTCGTCGAGGCATTTTCAATTAATTATCACTTTAAAACAATTGCAATATTTTTGCAGAATACAGCGTTGTCGATATCACGAACTTCAACTGATTACTGAATCAGGAAACTTATGACACTGACAGTTTATCAATGACTTTGCTATAGTATTCTAGAAACTATAGAATGTTTAAATTTAGAATCGTCGGTCCTTGTCACTTCCTCATAAGTGTAAGAGACAGAAAATATTTGTTACATGCCTACCAACGTCAAAAGCTTAAAATAATTGAATGATATTCTATTTTATAAACAATAAAGAATTTATTATAATAGTATTTAAGAATATATATTTATACGTTCAATTTTTGTGAACTAAAAATAATTACAGTATATTAAATGTCATTACCTGCTGCTTTTACTACGGCCGGGCATGTTTGTATATTTATTACTAATTTAATTTAAATTCATGTTGGCTAATGCAATTTTTTGTCACGAATGATGGACTTTGTCAAATAAATTTATTTTTTAAAAAACACTAGCCAGCCAACTTAAATTATAGTAAAATATATATTTAAATATTAGTTGAAAATACAACAAAAAAGGTTTTAAAATATTATACTATACTCAAAAGCACATTTTTAATTTACTAAAAATTTATACTCAGTAAATAAAGTAAATAATAGGTGTAAATTGTCCTTACAAAGTATACAATATTATTTTTCTAAATATCATTAGTCAATTAAAAATTATGAATTCAATGTATCTTCTGTTCATAATTTTTACGTAATAAAAACATTTCTTAATATAGCATTGATGTTGTGACTATAATATAAGAACGTTGACAGACTACTAGTTACTTTTTTTTAATTTTAATCTTAGTTATTATTTTTAAATATGCGTAAATCAGATCGTATTTAATATAAGGTTGGCGCGAGTTTGTTGTACGCTAATGTCACTAGCGTAGGAAGCATGGTATTATTTTCATTCAATCAAATCAATTCAGTCGCCCGGTTCACTCTTCACTCTATTCAGTCAACTGTCAAGACAGTTCACGAATCACGTTCAGTTAATTTCTCACCGCGTGACTACTACTGTCTCTATTTGAAACTTTACATTTATCGGTATATTTTAATATATTTTTCAGTGAAAATGGGATTTACTGAAGCCGGTCAAAATATGAATGCATTTATTTTGGCTGGAATAACTGTTGTCTTGTGTGTAATATTACACTTTATTTACAAGACCATCTTCGGCAATACGAGGAGTGAAGTACAAAATCATGAAGCGGAGAACATAACAGGTAGAATAAAAATATTCTTTAAACTTTTAATATGTAATAAACAGTAGTTATATTTTCTAACAAACAGTAACTAGCAGAATGTTTATCGTTTTATAAAACACGAGGAATTTTGCCGCAAAAAGCTATGAGCTCGTGGTGAACGAGCGGTTAAATTCACGCGTGATAGATACTGTTACAATAATTCCGCTATCAAAACCAATTTATGTTTTATATTTCAAATAGTATTATAGTAAAATTAAAGGCTAGCATTTACTGCTAAATAACTGTATAATATTATTAATGCGCAACATATTATTTCATCAATCGAGTAAAATATAAAATGAATGGATAAATCTATAAACACGTCTAATATATACGCGATTTTCCTTTCGACTATATAGCTAATATTTATAAATTTTTTATAAATAAAACTTCAAAATAAACACACAGTCATAGATGTTTATCAAGTTGCATTTTTATTTGAGTTCATATCAATGACAGAAAACAACTGCACAAATAATATATAAATAGCAATTATAAGTAATTAAATGAACCATTGTTACAAATAGAACTTCAGTTTGGCATTGTGGGAAACGCAGTGTGCATATTATTTAAACTTAATAATTGGCCATAGCTAACATATATTCAGTTTTATTCAGTAAGTAAAATATTACTTGTATATTAAATGAAATAATTTTATTATACATCTAATAAATACTCTGATCATACTAAAGATATTCTAATGGTAAACTCAATACAGATAACATTAGAAAAACTTACTCTGAATTAATTCTAAATTTAAAAACTTAAAAAAATTGTAATGCAATTTAAGGGACAAGAATATTGTGCTCAATTTACAAGACTATATTGTATATATCATATTTTTTTTATAATGGACGTGTTAATATTTTCTTTTACTTTGCAATATTGGGTGCAAAATTGTTGCACAAATATTTAGATGTTACAATTTTAAATATTATTTAAATTCAATTTCTAAAATTTCTATTTGTCATATAGTGGTAAAATAATTTCATGGCATAGGTATTTTTATTATTGACTAATATTACCACTGTAACTTATAAGATCATTAATTAAAAGAAACACCTTAAATTAAGGATATTTATAAACATTGCCAGTAACTATTTTATTTAGTTATTTATGAGGCTAGTGGAATAATATATTATTATGTATTTAATTCTTATCACTGAACATTGTTATTGTGTAAAAGAAGATTATTAATTTAAGAAGGAATTTTATTAAAAAAAATATTCCAAAGTGTTATTATATGGGAGCTAGTGAAACTTCCTGCTAATATAAAAATAATTCAAAGCATTTTTAGCTATCGACTTTTTTATAATATTTTTTTTTATCGTTTTAAAAATATAGATTTTTTTTTATAAAACGTACATCGTAACTTGCATCGATTTATGATCGAAAATGTTATTCCGCGTCCAGCGTACCTACGAGCATGCTCTGTTAGGAATCATTCAGCAAATACAATGTTCGTTTGGTACCGGTACGCCATTTTTGCATTGCATTCTGTCATTCATATTCCTAGCTTTTGTTAGCGCCGTTTGTAGCTGTACCGTGTTTATAAATCGAACTAAAAATAACTTTTTTTTTTTTTTAATTTGTTATTATTTGTTCTAGGTGTAAAATAAAGATATTAGATGTCTGTTTTCTTCCTTCTTCTCAAATCTAAAATATCAAAATATGATATTTACACTTTTAATAATTCATTATTGCAGTTTTTTAAATACAAAGCGACGTATGAAAAACGTGTGAACGTAATATTTTTTAAGTTACGTTTCTTTTCGGAATAAGTTCGTTTTGTCAGTATCAAAAATTTCGTTTTTATAACAATCAGTAATTATAAAAACAGAAGAGTCACTTCGTTTATTATTTTCTCTATAGATTTCTCTACAATTCAAATGATATCTGACATTAAATTGCAAAACAGAGCCGGCAGATAAGTTAACGGTAGTGAAGTGAAAGTAAATTTGAAACAGTCTACATCGCCGCTAAACCACAAACACAACAGTGAAACGGAGAGAGGCATTTTTCTTTTTAGCACTTTTGTAAGATAACTATATAAAAAACAGTATCCCGGACGTTACCTTGCATGTTTTAGTTTCCGTCGAAAGCTTATTTACTCAATCATAAAGAGCCCTTTTAACTGACAACCTCCAGTATAAAGATTCTTCTCAGTCGTACTCTTGGCTGAGTGGTCGTGGTCATGGATCGTCTAATATGCTGCTTGCGGCTCTTGCGAGATGACTTCATCGATCTCTACTCTACATACTTTAGGATCAATAAAGTAGACCGTACCGGCAAACTACAATCGTAATCATTTCGATTACGATTATTAAAACTGTATGACAATAATTTGCATTGGAAAGTTTTTTAGCAATCATGATTGCCATTATCGATCTTCATCTCTCTCATAATAATGGTTCCAATTTTACCGAATAGCGGTCCGTAATATTTTAAATCGTACCGTGAACTTCGCCGTTTCAAATTCAATGAACCACTAACATAATTGTTTTAAAGTGTCTTGTAATTCAATTAGTCACTTTGTTATTTACGGAAGACTATGAGCTTTAACGAATTACTACTTTTTATTCTACTTTATTACATAAATTAATTGTGTGGTGAAAAGGGTTGGTCAAAATGTAGTTAAAAACATATATGCAAACTTCGTTGAATATTCTATTTCTGTCATCATTGATTTGACATTGAAAAGAAGAAAACACAAGTTTTGTTTAACTGATGACCCCCTTCCCCCACATTCTCTCACGTGAAGCGCGGGGTATGTGGGACTCAACGACAACGAGTTCGCAATACTCGCTAAAAACTGGTACCCCCTTCTGTATCTTGGTAGGGCCTATGGGATCGCTTGCGTATACAATCGTGACGCTCCGATATACAATATAACATATAAAATGTATATTAATATTATATATTTAACAGTAAGTCATTACACATACAAATAAATACTACTAAATATATATTATTGCTTGCGAAATATCAAAATACCTGTTAAATTTATTTACGGAGTTTCGTTACCTGATCCCCTGTTCTTTGAGTTGCTTCAGTTGTTGAAAATGTTAAAAGGTTTTACGGTGACTATAATACTTGTACAAAGACCGGCCGGTACGATAATTATAATGATAAAAACATATGTTTGTTAGAAGACAGAATGATAAATCACGCAATGAATACTTATGTATTGTATATGTGCGTTATGAATTGTAATATCTACCTGTAATAATCACGTAATGTTCATTATTACGTTAGTATAGTTATCAATTTAACGTAAAACTAATTACGCCTTTACGGAAATATATTTATGATATATGAATAATTTTTTGTATGAATGCTTGCTGTTGGTATTGAATTTTATAACAATCCATATTATTTTAAGTTTTGACAAGTATTAAATGACTCGTTAAATTTTTATGTTTGTAAAAGATTAATCAGATGATTAATTCGATTAACGATCGTTAATTATAATTTACAATCATAATCATGACGGATCAATGTTTTTACGAAAATGTTTAGTTACTGATGAATTCTTTGCCTTTATATACTAAATATTATAAAACCGCAATAAACTCAAAAACTACCGAACAGATTTTCATACCGTTTTCACTAGTTGACGGAATGATTTATAAGGTACATTTAAGTGTATAATTCATCAAGGTTTTGTGTAAATTGGATAAAATATGACGATGACTATTAATGATACTGACTGCGAGCTTTTTTGGCGTGCGATAAAACCAATAGAGTTCTGTATAAATGTTTTATGTGGACCCTCATTCTATCTTTGCGAAGACTCGTACCTAGTACATTTTAATTACGGAATATTATTAATTATTTACAGAAGCTTCGACTGAGACAACACAAGATTCCGCCGTAACCGAATCCCGTGCCGGTGGAAAGAATAAGAAACGTGCACAATGGAAAGGAAAGACAGATTTCAGCCACCCTTGGCTGCTTAAGAATCTCAAAGGGCACCCTGGTACTGTTCTTCTTATGGATTTCTCTGCAAATGGGAAGTTCATGGCCGCTACATGTGATGGTAAGTTACAAAATATTTAACACACACACACGGTGGCGGTAACTAACACATCTACAACCGTAAACTTTGTAACGATGGTCCTTCAAACGAGAGGTAACTAAATCTTCGACGTATTCTATTATCAAAACTTCCTTACACGTTCTGGGCGATAAGATATTCTTAAACAAATCTTCGTTTGATTTATTTGAACATTGATAATTCGGAGTTTGTTTGACGGGCCATCGTAACACGACACGAAAATAATTGTATAATTCATAGTAATTATTATTTCCTTCTGAAGTTAGTGACAATTATCGTAAGAAATGTGATTTAAGCGAACGTAACGCGATAGGAAGTTACTAAGGTAACCATTGTTGAGGTAATAAAATGAGATATCATTATTAGATAATAAGACGGTTGATCGAACGCTTTCCGATAGTCGGCGATACGCATGACTTGTGTTGCTCTGGTGTGTGTTACGTTAGCTAACTTCCTACCGTTGAACGAAACCGAATCAATAGAAAACTATTTATTATTAAACATTTAAACTAAAATTTTTAATACTACAAGTAATAAATTTACAGTCGCTTTTACCTTACGAAGTCCTCATATAAAATAATAGTATAAGGACTCCGTAAATTTTGTTCAAAGCGCCTATTGCTCTATCTATTCAATGATTTTTCAAGATTTAAGGGAAAGTATCTTTTAACGAGCCGTAAGCGCTTAACGAACACTTTCTCGTGCAGATGTCGACTTGACCTTTCAATGGTTTTTTCATAAAGTGAAATATAAATTATGTACATATTATAAAACATTACTACTAATAAGACTACTTCACGGGAAAGCGATCACTATTAAACCTAACATAGAGCTTGTAGTGTTAACTTACTGTTGTGTGTAATTTAGAGGTCCCTCGGTCGTCATCCAAAGACCAATGACTCCTAACATGACATGATTTATACTATTTAAACAGAAAATATTTAAAAAAAAACACTCGAAAGATATACTAAACAGCAACAGGAAATACTTCTTCTAATTAAATAAAAACCTTGGGATTTATATGATCACATTTAAGAAATTTTTATGAATTTTATAAAATATCGATATTAAATTATCAGTTTAAGGCTCTCGTTAATGTCTGTTCTAGTTTCTCCACACAAAATACAAAAATTCCGAGAAAACCGAATTGCAACCGAATATTTGCATGTATCTTCTTATAAATATAAATAATTTTATAAATATAATGGAAAAAAACATGACATTTGTATTAACCCTATAATGGCATGTCTTGTTATATTTTATAATAATTTAACATAACGTATTATTTATGTATTTTGATATTTATTTGAGAATAAAAAAAAAAAACTCTAAACAAGTTTATAGACTGCATAATTTATATACTAATGCGATATATTGAGGCAAAAAAAATAACAAAACTTCGGCGAGTTTATTCACCTCTGTGTTGAGTGCAAACGTATTTTTTTTTTAATTCAATACGATAACATTCTTAAAGTTTGTCGTCACTTATTGATCCTAATCTATATGATATGCAACCTCCTACTCCTTCTATATTTGTAGTATTAACTAATCATCCCATTCATTCAGGATCAGTGTTGTGTGTTTTTCTCTTTCACCCAGCTAGCTCTACTTCAACCACATCCTTTAGTAATTTATTACTGTGCAAGGAGTATACTCCGTCTTTATGAAGTCTATTCATATATTTCTCTTGCCTTATATCTAACACGCATAAAAATATTAATCCAAATGATCTATCTATATTTATAAAATCGTTTGTCCTGACTGACTGACTATGTCTAGAGAGATTAAATTGGATAGGCGTTATAATAACGTAAGCATCGCCTAATAACAAAAGGGGTTCTAGGATATGGATAACTTTGTACGAATGTTCCTCTTTCGAACTCGAGACGAGCTAGTAATTAAGTAAAATTTAAAGTAATGTTAGTGTTCGTATGACGTGGAGGCTAAGTTGTCCTCTATCGAGATGAGACTAATGAACAACTTTACCGTTACCCATGTGAGCTCATCGCTCTTAGTCTCGACTAGCTGGAAAGTTGAGTAGGTATTTCATGAATAAATTTGTTTTATTATAAATCTATACATATAAAATTCGCGACTCTTCCTATGTTCTATTTTAAACTATTGTTTATCAGATAAAGTACGTTGTTTTTATTGATTTCGATTTGTATAAATATTATCTCTGTAACCTACTTAGATGGTAAATGATAAAAAATTATTACCAAATAACAAAGAAATACTTAAATCATTTGAAAAATCCCCTTTTTTGTTAAGATTGTTTTTACATTTTAGTATTCGATAAAAGAAACTCATAGTTAAAATATTAAACAAGTTTAAGGTAACTCGAATTTTCAGTTAATTTTTTTTTTACACATGTTTCAAAGTTGTAATATTATTAAGGCGATAAAAACCGTTGTTTCTTTTGTAAACTAATTTAGCATTACTGAACGGTTCGTCATCTTTTTTAACACCGTACTTAAGAAAGAGACAAGCATATTATATTTTTACTTCTGTCAAATAACTGCGTACATCGCGAATCAGAATCAATTACGTAAGATAATGTTGGAATTACAATGATTTTTTATGTTTTGTTGTGTTAATCACATAGGTGAAATTTAGTACATTCATACAAATGCATGTGGTCGTGAAATATGATGTTCCCGCTCTAGTTGCGTTGCAGCTGTGACGTATACTGATAATCCTCAAACCGGAATGATCGCCGTGATAGCACGGGGTCGCTCACCTCGCCCAAACGTCTGCGACCCTGTTCCAACGCTGGCCGCTTTAGCATTAAAACTAGGTCGAAATTGAATATCATTAACATCGTATATCGTTCGGTTGCAGAATTTATAACCAATAATTATTGTAAAATGTGATTATACATCCGAAAAAATAACAAGGTCCTGGGTTAAAGACCGAATAAACACTTATTCGCTTATTAGTACCGTTACATCGATTACGATTATCGACATTTAAGGAATGTCGGTGTGATTTTATTTAGACGTTATATTTGCAATGCAAATACGCGAGAACGAGAGTTCAATATAAAAGTGCCGGATTCGTATATTTACATATTTTACGTCTTTTATTGGTAATGAAATATTTTGTTGAATTTGTGTTGTCTGTTAAGGTATTAAGTATTGATATGGTTGGCCGGAGCCGAGGACGCTTGCCCTAGGTCTCGTCACGGTCACGATGCGTCACGCCTCATCGCTTCGTGCTGTATGCTCGTGGTGATGATACTCGTGACTAGTTACTTGCTGCAGTTTAACGAGCAGTGCTACCATCAACAAGTATATAACACGAATGAATTATATAAGACTGTACCATTATTATCATTAGATAAAATTTACGATCCTAACAAAGAGCTTAAATCCACACTCATATAACTAGCTTGAGATGAATCTGAAGAGGCATGTAAACATATATGCCGTTATTTAATTTTACGATCGATGAAACTGTTCCATAATATTACCTAGATATAACATTTATAAGATGTTAACAGTGATACGACTAACTAATTGAATATTAGAATATATCACAGACGCTGTATGTAAATAAAATTTGCGTTGATCTTTTCCGCAAATACAGGATGTCGTAAAATGTTCAAATCATGATCCGATTTTCAATGAAGACGCCGGACGTCTGTCGCTATTATTGTAATGTGACACTCGAACAGATAACGGATAACTTAATAAGACATCAGATATAAATACGCCATAACCACATGAACATTTGTGCAAATATAGTCTCAAGACAATCGTCGATATCGATTTAACATAAACATAAGTCCGTTGATAAATACTTAGTCATGTACTTTATTTATATATTTATCCGAGAGTCTTTTGTTTGCGATTTTTGTCTTGTTTGAAATTATTTCAATTAACACGGGAATCTTTCCGATATTATATATTATTTGTTTTATCTGGAAAGGTGATTCATTTTATTATTATGAAGCGAACGTCCGGGATACATTCTTAAAAATACATTCATAGGAATTTCTGTCTTGTATGACGTCTGAAGGTACTTTGAAAAAAATATAAGCCAGATAAATAAGAGCCAGAAGTAATATTAATAAATTTGTATTACACTAAACTATATTTAAATTAAGTTAAAGTACATTGTATTTAAACTAGAATTACAATTTTCTTATTGGCACATATGGCGTTTCAACTTTTAATAATGGCTAAAGCATCTAGTCCATTGTGGACATCTGTTGGTGTATACAATAGCCAATTTATCTCACAAAATCGAATATGAAACAGCCATTTTGAATGTTTGACCAACCATGACAGTATCTTAAATTTAGTCGTACTATATATATTTAAAATTTGCAAATATATTAATATAAATATTCTTTTGCAGAGGTATTCCACTTGTCTAGTATTGATAAATACAGTCCACTGCAATATATGCGATTTAAGTTTCTTCTGTAAGAATATAATGGTAGTTATGGGATAAAAAAGATGCCTAGAGATGCGCATACGGATAGGCATTAAGTTATACTTACCTAAATAATAAATTATCGTTAGTTTTGATATTTGTCATGTGATTTAATTTGAGCTTATTATGCTTTATGAAAATAACTGTTAATAATTGAATTGTTTTCATCTCTGTTTGTCAAGAATATCGCAAAACCTTGCAATGTATTTGCCTGTCAAAACTATACCTGTCTCATTTTTACAATAGCCAAACTATAAGAGCAAACAGTGTCACCGAAGTGATGTTTACTTACCCCAAAATAACATTTATATTTACTGATTGCTCTGAGTTTTGAATTAGTGTGAAAATATATATGTATATATAACAATGAGCTGTGAAGAATTTTGTAATTAATAATTTATAAAGTGTTAATAAATATTGTTTAAATAATTTATTATCTATCGGCACCTCTATAATTATGCTGTACTTTCTAAAAATTATAATTAAAATAATTCATGAAAACAAATAAGCACGGTGGTAATAATTTCTTAACTAGTAATACATTTTAAGTGTTTTTGAATTTAGAAGCTCATAGTCAGTGTGTAATGTCATCGGTGGGTACAGCTTTGATTCTTATTATAAGAAGTAAGATTATTTTTTATTAAAATTATGGATCGCTGTTCATTTGTTTCGAACAATGCTTCACAAAATAAAATAAAAAAAATACGAAAATAAATCCGCCTGTATTTGTGTAATTCTAGAGTTGTTTTTAAAACGTTTCACAATAAATAAGTTTACATGAAAATTTATTGATTTTGTATATTCATAATATTATCATTGATATTTATGTATTTTGAATTCACCAAGGCTTTGAGATAGTATAATGTAATAGCTAGGTTGTTTTGACGTTCGCTACTAACATGGAAAGCCGGTCATCGAAGAATACAATAGCTCATTAAATGATCTAGTCTTCGAGCGACCCTGTTGCCGAGACACGCAAAAGTCGCATCGCAATTACCGACGACTTTGCTTTGTCAATTATAAAGATTTTTATACTGAAGTAACAGATCGCTTGCATCACGGTTGAACATAAAATCTTGAAGGATATTTTATATTATCACAATGAGTTTTATGTTATTTTGATACGGATTTTACAATCATTTTAGTGGTAATAAAATAATAGCACGTAGCAACACGTCACGTTTTGTATATTGTTCTTTAATAGTTTGTGAACAATCGGTGCTTATTATCCTCTTTAAGTACGAAACGATTGTAACTGTTGAGTATTCAATGTATTTCAGTATAAATATCTCCGGAGTAGACCGCGTGGTATGATTTGTTTTATATGATTTTGTTAAGGAAAAAAATATATGCGTTCACGAAGCACATCTTAAACAGTTTATGACATAATATGCATGATATAAAATTAAAGTCATATGGGCATGTTTTTTAGATTATTTTTCATTGTACAGTAAATATGGAAGTTGAAATGACTTAGTTACTTGCGGGTTCTAATCCGAGCAAGATCTACATTGGAACGGCATTATGGAATAATTTACAAAATCTTCTCCTCGAATATTAGCAGGGCGAAATTATTTTACTTAGTAAAAAAACTCAAACAAGCAAGCGATATCAAGTTTTAACAAAAAAATAAATAAATTATGGTTTACTACTTCTGTACCGTAGTTATGAATTTTATAATTTGAAAGACTCGATTAAATAAGTTTTAGCAAGCACGCATAATTAACGTCGTCTTGCAAAAAAAAAATAAACTTAGCATAAAATATCAATCCGATCGCGCCCATTAGAAATCATATAAATTATGCAACGATTACAACAGGAAGTGGAGATATGTATAATATTGATATTCATTCATTTTTATCTAAAATTATGAATCTTGTATGTTATCGATGTAGTAATATTGCGTCACGTGATAACGAAATACTCGGGAAAAACACGCGCGAAGGTGTGACTAAATAATGTATAGTAATGTAATTACAAACTGCTTATCATGAAATCGGTTTGTACCTTCACGATTCGGTAAATGATTAATGTTTTTATGAACGGTTCGTAGTATAGCTGCTTCATATACTTCTTTATCATCGATTTTTGGAATTAATCGTCTTGAGAAAGATAATGTCATATTTATAATAGCTTTTTAAGGAACTCTTATTGATAGTGGGACGGAAACTGTGTAAGCTACAGACTAGATTATATTTATAGAATGTTTTAGAAGTGTCATCGGTAATGCTTTAATTGAAAAAGTAATCTATATGTACGAAGATAAAGACGACGAGTGACGATTCTGTAACTAATTACATATACAAGTAGTACACGGTAATCTTGTTGATTATTTTATTTACAAATTAGTAAAAAACCTTCGAGTCTTCTATGTCAGTATCGAGATTACGTATGGAAGATTCTCAGGTGGAATTATAAATTATATAATGTATGTTATATAATTTACATGTCGTATCCTTCAAAAATTGTTTACATTTTATCAGAATCGTATCTTTATCTATAAATTAGTAAGTTAACATTGACAAAATATAATAAATACTGAATGTTTATTGAACGAATGGTTTAAAATTTCAACTGAACTATACTTTTTTCTTCTTTCGAACGTAAAATCTTTTAAGATAGAAAGAGATAAAAGTGTGGTAACAATTGCTAAACGTTTATAAGTAAGGTCAACAGTGTTTATGCTTAATTAATGTTATAAAATATTCAGAATATATCATAATTATATGAAATATCACATAAAAAAATATATTAGTGAACATCAACTTTTATATGAATTAATTTCGGTTTTTATTACTACGCGCTGTTGGACTGTTCTTCGTAAAACTCGCTTAATATGGTTTTAACGTAGTTATTGCTGTAACTTACATAATGTATCGTAGGTCAAGATGTCCCTTTATCTTGAAAATGTTAAAGGTTAATAAAATAAAATAAACAACAGCTGTTGGCGTATATGTATTTTACGTAGAGCACGTATGACATTTTATTGTCACTTAGTCGGGACTCTGGGTATAACTTAATATTATTGTGTTCCCTGAGTTAAAATAATTCCAGTAATATAGTATCAGAATTGTTGGCAGTGTAAGAAACAGTTTACCTTTATACAATGCCATTATCTATGGGTGGGATATCCGCTAACTATCAGGTAGCCAAAACAGGTAGGAAACAAAATCACAACACAGTCACAGGTATAATTTCGTGTAAATAGATTTAAGTGATTCACACTGACTCATGATTCATTTTGACTTTGAGATCCGCAGACATATTTGGTAGTTATATACCTATAGTTGAAATAGGTCGTTTTAATTCGCGGATACCGTTTATGTGCATATAATATAAAACGGAATTAAAATATTATCATTACCCATTTAAACCTTACTCAGTATAAACATTTAAAAAAACGATAGCTGGGGCACATACAGTTGGTACCTAGACTATATATTTATGTATTAAATATCCAATAAAACAAATTAACAACGGTTTAAAATAATTTAATGAATTGTCATTTTTATTCATTGGAATAAAAATATTGAAAATCCCGCGTGAAGGAACATAATAACAAAAAATAAGTGTCAATAATTTTACATAAAACCATAAAGTAAACAATAGAAAGCACTAAGCATAACTCTTTTTCCTTACGTGACGAGTTCTGCCAATTCATTCAACCGTAAGCCGAGTAAAAAATTGATTACAAATAAAAAAAAAATTGAAGTAAAACTACATCAACGAAGGTCCTATTAAGCTGAAGCATTTATATCTGGAAATCAGGGCGTTATTGTGGTATGCGCAAGCGAATCTATGACGGGACGGTACAGCAGTTTTTTGTATATACATAATATACTTTGTCTCTTTGCCGTTTACTAACTCACACGCCGACTTTGACAACATGCAGATAAGTCTTATCTAGTATTAAATAAATAGAAGCTTCGACATCTACTTCTCATCCAATATCCATAAATATCGAAATAGCAATACGGAAATGAATTGCCGTCTTTTCACGCCTATTGAACAACATGTACGAATCCAAGCAGCATAAAAATAATATAGTTTTTGTATATTAAAAACAACTGCCAAAAATTCCATTGTACATAACAATAGAGTATGAAATGATTAAAGTATATATCTGTATCAGATCTAGTGTGTTCGTTATGAGATCAGCGATGACGCGGCATCTTTAAGGTCATCGTCATCATCTTGTTATAATCTTGGTATCATTAAAAAACAATTCTCTGGTATTTTTTTTAAATAAATGCGTTTTTATGTATGTATACTAACTACACTTTTAAAATGCAATGTGATAGTCCGGTGCCATATATTCGCATATGTGTTTTCGCAAAGCACGTGAATTCGTACGAATGTTCTCTATAGAGGCGCGATATATGTAAAATAAAGCAAAGTTTTGTTGTTCCTCGTCCGAAAATTTATACGCAAATAAGTAAACTGGCGGTAAACGGTTACGTCTGCTGTTATTGATTGAAGTAGAAGTTAGCTAATGTCACTTGAATAGTGAATGTATCTCACTTACCCAAATTGAAATATGGCTTCACTATTAGTAGAGTAAGTGACTAACGAGTTTCTTATATTAAATAAATAGATATTGTACATTAGTAGCTGATCTTTTTTTACTTACGAATACGAGTTAAAGTCGATCGTATAAGATTATACGTCGCACACGACTTTAGAAACATGCAAAAAAAATTATAAGGACTTTTTAAATGAAGCCATTAATATCATAATATGCATACTATAAACGAATTGTGTCATGAAAAGTAACGGGTTATGAATAGCACCTATGAAAGTCACTGAAATAATCCTGCCAAGCCCTACAAAAAGTTACAAAGCCTTAAATCCAGTTACGAACACCATTAGCTACGTATATCATTAGTTAATGTTATTCAGAGTTTCGTCATGTCTGGCGTCGGATTAACAATTATAACAATGACAGTAGTACGTATCAGAGCACGCGTCAATGAGATCAGCGATGACGGCGCCAGCTTCTTAAGGTCATCGTGCTGGCTAGAGTTTCTCGTGTGTAATATATTCTCATACGTTTTATTTTTAAACTTGCTCTAAAAGCATTTTCGCTTCGTTGAACCTTCTATTATTTATTCAATTCCTTTTGTGACGTATTTCATATACTAAAGATAATTTAATATAACGTATTGTATTTATTAAAAATAGGTATAAAAAATGCAATAGCTTAATAAAATAGTGTTTAAACTCTATTTAACTGATTATTTCATAGATAAATAGGGGTTCAAATCGGATAGATATATTATTAAATGATGTATATAAACTTTTATATATCTAATTGAAATCAAATGATAAGGAAATAGTCCCCTCATCGGAATCCTCATTTGTATGTATTGACTGACGGATTGTGACCTTCCATTGTTCACTCTGTAAATAGGCGTGTTAAATTGTTAACACATGGATACGCTAATTTGGCGCGCACGGTTGCTATTTCCGTGCCTACGCGAGAAAATTGAAAGGGAAAGGAGATATTCCTAAAATTTTTGACTTCGTGGTTATAAAATTAATTGAACTCCGATTAAAAATTTACGAAACCGAAAAACGAGTAAAAACTTGTTCATTTAAAAGTTGGAACGTCATATATTGCGCCGGATCGTAGGTGCTGCGCAAAGTTTATATTCCTACTTCAGAAGATGAGGTAGCCGTATATTTTGGTGACTATCATTATCGTTTATTTATAAATAATGTGTATATTTTGATGTTCCGAAGTTCGGGGACTTTTCCAAATTTGAAGGTCTCGAAAGTTTTAGGTCGATACTCGTATTTTTCACAATCGTACCACAATGGTGTTATTTAAAGATTAATTTATAATGAATTGAGGGCCATAATAAATGTATAGATGATTTTACTAAATATTCGATGAAATTATGTTCCAAATGTTTGAATTTTGTATTATGTTCAAAATGGTAGTTTTTATAGAGTGCCGAAGTCTCGAAACGTCCCAAAATCTTGACGCTGTATGTCTCCTGTACCGAGAATCTCAAAATTCTAATTCGATTGAGCATGTCTCTAAAAATTAAAGATAAAACAGTGTCAGATTATTTTGGTGTTAGCGTTACATGTATTTCAATAGCGCTGTTCGCTTAAGTGGGATCCGATCCGCCGGCATTTATCTGTAGGAACGGATGTTATTACTATACAGCTTGTATTGTGCCATCGATAAAAGTGTAGGCATTACATATTATAGTGTGACCACAAAGACACTATGTTAAAACTTTTGTTTATGGCATTATTACCAAACTAGCCTAGTGGTTACATCTCGTGAATGTTAATCGATGATTGCGGCTTCAAGACCAGAAAGAACCGCTGAGTTTATGTGCTCAATTTGTGTTCCTAATTCAAAGAAGAGAAGGCCCATAGACGAACAGTGAAGCATTTAGAGGCTTTTTAATTACGTTTATAGCATTATTTATGTTTATGCTTCTGTTTGTCTCGTGATATAATCCAAAGTCGTCGGATAAAGTGATATAATGTATGCGCCGGGCGCCCCGGACTACTTTCTCTCGAATTCGGCCGCGAAAGTTGTCTCGTTACACACTTTCTACAGTTCAGTGCATTTACAACGCCCAGATGTTCGCGTATTGTTTTCTACCAATTTTATGTCTGATCATAATTATATTAGCAGATTACTTTATGGCGTTTCAAAAATAGAAATTTATTTAAGTGGGTAGTTAGTTAGGGGGTATTATCTAAGACAATCCAATATAATCCCAATGTAACTAAAGTGACCCCATTTTTTTTCTTTTACTTAAAAACATAGGCACAACTCAAAATAATTACAATACTCGGGTTTAATGCTAATCATATACAACTTTCATTTATTTTAGCACTAGCGACCCGCCCCGGCTTCGCACGGGTGCAATACTGCCACTAAATATGTCTTAAAATGTTCACAGTTTTTCAGTCGTTAGAAAATAGAAACCGCTATGTCCCTTCGTTTTAAACCTGTAATAACTTCGAAAATATTCATTTAAATGACATGCTGCAAAGGGCCATATTGATCTATATTAAACGCACAATTTATTTGAGCCAGCATTTGCAATGTAAGCGCAAAAACTTTGGAAACCTCTATAATCAGTGTTTCTCTACTATATTGTGCATATAAACCTTCCTCTTGAATCAATCTATCTATTAAAAAAAACCGCATCTAAATCCGTATTGTAATTTTAAAGATCTAAGCATACATAGGGACAGACAGCGGTAAGAGGCTTTATAATATACATACTATGTAATGATAAAATCTGTTGCATATTTTTTAATTATACATATATATATTTTAGATCGGTCGCTGAATGTTTAAATCTCAGATTAAAAAATACCACGAGATAAATCCTTAGTATCCGAACGAAGTCAAGACTGGCAGCTAGTACAATAAAAAATGGGAATAGTCATTCTTTGAGTGAGATTTGGTGGCCAAATCCGAAACTACGCAGAATAACAAAAAATACAAAGGAGTCTCTTGATGTGTGTATTTTATATACAAACGAATCAGAGTTAAATTGATTAAGTCATATATTTTATAGGTAAATAAATGTTATCGTTCTGATATAATCTACTTTATCAAAATTCTTGTTAATAACACACGAGTAAGAACGATAATTCACTTGCATTTCTTGGAGACAGTTTGGTTATAAATAACTTATTTTCATTTAAATATAATGATTTTATATGCAATTATTATGCGCAACGATAATTCGATATTTAAAAATTAATCATGTATTGTAATTTTTGATTATATTTATTTGATTATTATTAATTATATATATGGAAACCAATATTATTGATATATAAGCAGGATGCGAATTTATCTCTTCAATCTATTGCATTTTGTTCAACCACAAGTTGTATTCAACATAACTGGTATTTATGCAATTTGAATCTAAACAAATTGAACCTTCAAATAAATAAGTCTTTATTTATTTAAACTGTCGATTTGATTTGTGTTCCAAATTCACATATGGATCATTAAATAACAGTTTTTGTAATGTATGTTATTATGAGTTATGTTTTGTTTGTAGAAAATTTTAACGTTAATATACCTTATTATTGAAACGTCTTATAATTTTATTGCGTTGGAATGCGAACTAGACTATAGGCGTGACCTTTTATGGTGTATAGTTGTTTGCGCTGTGTACTAGCGATATTAGATAGCGATTTAATACATTTATTTGAATTTAAAATAGCTCTTATTATATATGTATAATAAAGCTAAAACTGTTTCAATTATATTATGTAGACGTTATTGTTTTAATAATAAAGGCTTTGTAACAATATTTGTCGAATGTATTAGTAATATTTTTATCGCAATCAAACGAACATCGTATAAAATTCGTCGCACTTTAGTTATTGATATATTTCTTAAGGTTGTTATAACCGGGTTTTTTTATTGTAAAATAAAATATATTTTATTTACAAAATGAATGAATCTTTTACACTACAAGCCTCACCACACTGGGGGTCGCGATACTTAGCTCAGGAAAATGTTGATATTTATATACAAGAACATTAAATTAACGCTGGTCACGTCAATAGTCTAAATTTAAAGCGCATGAAAGTGCGAAGCGTACCTATATACTTATTGGTAAATATTATATACTAAACCCTTTGCCGAAAAACGCTGCATATTATGGTATTAGTTTTATGTTTATTGACTTAGTTGATTTCCAAGTTACGCATAATAAAAAAAAATCTCAGTAAATACGTACATACATAAGTCTTTATACTATTAAAGACATTTAAAAATGGAACATTATGTATCTTTCAATATATGTACTAATAAGCAAGACATATATATCTAAATATAACAATAGACAATGTTATCTTTATAGTCTATTAATACAATGATAAGATAGATAAGTTTTGTTTTTTAATATTCGTGTCTATGTTATTTAATTTCTACTGAATAATCCTGCTGTTATCCTTTCAACGCTAAGTTGTTTGGAAAGCTCGGTGAAATGCGTAATCCAAGTGTAAGCTGAACAGGTCGGGCCACTTTCACTATTGAAACGTTGACTTTTAGCCAACAAATTCAATTATTTATCAACAAATCCTTGCGTTCCTATTGATTTGTAAACAAGGTTTAGATTTAGCAACACAAATTGCTAAGCCCTGTCGTATTCTATATGTTTAAATAAAAAGGAAAACTTATTTAAATAAGTCGTAGTCATCGATAGCAATCGATACGATAGACGTTTATCTTAATCGAAGATTGCTGGTTCAAATCCGAGCAAGCACCTGAATTTTCATGTGCTTAATTAGTTTTTATTATTCATGTCGTGCTCGCCGGTGAAACGTGAGGAAACCTGCATGTGTGTATGTTTCCGCCACATCAGAATAGCATAGTGAATTAAGCTTTAAACCTTTACATTTAACATTTGAAGATAGCAGGTTCAAATTCGGACAAGCGCTACTTAGTTTTGTACATAAGAGGTGTTAAAATGTCGCGTGGTCATAGAAGTGAGAAGTGTTATATAACTTATATAAGGTAAATAATATTCTGCTGACCGACGCGAACTAGAACAGCGTGGTGGAATAATCTCCAATCTAATCTGTTACATTTGTAACAATATCGCGTTCACTAATGTGAATAACTATTTATATATCGATCAAAGTCTCAAAACTGTGATTTCTTTTGGAATTCACTAAGATTGTTTTATCACATAACGTCATAATATTATCGATATATTATGTCGATACTCGATATCACAATTATTTGCTGAACTCTTCTAGAAACTGACAATGCAAGTATTTAATAGATTTACTCTATATAAATCATCAAGCCCATCTTTGATTTTTTTTGGGGCAGACTACGAGGAGATTTTATTGATATATATTTTTAACTTTGTCTTAATTCGAGTAACGAGATGATTTTTTTAATAAATCTATTCATATTATAATATACCTTTAAATAGATATTGAATATTCATGTATTGTATTCGCGTTAATACATTTAATATTCAACATTAGTAAGTAGTAGTAATAAGGCATATCAAATTCAACAATAACATTGAATTGACACTGAACCATAAAAGGCGATTTACAAATGACTAATCAATCTACTCATAAACACGTGGTTTTAAGCGCATGCTGCCCGACCACGTGGTCAGCGTATTTTGTTTTGTATCACGCTTCGTTTTGTTATGAGTGACGTTTATCGAGCGCACTATCCCAGCCAAACATACGTCGCGACGATATTTATAACAGCGACGAATAACATTTTTATGCATACTTAAGAGTATGTTTATTAATGTTTTTAATACAAAGGATTTAAATAGTTTGTTTTTAATTGTATACGGTAAATAAATGTCAATGACCGGGCTTAATATTTATGGAATGAATTAATTAAGAAATTAGTTTTTAATTTGCTAAACAAATTTAAATTCATATATTTAAAATAAACTAGAGGAACCATCATAATAAATCTATTTTTATTTAATTTTGCCGTATTCAATAATAAAAGTATTTGTATTATTAATAATAGTGGTGCCATCTAGTAAGATTGCAGTGAACGCACTAGCTGCGACAATGTCAAGTTTGATGAATGTTTAATGATATAGATGGCGCTGCATGCTACAACACTTATTGAAGTCATCTCGCTTAACGGAGAGGAGTTATTCAATTAATTAATTTTATAAATAATATAAATAAACGGTTACAAAAATATCGATGAATAAAAATTATTACGTACCAGTTTAAAAAAAACAAACTTGGATTTTGTGTATATTCTAATCGGTTCATAAAAATATATGTAAATGTATATGTCATTTAGTCAATTCCGCAACATTTACACAAGTATACATAAAATTAAAGTGTGAAGCTTTAAAAAAAAACGACGATTACAGTCAAGGGCGCGCAAGAATCAGGAAAAGAGTAAACGTCGAGGTCTTTTCTGTCCAAACAGACGCAGCGTCACCCTGCACGGAAGATGCGATTATCGCAACCTCGCTTTTCGTCTAGAATATTCTGTAATTCTGTAGTAATATCGGGCCTTCGTGTCCCATTCCAATTAAATATGACAGACATACACGCAATATGATTTTGTAGTTAAATGAGGTACTGACTGATCTTGTTAATTTTAGCCGATTTAAAAAAAAAGATATCTTCTAAAAGCTAACTTTATTGAGTAGGTCGTATATTGACAGTTCAACCATTTAAATATGGAGGGAATAAACATCATTATAATCATCTGAGGGGACATTTGGGGTGGGTCTTTGTGGTAAATAACTTTATGGAATCTATAGTGATTTAAAAATTCCTTATTTAAATAGTCTACGAAAACATTTTTGTATTTGCATAAGTAATGTAACAAATATTTATTTGTTTACACTACATAACATGCTACAGATAAACAAAAATAAATACAAGTCGTTAAATTTACTTTCTACGTCGCCGTCCGCGCCCGCGTCGTGCCGTAATGTTACTTTCACATTGCGAAATATTCCATAACGAGAAGCGTTTTAAATAATAAAAATAATATTAGCGCCAGAACAACACATATATTATTACGTAACGATTTTGTTTTTTTAAATTAATTATTATTGTTTTCGAATAAGAACCTCTGCTTATGTTTTTAAAGATTGTTTTTCTATAAATTATTTTATTAACAAACCGCGTGACAATTGTTTTTATTTATTATCATCGACTGCTTGGACCGTCAAAAATACACATGACAAATGAACATCTTATATTATTTTACTATTTAAATACACGCTTATTAACAATGGTGGTGGTTGTTTGTAAATAATATTGTATTAACATTTATGTAATTATTATTTATTTTTTTATATGTGAAATTCTATTAGGCTTGTGTATTCATAGAGCGAGAAAAATGAGTTTTTAATTTTATCACTTACTTTGTTTTTTAATTATTTGGACGCATAGATAATATGACAAAGGACTTGTAAACCATTTAAAACTCCCTTCACGGTGTCATTTAAAAAAAACGTTTAAAAAACTATTTATTTCAATGTCATTGTCGAACTAAAAAATAGGCTTTTTGCGGTGTCTACGCGTGACCTTACTTAACAAAATGGAATACGTTCACTGTTAGTTTACATGAAGTAATTTACCTAAAAACTACAATTATTTTTCTTTTGATAGGTATTGTAGTAATTTGAGAAGTAGTGGGTGGGTATCTTATTTTTGATATATAATATAAAAAGAAAACATACTTAATACTTATTCGCTTTTGATATTATGTTAACTCTTTCTGTGGAATTATGATTATTTATATTATTTAATTAATAACAATTATATAAAATCAAGATTTCATAAACACGTTTTAGTTAGTTTGATTTCTCTTGAGTCGGAAATTTCCTATTACATGTTATTAACACAATCTTGATATTCGCTTACAATTATTATGTCAAGTATGTTGTTACTGTTAACGTTATTTATAACGTTATGAATTACATAAAAATATAACTATAAAATAATGTAGGAGTTATTTTTGGATGTTTGTTATTCAATCATCCTCAAAGAATTAGGGTGGCAAGTGCCTTCGAATGGAGTCGAAGCGTTTTGTATCCGTCCTTATTTTTGGTTGGTTGATATGCAAATATTTTTTTAATATTTATCAATTTTTAATGTGATTTTATATAAAATCACAATAATAAATTTGATTATGCCATGAAAGATGTTATAGAAGAAAGTTATAGATGCGAAATATTTTTTTAAATATTTTATTTTTATTTTAATCGGTCATGAAACAGCTTTTGCAAAAAAATTCACCGAACAGTTACACTTTAAACAGTTTAATGTGACACTTATGCAAATAATGACTTTTCGCGCTCATTGTCAGGTCAATCTAATTAAATGATTAAACCTTTGTTTAACGTGCCTTTGCACACCGTTATATCCGCATAGCGTCAGTAATTGTTAATCCACCGGAAACCTAAAACAGTGAAAATCATAACTTTCGACTGTTTGACCTACATTTATGACACATAATACCTTATAATTGTGACTAATTAATACTCATTGTATTAATTAGTCATATGTAAACTGAGATGCGAGACTCAACAGTTCTTTGTTGCCAACGTTACAAAGTTAGGTATTACTGATTATAATAAAATATATATATAAAAAAATTAAGATTCATAGAATATTTGACGGTTATCAAATAATCTTTTATAAAGTTTAAAACAATTAATTAGCATGAAAAATATTTCCTTTTGCATGAAAAACAGATCCAAGACATCACGATTAAGCATGGACCGAATCCAGATTGCAACACTAGTTTATTGTAATAGTATCTGTTATAATTGTTGAATAAAATCTTTTTATTATTGTTGAATTAAAAGCGAAAGAATTTTTTTTTTTTTTGACAAGCCTCCAATTTTACTGTACTAAATTCATTGTATATAGTAAATTGATAATAGCTCAAAAAAACGAAACGAAACTTACTCAAAAAACCCTGTTATTGCAAATCTAGACTATTGAAGTAAAATGAAAAGAGTTTGTTTGCACGCGTTAATCTAAAGATCTATGACTAGATAATAAAGATATAACTCTGATTAGATTTTGCATGAGATAGCCCAATTATTGCGAAATGTCGACTATATAATATCACGCTTGGACTTACGAAGGCGGAGCAGTAACATTTAACGCGAGCGAAACCACGCGGAGCAGCTATTAAATAAAGTGATAATTTAGATAATAATGCTCTGATGCATCTGGATTGTATATCGTATTCTCATCCTTACTTACTTGTATAATAAAATTTAAATTTCGTACTGTAAGTAATAAATGCATAACAATAATTGCCTCACTCTGATAATTACTACATGCAAACGTTTTTGTATGTTTATATTTAGACAACGATAATCGTAACAGCTTACACGTTTATGTTACGTTTATGAAGTTTGTTAATCGGTTTTTTTTTTCTACAATCGAATCTGGGACAAGCCTGTTACGAATGATAAAACCGACTTACATAGTCATATTCCAATACAATTTCTGAACAGATATCGTTCAAGAATTTCTCAGTTCATATTTCACTCCTTAGTTATAAATTGCAACTATCCGCATTTTGTGTCAATAATACGAAATTGTATAAGCACGAATGTGATTGCTACACACATACAAAGAGAATTTATGTAGTTGAACTGCAGGTTTTCCTGCAAGACCTTCAGCCTTTTACATGAATGACTATTGCCTAACGTACATACAAACACCGCAACCTAGTGTTTCCGATTAGAAACCAGCGACTTAAGCGGTTGAGCAACAGCGGCGTTTGACGTCGCCTTCTATTCATATACAAGCCATTCTTACGAATACGTTACACGGTGTACATATTGTTAGGCGACAAACAGTTCAAGGCTTGCAAAATATGTAAATTCACAACCGAACAGTATAAGTTAGAGTTAACCGATGTTGGTAAAGTTAACGCATAAGTGTGTGTATTTTAATGAGTCAACAAGACGCATATTTGATATAAAATCAAGAATTAAGTCATATATCTTTTGAAATTCCTCGGATTTCCCATGCCATGCTGACGTAACTTGGTTTTATTTTTGTCCTGACAACGGAAATCATCCTCATTACAAGTATCTTTCTACGATACATTTTCTAGATTATATTTTACTATTATTGATGAATTCAAATAGTGACTATTGTTTATTAATTGTATTCACAGTTTGATTCTGTAAACAAAATCATTAAAATATTGGAATATATCTGATGGGTGGTATTGAACTCTTTGATGAATTAGTTCACAACAATTTACATACATATAATAACAATATTGTCAGCCGGTATCGGGGCCAATGGCCGGCGTGCTTGCGTTAAATGGTTACTTCAGTAGTCTAAAATCACTGTTCGTATACCACAGATATTATATGAGTTCCGTTATTTCAAGAGAGCGATATAATGCGTGACAAAGTCAGACTAAACGATACTATGTGGGTATATACTTTATGCTCAGACGAACTTGTCACTCGGTTTATTAAGATTCGCGGAATCGCAGAGGAAGTTTTGCGTAATATTCACGGAAAACGTCGATAAGATCACCTAGACACAAATAATACATAGACGATAGGGTTTTTTACATTCTTGTAATAATAAATATTCTATTAATGTAAGAAGAATAAGATTAAATGACTTTATTTAATATTCGAATCGCTGTTTTTTACTTATATTACGTCTTGTTTTATGAGAAATAATTGCAATTGAATATATCAGGCGGCATAGCATTTATTTTCGTTTGTTTTGTATATCCGATGTTATTTTATGAACAACATAACGTCTAGAGATGCAATGACGTTCTTGCAACTTGGCGATCTGCCGAGATCGGGGATTCCGTTACGATTCGGACAATCCATTCTCGTTGGTGGCTTTGTCTCTTCCTTTCATCTAGAGCTAATCATCTCTATTTTTGAAATCTTTCATAACGTGACATAAGTTTTGGCTGATTTAACAACTTTCTCGGAAATTAGTAACTAATGTATATTATTTTGAAAGATAATAAAACATATTCATAACTAGTTTTCGCTCGCGTTTAAGGGTTGATCATCAGGTGTTAGGCTTAAAAAAATTTGCCTATGCCCTTCGTTGGGGTTCAAGCTTTCTTGATACCAAATCTCATCAAATTTTGTTCAGTGGTTTGACCGTGAAAGAGAAACAGACAGACACAGTTGCTTTCGCATTTATAATATTAGTATAGATAATTAATTTTAAATAACAACATACAATATAAATGTAATATATCCGTACTATATTGATAACTGCACATCAAAAATTTCCGGGTAAAAATAATAAAAACGACTAACATTTTGAACTCACGCAATCAAGTACTTGAGATAAGAGAAAAAATGTAAACAGTAAAAGTAGAATATCATCGGTCAAAGTTACGGAGATATGTAGGTAAAACAGTTTCTTACTGCGTAGTATTTAAAGATAAGCGGTCAATGCAGGCGACGATATCACCATCGCATATGGATCTCTGTCTGGCATTTAGTATCTACAGGCCGGTGATGTTTCATTGACTATGTGACGAATATCTTGATCGAATAATTAAATTTATACTTACGTTTACAAACAAAGACTACACATGACTCATACCGTCGGCATAGCAAATCGATTTGTTTTTAAATTATTATAATTATGTCGTGTGAACAATACGGCTCATGTACACAATATATTGCTATTAACCTATAATTCTAAAAATAATCTAAAAATAACAAAAAATACAAATTGCATATACATACCTATAGATAACGTTTTTATCGGTTTCAAAATGTCATAACTAATCTGAGTGTATTTACAATGCTAGCATAGACATGACCGACTTTGATTTGATAAGGAAGTCGATCTAACTCAGCGATATAGAGTATATCGTATTCATTATAATGCGGTCTATTGTGTTTCCTTATCTGAACAATGTAAATACATAATGTATGTTACATAAATATAAAACTATAAGCTTCTCTGAGACTTCCTTAGATTGACAAAGAACGTTTCGTGCGTATTCGGGTCTCGTAGGCTTCGTAGAGTGGAACAGGCGGAGTTCAGTCGTGTGAACGTGCGGCGAAAACGTTATTTTTCCGGTTGTTTATAACTCGTTTTACCTACTAAGTCGGTTTTACGATTATTACATGAATAGCATCATTAGCTCGCGTCGCTTGTCCCGAAATTAAACTTTAGTTGTTATTGAAATAGTTTTATGAATAAATTAATTAAAAATCGATTCCTAATTTATATTTTAAATTTTTAATTTCGTTCGGGCGTAAATATAATAAGCATTCAAAGGGTTCACTTACTTGGTGGTAGGGCTCTGTGCAAGCCCGTCTGGGTAGGTACCATCAGATATTCTACCGCCAAATAACAGTACACTGTATTGTTGTGTTCCGGTTAGAAGGGTGAGTGAGCCAGTGTAATCACAGGCAAAAGGGACATAACATCTTAGTTCCCAAGGTTGGTGGCGCATAAGTGATGTAAGGAATGGTTAATATTTCTTACAGCGCCTTTGTCTATGGGTGGTGGTGACCACTTACCATCAGGTGGCCCATATGCTCGTCCTTGGCGGACGTTCCAATACCATAAAAAAAGGGAAACAAACTTTCATATTTATACTATGTATTAGTAAGATTATTTCATACATAGAAATTCTTATCACATGTTGCAACTCTATAGGGCTTAAACAAATAGGGCATTGTTATTATTTTGCATGAAATTACAAGTGACCATAATCTATTGTTTATTATATCAGTTAAATTTCATCGATTCTACGTATTCGTTAAGCAACAAAGCATCGATACTATGTGGGTGTGCCCGGTATCCGGTATCTAAATTAATACAATTCAGTTTGCCTATTTTATTTTTAATTAAACAATTGCTTTAATTGAATTAATTTATCCGTCGGTGACGTTTTTTCTTCCGATAATGTTTTCACTCAATAAAATGAATAACCCAAGAAATGTCGAAAATATTCAATATTAGTAATTTCAATTATTTCGTATGCAAGGGTTATATAAAACTTATATAACCCCTGCTAATTGTTCCAATACAAGATATTGGTTAGCAATACCTTTGTTAGTCATTTCACTTCGAAATAATGTGGGAGGCTTAATCGTCGTAGCAACGAGTGTTCCTTGACCTACTTGGAGTCGCGAAACATGATGCTGGTCAGTTTCGCGACTGGGCCAATGATGGTCAACTTTCACCGAAAATTACCGATATTATAAATAGTTAATCGATTAATCCTTGGTATTGAATTATTTTAATCAAACGCGCCTTCAATACACAAAGTAGGACACGGTATTATGTATGTATGTTGAATTATCAATCAGATTTGATTCAGTTTATTGTTTTTATGAATCGATATAAATATCATAAATCCAATTTCCGCTTTGTTTTTAATATTGTTGATTTCCAATGTTCCGGTATTACTATTTGCTAGCCGTGGCCTACTGACCGCGTTTGTTTGAACATCTGACTTCGTTTTTTCATTTAAACAGTGAAATTATTTACGACTTATGTTTTGCTCTATTTTGTTAATATGACGTTGAAAACAATAAATTTGTTGATTACATTTTAATGATTCATTTACTAATGGTTAAGTATGAAAGTATCGTCTAATACAAATGAATATTTATTAATCATAATGTCCAGGTCAGTTTTGTTTTATACATAATTACTCATAAAGCGTTCAAGCCCTTGTTAAGGCCCATTCGGCTAATGACTAAGAATTCGAATAGTAAAGGGTAATTATATGGATATATTACCGACAGGAATTTAGCATTCAAAAAATGAAATAAATTATAGCTATCCATTTTTGAAAATTGACTCCTTTTAGGGATTTTATACACATGCTATTTAATTACGAATTCGGTTATAGTGATATGAAAAGATAGAAATTTATTAAATGTTTCAACACGATTGACAACCCGCTTTAATATTTTCAATTTGTCAGTTTGTTTATTAAAAAATAATTGTTGATGAAAATTAGCATAAACAAAAAATAAACAAATACTTCAGTGTAACACACCGAAGTTTTATCTTTGTTTATTTAATATGCGCGGGAAGTAAACATAATATTAAACGAATATATTATCTCAGTTTAAGATGTAGCGTGTAATAAAATTTGTCAAAATGAGTTTCTTTTGGTCGTCTTTAGTTCACATTCTTAAGCAAATTAAGAAGATTCTTTAAAGATTTATGTCGTCTAGGTAGGCGATTGGCCCCACCATGTCATCGTATAGGATACCGTTCGGCGACTCGATGCGTGCTCTGACATCGATTCGAAGGTTATCGTCGGAGTCACCGACCAGCGCCGCGCCTACACGCGCTTCTGTATACAAACAATCACCTCACACATGCACGCGCCGTTGATGAAGCGAATTGGACGCTACGTGCCGACACGGGCCAACTCTCATTGACTGTATCTTAACGAATACACACTGCGAATCAGATTTAGCGTGTAACTTACCTACGAAACACGGTTCATTGAACACTTGACTTGCATATAATCGAATAAAATCCTTGGCTGGCGTTCGATGAACTCGAAAAAGGGACTCGTGAGAGATCGTTTGCCTTCCTATAACCTCGTTGGTATTTAACGGATGTAACACTAGATAATTAAATATATCAGTGTTTATCACTTCGTGACTGCACTAATTACTTTTACCAAGTAAACAAATATTGCTCGTTATGATATTCGTAAAAAAATATTTACCTTTCATATTAAATATTTACCAAGGGTATATTAATAGATTCATTAGAATTTTGAAATAATTAACTTATGTTTAGTTCACATTAGGATCATTGACTAAGTCATAATAAATTGTTCAGATTCTACGAAACCTCTTTGGACCTTGATAATTTCATATGACCTGTTTGTAATTCATATAATGAGGCTTTGACGCAGATTTTGGATGACGTTGATCTCAAGACGATACGTGTCTTCGTCTCGTGTACGTGCCCCAAACCGCGTCGTGTTTGTCGATAAATCTTCCTTTGTTAATGCAATAAATTGCGCAGTTTTAATATAATTCATTATTTTGACATATTTTCAAAAACGAGTTCTTTCCTTAAATAATCCTTCGGCAAAATGTTTATAGTTTAAAGTCATTCAGTAAATTGTTTTAATGCTTCAGAGCAATGTCCGTCCTTTTGTTCAATGTCGACCATTGAACAAGAAAGGTATAGGTATATATTTTAAAAGAAAAGTATTATTTCCTTAACACGTTCAAAAAAACAATATTAATAACAAACGCTTGTTTATTAATATTTTAATTTTTCTATAACATATCCATTACAAGTGATTTTTCTAGTACCTATATCTATATAATTATTAGAAAAGATAAAAATATATAAATGAAATTATATATATCCATACGACGAGATTATTTGCTTATTCATCTCTTTTTATAATATAACATTACAAGGCTCTAGGCCAAGGTGAATATAATAGCAATATATATTCATTCAATATTATTACACTTAGAAAAAACATACATTTTTATGATAAAAATTTTTTTTCAAATTCAATTTCAATTAATTTTTTTTAATACGTATCATCTCGATAAGCTTTAAAATCAGCTGATGCAAGTAAACAGATATATTATTAAAAAATATAAAATACTTTCTTTTACTAACAAACAAATAAACAGTAAATACGGTATTAATTTTCGCAATCTAGCTAATTGCTCATACTTATCTTTTCACATAAAGTAATGTTTTATTATTGTTTAGAAAAATGAGAATAGGCCGGTCGATTGGCATGTCCCGTTAACGAACGCGCGCTACCTACGTGACGTATAAAGCGTGGGTTGCCCCACCAGCGCGCCATTAGTATAGCGCCCGCGCGCGCGATTGCACGTATTTACCGATTCCGGCTCCGCGCTCGCTTTCTCGACTCTATGTGTATACAAGCCGATCAAGAAACATGCAATTTTGTACTCATTGGCACGATTGGTTTTATCAAGAGACCAACGCGGCGGTGGATCCTGCCAGCGCTGCAGCACGTCGGCGCAGGCCGCGTGATCGACGCCGCCCCCCGTCCTCGCCGCCGACGCCGTCGACGCCGCAAAGGATCTCCACCGAAGAACTAGTAGAAGCTCTCCGCCCACATCTGCTCTCTCCGAAGCGGATGTGGGCCCTTGGCTATCCTCTGGAAATAGAGCCCAACTCCTGTAAAGCCGTGGTGTATATCAATCCACCGCCTCGACCTAAGCCTCTACAGTTTACTTCTTTCGATGTCAACGCACCGGAGTTTGTACCCGGTGGCTCTCAAAATGACAGTGGACGTGGATCGTGGGGATCGACCCCTCGCTCCGAAAGTGACGAAGAAGCGGATGCAGTGGAACATTTGTGTGTGCGTTGTGATAAAATGTTTCGTATGACTCGCGAAGGTGAATATGTGGTCGAAGAATCTTGTGGCTACCACTGGGGTCGTATCAGTGGCGACTCTCGACATACCTGCTGTAACGCTCCATTGGGTTCCAAAGGCTGCAGCACATCTCGATTTCACGTGTGGAGTGGTACTAAGCCTGGTATGAATGGACCCCTGGAAGGATATGTGCGTGCTCGGTCACCTCGCGGTGGCGTGTACGCTGTTGATACGGAAATGTGTTACACAACGGCAGGACTCGAATTGGCTAGTATAGCAGTAATAGCAGCTGACGGACGACTCGTATACAGATCGTTAGTGAAACCTAGTTCACCTGTTGTCGACCACAACACCCGCTTCTCAGGCATCAGGCCGCGCGACTTGGCGCGCGCGACTAAGACGCTAAGAGATGTACAGAATGATATATTAGGATTTGTTGGAAGCGATACGATTTTGGTTGGACATGCATTAGAAAACGACTTAAGAGCATTGAAATTATTGCATAGTGCAGTGGTGGACACTTGTGCACTGTATCCCCATTCACGAGGTTTCCCCTTAAGACGATCATTACGTGCTCTCTCTGAAGAACTGCTCGGACGAAGTGTACAGCGAAGCAGCTCTGGCCATTCGCCGCTAGAGGACGCTCGCGCAGCAATGGACCTAGTTCTACTCAAAGTAAATGAAGAACGTGCACAACGAAATCGTGGTTTAAATCAGCTCCCAATTTTGCAACCGTACGATCCCTTAATTAGTTCCGCCTAAATTTCGAGTGATAAATGTTTTACGAAATGTTCTATGAAAATACACTGTCAATTTGTTTGTTATATGGACGATTCTCAAGTAATTCCAACTTATTACGTTGACGGAGCGCGCGTACTGTGTATGTGCCTTCGAATTGCGAAATGGCAATAAACGTAATATTTTTTTTACTATATTCAGTCGTTTTCTTTACCCCCAAAGTATGTTATATTAACCTCTAAGAAATCTATGACATGAGAGTTAAGTGAAATAATAAGGAGTTCGTGTTATTTGTTTGCAACGGTAAAATAATAAAGAAAGTATGTCATGATTAATGCAAACCTCATACAAGTTTATGTCTCAGTCATATGATAGAACACTTTCACTGCGCTGGATTTCACTGCTACATAACTAGCGATTGTTAACGTTTAACGTTTGCAGCGTGTGGTAAGTGGGGTTGACAGTACTTACGTTAACATTCATACTTTACAAAGACTACAGGGAGGGAAAATATTTTAACGAAATTGAATATCGAACAAAAAACATGACAATTATTGAAAATGAGGTATTTCCATGCAACTAATGATATAATAAACAGAGCGTTGTTGACGTGACGATTAAATGTCTGGGTCAATCCGTACTTGAGGAAAATGGCGTCACATAATATTTAAGATTACGTATATAAACATCGTTATCAATATCACGACTTTAAGAATTCTATTATTAATCATATGTTCGATCTTTACCTTGCCAAGTGACTAAGCGCTCATTTCATTGAAACAGTATTATTTTTTATATGCTCATCTGAGTCAGCTAAATGGTTTGTGGCTTATAAGTAGGACGTCTCAGCCGACCGTTCATCCTCGTATAATATTACAAGTAATTTCGTCATATCGCTCAGTTACACTTTAAATAGCCGCACAAAACGAATACAATGTTGGATTTTAAGGCAACTCTTGTGTAATTATACAATATTAACGAACGACGCGTATCCGAACGAGCGAGCTTATATAATCCGCTTACATAAACTAATGATGAAATGTAAGTAGATGAGCAAACCCAATGACTTCCATTCCGACAACCCGCGATCCCATTTATTATCGTCATCTGTCCTTTTTGAATTTCTTAATAAATTAATCAAAAAAAAATCTCAAATCAAGGGCGAAATCTTTGTTTTATATAAACCAATTTACAATATGAATGGGTTGATATTTAAAGAATCACCTCAAGGAGAGTATTGCCCTTGCGACCGGACGTCTTTAAACGTATCTTGTTTACGTTTCACGTGTCCAAAATAGTTGGTTTTATCTTCTTTGTGCTCAATTTTCTATGATAATGAAATTTAGCGCAGGGTAATGATGTCTAACAAACATAATCGTATATATCATTAACAGTAATCATTGAGGACGAATTGTGTGTGTATTTCCTCGATAGATAACGCAAAACGGCTTTGGTAACTAGTACTGTAGAATTCTCATTCCTATTATCTAATCGACACGAGTAAGTTAGTCGTTATAAAAGATATGTTTCTGATTATCTCATTAAATTTAAAGAATTCCACGAGCTGTCTGTGTTGTATATAAACAAGAATGATTCCAATATCAAATATCGTAATTGTTAGTCATTCATATTTCTAAGAAAGAGAATGCTACTACGATGCAGCCACGTCACCGGTTGCAGTACACCGAATGTCCAAACATATTAAAGTAAGTATCAAGTGCCTAGGTTACAACTACGAGTAGCATCGATGCATAGTATTACGAGGCACACATGCATATTACGTTTAATCATTATTGAAAATTATTCGTCATTTATGCGTACATATTATGTCGTTGTTTCACAGTATTTAAAGACGTATGTATGTATTTTAATGTAATTGTTTATTTAAAGTTTACTTGTTAATTATTGTTTCTAAAGATTTCATTATTATTATTGCTTGTAAAATGTATTTTTTTTTTTATGAAAATCAACGTTTTTTTTTTGGTACGTTTACTGTAGTATGTTACCCATGATGCTCGTTCGATTTCCCACTTTTTATATTTTCTACAATAAAAAAAATGATTTACCTAATAATATGTGTACGAAAAATAAATAACCATTGAATTAAAAATCAATAACCTCCAGGCTTACAATAACGGAGTTTCTCAACATATTATCATTATTTCACCTTAATATGGGTTTGTCGTTGAGTTGTTAACAATACGATGTGATTTGACCATGGCGCTTGCACAGCTCGCCTCCGCGTCGATACTCTTTCACAATAACTTGCACAAAGTAAGGTTCCGTTTCGTCATCGCACTCCGACACGCCCACGATCCCCACCAAGACACCATGACACGATATCACACAAAGTTTAACCACATGAGTGTCTACTCTGTGATGTCGAAAAACGAGCCTTCAGAATTATGACAAAAATCGACGTAATCTTTTAAGATTTGTTGAGACATTTGATTGAAGAGCTTAGTGGTACCGAAATATATCTTAAGCTTACAATTTAAACAACGTATAATTTATTTGGATTATTTTCTGAGCAACAAGTCATTTCTGCTTATGTTTACATATATAAACTAAGGTAGTTTTAGCTGAGGCTCATCTACAATACAGAGAGACCTTGAATTCGGTACAAGCGTTACTGACATGGACAAGTTTTTGTTGTGTGTCGTGTTTTTAAAATCGTCCGTCGTTTTGTATGAATTGACTTTGGCAATGATTTAAACATTGATAATGTGTAGCCAAGTAACGAATCAATCGATGGTCGATGAGGCTTTGTTGCTATATACTGAAGTACTTCCTAGTTCCCTTGAAAAGGCCAATGAACTAAAAGAATTAAACGCGCAATTATACTCAAATTAAGGCATATCATTATTACGAACATTTAATACGATACTAAAAAATGAAAACAAACATCGATATCTCTTAAATAACTGTAAATTTTTGTTATTCGGATTAGAAGTTCGAACGCTTGTCGCAACTGGGTCAAACTCTCCAATAGTGTCGCTTTCTGAATTTAAAGACGATAATATATACGCGTATATCTTTACTGACCTATAAAACTAGTAAAGTTATATTATTTAAAAATAATAATACATAATAAAATCGGTAATGGATATCATGGAAGTATAGACGTTCTATCAATCAATGTTAATTAATAATTATAAATTGGGATCAGAGTGTTTTTGTTGCTTTAAAAAATATTACAGAATTAATAACTGTATGTATAATTCGAACTGGTGCCTCGTCTGGACCATGACCATGAATTTTTTATTAATTTCGGATAATAACGAACTTTTTGTATGTTTAAGTGTTGATACGCCAGTAGCCGTGATGAACTCAAATTAACAAAATTAAGTACATTTATATTGCTAAGTAATAAGACTGACTTAATTGCCACTTTCTAATATAATGTTGACGTCAACTTTTTACGAATGGTAAAAAGGTCATTTTAAAAAACTACAGCTTGCTATTGATATTTGATTTTAAATGAAACCGTATGCTAAGTATAGTGCAACCGTCCTTTAGAAATATATATTTTCAATAAAAATAAATTTCCTGTTATTGGACGCGTAAAACTGAATTCGCTAGAACGTTGGTTTTGGTATAACTTATATCATTTCACATTTAGTATTTATATGTTATATATTTCGTGATATCTTTACTGAGGCTTTATCGCTCGCAATACCCTAAAGAAATATAATCATTGTATTCTAATAATAAAATTTAATTAAAGGCGCATAATTATCCGAGCTCTTTTGAATGCATAAAACATTACGTCATATCTCACCCTTGGGCCTTGATCTGTAACTTGATAAAACATATGCATACATGTTAAGTAAATTAATTAAAAAAATAGTTTTTTTAATGTTTCTTTATATTGTTTTTTTGATTTTTATTTTATATTTCGAAATCATACATATATAAAATTATAACGTTAATCTAAATTTATGTAAAGAAATATGGATTTTCTATGCGTTCCAAAAGTAGATTGTGTATTATCCGTCAATTTAAAGTCAAAATATTCTTTATAAAAGTACTTTTGAATCGATATATTACTGTGTTGAATTAAATGTCAATCTACCATATTTTATTTGAATATTCCAGTATATTTTATTTGAAGTGTTATCGAGGTTAAGACTAAACCTACCTCTATGAAATATTTTATTACGATGTGTTCAGTGGTTTAGGCGTGACTTATGAAAATATCCATCAAATAAAGTAAAAATCAGCATGACAACCAATCAATATTTAAGACGTCAATCGAAAGTATTAAGTGTAGAGTTCTATTAATATCTGCACATGTGTCTAATTATATTATTTGGCTCTCTACCAAAATTAGCTATTTAATTTAATACTCAATAATCTATTAAACTATAAAAATATCATCATTTTTCAAAACAAAACACAGATATTTATCATTTTAATCCTAAGTAATCTATAAGAACAAGCAGGTATATCAAATAGTATCAAAAGCCTATAAATATAATAGAGATATACTCTAAAGGCACGGAAAACATGTCCGTGATATCTTTATTTATATATTATGAAAATTTAACTTAACTAAATTAACCTTACCTAATTATTCATTTAATATGCAAATAGTAAAATTAAAAAAAAAATATGATAAAACAATTTTCCTTTGGTTCTTTAAGACTTGTATAAGTTTTGTTTTTAAATGATTTATTTGTAGCGCCGTGGAATAATAATTGCTTTAGTTTTTTAGGAACGATGGACACATGAGATAGCCTTTAATGTGTGTACGTTCTGTGTGTGTTAAGTACGCACTTGCATATTATATATTAAAACTTTTAAGTCAGTCAATTATAGAACTAGAAATGTTCAGAGTTTTTACTTTGAATTTTACATACATATCTAATGGAAAGTTATTACTAGTACCTCTAAATTGATTATTTTATCTATGATTTATTTTATTTTCGTTTTAGTAACCGTTATTAAAATATTATAGAAGATATTATCTTAAAAATTGTCTGATGTAATAGCTGAATTAAAATTATATACATAAATTAAAAATGCTAAAATGATTGTAAATTAAATGCATGTCTATGTCTATTAGTGAAATGTTGACGGGAACCGCTGGTGTAAATTAATTAATTGGCGATATTAACTAAATTGCTCGTTAATTGTTTCACTATATTCTTTCGAAATAATTGCTTATTAGCTTCATCATATCCTTCCTTTGTCGTTGGTTTAATCGGAATATAAATCTATATAAATCAGACATTTTTTTCCATTGTATAATTGAAATGATCTATATTTCAGGAATACTATGTGATTTATTAATTAGTGAAAACGAAACATTCATATGCGACAAATATTTTTGGAATTATAGTTTATCACAATTAAAAATTCTTGACGGTTTTGCAGCCAAACGGCTCATCAAACATACGAAATTCCCTTGACTCTGGTTCAAACGATAACTTTATCGCGGGCACGCATGACGGACTATATTAATAATATGGATGGATTACGATTACCAATAGTTTGCATTACACGCTCTATCGGTCAGTTACCGTCACTGGTCCACGACTTTACGTTTAAAGTGCGATTGAAATTGCGCTTGTAACAGCCTGAAATCCAAAGGCCTTGATACAGTGACTCAGTTTCGATATCTCAGTGCTCTGATGACCTTTTACCGGTTCCCGCATTGCTGCACGCTTACCTAGATTTCTCAGTCTATATTTGCACATTGCCTAAAACAAGCAGTTAATGTCTTAACGCTAAGTTTTATTATTTTCCTTTACTTCTCTTAAGTAATGATAATATTGTAAAGACATTTATGGCACTACCTGACTTAAAGATTTTAAAAGTATTAGGATTGGTAAAGTATTGTAAATGTTCAAAAGATTTAAGAGGAAAAGTAAAATCGAAACAATAGAAGGATACTGTTAGGTCTATACAATGGTGAAGCATTTTAAGTTTGAGACAATTGTTTGCTAAAGCCGATAATCTTCGTGCTATATAGTATATTTCTGTTCATCATGGATTTTTTCTTTAAAAATGCAGAGTTTATCATTCGTTTGGGGTATTTTATAAAGTGTCATCAATGTGTGGGCGACAAGTCTCTGCCTACGTTACCGCGTGAGTCAAAATGAGGTTGGCAATGAAACGACTCGCAGTCATGGTCAGCGATGCCATGGCATTGGGAAACCGACATGAAAAATCTTGTGTATTTCACCTTCTGCCATCTTCCGAATGTAATCACAAATAAATATCTTGATATAATTGTGTGTGATAGGGAAAATACTGGACGCCCTTCGAGTAATATACTAAATCAACTTCTAAGTACACTTACATCTTTGAATTTAATCAGTTATACTTGGAGGATAACATAATAAAAAGGTTTATATTAAAAATCCCAGTCGTAGATATATTTCGATGCTTAAATTTAATAACAATAAAATTTATCAAACAGATGGATCTGTGATCGTGTGGGACATCCGCGATTTAAACGTGAAGGAGCACAAGACGTTACGGGTGAACATCGACTTCGATCACGCATCACATGTAGCCTGGAGTCCAGATTCTAAAGCCTTCGTCGTTCACACCGTACGGGATAACAACATCGTTGTATACAAGATCGAGAAGAAAAAAGACGGAACAATAGGATCTGCGACGCCTGTTATTACATTCGATAAGGTAAGATTATTTTTATTAGCTGTATTCAAAGCAAAAGCTATTTATTTATTGATATTCGAAATACTATCAGCTTTTTCAAAATAACAAAATTAACAGTTAAATGTTTAGTGTACTGTGTGATTCATCATTACATTATAGCCTTTAACAACAATTGATATTGGAGTCTTTGTTAGCCTAAAAAGGCAAGTCAAAAGTATATTTAAGTAGGAACACCAACTCCAAAAGTACCTCATTATTTTATAAATTATACTAAAAAGTACTTCTGCAATTTAATTGAAAATATTATTTTTAACTATAATTTTGTACATACAGACAAAACTGTTATGTTTACAATTCACCTATTTCCGTATTTTAAGGATATTATTTCATTTAAAGATCATGTGGAAACGGTTTCAGCTATAAAACATTATTGAAGCCTTTCGAGGTTTTGAATTTTTGCCAAAAAACCGCTCGTGGGCTTATAATACGTATATTTCGCCCTTTTAACCTTCGCCTTTATTTCAAACGGAATAAGTTAAGCACTAAAGATAATTGATATGAACACAACACTGTTATAGAAATCAACTTATAAAAAGTAAAAGCTCCGGTCGGAGCTTTCTAGAAAATTACTTAATGAAATTGTGGAAACCGCATCGAATTATATTAATGTTCAATTTAAAAGAGTACATTTGTTTTATCGTGACATGTTGTTAAGAAATCTACAATCAAATGTATGTACATACACTTTAATATAGTTTAGCGATTTACTTTGTTATCATTTTATAAAAAATATATTACTTTTATCAATTTAAGGTAATTCAATTGAAAACATTATGTTTTATTCAATTAGAATGAGATTCTGCGTTAATCTTCAATAACGAAACAAATTCACGAGAATAACTAGAAGTATAGAAATAATTCAGTCCTAGCAATTGAATGGCCGTGATTACAGGGAAGTTGTAAGATGTTTGAATTATATATTGTACATAGACTGAATGTACCGATACAACAAGGTTTTGTTGAGTAAGATTTTCTGTAAAAGGACATAAAACATTTGCACAAGTAACAAACCGAAATTAAACGTTTAAACGAGGCTTCCTCCGGAAAGACGATCGGATAAGCTTATGAATTATATATTTAGTAATTATTTTCCGTCAGAAATTGTTTCGTTGCGGTCATCGGTCGTATGAAACTATTTAATATTTATTGTATGCAACTACATTTTCTTGGCATACTTTTACTTTCAGTTTCACTTTATATAGATACGTATTTCAACGGTTGTCATCGACGACACGCAACACTTGACCAAGATAACATTAACGATACGTTATAATTTTCAAAATTTTAATACTTATTATAAATTTTGCAAATCATAAAATATTATATTTTATAGTTCTTATGTCCAATTTATTTCCTCAATTTTACAACGAAGCATAAGATTCAATTTGCATAATGACTCAAATCTTAATACGCTTGTTGTCCGTTTTTAGAAGCAGATCTACGCGGAAGTCTTTTAAAAAAAATTCAACCGGACAATATTGTTAAAATACTCGAAATTTATTTTATAATTCATGCACATATGTTACATAAAATGGATAGATATAAAACAAATAGCATACGAACGGAAGTATACGTAATTTTATCTACGTGACGTATGAAGTTGTTTCGTGTTTTGATAGTATTAGAGAACAAGATCATATTAATATATTACGCATATCGTTTTTACTTACGCGTTTACGTTAACTCGGTTCATGTTACACGGTTTATTGAATAATTTCGGACATGGTCTATTACATTCGTTTACGAGTTGGTAAAAGCATCATGTTATGGTTCGTGAGACAATTTACTTGTTACAAATCGTTCTTGTAATATTATTATTTTATTAACTTATTCCTAAATGTTCGGCAGTTGAGACGTTTTTACAATATTTACTTTCGAAATTCAAAATTTACATACAATTACACAGATTATAATAAAATCTGTTCATATTATTTGATGGCGTTGTGTAAACAGAGCTTAAATGTATTCTCGTTTAAGTGTTATTGATAATGGTACCTCTCTCATTTTAGTTGGTGATGTTCACTGACCTTAAGATGGGTTGAATTACAGAATTAATTTATAAAATCATTTAATTTTGCCAGTGATTTGGCTTCCATCTGTATTGTATACACGTTTATATAAGTAATATAAATTCAACGATTGCAAATGCAACGATGCAATTATATACAAATGCAAGACGATTTTATATTCGTTTACTAAGAACATCGATTGTGACGTAAGAGCTGAACAAATAAAAGGCCATAGTTAATATATCTCATTTATTTAATAGAGATTAACAAATAAAATTAAAACACATACCTAGCTGAGAAATATTTTTTTTATTAGTTCGTAAAATTGACAGCAGTTGCTTGATCTATAATAGTGTAGTCACACTATTACTTTAAATTTACATACAATTTTGTTCGATACATGCGAACATTGCACGTATTTACATGTATTATATACAGCTAATAAAAAGTTTAGCGTAACAAATATTATAAAACATAATATTTATTACTAACAAATAAATAATTTATAATCGTTATTTATTACTTAAGTGCACTGTAGAATTTGCAATTTTTAATGATATATCATAGCCCCAATAAGTTATTGACAAACTCAGATCTAGACAGAGATACTGTTTCGTTAGAAATGTAAATAAAAATCGATTCCATAATGTATTTTCGAGAATAATAATCGTTTGGCCCTGAGTCGCAAATTCGGCATCTTTTGATCGCAGTAACGTGAAATACGCATTAAATATAGACTGGCTGAAAATAGGTGGGCGTCATAATGTAAACCCACATATAGATCGTTGGCCTCAGCTGAAAAATCGGTTCGAATACCACGTGTCTCATTCAGGTTGAGGAACTTTGTTATTTCTACATCATCATCAATCACTTCGTCTATTTATTTTGGGGGTCGGCGCAGGGTATATAGTGCGAGGGGTGTGTTTAAATATTACCTATCCTGCCGGCTGTCTCATGCCAACCCCATATAGAAATGCTATTCCTGGTGGAACTGTTTCTAACACCAATACGGGGCCTTGATGTGCATCGATTGCTACATCTACGTAGAAATCAATGGAGGAAAGTTTTAAAGTAAAATTACTTTCAGATTTTGTATACGAAGTTTTTATACGTAACGTTTGAGTAAAAAAGGTTTGTATTTTATCAGTGTTGCAAGCGTTTTATTTTTATTCAAAGGATATCGAACTTAAGCTATACATAAATGAATTATATTGCAATAGTGTCATGTACCTATGATATTTTTTATGACATTATACAGATTGTGTCATGAATTACCGGAAAAAACTATTGTTTTCGTATTTAATATAATAAATATTTCTCTTATCATTTGTCTGTACACTGCACAAAGATGTTGTAAACCAACTGCAATTTTTTATTGTCTTTGGGTTTATATATGTAATACTTACTTTTACAATGGTTAAAAAAAAACAATGAAGCATTTTTAGTTTTTTTTTTTATTATTACAAATCCATTTTATTTTTAATAGTGCCTATGTAACCCTCTAGTTCTGTCTGCTTATTGTGTAATATTATAGTTTATCTTTCCATTTTTTGTATAATAATATATGGCTTTTACTGACTACTTAATTTTATATGTGGAATATTAAGGGCTTTACGTAAAAAATAAAACAGGAGATTATTGAGCTAAATATATTGAATAGATATACACATTGAAAAGAACGCTTATAAAAATATGAAAACCTAATTAGGGTATTAAATTTTAAGCAGATTACATACTTAAAATGGTTAGAAATCTACTCACGGCTTTAAATTTTGGTAAACATTCTACCTAAGAATGTTCCACGGTCACTTTTTATGTTTTTTATTCAAATTATTAATTATAAATGAATAAGCTTTTTTTTAACTCACGCAAAATATACGAAAACTACTAAAATATATCAAATATCACAGACGATACGATAAATATAACCAGAATAGTAAGCTGCATGTATTTTATAAAGCATTTAATATATCGTATAAAGTTTATAACTAGAATACAAATTCTTTATTCACTTGCAGTTTTTCTTGTTTACGACGTTCAGGTAGACTGTGCCGGCTTAGTTATTTTAACGGAACAAAAAGGAATTTGTCAATGTCGGTGCCTGTACCTGCTCTCACTGAAACTTCTGGAACAAGTTGTGAAGACGATAACATAATTGATGCTAGTTTCTCATGAACAGGGATGGTCCTTTTGTTGGACGTTGTATGATCTTTAACAAGCATTCCGTCTCTTGAGACGCACGTGATATCTCATGGGAAAGAATGGAGACCGGGGCGAGCATTTTTTTATAAAACATTTTATTATACGTATCGAAAATATACAAAACATAAAAATGATAACTTATTATAAAATACATTTTATATTCCAATACACAAATAAAGAAAGAATAATTATTAAATATATAAATGTTCATCCAGAGAATCGAAATTACGATACGTAAGGCTGCTATTTATTTATTTTTTGACTATTTGTAAATCGGTTTTTAAAAAAATAGGAGTCATAACCAACAACTTTTTTTCTTCAAAAACCGATTTTTGCTCTAAGGTCTAAGAAGGTCTAAAATATGAGTGAATCATATTCTTATATACCTTTAAAAACGTGGAAATAATTATTATTTAGTTTTTGCATTAATTCGATATTATTGGCAGACACTGCTACAATGTCCTTACGAACATTTAACTTTACGTGACGCAATAAAGTCAAGTTCGTTTAATTTATATTCATTGATACCAAATTACAATACTGATCTATCGGCATTGTACAATGAAATTGATTAAAAAAGTAACCTTTAAGTTATTCTTATAAATAAAATTATATATTGACTACAGTTAACGTTCCTACGAAAACAATGCCTTTAATGGAGAGCGAGACCAAGAACGTTGCGCTAAAATAAATTAAATTATTTTGAACCGAGATTGTCTCACGAAACATGTAAATTTGAATATATATAATATAATTATCTTTAAATAAACTATCGCTGGTTCAATTCCGGTCAAGCACCATTGAGTTTTGAAGTGATTCATATGCATTTATCATACATTTCGTTTGTCGGAATGAGACTTGTATTAAGATCAGTGGCGTAACGTACGTTTTCGTGCGTAAACGCAATAAAAGTGTCTCCACTTTGCCTTTTGGAACATAGGAATTATCAAATTCCTCGTTGTATTTGTAAAAAAATATATTTAAATCTTGGTTGCGAGAATATCATGTCTTTCAGCTTCATTGACATCATCTACATCTATCATCTATCCTCGAAAAAAAAAGTATTGAATTTTGCCTACCAGGAACATTGTGGATTTTTAACATAGTTAATGAAATTATGCTTTTTCTGGCAAACGTTAATCGCTTGTCGCTAATATCGGTACGTGTCCGATGCAACCTTGGAGAGTCTGTCGTAAGTAATCGCTTGTCTTTCAAGGATTACGAAAGATGTAACAATCGCAGTGCAATTATCAGTTATTGTTATCGTACTTGAAAGTGATAATGTAAAATCTGATAATGATAAGATTCCGGAAGGTGTGGTGCTAATGTTTGTAAATACTTTGATAAAGTTTCGTGTAGCAACTTGCGGTTGCTTCAGGAAGTCGGTGGATGAACTTGAATACGGCTGATGAACTCTAAACATATAATTAGTAATGTTCACGCTTCATTTATCGACATCGTAGCCTTTCTGCTGTGAACAGAGATGTCTAATTACATAGTAATATATTGCAGTATAAAACTTTAATATATATTTGTTTAAATAATATTGAATGGGCATAGAATGAATACATGATATATTGAAAATAAAATAATTTAAAATTATTGAAAAACATTGTATAGGAATTGGCACTTAACGAAAATATTTTCAAGAAATAAAAGTAGATATATTTTTTTATTGTTAATGCTAAAGGCTACAAAATACATAGCTACTGAAAATAGAAATATCAGTTGACAGAGGAGATAATATTATATCATATATATACAATAGGAGATAGATTTTGAAGTAAAAATATAAATACATCTAATATTATAAATTCGAAAGCAACTATGTCTGTCAGTCAAGTTTTCACCACTAAACAAATGAACCGATCAATGATTTTTTAAATTTGTTTATACCTTAAACCTATGCCTCCCCTCATATATACACAATATACAATGTACTAATAAGATCTATCTTAGACTTAAGCTTTGCTAATCGTTAAATTGTGCAAAAGTCAATGTTCGATAAAATACTTACACATAATGCAATGTTCGCTTTTACATAGTTATCTACAATTGCAACTAAACAGCTCGTGGTAGGAATACATAAAAAGATGACGAATCATTTTTTTTTTTGGAACGTCGGACTTTGATGAAATAGAACCTCTTTGTCTTTTATTTTTATAACGTTGAACCGCCTTCTATGGAACATGAAACCTAAAAGGTATTGATCGGATATTGCTAGAACTTTCATTTAATATTTCATTATTTATGTCGATAGCTGCAGAAAGCCTTGAATACAATGTCCGATAGCCTTGAATAAAACAAATGACAGATATTAATAACATTAATTTTTTGCCTTCCATTTTAAAGCTTAAAAATAACATTAATCGTTATTGATGATTTCCTTCATGTTTCATTACAAATAAGTTCTATTTGTAATGAAACATAAAGACATTTTAAATAAGTTAGTTGTTTCATATTTTGTTCTTTGTTTTGGTTTTGTCTGCCCCTTATCTGTATACTACTCATTAGTAGGAACTTGATTGGTTTATTTGTTATTTGTCCTATTTTATTTTTAAATTTTGAACTGTTTGTTTTCTAATTAAAGAATAAATAACATTTAAAATACTATTAATTACTATGATGTAGTTTGAAATACTTATTTAGTCGATAAATTAGTCGAGACTAAACTATTATGTGTGGTCACGGAGTAGCGTATAAGGGTCAACATATAAATTGCTATGTTTTAGATAACCGCTTGCAGACTGTACGGATGTTCTTGTTAAGGTGATTCATTGTTGCTGTTACTATTTTCGTGGTTATTACGTCCATTGTCTTTTACGGTTGATAAGCTCACAAAATAAGTACCTATTCAATGTAACCCTTGTAAAAAAAATCTATACCCGGAACAGGTAAAAACTATCTGTTAGTACAGCCGAGTTATTCATATTTTGCATCGATGGTTTTTGCTTCAATTTTTCTGCAATGTAAAGTAAAATTTGTTGTGTTTTCTTTTAAATATTTAATATTTGTTTGTTGTATAAAAATATTGAATAATATTAAGGATGTTACACGACACTGATGGTATCTTTAAGTAAATAAATACTTTTTTGTTCAGTGTTGCCAATAAAAAAAAAGTTTATACATATTTTATATACTTTACCTTTTTAATGTTTAGTCACATATAAAAATTGAAATAATACTTCGGTTTCCAAATAAATATATTTTAAATATACCATATAAGTTTCGTTCAAACAGTTCATGTAAAGATAGTTTGTACAAGTGACAGTCTTAAAAAGTTCAAGTGCCTCTTTAAATTCAATATTATATCGTGGCCTCAATGGAGTATAACAATGTTAAAGGACAATAAAATCACACTAAACAATTGAGTCCATCTTGGGAATTACATCACTAAGCACGCTGTTTTATTTTTACTTATAAAATACATAGTTAAAATATAAACAAAAAATATTATTGATTACCTGTTACTATTTTAAATCTATTGTAGTAATTTACTTGCTACGGAATAAAATATCCACTAAGTAATATTCAACGAAATACGTACATGTTTTTTTTTATTAAGTGTATAATCTTAATTCCGATTTTGTTAAAAAATATTATATAAATAATTTTTATTCCCCAATCGAATATTTATGGTGATCGTCAATTATCAATTCTATAGAATAATTATGACTTGTCGAAATTGTTTATTTAATTGAAGCCATCGGCACAGATATCTTATCCATCGTTCAAGTATAAACGCGGAAAATTATTAAAGACAAAGGAGTCGCGCGGCCATCTGTCTGCGCCTTCGTCATCACTACAGAAAGACTATTGGCTGCACTTATATATCTCTTTATACATAGTGGTCAATATATCACGCTATTACTAAGTCCGTTCTCCAAATTGATTCACCCCAATCGCCATAGTTTTAAGTTGGGACACTGACATTTAATATTTAAATTTCGACCACAATATTTTTTTTGAACGTTTTTCAATCTTTGGATAAAATTTTGCAACTGAATTTCGAAGCAGTCCCTCTACGGTTGACTTAAAATTTTGCACAGTAAAATATTACAACCTCTGAGTATATTTTTGATATGGTTACTTAATGTAATTCAATAATTATATCATTAAAACATCGGTTTTTTTGTAGCATCAATAAGAACGTATGTATGCATCATAATCAGAACTTTTGATTGGCGTAGTAAGCCTTAATAATGTTTAATTACATTGTGTTCGTACGTAGTGATAAGAGGCATTGTATTCGCAATTCACACATAATCATTTGTATTTTCAACACTAATAACAACGACTTTTCGAATTTCGCAACAAGTTCCTTGAGTTTTTGTGTAACATTGTTGTATATTTTTATTCTTTCAGAGATATGTATATAACTGTAAAATTATAAATACCGTACGATTATTAACTAATCTAACTATTAACGAATAATAACTTATCCCGCGAGATTGTAAGCTGTCGAAAGATTGTGAACGGAGAATTGTTTGTAATTATTCGGTTAGATCAGGTCAGTGCTTTTTATATTTCAACTGAAATTCACTTCGATAGATTTTAATCTATCGAAAAAAAAATGCGTTAAATTGTAAGCAGTATGTTACGGTTCACAATCTTCCAGTAATTTAAAATCTCGCGGCATAGATTATAATCTAACGATATTTACAATTTTACAGTGGCAAATATATATTTCAAATATTTTAATATTTTTTTTTGTTGTTTTATTCTTATCTGTTATTCAACCTCAATATGTCATATTAAATCATATTAAATCTTATCGTTCGTTTTTATAATTCGCAAAATCTGTGTTACGAAAGCGTATTAATTATAATAATGCCTTATTAAAAACTTATTCTTAATATTTAGTGTGTAATCTAATATACGAAATATGACGTAAATATCATAATTCGAAATTAGAATTGTTTTAATACAATCGCCATATAAAATGTTACAATATTGCAGCTCATTAATTACATCTTTTTTACGGTTAGATGGGTGTATTAAAAATTAGATAAACTGTAATACTTTTAGTTTAATTATATTTTATCAATAAATTTTGGCGGTGTATGTATTTTTTTTTAGTGCTTTGTGTGAGTCCATCTGGGTACTATCCAACTTTTTACTTGATCTACACTCAACTGCTTTATTTGTACTGATATTTGTACGGGTTTAAAGAGTGGTTGAGTCAGTGTTATAAAGGGCACAAGAGACATATCCGTCTTAAAATCAAAGTAACTATGAACGATTTCTTTTTAATTCTTATAGTTAACGACGAAACTTTCCTATAGTAAATTAATTAAAAAAGCTTTATGAAGTTAACTGTTAAAAGTTAACTGACTTGAAAGCAAAATAAATAAGCGACGCGTACGTCGAAGTTGCGTAATTGGTGCGTATCATTAACATTGTGTAGAATAAATTTAATTACTAATTATGAAAGAGTAATAGCTTTTTGTAAAAGTAATTTCAAAGAACTAATTACACTCATTGTAGTTTACACTGGAGTTTGCGTAAAGAGATATATCGCATACATACATTAAAAAAAAGAAATTCATGTTTTTTTTTTTAATTAATTTTTAACACGTCAAAATTAAATATCTTATAACGTTTAATCTATCATTGGAATGCCATCTTGCTTTGTATTTTCTTAATGTAAGTAAAACATTAAAGATGAATGAGTCTCAACAAAACACGCCGCTGCGCGAGATGTACAATAGTGTATCTTGTAATAAATGATCTGGTAGATCACATCTTAACAAGTATTTGTAAGTTTTTCAACTAGGTACTTGTGTTTGCAATTCATTTTCCATAACTGAATGAAAACACATCAAAGATACTGCACTTGTTTTAGAAAGTCTTATGTATACGTAGTATAATAGAGCAATCAAGAGCAAGTGGCTCAGTGGTTACGACGCGTGATTCTTAACCGTAAATTACGGGTTACAATCTAGTCGAGTATAGTGAATATTGAATTTTGAATTGTGTGTAAATAGCAAATCTGTATCAACTTTTCGTACATTACAAGCTTTTTTTTTTTAATTATTATCGTCTATCTGCCCAGCTGTGGGCTAATCACATTGATAACTTAATCACAAAGTATATTTTTTGACATTTTGTTGCTGAGAGGAAAAATTTCACATTACATTGTTATAGGAATTGATTGCATGGTAGTATTCTGAAACCTGTCGTTACGTTAGCGAGCATTTGAAACAGCACACCAAAAAACGATTACGTAAGCGAAAATGTACGTTTAAAAACACATCAAAAGTGACGGTAACAATGTTGTACAGTGTAGACATAGTGTCTTTATTTATAAATAACTAGTTGCTCCGCGTGTTTTCATTCGCGTTCCGTCACTGTTGGATGAAGTATATTATATTATTAATAACAAAATATGGCTTACCAACTGTAATTTTATTTTTTAAATCTATTATAAAAGTTCAGACAAAAATAACGAGTAAACTTTTTTATTATGAGTATTTCTTTTTTTATTTCATAGGTATTTTGAGTTATGAATATTATTATATTAATAAAAAAATACACTGTCGTTATTATTACGCACGAATAAATAGAGCAGGAAGTATTTATTATTAGTAGTAAGAAATAAATAAAATAGCTTTAAAAATTTATGTTTGATAAACATATACTGTCTTTTTGGTGGATGGTTAGGTGTTAGGTGGAATTTACATTACGAAATGCTTGACTTTCGATTTAATTTTGGAAATTGACGATTCAAATTTCTTCTTTGACTTATCAATGGTTTTGTTTAACATGGGTTGCCGGAAGATCAAATGGGTCACCTGATGATAAGTAGGAAGTGTCCATATACATTGGCGCCGTAAAAAAAATAACTTTTCCTGCGAATTGGCGGTAGGCGGAAGTCGTCCACGAGATTATGTTTCTTATAAACGAAATTAAGCCTGGAGGATATTCTATTCGTTGGCTAGGATTAAGAAGCACTTGCTTCCGATCCGAGGGACATAGAGGGAAATAGTTATTTAATTGATTTTATTATACAAATTGAAACTTCTATGGCTTCATCAATAATATTTAGAAGATTTTAATACGACCTTTTCATATTAAATGTTTATTACTCTTAATTGTACAGTTCCTTGTTAATTACTTTATAAAGTTCTCGGTTGCAAATGTGTAATTAAGAACTTTAATTACCATAAACATGAATTTAATAACCTACATTTTTTAAAGTTGTATAATGGCGACTTTTTTAATATAGTATTTTTTTGACATAAATATTAAACACATAAATAAATATTAAAAACTATTATAAAATTTTTAAACACTGTTGATTGCGATGAAAGGCTTTTTCGAACTATCTATAAATGACATAACAAAGAGTAAGTATTCGCATATTATCCCTTCCTTTTCATATTTCCCTATCAAATTATTCTTCGCTTTTTGAGTTTGTTGTAACAAAGTTTAAAATTAAGATTCAACTTGTCTAAGCGCTGGCAATGGGATCCTAGCTTACATTTTATTCTATCTATTATATATCAAATATCCTACATTTTTGGATTATAAATATAAAGACGTAAAAATATCGTTAAAATAAAAGCATTGTAGATTTCAACAATTGCATAAATACACATAAATACTTTTCATAGACTGGTCTCTGATTTATACAGTAGACCTGTAAAATATAATTTCCGGTGTAAGCAATAACAAATAATAATACGATGAGTAATTATATTAAAAAGGTAAACAAATATTGGTTGTGATATTCTGACAACTGTATTTCTAATGCGAAATCTAACAATTTACATCGGATAAACGAAATTAAGCTGTTTGATGTTAGAGTGTATATAATATGATCAAATTTTAATTAATCAATTATTTTAAAACATAAACTTGGTGTATAGAAAAGTTTTTAATATTGTTCAAAAAATTTTGTCACCTATTACCCTTTTTATTTCTCGAGATAAAAACAATTTTTGTATTTTTGATTAATGGTAAAAAAAGAACAAAGAATAATGCCGAGATACGTTAATAAGCACTTGGCATTAAACGAAAAGACGAAAGAACCAAAATACGTTTTCTTTTATGTTTTTTGGCGGGCAGACCATATGGTACACCTGCTGGCAAATGGCATCCATTGAGGTTGGCATTCTTTTCGCTATCGCGCCGCAAGCCATAAGATTTGAAATGTTTTATTTCTTCTGCCTGTAATGTGCCCTTTCTTGTTGGGAACAAACATGATATAGTATTGTTTGCTGATGATACCTCTTTGGTTTTTAAAATTAATAGGAAACAGGTACAGTATGACGATGTAAACAATGCTATGTCTGATATAGTACACTGGTTTAGCGTAAATAATCTTAGGCTGAATAATAAAAAAACTAAAATTGTAAAATTTAGCACACCAAACGTGCAAAATGTAAAACCCGATGTACTTATCAATGGGGAATCGATGGATCCAGTTGAAACAACTGAATTTCTTGGCCTTACACTTGATGCCAAATTACAGTGGCTCCCCCATATAAACGGATTGGCGGGTAGACTGAGTTCTGCGGCATTTGCGGTCAAAAAAATTAGATTATTTACCGATGTTGATACGGCTCGCCTAGTTTATTTCAGTTACTTTCACAGTATAATGTCCTACGGTATTATGCTTTGGGGTAACGCAGCCGCTATCCATACTATATTTGTGCTGCAGAAGAGGGCTATTCGCGCAATCTATAACCTAGGAGCCAAGGAATCTTTGAGGTATAAATTTAAAGAAATTAAGATATTGACTGTTGCTTCTCAATATATATATTCTGTAATGTTTTGTATGTACGGAAAAATATTAATGTTTTTATGAGAAAATGTGATTCTCATAACGTTGGTACCAGGAACAAAGACAATCTTGTTACTCCTGTTACTCGACTGCATAGAGTCAGTAACTCTTTTGTGGGGCAATGTATACGCTTCTACAACAGGATCCCAGAAAGCGTTCAAAATGCTTCTGTTGCGAAATTTAAAAAAATTGTTAAGGAACGCTTGTGTGCGAAAGGTTACTATACAATTAGTGAGTTTATGTTTGATAGCACACCTTGGGAATGAAACGATCGCCTCCTGGCTGTTTCTACTCATATACAATTATGTATATAATTAATTTGACGTAAAAAAAAAAGTCCCGCTGAGTTTCTTTCGCCGGTTCTTCTCAGGTCAGGGTGTTTTCTTTTTCCGAACCGGTGGTAGTGTTTAACTTGACAATCAATAAGAAAGTGTAATACTTCTATATTGAATAAAGGAATTTGAGTTTGAGTTTGTGTAATTACATTGACCTACTATACCCTTTAAACCGGAACAGAGCTAATAATAAATACAAAGTATCGATTTTTAGTGGAAGAATTATTGATGACTGGGTGGTACCTACCCAGACGTAATTACTCTAAACCTACCACGATGTGGGTATTACATAACGATCATTATTTTCCACCAGTATTTGATTAATAAATATTTAATTCCATACAAAGAAACGCCAGGTAAAAGCTACCCACGCTGATCATTGGTTATATACATGAACTTTATTGTTTGTATATACTTCACCTTCAATTTATTTCACATTAAAAAACCTACACAAACAGCCCTTGCTCTTAATCATAAATTACTTTTTGTGTTCTTAAATTTTTATATCTGATCAACGATTGCGTTTGGTTTATTGCAAAATACTTTGTGACTAATTCACTGCAAACATGTCAAATGTATGAAGTGTTATAGAGATGCAGAGTCTCCTGAAACAAGACTGAGTTCTACTAGTAACTAAGTAGGCCGCAATGTTCGTGTACAACTCGATAATACATTAAACTGAAATTAATATGTGTATAACTAACTAATAAACTTCAAAAGTAAAGAGAATGAGCGTATGTACAAGTACAATGTTCTAAAGAATGTTTGTTTTGCTGTTTGTTTGGTGGCTATTAAATAAGAAATGATTATTGAATACGATGTGTGAGACGAGATCACAAGATTTCGCTACGTAGTAACATGAAGCGCGCTACTTTCAAGATTGTCTAAGTTAAGTTCTCATTATTGTTCGAACAACACTGCTATCTTTTTTTTTTTAAATAAACACAATGCGTAATAAAATTATCATGGCAAATAAATTGAACGTGATCATAATATATCTTTCAATTTCTAATTAAATTCTAAACAATCTTGCTATTGTTTTCTTTACTTCATTAAAAACTTTTTTAAGTTATAAGAAGGAAATATTGTTTGTTTTGTGCAACTATTGCGAAAGGGTCGGCAAAATTATAATCTTTTTTTTTTATAATTAAAACAAAAACTATTATACTTTGAACATATACTTATATATTAAATATAATAACAATAAAAATATATGGCATAATATGTATAATATATTTATATTATACACATATATATATATATATATATATATATATATATATATATATATATATATATATATATATAATAGGTATGTAATGTCATAGGGTAAAATTTTTGAATTGTTGTTTTTAAGAACAACGAACTCACAAATCCTTTACAACTAAATAATATAATTTATAATAACCATTTTCTATCCGAGACGATAATCCTCCAAACTATTTGTATCTGTTTCAAATTTATTCTCATTCATTCTCTCAACGATATTACCATTTCCGACCTATATCTTCAGCAACATCTATTTGCGTCATCCAGGTCACGACTTAGAACATTTGCGTTGTGATAAACTCTCTAGAACATGCAACCTAAATATACAATAACAATGCGGGCAGATGTAATAACGATACATAGACATTAATTATAAGCCACTATTAATATCGATTTCAGTATCATACGTAATTAGGTCATAATGATACCGCTATGTTTCCCGATTACGACAATGGATCACTAAAAAGTATTTATTACAAATGGAACGCTACACAACGAACGATTTGAATTATATAGGTTACAGATATCGTTATCTTTATGTGCTAATATATGTGCAGACGTTTTTTTAAAGTAATGGTTAACAAAAAAAAATAACTCTTATGTTAATACATATATATAAAACTTTTATCAGTGGAAATAGCGCGATGCAGGGAAGGTTTTGGTATGTAATATTGTTGCATAAAGATTTGACTATTGCCACGAGAAGCGTAATTTTCATGTTTATGTATCGAATAAAAGCGGTTGGAATTCAAAATTTACTTAGTACGCATAACGTTAAGAGTTTTAATGACTTAACGTAGAATAAACATTGTAGTCTAATCTTATCACGATTATGTATGCGCTACGTGTAAGTTTTAAGTGTATTTATTTCGGAGTGACTTAGAAATGAACTTGTAGTTTAAATGACAAAAACGTTATCTACTTCCAAGGTTATTTGAATACATTAAGATCTTTACACTGAACACAAAGGAGTTACTTCCGGAAAATCTTTCCGTGTCGTCTTCAACTTTCCTTCATGTAAATGAGCTTTAAATCTTTAAAATTTTTAGATACGATTTTAGATTTTAAATTATATAGAATATGATTCCTTTTGGTTCGCGCGTTAGGCAGGTTTTGTCACATTGTAGCCATCGTCTGTTTATGGATTGAAGAGTGAGTGCTGACTACTTCGTCAGACAGCCATTATGTTCGTTATCACTGGTGCGACCTTCCTCTGGAACAATGGCGTTATTGTACCTACCTACCTACCGACTACCGTACCTTGTATTGTGTAGATATACGCTCGGATCGTCGCACGCGCAGCCTCGAGTATATATTTTTAGCTACAGGAAGGTTCGACGGTCATATTTCCTCGAGAGCGTGCCTACATAAAACATGATGCTGATTATTTGGACTGCATAAGTAGTAGTCAATCTGTTTTGTTAACTTTATCTCAGCATTTATTCATGTTCTCATTGTATACATTGAATGTACCTATTATAGGATTATATAAGAATATCCCACAGACATTTTTACATTTATATATATATATAGGAAATATGTATTGATGATTTAAAGGCGTAACTGTATTATTTATTGATTCTAATGCATATACAAAATGTTAAATAATCAACACCTTTAATGAATATGTTAGTAATAGTAATTCGTATAAAAGATTCACTGATATGTTTTTTGACGGTTTTGATCCATTATTATATACCTTACGGAAATAATTATCACAAACAATAGATTGAAAAAATTACACATTAAAAAGACTTAAAAAGATCGTTCCGTGTTCGAATAAAGAGTTATTGGGTCTTAGTTATATCTGGTAATAAATTTTCAATTTAATTTCACAGCTTTAGACACGTGCCTCAGAATACACATAGAGCCTGCGCCTAATCTCTCTTCTCCCATCGAACTGACAGCGAGGGGATAGTAATAAATAGAAATTGGGAGCATAGTCTGAATATAGGTCAGGTCGAAATTATTGCTTTAAAAAATTATATGTATACACCACGTTGACACTGGTGATCGATAATATTATAATGACTTTATCGAAACAAATTACAACCGGTTCGTACATAATGTTAATTTTTAAATTGTTACTAATTGTTATTATTTCAAAAGAAATTCATAATAGCATTATTGTCGGCTATTATGCCATATTAAATTACTATAATTAACAAATTTAAAGAATGTCTTATGTAACTATTTTTAAAATTGACTTAATCATACGAAACAGCTTTTACGCTTTTTGCATTTTATAATATGAGATATAGGGGAGAGGTAGCCCAGTGAATTTCACCGAAGATCTCTGGTGAAATCCGTAACAAGCACTGAGATTTTATTTAATTAATTTGCATTTACATAACATTTCGGGCTCAGTGGAGAAGTAAAATATCGTGAGAAAACTTGCATGTGTAAGATGGAACTCTGCCATACATTCATCAATCTGCACTGACGTAACATTATGGAATACGTTAAAATGTTACAATTTTTCTTAGCCCATCTCTAAGACATTTGCGGTTACTTACTTTTTTTTAAATAACATAAATGGTTATAAAATGAAGGGTTCACAATTTCATAACGTTTTTTGGATTTATGTTATTTTTGTTTGCCAGCAATGTGAAAAAAAATTGGTCTTGTAAACAAGATGAACAAACGTCGCCGAATCATAGATCCGATATGTTATCGAATTTCGAGTTTTTACAAATAAATAAATTTGCATGTTTATCTAAGGATATAGTTATTATTACTTGGGCAAACCAATTGTCCTTGCAATACGGCGGAATAAATATTCGATCTTTAGAATTGAGGTATTTTGTTTGTCCCAGAGTGCATTACCCTCCGATCTCGAAGCTAATCTAAAAAGCGGTGAGCTGGCGACATCGTCACGGCCGCGTGTTTACTTAGACAGAAACAATTCTTGACAAACGTGATTTTTCCTTAGTATAACTTAATGCGTAATATGTTTTTTTCATACGTAAGACTATTGATATGGCATGCGTTATTTGTCTCAAGATGTTTTGAGAGCATTTATTACGCATGCGTTAGGTGATTAAAAACATATCATCAATAACTTCTTTATTCGTCATATAATTTTTATCTAGCAACTCACTTTAACTAAGCACAATTACGCACAATTGGTGTAACAATATCTGTTGGTATTGTTTCTTTAAAATATCACAATTCTCCATCGATCAGTCTTAACCAGGTGAAATTAGCGGACCGCATTGTACTGATTATACCTACTTAACAAAACGCCTTATAATCTTCTTTCCGTAGTAGTAATCTACTTGTAAAACCATTGAATTATGAAAATAATGTCCCATATTATTTAAAATTGATCGATAGTAAGGACGATTGTTTTAAATCAATTCACCGTAATTTTCTAGAAGGCTATAGCACTTTTACTAAGTAAAAACGCTGACGGAAAATTATCTCTGTGACACGATTCCGCAACTTTTAACCCATGTTATAATTAATTTTAGGACTATAAAATTAATGAATGGTTATCAATTGTATCTCTTTCATGATACCGATTTCAAATATCCTTCTTCTTATAGAAAGCAAGGTTATCTTAATATAATATGTTTATTTGTCGCATATGTAAACGGAGTTGGATGATTTTCCAAGTTTAAATCTTGATTTTCTTGATGACAATGGCTTGTTATAATATCCTATTGATTTTTATATATTATATGAACTTGATTTTAAAACCTCCTGTGTCCTTATTTCTGTGTTTTTTATTTATTTATATAGTTTGCAGACTAAATCGATTTCCTCAGAGCAATGTTTTTTAGTCATTTAATTGCGACCTGCTGTTATCCTTGTTGTTTTAACAGAGCGTATTTTCACTGTTTTCCAGGCTCACGAAGATGACGTAATCGGTTTCGGAATTTCCAGCAATGGCAAATTCTTAATGTCCTGTACATCGAAAACAGATATGATTATTTGGGATCTAAAAGGACAACAACTTCACCGGCTCGACACATACCTCATGAACACTCACACAGCCAAAATATCACCATGCGGTCGTTTCGTAGTCGCTACAGGTTTTTCGCCAGACGTTAAAGTAATGGAGGTCGGTTTCACGCGAACCGGTGAATTCAAACAGGTGACAAAGGCATACGAGCTGACGGGACATACGTCCGGTGTTTATGACGTGGCCTTTGCAGTGGATACGTCGCACATCGCGACTGTGTCGAAGGACGGCACGTGGAAGCTCTACCACACGAGAAGTGAGTATCGAGTAATTAATATATTGTTATCATTTCGACTAAACATTGCGTCATCATTAATAAAGTTTTCGAACTATATTTTACAAGGAGACTGCTATTTAATTTCATTTATATATATTCATTTTACATTCACATTCAATACATTCATTTATATATAGTTTTGTTATTGTTTACGATTTTTACTATGAATGTGTAATTTGTATTTAAAACCGCTAATGTTCCGTTATTAACTATGAACGCGTGAGTTAGGTGAGAAATGAATCAAAAATATATCAATTGTAAGAAATTAAAAACTGGTTTTTATGTTAGAAATTCTAGTTATATAACGCTGTTTGTTTTATATTATTTTGTTTGTTTTAATTACACGGCGGTAGACTAGTAGAAAATTTATCTGATGGTAAGTATACCGGCCATAGGTATTGGTGATATAGGAAATATTAAGTCTCATCTCATCTCTCAGCCAAAGGACGTCCACTGCTCGACATAGGCCCCCCAAAGATCGCCACTTCGACCAAATATTAAGTATTCCTTTACATTAAAAGAAAAATATAATTTATATGGCTCACTTGTACCTAATTTAAACCGGAACAAAACAATACTACGTAAAGCTGAGTAGTGATGAAATAACTGATTAGTATAGTATAATATAGTATTACTTATACTAGACATTAATAACAATAAAACATTAATCATCAATAAATTTACACTAAAAAAAAATATAAGTACTACTTACCCTAGAGGAAAATATTAAAATATATTTTTTTGGAACGATAACGAAACCGGTTTATTAACACTGTTTCGGAACACTTTCATACATCTACATTTGCACTCTTAGTTCAGTGTGTAGTTTTATCAGTATTACCTTTAATTCGTTCACTATAGTATTGGAACGAATATCTATAGAAACTGAGCAACAGCTGCTGAGAACAACACACACTAACTAGGGTTCTCAAATTTATTATTATGCCTTATAAATTATACTTTTGTTTGAAAATAAAATTATTTACCTCATCTACTAACTCGTAAAAAGTGAAATGAATGAAACTAAATAACTACAAAATGTAGCAATTCTAGAAAAAGAGTATTTTGCAATAGTTATTCTTAGTAGTGCAATAAAATAATGTTTAAGATATTTTGTGACTGCAAACACAGCTTCTATAATTATTAATTACACAAATAAAACTTCTTATGGTTTATTTATCTTAATATCATACTACATCATTATTTTTGTTGTTTCAAAGTTAGTTAGCAACCCTAAAGGTAACGTGCGTTAACCCGACCGTTTCCAGAAAAAAAACTCCGCCGACGTGAACTGGTTACATCTCTCCTCTTTAATGCCCACAGCCGTGTAATATGCCATGAAATTCCTCCGCATTGCTGCCAATAATATGCGTTGTTGCATCATGCAAATTGGATTTGCAAATAAATATTATAATTTACCTCATATACTAGAATAAGACCTCTTTAATTTATCTTCTTGACTTCTTTTAACGTCTCGAATATGTAATTATTGGATGAGATTCTTCTGCGGACGCTCATTTGTAACCGGTTAAATATCTTTTCCTTGTACGCATTTTTGTAATTGCATTCTGATGATTGCATTGAATACATTATTACTATGAAATTATACACAAAATATAAAATACGGATATTATCGCTGAGTTTTTTTTTGTTAATTGCACAAAGTACTAACTAAAGATCATGACCTGTGATTAAAGAACGTCAATAAGGAACTTTATCAGACTGGGTGATTTCACTAGTCACAAAAAAATAAAATATGTATTTTTTGCCGTTTTTGTTCTCCATCGTTCAAAAGCAGATCTAAAACTTACTCATCTCGATATGGAAAATACAGGAGCGGTGTTCTGTATATCTGCGCAAACACGGGTGCCGTTTATTACCTCATTCTCGTCATTTAATAGGACGGGAAATCCGATAAAACTGAAGAGTTTTGGCGCAGGGCCGATAGCTTATCATGCTGTCCGAGAAACAGGAGTATACACACTTACAATTTCCCGACTCCGAGTTTCTATTTAGAATTAATTGATTGAAAAGTTACATAACTTTATATCGACATGAACTGGAGTTTAAACTTAGGTAACCTAACTGACGATCTGCGGTCTTACGTTTATCCACTAGACCAACAAGGTATTGCAAATTTCTATATAATGGTGTTCAAATTATGTTCAGCTCGTTCATTTTATACCATAGAGGTAGTACTTTAAAAACATATTTCATCAAACTGATTCATAATGGAAATATCGTCATTGCTAACAGGATAATTGAAGAATATTTATGAGCTTAAATGTTTTCCATTAAATGGAATACATTTTATAACGTGCAACGTAGCGTGACGTCAGCAACGGGTCTGTCCCATTGCGAATACGTAACACTTGTATTATAAACCTAGATTAACATCCTCAAATCTAATATGTTCAAAAGACTAAACGGAAACATCGTAGATTTGTGTACTTACATCAATGAAATTCGGAAATAGAATTTTAGTAATACGTCAGATAGGGGAATTAAATCAACTGCGATCGTGTTTTCGGGTTACAAATTAGTTATTCTCGGTAAGAGTCCTGTTTTGGAAATTGATGTTATTTGTATGGCGATATGGATAATGATGAGGCCGTGAGACTGGTCATGTAGTCGTGAGATTGCGTACTTTGAACCGAGAGGCGAGAGTCCAAGCCAGGTCCGTAATGTTTGCGCATACGCTTGTGAACGAAAGCCACTCCTGCGTAGTTGGCTAGACTCCTTTGACTGCGTAGTTGGCTAGTTGATAATCGCACTGTGGAAGTCATCGGCCATAAAGAAAAAAATATTTATAAGATATTTGATTGTAAGGTTATATAACGTAATTTTTACATATTATAATTGTACTTGCAGAACGATTTTATTAATCATCGGAAACCTTGAAACGCAGAGACAAACAGACTTCGATATATTTTTTTATCGTTTCTATACTCTATACTCCTTATATATGTAAAATTTGTAGTGCCCTTAAATATAAATAATGTATGTTAACTTTTTCAAATACAAAAAAAAATAAAAAAAAAGTCAGTAATGTTTAGATCGTTATAATGTATTTTAATAAAAAAAAAAACGGTTAAATTTGTAAAATGTTGATAAAACATAATTAATTAAACTTTTCGATAACGCAATTATAAATACTTAGAAACGGTTTAATTAAATTGAAATTTCTCAATTATTGTCTATACTATAAGTAGGATGTTGCTTTAAAGGATGCTCTATAGGATGTTGTAAATATAGAAATCGTATTCCAATGATATTATTTTAAAAACAGGTCTATAATATTAATAAAATAATATTTTGTATTACTTTGATATTGTTTAAACAGTTTAATTATATGTATAAAAATTCTTCGGTATTATGATATTAACTAATGCGGTAATCTTAATAACTAGTGATATATACTAAAATTGCAATCGATTTGAGAGATTTTAAAAACATTGAATTAAATTAATCTAGTAAAGCCAGTACAAAAGTAATAAGTCCACAATTTATTTTTGGTTGCCAAATTAATTACTGCATTTTTCAGCTTTTCTTTAGTTTATTTTTCAATAGAAAATTAACAACTAATTAACCCCCTATTATTAAAGTACATATAGCGATCTCAATTTATAGCTAAAAATATTTTTGTATTTATCATAATTATGGGTTGGTACATTTTGGCAACAGGCTGTTAGTTTTTAATAGAAACTTTGTATGGATGTTAGTTTTTATTGCGTAAAAAACTATGGCATACTTCCATCAACGTACTCGTACAAATGCATATCTGTTTAAAAAATATGCTAAGAGGTAAATTGTCATGAATTCTCTATGTATCACTTATTTAAATGAGAAAAGAACTTCTATGAGGTATATAAATTGCAACAATCCCTCAATGTTTTACGGTACGCCTAGCGATGTAAAAAGTTGCAAGTTCGATCTTGATCCAGTGAGCCATTTTCGTACCTAGTCCTAGCACAAGATTTAAGCCTAATTCGATGGTCAAATAGAGGTAATATTAATAATTCCTTACAATGGAAAATTACTAGTATTTTTTATGATTTAATGGGTTCCTCGATACCTAAATCTATTTACAATGTGTGTTTTTTTTATCTATGTGAATTAAAAAATAAATAAAACGTTCGTCAATATAACGGTCTAAATATTTTTCCATTGAAACAATTGCTATGAAAAATATTCCCATAGAGTCCCAATGGTATAGCTGTTTGATCACGCTAACACAACATGCAAACATAAAATAAACTTTTATGTAATCGTTCATATATTTCAAGATCACTTAAAACTGTATCATGTACAAATGTGACAAAGTTCATTTGAATGTGTGCAAGTACCGTTAGAAGCGCCGTAATTGCCAGCCGAAATTTTAAGGACGCAAATATTCTTAGTCATCAAAATATTATATAAAAAAGTATAAACCGCTAATGTCCTACTTAGACTGGATTAAACTGGTTTTAAGCTTAGATTTTTCGTTTATATAAATGAGTACTCACTTGTTCACTCGGGAACATTTTAAACAAAGTCAATCTGTTACATCGTGATTGATACATATGACTTATTAGTTAAAATACTATAGAGATAATAAAAAGAGTTAGTATTCGTTTAATTTTTTTACTTGGGGGTAGGGTTTTGTGCAAGCCCTCCCGGGTAGGCACCACCCATTCATCAGATATTCTACCGCCAAACAGCAGTATTCAGTATTGTTGTGTTCCGGTTTGAAGGGTGAGTGAGCCAGTTTAACTACAGGCACAAGGGACGTAACATCTTAGTTCCCAAGGTTGGTTGCGCATTGGTGATGTAAGGAATGGTTAATATTTCTTACAACGCCATTGTCTATGGGCGGTGGTGACCACTTACCATCAGTTGGCCTATTTGCTCGTTCGCCTGCCGATATCATAAAAAAAAATTCATGCAGGATGCATTAGACTAACTGTAGTACTGCGTTTCTTGCCGGTTCTTTTTCTGAAAAACAACGTTAACTGGTAGTAGATCCACGTTAATACTGTTAATACTAACATTAAGAATGAGTGCGTACTACAACATAATACAAGTATTTCTGAACGATGAATATATTTTTGAAAATTTTCTTGTTTCAGTTGACTATGTCCGCGGCGAATCTCCACATGTCCTAGAGACGGGTACATACACACAGACGGCTAATCCTCCGAAGATAGCACTCTCGCCGAACGCTGAAGTACTAGCGGTTTCTTCGGACGCGAATGTCGAGTTCTACGATACGTACACCGGCAAGCTGTATGACACAGTCGAGAATGTTTACACAGGTTAGTTTTGAAATCAGTTATGTTTAATTTTGTCATTCGAGTCGAGGACGGCAATCGTAGAGGTTTTAGTCAGTAAAAATCCCACATAAACCGGTTCCACCGCCCGGGTATATTTTGAAGACTGTATTAAAAAGCCTGCTCAGGGTTCATTCTGGGAATCCGGTATCCTAACCAGAAAAAATGTCCTGAATGTGTATCTAAATTATCGATTAATTTTGTATTATATATTTTTCATCCAAGTAAACTAACTACATAAACGCAAAAGAACATAAACAATTAATACATGAGTCATAATTATTTCATAATGTAAATGTTAAAGCCCTTTATACGCTAAATTATTTGGTTTAGGTTTAAAATATATTTTTCCTCCAAAACTGTGTGTTTTTCGTTACGAATAAATCCTGTATCGAGCGTGTTACATTAAGTTTGCAGTAATTACCCAATTACACATCTGAAAATTTAAAAGAAGAATTGATTCTAAAAGAAAATACGATTAAAAAAGTATGGTAAAATTGTAGCACTTATTTAAAACTAGTGACCCGCCCCGGCTTCGCACGGGTGCTATGCTGGTACTAAATACGTATTATATTTATATATGTCTTACAACGTTCGCAGATTTTTTGTCATTAGACAAAACAAATTACTATGTCCCTGCGTTTTAAATCGATAATACTTTCGAAAATATTCATTTAAATTTCATGGTGCAAAGGGCCATATTGATCTATATTAAATGCACAATGTATTTAAGGTACTTAATTGGATAAGGATTAATGAATGAATATATAATTATAATTAATCCTTTTTCCTGATTAATGAATATTTATAATGATAATTAATAAATAATTAATTTGATTGCTTAAAATCGTTTCAAAAATAAGCCATTATTTCTCGTAAAATGTAAAGTATAAAAAATGGTTAATAACTTTGTTTTATACTATGTAATGATAAATAAAATCTTTAAAATCATATAAAACCAGTGATATGTTTACCTCACGATATATTATTATTTTAAATAGTAACGGAAATAAATACACAATCTGGAAATTTTTATACAATAAATATTGGAGCGATCTCTTCACTTCCAGGAAGCTAATACATTTTATAGGTAATATAATATGTTACCGAACCACCCACGTATTTATTCGAACATCTACTAGGGTGGTCTGAAAAGTTTCCAACCTTAAAAAGGTACAAGAATTGTTTCTTTGAATTTATTTTTATTTTAATACATCTTTGAAAGTCTACACACCTATACATTCTCCATCGGGGAGAAATTATTTCATTTCTTCAACTCGTCCAAATAATATTCGAAAAAATAATCGTTTACGAAGGTGATGAAAAATCTCTGTCTTCCGACCGCAATTTTTGACTTAGGGAACAAAAAAGTCGTGCTAGATCGCACGCACATGGAAAGCACGTGGCTAGATCTGGTGAGTAAAGAGGGGTCCACTATTTTTGGTATACTTTTACTAAGAAGTAAAACTACTTTTTTCTTCTTCTACAAAATCGTTTTCGAAGCCGTTTTCCGCCATCAACTTGGCAAGTAACTAGTAGTAAGCTTAGTCTGTAATGGTTATCACTATAATCTATTGAGATAACTCTTCAACAATCACAAAAAGCTGTCGCCATCACTTCTCCAACCAAAAAATAATTTTCACCTCTTGGAGCCGATTACACCCCTGCGCAGTTCATTGTTTTGACTTCATTTTTGTTTCTTTGTTTCCTTAATTAATTTGGAGCATTGCTACATATTATAATACATAATTATACATATTAATGTAATATCGATGAGGCAGATATTTATATATTTTTTTTACAAAAAGAATATTGGTTCTTAAATTAAGGTATGAACATATCGCAACGTGGATTTTAAAATTAGTAGTTCTATCATTTATAAAACTCAGTGTGCGCCTGGCCTAATGAATCATCATTAAAACAAACATGACACGGAATAAGGATCTATCTTAATAGATCCTGGATCATAGTCGTGACCCGCGCACTTGTCGCCTTACATTCGTGTTTATATTATCACGAAAAACTGTAACACGAAGGTGGATCATAAATATTGCATTTTTATTTATAAATGTTGATTTATTTATGACACAGATTTAATATATATTTATATAAGAGTGCTTAACAAGCGTATATAATGGGTGTGAGTATGTGAAAGTGAATCGATCGCAGTTCGGAATTACTTTTAAAAAGTAATTATCTATTGTTAAAATCTACCGCTTCGAAAGTAGAAACGAGCATCGAAGGAGTTACTCCTTTCATTGATTCCTTGCGTTAATATTTTAACCAATCCAAGCTTAAAACTAAAATAAAAAATATAATATAATAAACACACGGCGGTATAGGCATCAAATTCCTAAAGCTCTCCTAGGCGAACTTTCATTAGGAAGATCAATTGCTATTTGGATTGGAAATAGGAAAAGATAAAAATGCTTGATATTTTTTTGTTATAAGATCAATATTTCATAAATTATCTGACTTATTTACTGCACTATATTTATATTTCTTAGCTTTATATTTTATATAATACTCGTTAAGAGATTTGCGTGTAGCAGTTTGTGATAATTAATTAAAGTCTATTCAATTATTCATGCCCGAGGCAATGAAAACGTATTTGTTAATACGTTTGAAATATTATATTTCAATAATTGTTTTGTAAATGTTTACGTAAATAATAAACCATTAAATTAATAAACTGGCTAATGCTACTTTAGCATACTTTTGTTTTTCTTTCGTTCAATTTAAAAATTGTTTTATTCATTATATAAATCTGTTATTATTAGTGAAAGGAAAGTTATGAGCTAATTTCTAAAATCGTGCAACAACAGCGGTACAATGGCTTCCTTAAATGTCATTCATTATGAGGTATGACTTATGACGTAGCCCGACTTTATGGAACTCTTTTTTATAAGATTCTCAACAATAATTCCATTAAAAGCTTTTATTTAATTTTACCTGTGTGTCATATTGTACTTTTAGGTCACTTTACTCACTCGATTGATGTGAAATTTTCGAATACACAATCTATTATTTATGGAAAATATTATAAACTAGTTGTCGCTCGCGGCTTCGTTCCCGGTTTAGGGATTTGGATTCAGGTGTTAAGTAAAAATGCCTATATCCCTTGGGGTACAAACTTCACATCGAATTTCATCAAATTCGGTGCAGTGATTTAGCCGTGAAAGAACAACAGGCAGACACACAGACAGAGAGAGTTACTTTTGTTTTTATAAAATTAGTATAGATTGTTTAATAAGCTGCTAAATAAAAGTATTATTTTAAAAAAAAAAAAACTTTATTTACCTTTTTTTTTAATAGTAACAATAAAAACACTTAAAAAAGTATTCTCCAGTACTTTTTATCTTGTATAATTATAATTTATAAATTATATTATATGTATGTGTCGTAACTATATACTAATTAGCGTAGAGTTATATTTGGGTCGCGGGTAGCAATGATTTGTAATACATTATTTTTTATTCACCTCATTTACCTGTCTCCCAGAAGGTGATATAAACTTGTCATATTGTCGCAGTAAAATATACCTCATGGTTATTGTTTTACTGTTGCGTCCGCTTTATGAACACTGAACTTGACAACATAAACTCATTCATTCATATTACTTTTTGTGTAGAAACAAAAATATAAATTGATTTAAAAATAAGATATTTTATTAATTATTACTTACAAAACGAATTTGGCAGAAATATAAATTTGGTGTTAGGGCTTTGTGCAAGCCCGTCTGGGTAGGTACCACCCATTCATCTGATATACCGCCAAATAGCAGTACTCAGTATTGTTGTGTTCCGGTTTGAAGGGTTAGTGAGCCAGTGTAACTACAGCCACAAGTGACATGACATCTTAGTTTCCAAGGTTGGTGGCGCTTTGGTGATGTAAGGAATGGTTAATATTTCTTAAAGTGTCGATGATGACCATTTGCCATCAGGTGGCCCATTTGTTCTTCCGCCTATCTACATAATATTAAAAAAAGAAAAAAAAGCCGACGTAGCCGAAACTCGTGACCTACTGAGTTTTCATGTGTTTTGTGTTTATAATAATTCTTCATCGCGTTCATGTGTTAGATGAAATTTTGCCACATGTGTATGCATGACCCACAATGCAGCAGCGTTGTGAATTACGCTCATAACTCTCTTAAAAGAAGAGGAGACCGGCGGTGGCTTTTAGAGGCTTTGACATTTAGAGGCTGTTCCTTATTTAACTCACAATTCATCATAATGCATATTTGATCAATTTAAGTAATTTTTTTCTTCATAATCATAATTCTCTCACACTGATATATTCTGATATACTCGCTAGACTTTCTTCAATATAACTTGTACGTAATCTACGCGAGAGTATTTGTATGATATGTCTAATGATACTCAACGATTCGTTCATTGATAAAAAAACATGACGTAATATATGTTTATATGAATAAAAGAAATTGTAATAACTAAATAACTCACAGGGCTCGTGGCGAATTTATTCATGTATATTTTTAACTCTTTCCGAGGCTATTGGAAACTGAATTATTGAACGACGTCCTTATTGATCGAGCGAATATAGATCGAACGAACGTTTCGCTGTTGCCAGCTAGAATGATGCAAGGGATTTTATATCAAATAACTTCTGAGTTTCTTGCCAGTTCTTCTCAGAAGAATCTACCTTCGGAACCGGTAACTGGTTTTCGGAACCGAAGTCAAAATTGCTTTTAAAAGCCTACTTAAATAAAGCATGTTTATTTGAGTAAGCATAAAAAACATTGATTGATTTGAATAACTGTTTTTTTAAGGTTCTTGTAGACTGTATTGATTTGTATACTTATTGCTATAAAATATGTTTTGTGAGTTATTGAGTGCATTAAATTTTCAGCATAGAAAATGAATCGAACATTTCGAAAGCCACTATAGGCCTTTGAAAGTCTCGTCAAAATTCGGTAAGAAGATTAGCCCGGACAAATGTAAAGACAAATTTCACTTAAAATATATATACGCAATTTCAAACCAGAAAACAGCTTTATTTTATTGGAATATTTATTTCGGAGTAGTTGTTGCATTGAATTTAAAAAAATAGGTCACAATGAAATTGAATATCATCATTTGCTTACGTTCCTTGACATACAAGCATAATACGTGATACTGGGTTAAATTTATTAGAAACTGGGTTTATCTCACTTCTTCGCCCGCATCGATTTAGATAATCGCTTAACGACATCGATTTGAACCAATTCGAAACAGATTTATTCGTTTCGTGATTTATTTTAATTTTTAATTAAGTAGATGTTTTTTTTAAATAATAAAACTTTTATTTCTATAGTATGTTATACTTAATATTGAATAAATCGTCATACAAGCAGTAAGACCTTCTTGGTCTCTTAAAAACGCTTTTGTAACAGTCATCTCTTGTATTCACCATGTGTGTACAATAAAGCATTTATCTATTGTATTGTGTATGATTTTTTTAGTGACGCATTTTCAACGTGCGTTAACCGCATCGCAAGAACCGTATATTATGCTACGGGAAATTAGCGTTTGTGAATAGTTAATACTATGGCGTGCGTTCAACGAGTCCCTATTTAAGTTCAAACAACAGTATCTACTAACTAGTATTTATCTATAACTCATTAATAAATTCGTACAATAATTATTATTTATTATCCATTCATATTGGTGGTGGTTTGGTGAAAATTCGACTGCTGTTCATCTATACTAATATTATTAATGTGAAAATAACTCTATCTGTTTGTTACGCTTCCACGACTAAACAACTTACTTAAAGAGGGCTACAAAGTTTTCATAGTTAATGTTACGAATGAAGAGTTTTACTGTTTTACTAATAAGCGATTAGTAAAACAGTAAAACTCTATAGCTTGAGAATAGCTTTTAAACACGGATGGCTCTCGTCCTAACATCTGTAATATGACCTTAGAAAGAATAATACAAAGTATTATTTAACTACGTAACTGTTATACAACGCTTGTTAGGAAAGGGAATACTATAATAATTTGTGTGTGTGCGTTTCTGTATATATATTTATATATAGTATTTTAAACGATTGGCGTTGTGTAGGTAAAAATAAATGCTTGGTGTATCTATTTATGACGTCACATGTTCGCTTCACAGTGAAGTATAATTGGTGTAAAAAATATATGTGTGGATTTGTCTCTGTAATTATCATTTATTAGAGTTTATGCCGATTTAGAACAGAGATGGCCCAGTGGTTAGAACGCGTGAATCTTAACCGATGTTCATTTAACCGAATTCATCTTGTGCTCGGCGGTGAAGGAAAACATCGCTAGGAAACCTGCATGTGTCTAATTTCAACGAAATTCTGCCACATGTGAATCCACCAATCCGCATTGGAGTAGCGTGGTGGAATATGCTCCTAACCTTCTTCTCAAAGTGGGAAATTCACAGGCTGTTAATGTATTAGAGTTTATAATCTTGTATAGTTACTATTCTCTCAATACACTGGTTATTAGTACAGACCCTAATCTAACATAAATTCTAATCAGAAATAATGGAATTTAGACATAGACAATTTTATTACTTTTTATTTTTATGTTTTATTCTTAACTAAGTCGACAGTCGTCGTTTCTATTCTAATATTGTCTAAATAATCTATCTGTATTAATAACAAAAAAATATATGCAAAGTTATGTAATAATCATACTAATGTCTATAGACTGTTTTCCATAAATAAAATAGACCTGTTTCCAAAAATATATCCGTGTGCGAAATTTCACAACGATTAGTTAAAGCTTTAAGGCGTGAAAGCAGGACAAACAAACATACTTTCACATTTATTAAGCAAGGAGATGCTATAAAACTACTGGTTTACAATATAATTTTTATTAATATTTTTTTTGTATATTTAATATATAAATACATAAATCACATGAAAAAAACAATTAAAATTATTTTGTAAAATATCAGTCTCAGTTTGTCTCGATTGTCTTTGACACAGCTGAATTGATTTATATGCGATTTTCGCAGCCAAACAAATAATTTATTTAGAAAATATTTAGAGATTATGATTAGTTTAAAAAAAATACTATATATTTTTTTAATTTAAAGGAATACTGTCTAATAATGCCCCAAATTATTTAAGGAATTCTTATATTCCTATTTACCCCTACTTTTAAGCTTATCACTTGTGTTAGGAGTGTTACGACAATAGCCCAAAGGGTCGGGATTGATTCTGCGACATTTTACATCGCTAGGCGGCCCGTAAGCCATTGCGCTATTGACGCTTTTAAGACATGTTATTATGTAATGCGTGCTGTTTAAAATGCTTCGTAGATAATTGCTCAAAACACAACAAAAAGACAAGAGTAGTGACGTCATGTCTATCGACTCCGTAAATAGCTGCTGGGTAAAGGTCTAAAGGTTAATCTTTCTTAGAAAGTTGATGTATATTCCAACGGCTTCACTGGAGGTTGGTGCTTGTGTCTTTCTATACATTCAGGTTTCTTCATGAAGTTTAATGTTTTTTTTTTATTATTGGTTAGGGGGGCAAATAGGCCACCTGATGGTGAGTGGTCACCACCGCCCATAGACATTGGCATTGTAATCGATGATACTACTAACTAGTAACTGAAAAATTGTACAAAGATTTCAAAATACAGTATTAGCGCCGTTTTCATCTAAGGCTAAAAAGCTATTAAATCAGACATTATTAAATTTCTTTAATTATTTTCATTAATTAAATTTAAATAAAAAATAGATTACTAGCTTAATTTGTAATTGAATGTCATTTTAATTTATTAACAGTCGAATTTACTGAATAGTTATCATTATTATTGTAATTTCAAATAAATTACATTCATAATAATCATTACATAGTATAAAACAAAGTCGCTTACCGCTGTCTGTCCCTGTGTTTAGATCTTTAAAATTACGCAACGGATTTTGAACGGTTTTTTTAATAGATAGATTGATTTAAGAGGTAGGTTTATATGTATAATACATGCACAATATAGTAGTGAAACACTGATATTTTGAGGTTTCTAAAGTGATGTCGTAAATAAGCACATTTTTTTTGCGCTTACATCGCAAACGCTTGCTGAACCCTACGAGATAGATCAAAATAATGTACCTACTACAATATTGTACACCTTAAAAAGATCTTTAAAAAGTTCGCGATGGTATATTTCTATCTCTTAGGGATAGCCCCCAACAACCATTTTTTATCCTTTACTTTTTACTAGAAATAATAGCTTATTTTCGATGCGATTTTAAGTATCATTAATCCTTATCCATTTAAGTACCTTAAATACCTTGTGTATTTAATATAGATCAATGTGGCCCTTTACAGCATGTAATTTAAATGAATATTTTCGAAGATATTACAGATTTAAAACACAGGGACACAGCGGTTTGTTTACTGACTGAAAAACTGTGAACGTTGTAAGACATTCTATTGTATATTTAGTAACAGAATTGCAACCGTACGAAGCCGGGGCGGGTCGCTAGTTATAACTAATTCTCATTTTTTCACGTAAGCGTAAATAAAATAACATTTATTTTATTAATTCAACCCAATAATGGTATTTAATGATGTCAAAACAATTAATAATATACCTAAAGGAAAATAATAACAAATATGTCATTATTAAAATGTATTATAAAAACGACACGAGGCATATTTTTTCATACTACTTGTATTTAACTTATTATCTATCTTTATATATAATTAGTTTAATGATATGTCTGTAAATATGTTTAATGGACGAACGTCTCTGTCACGTAGAACGTGCTACGTCACGTTAAATATTATTTACTTCAAAGAAAATTTGCCACGTTAAATATTATTTACTGAAAAGAAAAAAAACCGAAAACGAAACGAACCGGTGGTAGAATTTTGATATTAAGTAATTATTTCGTATCAAATAAACATTTGGATTTTTCTCATAAGATTGCATGACCCTAAATATTCTTATTAAATCAAAAAAGTCGTATATAGTCTACTTATAAATAGTCGTCAATCGTTATAAATATATATAAAAGAAAAATAGAATTAATTATATTCATAAGATTACAAATACATTAATAAACAATAGAAAAATAAATATATATTTTTTTTTCAAGGAATCTTCATGTTGCGTAAATTTCTTTGTATTATAGATACAAACATAAATAAAATATTCTCTCAACTTCCAGGTTTGATAAACTACATGTGCTTTGATCCGGCTGGGAAATATTTATACGTCTGCGGCGACCGCGCAGTCAGGATCCTTCACAATGTATGCGGGTACTACACGACCATCAACAGCTGTACAAGGCTACTCGGTTCCAAACAAACTTCCGCCACTGTGGAACGACTCAATAACACCATAAGAGACTGCAAAGCTACCCTCGAAAAATTTGGCAAGTAAATTTTACCTAACAAAGTATCCGGTGTTCCATAATGTCTACGTCTATATGTCCAAACTGTTTTGAACTCTTGTTATAAGTGTTTTCAAAATCCACTTTGACTTGGAAAATGTAGAGATTTTAAAAATAATACAGCATTTTTGCTCCTAATTATAAGATTGTCTATTGCATTTATTTTTATATATTTTATTTTATTTAGAATTTACGAAAGCTCTTACTAAAAAAATATGTTTATCAATGTATTATATTTTAAGACGTCTTTACGAGATAACTAATCGTTTTTGTTACTAAGTAGCGATTATCAATCGAATGATGGTCCAAAGTCTTCAATGTGATGAATTTCAAATCAACAAAAATATTTGTTCTCATAGAATGAAATAAAAATTATTTTAATATAACTATTCTTATCCCAGTGGAGCCACAAAGAACTGATAAAAAACAAGCTCTGTTCTATTAATAATAGCAGTGCTTAAACGATGTGGACTTTCTAAAAATGTATTCTAATTAAGCAGATGCAAGTAATTATAATTAAGAAAATTATCTTTAATGTTTAATTATATAAACAGTCAAAGTAGTGTCATTAGTAATATATTTTAATCTATATGAAAACACGAAGTAGCAAAGTCGAATTTGTGAATGATTTAATCTTATAGTTGATTTATACTTTGAATTAAATATCATATATAAAGATGAAGAACATCTTTCTGTAATTTTATTTATAGAAGTTTTTATTATGAAATACGCTTAAAAATGTATTTATGTTTTTTTCTGTATTTGTATATTATGTAATATATATATATAAAAGATTTGATGTGAAAAACTCATAGACGGAGTGTTTACTATGAAATATTAGGGGTAAAGTTTAATTCACTCCCTAAATTTAAATATCATCATTTATAATTAATTACACTATTGTCTTCTGCTATATCTTAAATACAAATCAATAAAAAAAAATGTATCTTCTGTCTCTACATAAAAGGTGAGTTTTTTTGTCGACTATCCTTGAAGCTGTGTTCAATTATTATATGTAATCCATTTATTTATAGATATGGTCTTATAACCGCTGCACCTTGAGTTCTTAGTGTCGGTGTTCATTATAATTTAATAACGATATTAGTTTTATTATTGAATTTAAAAATATTTCAAGTAAATGTAAATTAATTATATTTTTACTTGTCTATAAACTGTTCCTAAATGTTAATAAATTCTATGTATATCACAACAAAAATGTGCATAACATTAAAGTTTAATGAGAAAATAAACATTATGAATACCAATATATAATATTTTATTTTACATTATAAATTATCCTATTATCCACTTAATTTACACATTAAAAACTATTTTCGTATTTTTATGTAGACTTCTTTTATTTTGTTGAAATAAACTTAAAAGGTAGGTATGTAACTTAAATTATTTGCCTGACTAACATTTATGCAGTTTAGTTGAATGTATCTTTTATAAAAATTGAATGTTGTATGTATAAAATGGGTGTTTGTTTATCTGTTTGCTATTGAATTAATTTTCATTTGAATTATCAATAAATAATATATGAAGACGAACCGAGATGGCCCAGTGGTTAGAACGCGTGCATCTTAACCGATGATTTCGGGTTCAAACCCAGGCAGGCACCACTGAATTTTCATGTGCTTAATTTGTGTTTATAATTCATCTCGTGCTCGGCGGTGAAGGAAAACATCGTGAGGAAACCTGCATGTGTCTAATTTCAACGAAATTCTGCCACATGTGTATTCCGCCAACCCGCATTGGAGCAGCGTGGTGGAATATGCTCCAAACCTTCTCCTCAAAGGGAGAGGAGGCCTTTAGCCCAGCAGTGGGAAAATTTACAGGCTGCTAATGCTAATGCTAAAAATATATGAAGTTCTTCATACCACGAAAACGTTGATGAATTAAAAAAAAATATTGACATCGCCATATTTATTTAGTTATTAAAAAAATTTAAATAAATATGTAATTCAATTAATTTGGTGTTTAAATCGAACGTTTTTTGTAATTGTTTATGCCTTCAGGTTTGGATTGTCGGATTGTAGTATCTAGCTTACTTCAAATCTGTGGTATAGTCAGACCATTTGTCGCCACGACTCGTCAAATCTCGAACCAGTTCTAGTCGGTTTTTTGTCCGCTCCAATTTGCCTACGCTCACGTTGGCTGACGTAGAGTCAAAATTTATTGCAGACGGTGATGAAATCATGATATTAATAATAGAAAAAATAAAAAAAAAGATTTCACAATCAGGAGCAATGAAATAAAACATATTTACAAGATTTAAACGTTATTTTATTTTGCATAAAGTGACATAATCGATTTTACACTGAGATACTCTGTGATTATAATTTAAGTACAGTTTCACAGCTTTTGATAAATATAATTTAGCTTCATGAGATATAAGTAATATTTTAGATAGTCAATTCCATTACAATTTGTCTGAAAAAATAGTTTTTGATGTCAAAATAGATCTTTACAATTTATGAAACAAAATATGAAGTGTCACTTTAGTTTGTTTCGCACACAATAATATTTCATTTTCAATATATTTATTTGATCACAAATTTATTTTGTACCAATGGCAGATGTCGTATTAAGTATTTTCAGGTCGTACGGTGTTTGTGTTATGTATAAACGCTCATAACACTAGAGGCAGTGATTTGTGAATGATTTGTGACAAGTTACAAAATGAAGGTTTCTATAGACAATAATATAACATAGAGGAAAAAAACGCTAACAAACTTCAAAATCACAAGGAACAAACTTACAAAATTAAACCGTTTGCTTAGAGATAAGATAACAATCATTTGCTAAAAGATATGAAGCTGGTAACCACAATAACTGATCGATAGATATTGTATTTTTTGCTAGTCGTATATGACAATTATATGTTTTAATCTTTAACCGGTAAACCAGAGAGTGATTTAAAATATTCTTATTCATAGATCATTAAATCTTTTTATTATTACAGTGAATAAAATAATAATCACTTAAACATCTGTGTAGTTTATAGTTTTTTGATAAATATTTGGAAACTACATGACATACATTTTAAAGATAGTTGATGATTATTACACCATACATCGTACCTAAGATGTATCGCACCAAGACGTTTGACAATACGCTTAACGTTAAAAGTCCTTTAGAGTTGATATTTTAATCGTTTGTCACTATGACTTATATTATGCATGATGAACTCTTTACAAATTAACTATCGTGTATTACTTGCATTATGAGATAATTTATATAACAAATAATTTACATAGACATAATAATTTCTAGAGCCTCACCAAAACACAAATTTGTACAATAGACACCACATATTGAATGATATAGTCATTCGTTATAAAAAAATATTCGAGTTAATAAGATTAGTGAGAGATCCTTTTATTTCTAAACAAAGTCGTGCAACATAACATTGCGTTAAAGAACTTTTGATGCGGGCACTTGCCTCGTTTTATAATTAAAGTTCGTAAATTTTAGAACTAAACGTTAGAATTATTTAGTATTTAACAACAAGTAACACTGAGATATATAGTGGAGAGCTTATTATTATAATAATTGATGTATAATCAACTAGTGTGCTTTTAAACAATATTACAAAATGCTTAATTTCATTTTATTTAAACTTCAATTAAACAAGACTTTAATATCATAAAAAAGAATTGTTATTGTATTTGTACTTTTTTTTGAATTTTAAATATTATTAAAAACAAAATAATTAGAATAATACGCTTTATTAAGAATAAGCACGCTTTTTGAATATACACTTGACATAAGAACGGCAACCAGTAGTCTTACGAAATAGAGAAAACAAAATTAATGCTTTCACAATTTCTAATATAATTTAAATGCAGGATAATTCGTAACGTACGTCTAATATCTAGCAAAATGGAAGCTTCTTATGTGATATGATGTCGTTCTTCACATTGAGCAAATATATTTTAATAAGTGCATTGAGACCGCTAGCAACACTCTTATTAATAATAATAATTTATGTTAACCTGTGAATTATTTTAAGAAATAAAAATTAAGCCTGAACTGTTGAAGCCGTACACACTATCAAATAAGTTTACAGATAAGGCAAAGAAAATTTTAAAGGTTACATTTAAATCTCTAGCGATGTTTATTGATAGTGTGGAATCGCCTACGGCTGAATATTGACTTATTATTGCTACGATTAAAACATCGCCAGGGTTTTTAAATCAGTGAGTGTACAAAGTTAATAAGTTCAACCTTTTATTTACTGATATTATATCAGTACTGACATCAAAAACATAAAAATTACGTTCCTATTTTTTAATTATTTTGTCTGCACCTATGTTTATATTTAATATATGTGTCTATGGCTTTAATTTATAATAGACTTCACCTTATCCAGTATTGTATAATTTTAATTAATCTAAATAGTTTTGTGAATGCATTATTGAGTTGTCTATTTCTGACTAACATAAATATTTTTTTGAATTCATTATGATATTTGTACAGATGACTATAAGACTTATATTATAAAATTAATCAGGGGCCAATTCTGAATTACGTTCTTTAAAAAAACATTTCATATTAATGAGTACTCAGTACGTAAGAGCGTATTCAAAACTCGACGGAGAATTCCAAAGTGAAATGTACTGTTTAGGTGTTTATTATTAGGCAGACTGGCAAATAGGCCACCTGATGGTGAGTCACCACAAACTTTGGGAACTGAAATGTTATGTCCCTGCTTGTAGTACAAACAGGAACACAAGAATGCTAAGTATTATTACTAGACGGTAGAATATATGATGTTACCTAGCCAGACGGACTTGCAAAAACCTCTACCACCAAATAAATTATAAAAAATGGTAGCATTTAATTAAATTTAATTAGAGCGAGCATCGATCACATGTATGTACTGCTTTTTTTAACTCATGTTTAAGAAAATACAGTTAAATATTAAAGGGCAACATAAGCATTACGGTTAATAGAAGCTCTTTTGTTTTGAAATTTTGTTCGAATATAACCAATTAGTAATCGCAAGAGCTGGCTAAGGTATTTATGAATCGTGTACGTCAATCGAGACTTGGCGGTGACTTGGCGAGAGAGAAGGTGGCGGAAGCGAATTCACCAGGGTAAGTAAAGTTGGCGTCCAGCAGACGGTCGGTTGTAATTGAACGAAATACTTTTTTCATGTAAAGTTATGGCACATTACGCTGACCAAATAATTTGGATAAAAATAAGCGAATGCTCTTTTGTTACTCATAGCACAGCCTCGCTCTGCCAGTTCCTCAACTTGCCAATGCCAAACGCCAATATTCCTTTAGCGTTGTCAATTTCACATTCGAATTCACCGTTGAGAATGCTCTTCATATCTGTATATTATGGTAGCACTTCAAATGGCGTAGTGTGATCGTGCATTTGTATCAGTGATCCGAAGGAAATGCGTAAAAAAATATTTTTTAAAGAAGCATATATTTTGACATTTCTGTTTGCGCGTAAATTTGGATGACGTATTCCATTATTACATCCACCTGAACTTGAGGAGCGAGATAGAATACGCTCAATCTCCTTAAAACTAGAGGCCGTACCAAATCAGTATGACTCTTACTCCAAAGCATACATTTGGGTAAACGATAAATATCGCATCGCAAACATTTTACACCAAGAACAGTGCTGTTACACATCCCAAAATAGCCTTTGCCTTAGTAGATGGATTTAAAATCTATATATTTAATAAGAAAGTAAGATTAATTAAAAAAAAAACTAAAAACAAGACATAATTCAGAAATTGGTCCACTTAATAATATTGTCTCGAACGTGTTTACTCTATATGCTGAATCACGATATGATAGGCACAACTTCTCACATGTAATGATTACGTATTCACGCTTTACTAAATATTGTCATGAGTTGCTTTACAGCGATATATGGCCGATTGTGATTACTAAGATTTTATTGCTTGATTTCTTCTTAATATAGTGGTGTTTCGATGTTACGGATTTTAAGCCGACTGTGGCCGATCCGTAATCCACATTTACGTACATTTAGTACGATATTTATTGCGCGGATTAATTCAGACTCTGTACGTCAAACACAGATATAAATCGCGGTCATAAAAATAAGATCGTACGCAAATAAAAAATCAAAACATGAACGAATTAAATAAGTTCACATAAAGTACATAACTAATGCGATCACCGACCAGCGCCAAGTTAACGAGTACGCCGCAAAATAAATCAGTCGCGAAAAGAAATAACGACATCGAATACCGACATCGATAAAAAAATACTAAAAATAATATAACTAAGGACACTTAAATGAAATAAATACTGTAAGTACTACGAATATCGTATTAAAAGCGCCGACTCACGGCTCTAATGACTTTGGTACAAGTACCTCCCTCGCAGTCCGAGATTATGGCCAAGTTCGATTCTCAGTTACAATATTGGACTAGCATGAAATTCGTTTACGATTCGCCTCCAGGCGGCTCAGTTCCCTCCGTCGTTCGACAGCTCACCTAGAACGATCACTCTATATTAGCAAAATAAAAATCGTCGCCTGGAACTACTCTGGCAAAATTTGAGAAAAGATTTCTGCCCATCAGTAATTCCCCCCCTATTCAAGTAGGTGTGCAGCCGCTCAGTCGGCGCCCCCAGCTCACCAGTAGGTGTGCAGCCGCAGGCAGTCGCCGGCGAGGTCCGCGAGCAGCGCGCGGCGCTCGGGCAGCAGCGCGAGGCCGGCGACGCGGCGCGGCCGGCGGTCGGCCAGCTCGCACGCGGCCAGCACGCGCCCCGCGCCCCCCGCGCCGCCCGCGCCGCCCGCCTCCAGCACCACGAGCGCGGGCCGGCCGCGCACGGAGCGCGTGCACACGATGTGCCAGCCGCTGTCCGTATACTCCAGCGCTATGCCGCCGTATCCTCCGCGACCTCGTTTCGGAACGAAAATTACATACAATTGTTGCATGAAATATTTCTTCGGCTCGAAATACTACGCGGAGGAAAACTTTCGGGGATACTTTTCACACTACCTTTGGGTATGGGCGCCAGGGTGGCTTGCAAGTTTCCTTCGGAGTCGTATACTCGAACCGCGACGTCCGCCACCACGATCATGTCCTCCGTCAGCGCCAGCCCGCCCACGAGACCCAAGTCGCCGCTACCGACCTGCGATTGGACATCACCGTTGATGTACCACTGAAATGATTCACTAGAACTCTGGTCACATGGAGTGCGAGCGCTCACCTCGCGCTCGATGTTCCCGTGCGTGTCGAACACGAAGACGGCGCGCGCGCCGTTGTCGGCGACGGCGAGGCGGCGCGACGGCGCGTGCGCGGCGACGCACACGGGCTCCACGAGGCGCTCCGAGCGGATGGTGCGCACGGTGCCGCCCGAGCTGTTGATCTACGCCCGGGCTCGTTAATGCTCCGCTTGTACAATTATCACGTCTTATACGATTATTACACGTTGAATTCAGTACAAAAATAAACGTTACTCAGAAGGATGGCTTTAGAAGACTTATTTATGCGGATATTATACTTAATAACCAGCATTGTTTTTTTTATAAATTCTTTTTATAAATTTTATAATATTCTAATTGATAACTTAAGCTGTAATAGTAAGTATGATGTTATTTAAAACGAAGAAGGAATAAAGATAAAGAAACCTAAGATTTAGGTATTCCATACGATTTGCTAATTGCTCTGATATATTGAGCACAACAAACAATTCTTGGTTATTATATCATTATTAATATCAATATTTCACCTTACTATTAACATCCACTTTAATTTTACCTCCAAAGTCCTGAAAATAATATCATCGACGATCAAAACGCCATTTTTCGAATCCATAATTAATACCATAGATTATTCAAGATCTCGACCAATGACATTAGGTCAATTCAAGTTATATGTCTTAACTTCTCTTGTGGTTGGAATAAGTTAACTTTATTAGATGGTAGGGCTTTGTGCAAAACCGTCTGGATAGGTGGCACCCAGTCATAAGATATTCTACCGCGAAACAGCAGTACTCAGTATTGTTGTGTCTGGTTTGAAGGGTGAGTGAGCTAGTGTAACTAAAGGCGTAAGGGACGTAACATCTTAGTTCCCAAGGTTGGTGGCGCATTGGTGATGTAAGGAATGGTTAATATTTCTTACAACGCCATTGTTTATGGGCGGTGGTGACCACTTACCGTAAGGTGGCACCTTTGCTCGCCCGCCTACCGATATCATAAAAAAAGTTAAATACAGGGTGTTATTAAAAGATTACAAACTAACCTAACATGAACACACGACATTTAGGTCAATTAAAACAATAAATGTCTCTAACCTCTGTGAGTGTTCTTGTTCGCCAGTTGACCACGACGACGCCTTCAGACGTTACCGCTATACCTGTACAACTTCGTCCCGCCAATCCTGTGGAAAAAAAAAATATCAATAGACCACAACATTTTATTAACCTTTATTTATAATAAAAAGACAATCGACCCAATTATTGTTAAGCACCACAATAGACTTTCGGACTAGGATGTATAAATTATTCATTTCGCCGTCTATGCACCCTAATATAAAAATTGATGATAAATTAATTGTTATAATTACATTGGAGAATGCGATGCGATCACAAAGATCTTTATAATATAATAATAATAATTTTAAGCATAATATTGCATCATTAACAAGATGTTATGTTTAGAACGATAATAACTGCGATAGTGTAAAACTATGGTTTAGGTTTTTACCGCCCGTCAACAGAGCGACGTTGGTCTATTTCTTAACACATTTAAATTGGACAAATTTCTTAAATATGTAATTAAGAATTAACAGATTACAAAATTAAACCATGACAAAATATTCAACAATATTTCAAGATTTAGACAAAACAATTGTATGAATGAATATGTCACCGATGGTCTAAGACTTGACCATTATCGGCGAGGCGCCAGGGTTTTTTGGGATCAAGATGGGCCCCGTCTTAAAGGTTGCCTGTACTTACCGTCATTAACAATATGTGTTTTGAAAGCAAATGTCTCATCGTCCAATACTTTCACTCTTGAATTTCCAGCATCAAGAATATAAATTTCGCGACGCTTCGGACACCTGGAAAAAATATAAGCTCAATATATTTTTATTAAACATTTGTAATTGTTATTTTTTTTATTACTAAAACAAGTCATTGATGAGATGGCACATCAATTCCTTTATTATATTTATAATACAAATGAAAAAAAAAACATACATACTAAATTAAAATTGGTGTTAAATGCTAATGTAAACTTGCTAATTTTCTTTTTTCACAATTTATACTTAATATTTTTAACTAGGATGAATTTTACGTTATGTAAAGCTTACTAAACCCATATTCCTCTTTAAGTACCTGGCGACGGCGACGGGCTGGCTGAGCTGCTCCTTGCCCGAGCCCCGCGCGCCCCACACGCGCAGCGGCGCGGCGGCCGGCAGCACGCTGGCGCGCAGCGGCGAGTCGCGCACGCCGCGCGAGAACACCAGCACGCGCACCGACACCGCGCCCGCCGCCCACGGCCGCATCGAGATGCTGCGCACGCGCACCGTTACGCCCACTGCCTCCCACGCCCAGCCCAACGTGCCGCGCGACGGATTTCTACTTTACTCGGTGGCAGGGCTCTGTGCGAGCTCGTCTAGGTAGGTCCTACCTACTCATCAGATATTCTACCGCCACACAGCAGTACTTAGTATAGTATAGTACTGTTGTGTTGCGATTTGAAGGATGAGTGAGCCAGTGTAACTACAGGCCCAAGAGGCATAACATTTTAGCTCCCAAGGTCGGTGGCGCATTGGTTATGTAAGGAATGGATAAAATTTCTTGCAGCGCTATCGTCAATGGTCGGTGGTGACCACTTATCATCAGGTGGCCCATTTGCCCGTCCGAATAGATCTATACGTTACATCAATATTGCAACGCGTAGCGTACCGGTAGAGGCCGGAGTCCAGGTCGGTGACGGTGCAGGGCAGTGGCGCGTCGTCCAGGCTGGCGGCGGCGGTGACGGGGTCGCCGCCCGTGCTGCGCGCCTCGCCGTGGTAGTCCACCGTGCGCAGCACCACCACTAGCTCCAGCCCGCACACGCACGCTGACTCTACGATTGGATCGGAAAATATGATGATCAATAACAAATCTCTGAAAGTAACCAAGACACGCAGTTATTGAGTTGTTCAATATTATTCCGGCAGCTACATATGTGTCAAATATATAGAATTATCATGAAAACATGTTTTAGATTAATAATTATATACTCGCCTAACTGCAGAGTGCATAAACCAGGGAAGGTAGTACTCGTTCTAACTCTGCCCAATTCCGCTAAAGCCTCGGCAAATCTCTGCTGCGCGTCGTTGTGCGCGAAGTCCACCGCTAGGAATGCGTTCTCCCTGGGCTCCGCGAGCGCAGCCGCGTCCCCGAGTCGGGCTCCCAGGGCCGCAGCCCGACTGCTCACTTCCCTCACTTCAACTTGCTGCTGAAGACCCGAACATTCAGCTTCGACCTGAAAATAATAAATTATTTTTTTGTCACAAATTTAAATTAATCTTTGTTTGACAAGTAAACTTATGACTTACTTTTGCTTTTTCAGCATCGATCAATTTCAATTGCTCTTCAAGCAGCTTCCTTTTATGTGTAGCGGCAGCCGCTGCAGCCGATTTAAGTTCACCGTGACGTTTATCTAATGCGGCTCTCAATTCCGCGAAGTGTCTATCTATCGCTTCATCGGCTGCCGTCGCCGCCGCCTCTAATCTTCTCAATTCACTCGCTACGGCGTCCCTCGCCGAACCGAGCTTACTCAGGCACTCATTGGCTCTATATAACAATATCTCGGACATTCTTTTTAACGCTATAGAAAACGGCACCACGGTATGATCACAGGGAGTATCACTATGGGGTCCGTCTGCACAATGCCTACAGAAAACGCAATCGCAAGTCTCACAGAAGAGTAACTCTCTACCGGGATGTGAACTGCACTGGGGTATTACTTCTCTTCTCTGCCTAGCCATTAGATCTAGTAACTGGTTCACGAGAAACGATGGAGGTAGAGCTGCAACTCCGCCACGAGGTATGGTGATTAATTCGCGACATATCGGGCATCTGAAGCTTCCAGCGTCTCTAGTTTGCGAGGCAGCTATTCGAGTGAGACAGTGCAAGCAGACGGTATGTGAACACGGCAAAAGCTTAGGGGTGTGCTCGCCTCCATCATAAGTGCCTGTAAATAAAAAATATCAAACATTACAATTAGTGGTGATATTATACTTGGAAAATTAAAGGTATGGTATAATTTTTTCAATCAATACCTTATATTATATTTGAAATAATTTTATAATAAAACGTACAAATTCAGTGCAATCCTGCATTTTTTTAAGTCAATGTAGCATATATAGAGATGTTGTTTTTTTTTCTTTCTAATTCCCACAACAGTTTTAGTCTGATGCTGTTATATATGTATATAAAAATTATTTAAGATTTTACAATTGAGATTCATCTCAGCAATGAGGCATCTTTTATTACAGTTTCGATATGCATATAATTGCAATATTAGACAAATATTTGTAAATAATTCATCCACATATAATATTGCTTCTAAGTATGTGATGCATGCAATTAAACAAACAATGATGTGCATAATATCAAGGTGTACTAACATAAACAAGTGCCGCAAGTGAGGAAGCTCTCGTTAAAATCCTCATAGTTGATGGACACCGTCTCGACGAGCGTGGAGCTCATGCTCGCCATCCCGACGCCCAGCCGTGAACTGTACCATAATATTAAAATAAAATGCAATATAAAGCTACCACTATAGTAAAAGCTATTGTGTGCTAACATTTAACAATATTTTAAAGTGATAAGTACTTATGGGAGGGTAAATAAACCACTTTGTTATGTAACACGTTAGGGTGCTAGTCTGTCTGGCTTCCCTTTCTCTTATGCATACAGCAGCGATAAGCAGGCTCCTCCTTTCTGACTCAAACCCACAGCATTAACCATATTTCGGACTTACATTTTTTAAGTCATCACTTCTTTCAGATGTGTCGAGACAAACATATATATTTTTTAAATATAATTAGTTATTTATACCGTTAAAATCAACATTTGCGAAAATAAATACAATTTATGAATAAAAATTTCAAAGTGCACATCGAAAGCAACATCAAAATTAATATAACTTTAGAAAGATATTTCTGTAAATGTGTTACAAGCTCAACATTAAACGGATATATGATAACACAGGGAAAATATGTTACGATTGTTGACATAAAATAATAATTTAAATACTAACTGTAAAATAGAGTACAGTCATGAGTTTCATTTAATACAAAAAAATAAAAGTAAAAAGATGAATACTTCATTGTTTTTTATGCTAATGTGATGTTTAAATTGTTTTGTGTTGAAGCAATAAAGTTTGTGTTACATGAGTGACCAAATTAACAAATGCAAAACTATTATTTCAAAACAATCTATATATAATAAAGAACACAATTTTAATAATGCATGTGAAGATAATAATAATATATCATATAATATGGTCAATATATACTTGACAATATTACATAAAAAATATTAAATTAGCTATTTTATTTGACAAAAAGTAATTAACAATATAAAAGGAGAACATTTTTTAATTCTAATTAACGTAACCTATTCACTCTAAATATGAGATAATATGCACAGAGCTCTGTAATTCATGAATCACCAATCGCGGCAGATTGCTCTTGATTTATTTCATTGGCTTCAATTGAATGATGTTTGTCATAAATATCATGTGAATGTGAAATTGTCCAAATAAAATCATATCTGTCCATATCCTTGACTTTTGACATTGAACAAACATCCAGTTACTGTATTTGTTTTATTCATATTATTAAATTAAGTTAATGTACTACATATTACATATTGAATTTATCCATACACTAATGGTGGTCTATTTTGTTCCTTATTTAAAAGTAAATAAATGATTAATGTTAATGATTTAATATAATAAATTATCTGTTGAATTAGATGTTTATTCATAAAATAAGTAGCAAAATTACTTAAACTACAGCAACTGGAGTAGCATGAGTCTGGTGTGTTTCACACTCTAATTTATATTTAGAATATCTAATTTTATACCAGAATCGAAATAGTGCTTGTGTGAAGACTATGCCTAATGTGTTTTGATTGTTTAGTACCAACATTTTGTATTAAAAAAATTAAGCTTAATTCACATATTGATGATCTTGTAATTTATAATAAATTACTAAATGAAATAATAAAAAATAAAATAAGTATAATTTAAGAAAAGCAGAAAATAATTTATAAATATTAGTGAATAAAGAAAATATTGAATTTTAGATGAAATTAAAAAATAGTAGAGAAAAGATAAAAGAAAAATACTCACAGGAAAGAACAACAATACATGGACGTAAATTCCAGGCACACTTCAGTAAAGTTATCTCATCATTTAATAGATGAAAGCTCACCTTAAACAGCGTTCTTTTTACATTTAATAAAACCGTACGTTAATTGCGAAGCGCGTTTGTAAATACATATTCGTTTACCACGTTAGCAAACCGAAAACAATAACTTCTTACAGAGGACTAGCGTAAAAGCTATTATAATATAAGATATCGTTAAATTAAAATCGGCTGTTATGTATAAAATAACATACATATAGTTGAATAGTCTTTCGTAATCGATCGATAATATAGAAAAACTATTTTCATGACAAAGAAAGATATACCACTATAACTTTCTGTAATTATGTAACATGTTTAAGTTTAATTTAAATCACCGAAAAGAATTCATGGCATTACTATCACGTTTCAACCATTTTAACAATTGAATTAGTTTTGTTTCCAAATATTTATCAAAACTATTTTTGTGTCAACCATTATTCTAATGTAAACGTCAACTGTCAGCACAGATAATAAAAAAAATTCTGTAAGCTTAAGAGATCTTGGAAGTAGGTACTATGCTTTTGAAAATAAGTTTCACTTAACGACAAAACCTTACTAAATAATATTATTATTTAGTAAGGTTTATGGAATTCATACCTTAAAATAAAGAGTTATATGTTAATCGAGTAATAATTGTATGTCATTACAACTGTGCTATATTACTAAAAACTTGATTATATAATATTCAGAAAATTACACACTTACATTTATTTAATTAGTAAAAAAAAAATCATTTTCTAGAACCACTTAATGTTATCTAAACTGTTCCAGTTCTTGATAATGTTTATTTTGATATCTCAAGGTCAAATTCATAGACTAAATTGTATTATTGTAGGTAGGCAGTTGCTTACTCAGGCTATTTTAATTTATATGTAAAAATATGTTTAAACGTAATTTGACAATTATAAAGCGATTTAATGCTTACCGGTAAGTTTTTATAATTTGGAAAATATCAAGCAATGAACCTAGTAATCGTGTGCAAACATTTTTTTTTTTAATTAATAATTCTGTTTTTATAATCTTAAACAAAAATATATTTAAAGTTTAATAAAAAAATCAGATATATAGGTGCTTAGTGCATGAGTGATATTAGTAATCTAATTCGTGTCCCTCGTACTGTAAAAACCAAAAGTCATAGATTACTAACTTTATTGACCATCAACAAAAAGTAACAGGGTTGGAGCTTATTCAACAACGCTACTACAATAGGGGTTGGCGGATACAAAACTGGCAATTTTTCAGTCGACCTCTGCAGTTTTCCTTACGATGTCTCTACTGCCGCACTGTACGACCCATTAATGCCGCAGAATAGAAGGTAGAGATTTGGTTCCTATAAACTGTGAAAGCAATACGTGCAAGATTCTTGCGATTGATTAAAATACACTCATTGCAGTGTCCCCCGCGAACAGATTAAATAATTATTTTAGTGTGCATTATTAAATCATACTCTAATTATAAATGACCATATTTATTTGTCCAAGTGTTATTTGTGTAATGTCACTTTGAACTAGTCGATTGCATACAAATGAAGATTGAGGTTGAGTTCAAAATCCGACTTAAAGGCAGAATTTTACAAAATCCTTTCTTAAGTTCCCTGCTCATTACAAAATGAAGGTTTCCTTCAGAATTCAATAATTTAATCGCTGTGTATAGTTCAAAAGGACAGCCGAGCCGAGATGGCCCAGTGGTTAGAACGCGTGCATCTTAAGCGATGATTTCGGGTTCAAACCCAGGCAGGCACCACTGAATTTTCATGTGCTTAATGTGTTTATAATTCATCTCGTGCTCGGCGGTGAAGGAAAACATCGCGAGGAAACCGGCATGTGTCTAATTTCAACGAAATAATGCCACATGTGTATTCCACCAATCCGCATTGGAGCAGCGTGGTGGAATATGCTCCAAACCTTCTCCTCAAAGGGAAAGGAGGCCTTAGCCCAGGAGTGGGAAATTTACAGGCTGCTAATGTATGTAATGTAATAGTTTAATTTTTTTTTTTTCACATTTAATTATTTTTTTTTCAGATTATCATCGACGTTAAATATTGATACTAAACCTTTCGAAGCAATACCAGGTTTATCCTCGTTACCTCTTCTGGGTCCTATACATCATTTTCTTCCAGGAATAGGTTTCTAATTTCTTATATAAAATACGTTCACACATTAGAATATGACTAAGCCTAAATAACTTCACAGCTTGTTTATAACAAATTACAGGATCAGTTGGTTTTCGTGCAAATTTCTGCGATATATCAAAAGTTTTGTATGAAAAATATGGATCAGTAGTTAAATTAGATGGCGTTTTTGCTAGAGCAAGCATGGTCATCCTGTATGAGCCGGAGCATTTTGATCAGGTACAAAAAAATATTAAGGAGATTATTTAAATATAGAAATTAAAAATTGACATTATTTCAGATATATCGATCTGAAGATATATTGCCATCGAGACCAGGATTTGAGACTCTACTGTATTATAGGACACAGCTAAGAAAATCCGTTAGCAATGGTATTTACGGCTTAACGGTTGCGTAAGTATCACTTGTTAAGTTTATTTTTGTCTAATATTGTATATATATATTTTTAGTTTAAATGAAGTACACTGCAAATACAAGTCAACCCCACTTCATAGTAGTACTATATTCTGTGACTTTTAATTTTTCTGTTTGGACTAAGCGTCATTATTTTTGCACTATTACGCCGGATTCCGTAAAATTAAACTAAATTCTACGAGTTTATTCCATTGACAAATTCGTATATTTCTCTTCGATAAAACAATTCAATGAATAATATTATAATTACTTTCGTTTGCCATTCTTTACGAAATGTTCATATAATATTTGAAAGCTATTTTATTAATTGTCTTTTGTAGAGAAGGCTCTCAATGGCGAGATTTTCGTACCAAAGTTAATCCAGCTCTATTGAAACCAAAATTGATAAAATTATATGCACCAGTTTTAGAGGAAATTGCTGAAGATATGGTTGCAAGGTACATATGCGGTATTGTTGGAATTTGTATCTAATTTATTTTCTGTGAAATGCAAATATTTTTAACGACTGTTTCTATTACCGTATGATGCAAGTATCTATATAAATCGTTTATTTTTTCTTTTATATTAGATTAAAAAAATTACAAGGAAAAGGCAGTTATTTGGAGCAGAACTTAGATTTAGAAATGACGAAATGGTCATTGGAATCCGTGGCTGTTGTTGGTTTAGGGACCAGGCTTGGATCGTTGGAAGACAATTTAGCTAATGACCATCCAGCGAGAATTCTTATACAGTGTGCTCGAGATATTCTAGAACTTTCGTGGAAATTGGAATTTTTTCCAAGTCTTTGGAGATATTATGAAACACGAAATTTTAAGAAAATGATTAAAACATTGGATTTACAATGGGAGTAAGTATCCGTTCCTATTTTTAACCTTAAGAAAACGATTATCATTTAGTTTACTTGAACTGAACGAAATGAAATTTATAGAGACGATTTCAGCCATTATAAATTTTAAACGAATACACAAATGCAACATTGACAGTAAACATCATATTAATATCCTTGAATTTGTTCCAAATAATAATAAAATAGAGGATAATTCAGTTTTTAAAATACTATGACTATACTTCTCCAGGGCCAGTGTAAAATTTATCGAAGAAGCCAAGAGAAAAATTAATGAAAGAGGTCACGATGTTCCAGAAGAAGATAAAAGTATAATAGAGAAATTATTAGCTGTAGACGATAAGGTTGCTATAATGATGGCAAACGAAATGTTGCTTGCTGGAATCGATACAGTAAGACCTTTTTGTTGTTATCTAATATTTTTTGGAAGAATCTATGACTAGTAAAATTTTAACCGATTACCACTTGTTGGTACTGGTTTTTGCAAGTCTGCCTGGATAGCTACTCATCACATATTCTAACGCTAAACCGCATTACTTAGTATTATTGTGCTCCGGTTTGGAGGGTAATTGAGCAGTGTAATTATAGACACAAGCTATAGTTACACTGCTCTACTCTACTTAGCTTCCGAGATTCGAGCGCATTGGATAAATAAGGAATGGTTCTACTTACTACCAGGTGGCCCATTTTCCTGGCATTTTAAGACAACCTAAAATGTTTTTTATTAAAATAAGGTGAATGCGTTGATTATAGTTGATTGTTGGAATCCGGTTCTGTTGTCGACTTACGGATTCAACTTGGAACTTAAAAGCGTTGCCACTATAATGGTAATTATTTTCAGGTGGCGTATACAACAGTTTGCCTTCTATACAATTTAGCCACAAATCCCATTGCTCAAGAAAAAATAAGAGAAGACATTAAATCCTCAGAACAGAGTAATCGGTACCTCAGAGCTTGTCTCAAAGAGTCGTTAAGATTATTTCCGGTTTTGCCGGCGAACCTTAGACGCACGACCAATGAGCACATTGTTGGAGGATATTGCATTCCCAAAGGCGTACGAAATAATTTTTATTTTTATAATCTATTATATTCAATAAAAATTTAGAATTATTTTTGAAAATAATTATTATTAATTCCAGATCGATGTTATAGCACCAAACGAATTTTTATCTAAGATGGAAAAACATTACCCTCGTGCCAAAGAATTTATACCAGAAAGATGGTTAGTGGACAAATCAGATCCTTTGTATTATGGCAATTGCCATCCCATGATAACACTCCCATTTGGTTTCGGAGTGAGATCGTGTATCGGAAGAAGAATTGCAGAGATGGAAATCGAAATATTCGTAAAGAAATTATTGAGTGACGTTAAAGTGACTTGGGAGGGCCCACCGGTTCAAGTCGGTACAAAAGTGTTGAATTCTTTGAAAAAGCCATACTGTTTTAAATTTCAATCGGTTTCTTAAGCCGATTTGACCTTGACACTAAAATATGTTCAAGATGTTTACACATATCATGTTTACACAATCATGTATTTTATTTAAAAACATATATATACTTAATTTTAAGGTTTACGATATTTAGCTTGGATCCAGACTCTGTACATTGTCAGCATCTTCCCTCTATTCACTTGAAGTCTTCTATCGATTAGGTTTTGCTCTTCTACAAAGCCAACACTTTTGAATAGATTTGATATTTCTTCTTGCGTAAAAAAATACACCATAGTGTTATCCCCTCGTGCGTAAAAGTTATCAGATATACACCGGCCTTTCTTGAATCTTAACTGTGCTAAGTCGTATCTGCCATAGTCTCGGAAAACGACCAAACCGCCTGGTCGCAGATATTTATATATGTGTTCAATAACATTTGTCATCCTGAAACATTTAATAATGATCAACGAGAAAGAAAACAACATTATTTTAGTATGCAAATGTTAGATTTTATGTTCCGACCGGGATCGGGATCTGATCTTTTGGTATTGAGACACGAGCTGTGCGCCCGCTAGCGGTAGCTTTGGCAAACTTGCGACGATGACTTTTTTTACTTGTTAGCTTTTTTGAGAATTTTATTATTATTATGATTTTTACTGCGTTATTTTAGGGATTTATATCTATGCAATTATTGTAGGGAAAAGATAATTATTCGTTTAGAAATAATAAGAAGAGGGGTAAAATTTTAATAAGTCAATTACCCAACATTGTTCCTACAGTTTAATTTAATTTACATACAAACATCTACATAGACATTATCAAAAATCTTATTAACCATTTGCCAAGTTTCGTAATTAGTTAAATAATCATAATATTAATTAAATATATACCGAATATTTCGTGTCAAAGCCTTGCGATTAACGAAAACATAGCATGTATCCAATGAAAAACTTGCCATATGTGTATCCAACCTAAATTGGAGCAATATGGTAAAATAAGTTCTAAACCTTCTTAACTGTGAGACATACAACTTTTATAGTATATCAAGAGAATTTAAATGAAAAGATGTAAGTTTAATAAAATCCATGCTTTTGGCATATATTTAAAGTGGTTGTAGCATATTCATTGGTTAGTATTGCTAATATGGATTGTTTTTAATTGCTCTATTTTAGTACAAGAGTTAAACACTACTGTTACTATTTTAATGTAGAAGTAATCTAAATAAAAGAGAATAGAAGAAATTCTAAATTACTTACTTTGTCGGATCTATAGCTGATAAAACAAAAATTAAAACAATAATATCTAAAGAGTTCTCTGCAAATGGAACCTGCCAATCACTAGAAGTGGCATCCAAAACAAACACTTCACATCTCTTCGTATCATACAGTTCATTCTGTTTCATTATTTCTATAGCCTTTGATGAAAAATCACAACCATAAATAAATAAGTTTGGATCCTGGCTATATTGTAATATTGGAAATATTGTGTTTCCTACACCACAACCAATTTCAAAAATATAGCGTTTAGAATTGTGTGCATCTTCATGATTATGTTTGATTGTATCCGGAGCTGATTGTTTATTTTCACCATCTGGAAATACTCTGACAGGAGCTGAATTGTAGTCAGGTGCTAACTCAGGAAACTCAGTGAACAGCCAGTGACGATCCTTAAAAAATCTGCAATGCATGAAATATATCTTTAATTAGATTGAAAATTATTTTAATGACTTTGAAATACAAGTAAATAAAATATTTAGTTTATACAAACTTTTTGGTTTTGAGAGTAGAGGCAATAAATTGTTATTAAATATATATTTTGATAAACATATTGATAAAAATAAGAACTTCTCACATCATCAACCCTTACAGATGTTATGTCCTTTGTGTCTGTTCAATGGCTTCCTCGCTTTTCAAACTTGAATACTGACATACAAAGTATTACTGTTTGGTGGCATGGGTGAGTGAGTAGTACCCACCAAGACTGGTCAGCATAAATGACAAGTGTGGCATTAATGATCCATTATAAAGCACATAGGAGATGTGATTATAATATTAAAAGACAAACAGAAGAAGGTTTTCTTCCACCAAAATTAACAACTAGATTTTTTTTTAATAAAGTTTGATAAAACCTCCTTGTTATAATAAAGTAAGTAAGTCACCTGTTTTGGTGTATATCATAAAATGCATCCCAGTGTTTATCAGCATTTTCTTCCAAATCTTTTAGGCGATCTTCAGAAAATGTGACTGTTGAATTCAGCTCAACTTTCTCGGCTGCTGCCTTTTCTTGGTCAGCATTCCACTGAACATTGTCCCTGTAATATGAAAAGTAGATTTTGTAAAAGGATTGTTTCTCTTTTCTCCTTCGATTGGAAAAATTATAGGTAATTAATTATTTGAAAAGATTCAACAGTCTATTTTACAGAAATATATGTATTCAATTTTGTTGTAAATTACTGTGTATATTAAATTAAAGTAAAGACGTACATTACTATTTAAGTATACCTCTCTATTTACATAATATTAATTAAATAATAATAATATGTACCAGGCATTAAAAAGATACAGTAGTTTGCTATCAGTAAGGTATCGATTGCCACCGGGTGGTTTTTTCCTGTGTCTCGTTAGTTCCAAGTCTGAAATACTTTTATCTGGAATCTTAATATTTTTACAATATCTAATAGAAACATTGAACACAGTACCAAGCATTGTGTTTGAAGACCTCGTCCACATTTTCAAGTATTCTATTTCCGAATTGTGGTCTCTTATCTTCCATTAAAGTTATTTAATGGTAATACTAAATATTAAAAAACATATATATTATAAATTGAATGTATAACCTTAAAAACAAACACGAATTAGGCAATAATCTGACATTTTAGTGTCAGTTGCAAAAGAGAATTGACGTCTGTCCTTTGACAATTTAAACTTTTTCATTAAGTTTTCCCTTGGATTGGCAAAGATATTACATAATACACCCTGTGATTACATGTTTCTTAATATATTTTTAAATAAGCTACAATATCTTAAAGCTATAGCATTTAAAGAGTATCTTTATTATAAAATTCCGTTTGAGATTGATAGAATTATTCAGGACATAATAAGAAGATAGGACAGAGTAATTCTATTTGAAAGGAAAACTAGTTCTCATATAATATGTTTTTTTTTTTTATGTATTCGGTAGGTGGAAGAGAAAATTGACCACCTGATGGTAAGTGGTCCAGCCATTTCTTACATTACACCAATGCGCCACCAACCTTGGGAGTTAAGATCTAATGACCCTTCCAATCCGAACACAACAATACAAACTTTTGAACCTCCTCTGTAAGTTGAAACTTTAAATACCTACAAATTTAGACAACTTAATCAACTCCAAAGCAAGTCTAAACAACCGTGGTCCTGTTTTTATTTTGTTATCGAATGCGATGTTATTGCGCCATAAAAGACGTTTGATGCTGTTCTATGATTAAAGCAAACATCATAAAAACGATTCTTCGGGTCATTAACGATTTCCCACAAACGAAATAGCTGTGCGTTGAAATTTATATTGTCTCTTTAATAATGAAACTTTAGCATGATACGAACATAAAATATTTACGCAACAACGGTAGCAAGCAAATAATTGAAATGACGTACATATGAAGTTTCAAATTAAATATGTCTGGCTAACGAAAGTTGAACCTAGCCAGGTTTAGTTTTGGTTTATTTAGGCTACAATATTCCTAGGCCACATCTGACTATCGTTTTGACAGATTTTTTCGTATTAACATTTATATCATATAGTATTAACTCGGCGGTGACCATGCATGCATGTATTATTATTTATCTTAACTTTTCGAGTCCATTTAATATTTTTATAACAAAATAATTATTGATATTATTGATATAGAAACTGTTGTTGAAAAAGAAATAAGGAATAGAAATTATTTATTTCACAATTTATTAGTTATAAGTAACAGAAAAAATATATAAAACATGTCAAAGGTTTAGGTTTAAGGCATGCTTTGAAGAAATAAATTAATGGATAGATCAAGAATTTAACCAAACTTCGTAGTGTTATAACTTATGTTCGGTATGATATTATATATTTTTTATATTATATTGTAAAGGCAGACGGTTAAATAAAAGTTTTACACTTTCTTAGAAAGACCTTTAAATAGAAAGTGGTTTTAGAATAACAAAGACTATATGAACCAAGCCGTAAACTTGCTGTCTTTGATATTGTGCCTCTGATTACATTGGCTGAACCTTCAAAGTAATGATAAAGCCAATGAGTGAGTGGGTCAGACGCACTTGCACAACACCGTCCTTGAATATATTTATTGATACATATCTTTTCTTATAATATTTTGAACCGTTTAAAAAAATGTTTATTTTTTATCAACGATTTATTATAAGAATTGATAAACATTAACTGCTTAAAAATATATAAAAAAAACATATACTTATTTAAAAAAACTACATAAAAAATAAAATAATATAACATAATATATTTTAATAAATATTATTAATATTTATTAAAATATATTATTGTATCTACCACGGTTCTTTTTTATTACGGACATTCTAAATTAAAAAAAAAAACCACTTGAACGAAGTTGTGAACAAAAAAAATATAATAATTCATTAATCCAATTATTTCAAGTGCAATTACAATATTTTATTAAAGAATCATTTTTATTTACATCCTACCTTTTATTAAGTATATTCAAAGTACCTAATAATAAAATAAATGTTTGTAAGTAATAAAAACATTTTTTTTTATTTTTTAAACATTAATACAGTTATTATATATATATAGTTATTATATTTATAAGAAAAGAAGCTTAATACAGGGCGTATTCTTATGTTTGTAGGGTACCTACGTCAATTTTCTCCTAACACAATAAAGTCGTCTATAGAAGTGTTATTTGGCCATTAAATCAATTGGAATAGGTCTAGTGGTCTAGACTCTACTATATTTACAGCAACGCAGTAAAATTTACTGGTTTTCGCTTATTTCTCAGCCTTTACATAGATTCTAACTTTAACTTAAAGTATTTGCTTAATTGTACAAGGAATCAATTAAATTTCAAAAGACGAGGAAAAAGGAAAATTTACCGTGTTAAAGTTTCTATCAATATGTTATATCTAAACGCTAATATTCTCAAATTGATTTTTGATGATTGAGTCAAGACGATGATATCGTGAAATGGTATTTTCGTACAATTTATTTATGTATTCACATAACTTGTTTTCGAGTGGAGTTCTCTAGAGTTTCGGAAGCAAATCCTAATACCAAATCTAAGCCATTTTTCCGCCTATCTTTTACAGGGATGTATTTCTAAAACAGTTTGAATTAACAAGCTTAACCAGAATATTTGTAACTTTAGCCGCCATTATGACCAATAATATTAAGACCATAAAGTATAAATCCAAGTGTGGCACGGAACCTCTTTAACCTTAAACAGCTATCGATTTCTTACGCCATTTAATGAGAAATGTTCTTAATAATTTGAGTTAAATGTATCGTGATCTTTTTTTTAGGAAGAATTATTCGTATATTTTCACTTTGTGTTAAAAATCCAGATCATTTTGAAAACAAAATATTTACTATCTGCAGATATTTGAAATACAAATGATATTATAGTATTATCGAGACGCCTACTCAGTTCAAAGGAAGCCTTGATGCAAGCCGGGTTATGAACATTTGAATTTATCAACTTAGCCGGTGGTGTAGCGAGCGAGCAGGTATCATGTGACAGTTCTGAAATCGACTGCATAACTTTCTCGTAGCTCTAAAGTTAAAGTTAGTAGGTTTGCGCGCAAGTTATAGAGGTATGTACTTACTCGCGCTCACAAGTTATGTCATTATATGCCTAAATCGATTGCTTTTGTGCTCTATTAAGAACTAATTTTATCTGTGACTTTGTCCACGAGTTTATTTAATTAACATGACATTTGACTTATTTTTAATTTATACATTTCGATTGGTAATAACTATCGTTACGGTTATCCGTTAATGTTTACGAGTAGTAAGATTTCATCATCACCATGTCTGCAGTCCATGCCCAGGTTACATTCCAGGGATAAATGAGTAAAAAATAAAACAAAAAAAAAATACCTAGAACTTTTATTATATTAGGCTTATTATACGTAAATATATACACGTAAAGATATTTCATTCTTCTGTATCAGTACGTCACTGGTCCTCCTAAACGTTTGAGCTAATTTTTATTAATGTTTTATGTATGTTTGACTGGGTCTCTTGATAGCTTAGATTGGACCCGATAGCCGTCGCTGCGATTCGGAGTCGGGCCTGAGCGATAGTTTGCAAAAGTAAATACTAGAGCAAAATAATACAGAATAAAACAAAACGAGTAGGCAAGTTACTAGAGACTACTTATGCCATTCTCCGGAGAATATTCAAAAAATATTTAATAAATATTTATAAATAAAACCAATTAGGTTTATATCATCATATTATCACTAAATTTTATACAAACTTTTGAGTATTTTTTGAATCACCGATTCAAACCGAACCGAGATTTTGAACCGATAGCGTTTTTGTGTTACCGATTCTTATACATAAGAATATACAAAAATCGGTAACACTACTCATGTACTATTTGGTTGATGTTAAGATGTCTGCTGGATTTTATTATAGAAATTCATCATCGTAGATGTGCTTACAATTTGTCGAATTAACAATATCAACTGTAAATGCAAGCAAAAAATATCTTTGAATATATATGTATATAAATTTTATCTAAGTATCCAAAGCCTTTATATTTTGAATTATAGTCTGTACAATGAAAAAAACATAATAAAAAAATATATCCCAATACCAAAAAATAAAAATAATTCTATAACATTCTGTAAATAAGTAGTTTTATTTTATAAGAAAATGAATTACTACAGAGAAAAATAATATTGTGGTTCTTGACGATTTAAGCAGACGTAGAAAAAGAAAAAGGCATTATATACGTTAGATGGAGTAAACCTATAATACAAGCAGGCTATTTCTAAACTAGACACCCTGCTAGGCTCCATTAGAGGACGGTGCGGGTAGGGGTTGCAGGGGGCGGGGATCTACAAACAATCCTCGCGGATATTGAACGGCGATGCGTTCGGAAATGCCTGCACCGCCGCCGGCTGCGTGCAACGGAACGTTCACGTCCCATCGCGGGAACAAACGTGTGAAGATATGTCCTCATTTTCATCTCGTTTGTATTCAGCTATGCCGAAAGGACAATGAAATACCTTCCCCGTTTATAAGCGACTACCGTCATTTATAACTTGAGGAGAGATAATAAATTTTATAAGGTCCGTAAACACCTTTATTTAAAATTCGGTAAAAAATACATTGTGCTACAAATAATTTAATTGAACTTAATAACAGAGCGTTGAGTACCTTCAGGTTGTTCACGGTTAAAGTGATTATTATATTCTTTTCTATAAACGCGCCAACAGTTTTTTATTTCTTTTTGATATTTCTAATTATATTTTTACGATGTTGCAGATCTGAAATACCTTTTTGTAAAATGAATCTTTCTTCTTGGGAGGGTCTATTCAAATTCCCCTGGCTCTTGCCCGCTGCATCATTCAAACGCAATTAGCTCTTATACCTATTTCATAAAAATATATTATAAAATGTGCTAATGCTTTAAGCTTTTAAAGAAGTGATTTTTTGTTTTCACTTTAATTATTGAAACAACTTTTTATATTATAATATTTTGTAAATTATATTTGGAATTTGACTGAGATGACGCCACAAGCACGTGACCACAATATTCGGGCAATTATGTTGAATTCAAGTGTTATGTAATCAAAATATACAACAAGCACATCGTAATTCATAGAAATTAAGATTAAATTAAGTATAAAGTTGTCACAGAGATGGGTTTGAAATGTAGATTCTGTCATGAAGAACCGTTAAGAACTCAGTAGTCACTATTTTCCATAATTAAGTTGCTTAGATTTTTAAAATAACAATTAAATTATTATTTATCCAGAATATGAAAATGTACAAATACTTTTATTACACACTTTATTATCATCTATGTATATAATATGTCGTCGCCGTACATATATCTATTAAATATTATAATAAATAAAAGTATATCGGAGATTTTATTATAGAAAGAAATTTATGTTATATAATAAGTATATCTTTATTTGTCGTCTTCATACAATATTTGACACAATGCCGGACAAATAAAATTAGTGTTATATTGGATATACATACATAATATTGTTGTAAATATAATGAGAAACAACTATGCCTATTCCAACATTGTTGTTAACATTTCGAACCATTTAGAGCTTTAAGAATGCAAATAGTCCAAACAGAACATTTTTGAAAAGTGTTTACATGTATACCATATAAATAAACATATATATAAATGACTTATTTTTGCATTAAAACCTTCTAACAACATTTTTAAGTCCTTTAATATTCGAGCCTTGGTTCAGATTATAAAATGCATGACGGGACTTCATGTAGCTTGTAATGAAGTTGTAGCTATGTGCTCTATTACTTACGACATAGATATTAGGTTAGGTGGGGAGCCATCTGTTGCGGTCAAGTGTGCTTCTGAAGTGGGATGAGCCTCCATCCTTCATGGACCCAATAAAACGATACGTACAGTATAATACTCGAGCTTTTACAAAGTAGAAGCAGAATAGATTTTATGCTTCGCTTTAGATGATAATAAATCTATAAGAAAAATGAATGAAGTGTTGATTTTATTACATGAACTAACTTGCATTAACAAGCGAGGCATATATGTATTAGTCTGGTTATAATATTTGAATATTATTGCAGTTTACCTAATAATTGTGTTACAAATGTTCCTATTGTATATGTTTTTAATGTTTCCACCTAAAGAAACAACAGAAAGGTTAACTTTTTTAAAATAAACAAAAGTAAAATATTTATGTGCGTATTAAATTTGCTATCAATTAAATATTTATTCAAAGTTTACATATTTATCTTACAAATTACCCCAATGTAATTTGCACGAAAATATTTATTGCATGCCATTAAAACGTCTCTTAATGTTATTTGTAAGCTCAAAAGCGGTGCTAGGTTGATTTCCAAAGATTAGTGGGTCCCTTGTGCAAATGTAACTGCGTCCAGACATGGTATTTTGGCTAAGGTCCAACGTTATAGCTTAGTTATATGCTACAGGCCTACAGCTTCATATTAGACTGAACCTACATTGCGAATACTTGAAACCTAGTCAAAGAAACGTTAATATACAACTTCATTGTAATATACAAGTCATTTATATTCAGCCTACCAACAATAATGTCCGTCTGTCTAGTCATCAAAATATTGCCATATCATTTCTCATAGAAATCTATTTAATATCTTCAGTCTAGCCAACTCAAAAAGAATAATTATGTATGTTGCTTATTTAAATGAAGCCAGTCCTTAATTTTATTTATTAGGTTACATAAACATACATACAATATATTATAATAATATTATCATACATTTTATATTTTTTAAAAAGGTCGTTTTACGCTACACTTATATTTGATGAGATTTTTTAAGAAAATCAAACGGCGTTGCCATAAAAAATTCAATCGTTGTTAATTGAGGCTTAGCAAAATATAATCGCTACTTATAATTACCATTTCATACAAAAGGCAAACAGAACAATTGTTTCATTAGGCATAATTAATAATTTGTATAATTAAGATGATTACGCAAGAGTTGGTAGCAATTAGCGTCAGAGGGTGCTCCTCACAAGAGCCATCTGGCGGGTCTCCAGCGGCTCTCTTTAACACGAGGAGATTCACTCGTTCACCGATTTTACAATGATGATTTCACTTGAAAGAAATAAAATTGGGACGTCGTTCTCACGGTGCTTGGTGGCATCTTTTGTTATTTTCTGCCCGATAAAGTTTAAGTATATTTTTACATAAAAGGTAGATTTTGTTCGAGTTTGGTGTAAAGGACGATCTAAATATTACTTAGATGGCTTGTTGTTACAGAAACTTATGTTTTATCTCAGACGATGAAAAACACCAGGACGTTAACGCAGTTTCCAGTGATAAATTGTAAATGTTTCTATTTTTTGTATATCCCATAAATGTGTTAGGTGTGTTATGAGGCGAGCAAAGTTTTTATTTATAGGCAGCATAAAACGAAATTAAATTTAAAATTCATTTTAAATATGTACTTTAATAATGTTAAGATGGGCAAATATTTTTAAATTTATAGTTTACTAGTTGTTGTCCATAGCTTCGCTCACGTTTAGGAGTAGGTAATCAGGTTTTAGTGCATAAAAAAATAGCCTACATATATCCTTCCTTGGAGTTCAAGTTTGCTTCATACCGAATTTCATCAAATTGAAGCGGTTAAGTGATTTGGCCGTGGTAGAGCAAAAGAGAGACTTATGCATTTATATATGTAAGACAAGGAAAGTGTTTTATGTACAATATTAATAAACTGTTTAGTGTAGCACTGTGCGTATACGTTCAAATAAATGTTATTTGTGTTAATGCTAATTATAAATTTGTATCGAGGCTACAGAGGCTGCGGGATATTGACAAATATTTTGGATATGCCTAATCATGTTATTGAATCTGGCGTAGCTCCAGCGTAGCCGGTCGTAGCGAACATCGCCAGTGCTTCAATTGTACGCAATATTCCGTTTATGAACATTTTTTTTTTTATATTTGTCAGAAACTTTCTTTGGAACAAATAATAAGTAGTTCCTCTTTAATACAGTTTTCTCTAGAGTTTTGGCATTACAACGATTGTAACTTTTACAAATATCAAAATTCTAGTGCGCTATTTTTAAGACATTAATATAACTTTGATTTTTATAGGGCTTTGTTTAAGCCCGTCTGGGTAGGTAATAACCACTTATCATATATTCTACCGCTAAACAGCATTCATTCATTAATTAAATAAACAAACAGCAATACTTAGTATTGTTGTGTACCATTGTTAAGATTAAGTGAGCCAGTGTACCACAGGTACAAGAGACATGATATCTTAGTTGCCAAGGTTGGTGGCACATTCGTGATGTAAGGTTAATTGTTAATCCGTTTAGCAATGACATGAAAAAAAAATATAATTTTTCATTCTTTTGCAAATAAATACTTCTCTCTTCTTCTAATACTTCTTATCACACATTGAGAAACTTTTTAAGGGGCGTGAGAATGTATGTGCAAAAGTTTAAATGGGTGGACTATTCTATAAAGCATGGGAAAAAATAAGTCTAGAACGATACCACTCGCGTCAAAAGACAACGCACCTTTTTGAGAAAACTATCACATATTAAAGTTTACCGTACTAAAGTGTAACGTACTCTACTTTCAAATCATTTAATAGTTCGTATACTTTTGATCAAAATGTATTCAAAAAGTTAAAACAAATTATTTCTGAATATTTATTATGATAATTTCAACAGAGAAGACGACGAGAAGGAGAAATTCATAGGCGTCTTCAAACAACATTAATTAGTTGTGATACATAAAAGAAAACGCTTCAGTTAAACAAGAACATGCTTATTCAGAAGCTTATTTAATAAAAATAAATTCAAAAATGTTTCATAGTAATTAACATATTGAAAAATATAAAATGGGTAACTCTTATACACGAAGTCTAAACCTACTGAACCAACGTTGATGTATCTTGACTTTTATGATAATCATTAATCTGAATACAATGTTAGGAAACAGAACAATATTGAAAAACAGTCAACACGCTTGGAATAAATATTAGGAGCGTCGGTCTGTATACGGAAGCGCTATACTATGTAGCATCATTATGCGAATATGTTAAATTATTATCTGATATTTTGTTTGCGTGTAAAGAGAACACGAGACAGTGTAATTTTAAATTCTGTTTTTGTTAGACGATCAAATCGAGTTCGTACTTACGAAAAGTCTTGCTGCACAAGGTTATTTTTACATCAATAAATCGTCATTAAACGTGATATGTAAAATGTCATTATATCCTTTGTGTGGCTCACTAACCTTGTGAACACTCGGATCAGCCTAAAAGTGTTGAAGGTTGGAAGGTGAATAAAGAACAAGAAGTATCAAGCATGGAAGCAGATTGATTGTTTAATGAGCTCACCTATATTTTCATTTATTTGCCTTTTATCGCTTCAAAAACGTATCAAATCCTAACAACTCATTTAATGTGGTATAATGTATACTTAACCTAATTACTATCAACATACCTCTAAAGGATAAGTTGAAAAGGGGGTCTCTCGATTTGGAACACATTTTAAACGCATTACGTAAGTATAATCAGCAACATGTGGCTATTGTCTATGGCCAGGCCACAGCCGAGTGCGTATGGAGTGAACCGCAGTGGTGAAGTGGGCAAGCGTGCAGAGATCGAGTGTCTGGCGAATTTCCAAACTGTTCCGTCGCCCTCTAAACTGCCGCTGTGTATCGATTTGACTCACTGAAACTATAATTTTTGGTAACAACGTGTGGAGATGGCGCAAACAACGCGAACTATTCTTGCTGTTGTTCGTCGTGTGAGGCTTAGTTTAACGACTGTTACTGCTGTTGAGATTTGAAGTGCAGTTTTGAATTTTCAAAGACAGTCAACTTCTCGAAATTCTTCAATGGCCTTTTGAATTTTAATGGTTGTTATTTTTCCCCTTCCCAACTATGATGTTATGTATTTATATTTATGGATATTTTTTTCTAGAAATATTTAAATGCAGACTTTAAAATCAATGACGCATTGCTCAGTATCGTAATCGTTCCTAAATCTTAATAACCTGGTACGTAAATACAGGTTTTCTGAACGTATTTTTTATCAGAATTAAATGTTCACGGCGCATGAAACAAAAATATAATAATTCTTTTGGAAAATGGCGAAGTCTAAACGGCAAGCAACACTTGACTTGTACATAATAAGATTCTTTTCTTAGACAATAGAAAAGCGAAGACAGAAATAAATTTTACAGAACGTGAGTATCCGAAGCTTTACCTGTAGTGGGCGAAGCATAACTTCAAGCTAAGTTCACAATAACGTCACGTAAGTGTCAAAAACTATTTCAATTGAAAATAAAACAGTTTTATTTTTGATAAGAAAAAAAACCGTAACTTATAAATTTAAAGCTATATTATATGATTAGATTTAATATTTACTACAAAAGGAGTCATTTTGACAATAACTTCGAATCAATATAAAATCTATACTTTAGTAGCTTTAATTTAGTCCCGGAATTACTTAGTTTCAATTGCATAATTAATTATCTTATTAATAAATAAATTTTCATTCATGTTGCCGAGTAGTCTCTAATTTATCTTTTTAAAGTATTTAACTTATAGTGTTTTTTCGTAATAGTAAATTGTTAAACCTATTTTAGCGTACTTATTTTTGCCTACATTAAAATACTGAAATGTATTCAGTGTGAACCAGGCGTAACTGCGAAACAGAGGTGCGGTTAAAAGCAGCGATATAATTTTGCAAAGGAATAGCGCTTTGTGTCTTTTATTATCCTCTATTGTATTGATGTATTAAAATTTTATTGAAGTTTTCACATTTGATTCATTTTTAAATTGTATTCTAATACACCATATTCGAAAAATAACACATTATCCAAATTGTTTTACACGAATCGATGCGTACGCTAATCTTGTACATTTATTCCCTGTGATTATTGATACTCTATTATAGTATATAGTTCATTTGTTAGGCAATGTTTACGTCAACGTCATTTTACCGGATAACAAGGGTAGTATTCTATGCGAGGCCGTCAGGCTACCACCCACAAACTAGTTGTTCTACTGCCAAATAGTAACACTTGGTATCGTTTTGTTCTGATTTTAATTTCAGTGAGCCAGTATGATCAAAAGCAGATGGGATATAGATGCCGTTGTTGACGGCGCATAGACGGCGTGAGAAGTAGTTTATTTTTCTTACAGTGCCAGTGTCTATGGGTGAAGGTTACCTCACTAATAGTACGCTCTTCAATTACTTGTACAGTATACATATATAATTGTAACAACCATATGAATATTACTTATATAGATTTCGTACAAAACTGATGACTATATCAAACAATAATTATGAAATTACATATAAGAATGTAATTGACGATAGAACATTGTTGTATGTATCTGTTTTTCCAAATCAGTGATAACTATTTTTATATAAGGAAGTAAATGACCTTTTAATGTGTGAGGCTGTTTATGCTTTAACATATTACTACGAATGACATTGATTACTAAGACAGGAACAGTGACAGACATTGTATGAACACGATTAGTAAAGATAAACTGACAGCAACGACTTTGCAAAGTCGATGCGATCGTTCTCGTTGCGAGGACGTTAGACCACGACACAACCACTTTCCATTAAAATCATTAAAATGCATCTTAAAGGATACTTAATCTGTTTTTTTTTTTTAATATGTATTATAATTTCTCCACAGATGTGCTGTCCGTGCCCATCATATATTATATTATTTAGAATTGTTATTTTAACGTGCCTCATTGACAGCTTTACAATCAGCAGTTTTGAATTGCAATATGATGTCGAAAATTTTTCATTAAATTTTTCAGCGACGACTTCGGATTATATAGCAAGCTAGAAGCAAGCAGTCATATTGTATGTTTTACAATAAGAATACAGTTATGTCGTTTATATATTATTTATATAATTTCAAATCTATAGGATTTTAACTTATAATTTATTGACTTTTAGAATTGTAAATGCTTTCGTTCGAGTGAATAAGTAAAGAACGCACCCGTGTTTACGTATACAGTTATGATATATTTGATAATATTATATATATTTATGTATATTGTGATATAAAAGTATGTATGTACATATATATATATATATATATATATATATATATAGTTCACTTCTTGGCAGTTAGTGAACTAAAAAAATAGCGAGAGAATAATATTATATTCATTAAAATGACGATTCAAAATTCTTGTTTTGTTTATTGTCCTTCGTTGGGAAACATAGCAATGTGAGGCTTTGGTATTTTGCATTTAAATAATTACATACATCTGTAGAGGAATATTGAATTAAGAAAGAATTGTTAACAATACAGCCAGTTATTTCTTTATTGTGATATAGGTAGGCGGAATGTGGTAAATGGTTACCATCGCCATAGACAATGGCGCTGTTGTTTGCGAATAGAACATCTGATGCGTGGGTGGCACCCACCAAAATGGGCTTGCACAAAGCTTTAACACCAAGTGAACAACAACATAAATATCAAATTTAATTTGAAATTGATGTATTCGATTTTGTTAAATAGTTTTATTCGTTATTATTTTTGTAACTTTAACTGGTTGGACGGTGTTGAACAAATATCCGAACGAACTCCCGTATTGTTAATATGTATATGCTACACGTAGTTTATTATGATTATACCACTCCTAAAGAGATTAGTGAAGGAGACAAAACGTACGACGACGTAGATTTCCTCCCTGAAGCTTCGCTTGCCGCCGAATTCAAAATTATTTATAAATGCTCATGAGGATCTTGACTATACTTTATTAGAGCCAAGAAGCACATTTGATATTGACCGAAGACTGCGACTTTAAAACTGGGGAAGTACCAAATAATGTTCATGTGCTTTTCTTGTATATCGTGAGGAAACCTATATGGTTTGGATGAAAATCTGCCACATGTGTTTGCACGCATTGGAGAAGCATGGTGGATAATCTCCAAAAACCTTCACCGCTAAAGGAGAGGAGTTCTAAGCCCAGCAGTGGGACATTTACAGATTGTAACATTTAAGTAGAAGGTTCCATCAACCGGAACGCTGTGGCTTACAAAGATAAGTCGACCAAGTGTAATTACACTTAGTTCAATTTCGGTAAAAGTTTGTTAATCAGGAAGCAAGAGTGGCAACGTCACGTTATCGAGATTGTCGCCTGTACCCCATGGCGACGGGGTTTTAGTTTACTTTGAACTCCCTTTAGGAATATTTGCAATCTCTGATCAAACATTATATAATTTATATATGGGTGTGTATTTCAAAACTGGATGGCTGGAGTTTAATTTACTGGTTCTAAAATAACGATGAAATGGATTTCATAACAAATTATCCAGAAATCTTGAATTGAATATCATTAAATGGCAAAACAAAAACATATATTTCATTACATGACATTAGTTCACGTATCCATAAAGTTAGTTTTCTACTAAATTATCGATAAACATGTTTTGAGAATAACATTTTCATACGAAAAGCTTATGTCGCCGTATAAAGATTTTTACCCTCTTTGAAATTTCATACATCCTTTTTAATAAATTTTAATACCTTCTATCGACGTTAAAGACGGGAGAGTAGGTACGCGCCTACGTGTACTCTGCACATGGTAATAATACATCATGTGGCTAAGCACACAAGAGGACCGCAGTATGTATGCACGGCTATCCACCGGCTATAACTTGAGTAGCCAACTTTGTCGGCCAGCGGTAAAACTTAGTTTTTCATTTAATTTGCCCGAAACGAGTGCAGCTTACAATATTTTCAACGCTCGCAACTTTCGACTCGGGCTTTCGTTATAAATTTCATAGTTAGTGGCAAAGTGTAATGTACCTTACCTGGGCCACCTCGAAACCACCCTGCTTTTAATATATTTAGTGATTTTAGAGCTTAAAATTATAATATTCCCTTTGAATACAGAATGTATTTTTAACAAGATTTACTGTCTCGCGCTCTGAGAAATTTAAAATGTATGTCGCTTCAAGTGACTTGGAAGCAGAAGTCGAGATAGCGAACGGTTTCCTACAAACAAGCTTAATGCTGTGAAGCGTGAGCGCACGCCTCAATACTGACGTCTGCATTCGGCGTGCGTATGCAGTTCCTATGTGGAATGTCTCGCAAAGCCTTTTTAGTACTCTACTCTGGCTGAGGCTCGTTCCGGCAGACGATAAGGACTGATCTGCGGAAGACAGCGGTGCAGCGTGCAGCAGACGCGATCGATACTGCAACGGGCCCCACCTCTCGTCCTCCCCGTGCCTCCTCCCAACCCGGCGGCTGAAACTTTCGCGATAAGTACGGAACTAGCGCGTGGCGTACGCAATGCAATATTGTTAGCCGGTTACGAGTCTGAAACAGCGGATATTAAGGCTACAGCGACTCTGCCGTCCTGTTTTTACATTGTGCCTGACTTTTAAATGAATAGTTAAAACTCAGGCACAGTTATGTGCATTGCACTAATTATCTTAGCTCGAATACTCGTTACGCTAATTATAAGCAAACAGAACAACGTACAAGGCGTTCTAAAAAGATTGATAGTAAATTCGAATAACTAACGAAGTTGATGCTATTTTATTAGTATAAGCAAATAATCGTACTTTAATACAACTTAAAAAATAAAATGACAGCTATAATTTAGCAAAATTGATAACTTTATTATTGAAATGGTCACGAATTATAAGAATTCGAGCGTTTTTTTTAAATATTGATCACATAATGTGAATTTGATAATTTCCATTCTGATGGGAATTATATAGACAATTTTATGCACTATGTTTACCATCATCATAATTTAAGTAAATTTTGAAAAAAGGGTTAGTTTTCGTAAAATTGATCATACGTGGTAAGTTTTAACGAAGTCGAGGAATGCTGCCAAACTGCGCTAAATGTTATGTGGAGACATTTAAAAGTCGTGTGCAGAAAAAGTTATAAAGTAATAAAATATTTCGGTCTAGAAATAAGAAAGGGAAATATTATTTTTTTTCTTTAAACCAGAATTCTAGGAGTCTGATATGAGATCGTGTCTTTTTTATTTTATAACTTCTTAGCATGTGTTTATAATATATTAGTTTTTACGTTATAGTTATAAGAATAATAAAGAATTATTATAATATAATAGTGGACTAGCACTATTCATCATGGCTTCGGCCGGGTCACATTAAATAAAATATATTACTGTGTTTTCAGCACCACACGTGCATCGAATCCCTACAACGTACATTTATATTTATTTGATCTTTTTCACATAAGCAAGACTAATAATTTTGACATAAAGTTGAAGACCGAGGCAGAACAATGTCTCAAATATCGCTAAACCCAATTTTAGAACGTTTCTAAATTAAAAAAAGAAACGTTTTATAGCTTTATCTGTTTTAATTTATGTTTACAGTCACATGTAAATAGAGTACATAGCTAGTAGTAATAGTTAATTATAGTCGTAATTATTTTGTAAACTCGTATAGATAAACTTCATTGTAATATTTCCTGCGCCAATAAATAAAAAATAATCTAATAGACTCAAAACATTGTTTATATACTATAACTTGAATATACCTTTTTTTTCGCACGAATTTGTTATGCTCTGTTGTAAATCTGTAGTTACGTATTTATTAAAAAGCGAATATAACAAGTAAGATGTATACGGTGCAGCAAGAAGTTTGCAAGAAAGTTACCAGTGGTTGACGGCTAAGTTTTCGAGTTACGGCCCCGCCTTACATACAACTGTTCGCAGCTTACCATCTGGGACAGGGTTTTTTATTTGACACTTAACTGTTTTGTGAAATTCTCTGAAGGTAGCTTGTTTATGAGTTAATCTTGATTCATACTATGCCTAATATTAGAGCGCTAGTTAGTTAAAGCTTCACTACTGGGCAACCTTCTCTTAGACCTGGGCAGTAGGTTTAGACCTTATGCACAGGTCATCTTCTGAAATATAACTTAACACCGATTTCTTAAATAAGTTTTTTTTTTCTAATTAAATAAACAATATATGTTTTTATTAATATTTTATTATGACAATGTAATTTGTTTATATATTTTAAAAATTTCTGAGATATCTTTGTTTAAATATAATTTATATATTATTAGTTACATGTGTTTAAAACCGACATGACACCGGTTTCTTTTCTATGTCAGCATTTTCACATTTTAATTATCGTAAATCATAATCATATTACGTGCCATTACATCGACGTATACCCGAAATGCTGGTAGCATTTCCTTTATATATTAACCAAACCATTCGACAGCTCCTAGATTTCCAGTGTACACGATGAGTAATTTAAAATGTGTCTACAATAAAGTCTATGCGATTACCGGTTCCTCTTACTCCGAACGTAAAAAAACACGTAACATTTTGTAATTATTCTGAATTTGCGTAATGTTGCAATTGTCATTATAATAAAATGGTTTTTATTTTTTCACAGCAAATGTATTGTTAAAGTAAGTTTCAAAAGCACACTTGAATTATAAAATCGACAATTACTCTTGAAAACGCGGTATTCAAGTGAAGTAATATTTGTAGAAACATCAGATGGGCGCAATTACACCGCTCACTACACGTTAATGCTGCACTTAAAAACGTTTTAGTGTACCTTAGTTTGCGATGCTTTAAGGTTTTTTCCCGTAAACAAACAAAGAGCCAAACGAATAAAATACAGTATTGACGAGATTTTATTTATTTGTAATAAACTGTGGCCTAGCAATCGTAGAGCAAGACGGTGCATCAGGGGCCCCTAAGGACGAAGGGCCTCTCGGACCGCATCATATTATAAATAAAATAATTTGTAGAATAATTGATTAAACTAGATTATATTTCCATGTAGTAATATCAAACGATCAGCTTATTGGTATGTGATATTTTTGATGATTACTATTTATACGAAATTTTAAAGTAATGCGACTCGCAGACGAAAAAGAAAAGGTAGTCCACAATTTCTATACATCATCATCGACAAATTAGCTGTTCGTCATTTTTTTTTTGTGAATTGTTAATAAATTACGTGTGAGAGTCTGGTTTTTTTCACTCTACCCAATAAGGGTAGCTAGCACTGGTCCATTATTTAAAGCTTATTAAATGTGTGAAAATAAAAATGGGCCTGTAATTGTAGACGTTTATATATCCTAAGTATATATAAAATTTTATTTGGAAATAAACAATATCCTTAAACTTCACTTTGATATTATTTAAGTGTTCTAAAATAGAAGAGAAAATAATGTGGGGCTTCTATTTTCAAACCTACTCCAAAAAAGGCTTCCACGTTCACAATTCAGCTATTTTTAATTTAATAAATCGATTGCAATCGTAATGCTAATACCGCGAATGTCTGGGAAATGCTGCTGGAAAATGCACTGATTATAGTCGTGCAAATTATTAAAATAGCAGCTGAAACTCTCATTTATTTTCTTTAGATTCCAGAGAGATTAATTATAATATATATATTTAAAATTTATATATTTAAAAAATATATAACTCTTTGTACTTTTTGTAAGCATTGTGTAGGTACACCTTTAGATAAAATAATATACTACAATAACTCTAATAAAAGCAAAGTTAATTAAATGAAAATAAGTCTCTAAGAAATATATATTGCATTATTATAATGAGGTCCTATATATTATTTGAAAAGTTTTAACAATAACAAGACCTCGCATTATTGACAAGTGTGTCAATACTGTCTCGATGTTCGACTGCGCTCTGTCGTTAACGAGAAAACAACATGAAGATTTTATATACCGTTTTTTGATATTACATTTAACGTTACGAATCGACCATATTTAATCGTAGTTAATTCTTACTTTTATCGTAATTATATATTTTTTTTACTATGTATGCGTAATCTTAAATTATTTTTAATTATAGCTACAAACAATAAATAATTTATTAATGTCTCGATTAAATTAAGAATAATTTTAGGCAATCAATAGTTTTTGTTCTTATGCTTACAAAAGAGACTAATTACATTAATAAAATAAACTTTTCTTACGTTTATAATAATATGTAATAATACCAAACGAAATACTCTGACGTTTGTTTTTATCAAATAACTGCTGTCATATTAAAAGAAAATTAATTAGTAAAATCGAATCTGTTAAAGCAGGAAAAGAACGATCAATGAGCGATCGTGATTTCTTTGACGAGATGTTAATAAATGGGACGCTTACATCTTATAATTGGGAAAAACTGTCGCGTCGCTTCTCAGTTACAGATGGGAATAAATCTTTATGTAGAGGAGATAGCCGGGTTGGTAGCGTTGTTGGTTACTCATTCCGATCACGCGCCCACTCTGTCCTCTGAATATAAGGAATATAAGTCAGCGTGGCTCATTTATTGCACGTCGCCTTGCGCTAAGGATGCTCTAACTAAATAATTAATGGTCAACGTCATTGCTTGCAAATTTTAATTGTCTCATGAGGATACGAATATAGTATGTGACATAGACGCTCACGATATTAGCATTATAATTGCGTAAGCATGACGGTGAAATGTCGAAAGATAACGTGTGCAAATAAATCAAGTGATGTATATAAGTTTCAGATTTATAATATTCATATTTTATAATATAACTATAACATAAATATAATTATAACAAGTTAGGAAACTCAATATAAACAGAGAATGGTTCTTTTAATTTAGTTAAAGTATCATCTTCAAACGAAAGTTAATTAATTTAAAGGCAAATTATTATAAAGAATTTTTTAATACTCACTGTTTGAGACAAGGGCTCAACGATTAGTTTCGACATAACGTACCCGCGCATGGATCATTTGAATTCCATAAAATTAAAGTATTCAAATTCGTTAAGTATCTTAGCATCACACCGACTCATTCTTCAGCTTATTATTGCTTAAATAAAATTCAGATAAATAAAAATAGAAAGTTTTCAGGATATCAATTAAATATATTTAATGAATCTTATCTTTCTTATTTGAAAGGAAAACGGAACGTGACAGAGATTTTATAAATATAATCAAAGATAAGAGAATTCGTAAAGTGGTTTGAGCGAATTCCACAAGTCATTAAAAGTGATTTGTATATTATTTATTATATTTTAATAATATTTCAAACTAAATAGGCTAACCGATACCCATTAGTTGCTTGACATTGGATTGTCAAATTAATTTACCAAATTGAACTTTTCGGACGAATCTTTTTTATTTTTTTTAATAACATTATAAGCTGTTGTTTCTTTTCTATAATTAAATGAATCGAACACGGGGTTTGGTAATGTATGACGAAATAGTGATTAAACATTCGTAAACTTCAACAAAACTCGTATGACTTTATTAAAGAGTAAATAAAATTCACACTCGGTGTGTCAAGTTAATCTGAATATCATTACGGAGGCGCACAGCGAAATCGCGCCATATAATGAGGTCCCTCAAGCATTTATTGCTCCGTCTACTTTCATCTGAGAATGTGGCAATTACGCCTTTCCAAACCAAACAAATCACTTTAAATGCACTACGTTTGCTGCAATGCGTATAATATGATAAATACCGAATAAATTCATCCATTCAGAACACGCCAGCATGCCTGGAACATTTTGAATGTGAAGAATAGCTGCTAAATTATCTAGGATAATTGTGTTGCCTCAATTTAAATAAAAAAAATGTTTGCGAATATTTGCTTTAATAAATAGTTAAGTATTCGCTTTTAAATGTCCTCCTACTGGGTAAAGGCCTTCATTTATGTTAAAGAGAAGATTTGGAGCTAATTCCACAATAGTGCACCATTGCTGCACTGATCCATGTAGGTTTTCTAAGAAAGTTTTCATATAATGCTCAGGACGAGATGAATTATAAACACACAAAAAAAACGTCCTGCAAAGTCAGTGGTCATTGGTCGGATTTTATCTCACAATTGTCGGTTAAGATCTATGAGTCATTTCCATAATCATCAGATCATCTTAGCTCTATTTTCTTAATACGAATAACTAGTTTTCGTCCGCCGTTTCGCCCGCTTTAGGAGGGTAGGTGTTGGGTACCGTTTTTCCTTTACTATTCGACATTATAATACACTGACAATGTACTAGCATTTGCAAAATTACAAGATGATCGGTCAAGACGTAAAAGCGTCCCAAGGAAACAACACATTTTTAATAACAAGTGACTTTCAAATTTCTAATATGATTTATTGATTAGGGTTTAATATTTAAACATCTGATATCATTCAGATATTAACCGTCTAAAATTAATTCAATGGCATGGTAGGTATTTAATCTTATTAATCGTATAACTTTCCTTAGAAATCGTAAGGAAAATGGAATATATGTATTTCCGCAAGTAATATATTCCTAAGTTAGAAATTGAACGGAGCTTACTTACTTAGATAGAACCTGGAGAGATTAAAGAGGACATTACATTTTAAGTTTGTCAGAGGTATTTGGTGACCTTTGTGTAACTTTGATTATATGAACTTGATGGTTTGATTGAACGCATCCTTTCTTAACGAAGTGTGTTATCGAAACGGCTAAATTTTTAATCTTCTAAATATCTTATCACTTTAAATATAACCTAATACGTGATTATATATTGCAAATGATCATGGCTCGTCCACAATCATTTCAATCAAGTAAATTATAATAAATGAGCGTGAGATTGAATCATATTAGAAAAAAACAAGTGTTCCTAAGAAAAAAAATTGGTATAATATGTTTGGGTTACTTATATTATTCTAATCGTCTCCTCTGAATCTTCATAGAGATAGTTCAGATTTTAATTTCGGTTAAGACATGTCAATCTTAACTAAAGATAGATTGAATCGTTCAAATGGGCATATACCACTAAGTTTTCACGTGTTAAATGAAATTTTTAAATTCACGATTAAATAATAAAATTGAATAAAATCTAATGAAATTCTGCTACACGTGTATCCAATCCGTGTTTGGAGCAGTATAGTAGAAAAAGATCTAAACCTTCTCATCAAGAGGAGAGTAGGATTTTATCGGCTGTTTTTATTACCTGCGACCAGATATTTACAGGCGGTAATTTTAACTTAGCTAAATTCCCAGTAAGATATAGCCGACGACCCACTGGGACAGTACACTTTTCTCAGACGCTGTGTCACGGAGGTTATCGAGTAACCGATTTTTAAGTTATAATACGATTGAAACACGATCATAAATCTCTTTGCGAAGTTACGATTATAAAAAATAATAAAAGTCCAATTCAAATGAAAGATTAAATAGATTGTAATAAATCGACAGAACGTTATCACGCGCTATATATTTAAAAGAAGGGGTAACATTTCGTATTCCAAGCGCATATGGCATACTTCGTGAAAATGAGACGGAGCCCACTTGCATGGCTATGAACGAAAATAAATAAAATGAAAATATGTTTTTAAAATTTACGTCAAGAATGTATGAATAATTATTAATAATATTAAATAATGAAAGTGTGTTTGTAATGTGATTTCAAGTTTTAACATATAACTTTTAATAAACTGCTGAACCGGTTCTGTATTATGATGAGTGATTTTTTTAAATATATTTCTTTCATCTTTCATATTTTTATATGTAAAAAAATAAATAAAAGTAAAGCTTACAAAAAAAGTGTTGCCACTGGTTTACAAAAACATTCGTTTAATTCTCAAGGTGTGACTTCAATTTAAAAAGTTATATAAACATCAATATTATGGCTATCATTTTTTATTAATTTAATTTTCCAATATATTTCTTTTGAATAGAATATTCATTGAAATGCTTGTATTGTATAAGTGTAGGTACACTTGATTAAACTATGATAATCACATCTCATAAATACTTTTTGTCAAGTTATTGGATGTATAATATATATACTCGTAATTAGCACTCCTTGGACACGGTATCGTACGAGCGGACACGCTCTTTAAATTAACAGTCTGGGGATTCATTCTTTTTTTCAAATTTGTTAATTCATATTTGTATGTTAACAGTAAATATTATTAAAAATAAGTTCAGAATGTTTCATTTGTGACTAAATTGTAAATCCCGGCTAACCTAAAATGTGTGAGTGCAGCTTGTTTAATTTTGTTTAGAAAACAATTATCGGATAACATCCGTACCACCTACTCCAGCTTGGTACAATATCAGAAACCTTAACACAGCAATAACTATAAAAAATAAATAAAGGTACATATAACTCAAAGCCAAAAAATAAATTCGCTGTAATTTAATTTAATAAATATTTTCAATAATTTAAATATATTACGGTTTAAAAAAATACCGTACAAACATATTAACATATAATAATAATATTTTTATTTAAATCACCTTCATAAAAATAACTGCATCTGCCATCGCATATACTCGTAAAATTTATTTTATCTTTGGAAAATGTTTGATAAGTTTTTATACGGGCATGTCGCGAAATAAAGTAATTAAGCATAAAGTTTCTCGAGCGAATACAGCTGCGAAATAAAACATAAACATAGGTAACTTATAAAACTTTTTCACCAAAGAAAAATCATTAAAATATTCTAACTACACGGCTCCGTAACTTCCGCGAATGTATCATGTTTTATTTTTATCGTGACGAGCTGTTTGTCTCCGCTTGCTATGCATAGTTTTAGATAAGTTTGCATGATGTAGTAGTGCCTTATTTCACCGCGTGTTCGTCTTCAGCGTTTTCATATTTATAGCACGCAGAATAAAATGTTACTGCTTGTCGACGATGGTTGATAAAAATGCAAACCGTAGCCGCAGGCTCCTTCGATCCTACGCTCGCTGAATATGTGTATCGTGTGGACGGAGACAAGATTACACTAACATCGAGTAAACCAATAAACAATTTGCTTAACTTTGAAATAAGTTAATAATAAATTACTCAACGAAATATTCACGAAAGGTTATTTTAGGAGGTCAATCACCGAGTCTATACGTAGTATGCGAGAAGAGTAGCGGCAGATCTCACCTGACCGTTAAGCGCTCGCAGGTAAACATTGTGACGTGATCTGACCACGTGCAAAACATGTGATACTTTCCTACTGGCTGTACGCTCCTCCTTAGTCTTGTTTTATAAGAAGATAATAAAGAAATAAAGCGTGATGCGTTCTCTAACACCGATATACAATTTTAATGATTTTTACCCAGTTTTATTTTATCGAATTTATAGTGAGGAAGCGCAGTTGCCGAGTTGAACCGGTGGGCGGGATCCAGACAGTATTGATTTTGTTCGTTCGTTTCTGTCTATCGGGTATTTGAATTGCACGAGCGAGCAGGAGGGTGATAGCGGTAGGAGGATGGTTTCTAGTGTAGAGTTTCCGCGTAAAACAGTCTTCAATTACAGAACGGCCTAACTGAGGTATGAATGAAATCGTGGTGCGATCCTGAAACGACGGTCGCTGTCGACGCGTCCGTTTCCGGTAAATCCGCTCTACAACTTCGTGCACTTAGTTTTATTTAAAACTACATTTACTGCCTTTTACCTTTACAACTAGCTGGTACGGCTTTACGTGAACAATAAATAAAACAACACGAGTAGTCTAAGCTAGAGTTTCTCAAATTTGTAATACTTTTCGTAGTAAATAGAAGTACACGACTATAGTGTATCGTAGTATGATGACTGGTTTATTATATTTAACAACGTTAATAATATTATTTGACATTCAAAATAGATACACATTGAGTAAAATTCTTCGTGAAATAATGTTAGACGTAAAAAGAAGGAAATTTAAATCTGAATAATGAAGATAATAAATAAAAGTGAGTGCATTGCATTGCATTGAGTAAAATTAAAATGCTATAATAGATTCCCCTTTAATATATTTGCGAGTTCTCGAAGATTCCGTCCTCTTTAAAAGTTTGCAAGATATTTTCACAAATATTGGTGTGAAGGGAAGGCGGGTCGCGCCCCGGGGAGGCTGCAAACTTCACATCCAATGCGTCTGTATTCACAGCTTGTAAAAATATTCCTTCTAGCGTTTTTCTTTTCTACGATAATGTTTTTGTCGATAGATCGAGATCATGATATGGGAATATGCAACTAACAAATGTTCACTTTTAACGAGATGAAAAAAAGTATGAAAAAGTAGTCAGCAACTACTTCGTTTTTGGTTTTGTTTTGAAAAAAAATATTTCTTTCCTCATTTGAATTTAAGAAATAATAAAAAAAAAACTTTATTTTATTGTGACTTCATCTATCCGACGAGCAAAGGCAGTATGTAAAAATACTACAAAAGTAATCCAATAGACGCTAATAGCTCGTCGGCGGATAACAAAGTGCTCATTCAGATAAATTCAATCGTTCCATGGCTTTTACCTCGCCATTGCATTGCGGGTAATTAGCGGTAACAAAAACCTTTATTTCATTTCAATTACTAAGCTAAAGGCCACATCTAATAAAACGTATTTAGTAATGAGAGATTTTTCATATATCTGGGCAAAGGAAAACACATTTCGTATCATTAAATCTAACTAGATATTTTTAGATAGCTTTTTTTGTAATGTATTAAGATTAGGAATAGATAATATAAACGTTAATAAATTAATCTTTTAGGTGTTGTGATTGCATTGCAGTGACGTGCTTTATTCAGATTAAAATGTTTGTTCGATTTTCAAATAAGTATCCTCCATTATGAAATATAAAAATTTGGTCATTGTTTTGTCGTTTTTTTTTTTGTATTTGTTTCTAGTAGTCAGATTTAGTAAGAATTTTATTATTTACTATTGCGATAAGCTACCCTGTGTAAGCTACTAGGCTGTGTATCATTTAATGTTTTGACGAAATTGAAAACATATGAAATACAAATTTCATTTTTGTCGAGCGTTTATCCGTTTGTATAGTGATGTGTACTTTACGATATTGAAATATTTTTATCAATGTTCAAGTATATGATGTTTAAATACAGGACCTATAAGTCTTTATGTGGAATACGGGAATTGAAATCGGCGACGCATAGCAAGCATTGGTGAGTTTGTAAACATTTCAGTCGGCACTCTCGTACGTACGTGTTTTATATTTACTTGTATCTATTCAGCAAAGTTACGTCTGTTAAATTGCTAAACTATGGGTTCGACGACCTGTCTAGCTGAATTCATCTAAAAGGATCCTTTTAAAGGTATTATTCAAAACCTTGCTTCAGATCGATTTCGCCATTTTTCGTTTTTACTTCTCGATAGTTTCTCGTTCATTCTGAATGGCCCAAGGAATATAACTATTTTAAATTATTTTATGTTACTATGAAAAAAAAAAACATCCTGTTAATAATAATATCTGTATAAGCTAGGTACTTTCTAAGAAAGTTTAGTAAGTTATTTTCTAAGTTATATTATATGTTAATGCGCCAAGAGTTTATCAGATTTATACGTACTTATATGTATATTCTTTCATTTAATTGGTTTTAAAATATAAATTAGCTTTAAAACGTTTTGTCACGCCAGTAACAGCAAGACAAGAAAAACGTTTAAAAACCAACAAAGAAAGAAATATGGCGATCAGCGTTTTTACATTAACACTTAATTGCGAGGAGTGATGAATTTCCATTCTAAATTTATTGTAATTCCGAACATTTACGTCTAATTTGTGCGCAGACAAAAGAAGGTGGTCGCAATTAGTGAAATGGCCAGTAGGAACAAACGCGGTTCCAACAAAAGATTGTTCTTCCACTGTGACGAGGGTTCGCTTTCTTTTCTTCCAAATGAGCAAACTACAGTCGCTAGTGGGGAAGATTTGTTGTTTAAGAATGAAGGGCGACGAGTGTGTGCATTGTTCTTTCCACGGCGTTTGGAAAGCACTTATATGCCGTTGTTCTAATCATGATAACGTAAGGGGAGGTCGCTTAATTTTCATCGCAGTTATTGCTGTTATGACAGGGTCGTGTAGGAAAAGAATGGGAATAAAACTCAAATGGTATCTACGAGTATTTGTGTACACTTCCACTATTAATTATGGCTATAAAATGTTACGGTCAAAAATAATATTTATTTTTTGGTTGAATTCACTGGGTGAATTGTATTGTATTTTGAAAGCATTTAACGATTTTTGGACTAAGTGTTTACTGTCTCACTTTTCAAAGAATAACAGACGTAGGGTATTTCAGATAGAACTTATCAATGATAAAAAAATAGACCACTTTATTTTCTTGATACATTCGATGACAATAAAAATGTTATCTGAAGTGTTTATCAAAATCAGGAAGCAATAAATGATCCGAGGCTTAGTTGAGAGCAATAACCTTTGAATAATGGATATAATAACATTTGATGCGAGGTTATAATACTATTTTTTTCCGAAGAGACAGAAAACTTGTAATACCAGTTATTAAAGAAGTTCTGTTTAAATGGCAATTAAAGCTTAAATGTCTAGACTCCCGACAGACTGATGAATTATCTCCAACGTTCAAAGAACTTAAGTACTACTTGTACTTATGTAAAATATGATTACAAAATGAACGAGTATCCTGATTTTTTCTTGGCAATTTTTTTGCGTTGGTAAGGTTTTAAACGCAATTGATGCGCTACGCCGTAAGTACGTACGCAGTATTATCATGTATTATTGTAAAGTATTAATTTTAGCAATTAAAAATAAAGAAATAAATTCAATAGTTAAAAGAGTTATTAATGATTTCACTACTAATTTTAATTCCTTATACACCACTAAGACTTTTACGGATAGAAAACTTTTAAAAGAATATGTTATATATTTTGATTACGATTTGAGTACGATATTCATTCGAAAATAGTAATAGAAATCAAATAAAACTAGTTTTTAACGGATTTAATCGCGTATATTAATTATTTTAACATCCCGACGTTTCGAGCAATATGCAGTGTTCGTGGTCACGGGCAGACGAATATACGCGATTAAATCCGTTAAAAACTAGTTTTATTTCAATGTGTAATAATCGCGAAAATCTAAGACAACATTAATAGAAATCAAATGTACTACATTGATACATTCCTACACAATAGTTATCAAAGTTAATATAAGTTCTTTTGATAATTGACATTGATGTTGAGTTCAATAAAAATATTTTTGAAGTCTTGTCTTGGAGGAATCTAGTATCTGATGGCTTTGATTGTGTTTAACCCCAAACACTACCACTGTTATCCGCTTTCAATCTTTCTATTCCGTACCTTAGCGATCGAATTCAGGGGGTTGATGTAAGTAGCAAAAATTAATCCCAGAGCTCCTGTAAATGTAGAGGCACTTCAGGGGCCTATTTCTTTAGTCCACTTTATCTTCTTTTTTTAATAAATGACTCGCATTATTTGATAGGTGATAGATATAAAATAGTTTTGCTTGCTGGTGATGATAACAGCTCTTTATTTCTTAAAAAAAGGCGTAAACAATTCTATGACGATATGAACGAAGTTCCATCTGATACAGTGTATCGGCTAAGTCTAAATAGATTACTGCAAATAGTAAAAAAAATGAATGTATTCTTCAAATGTAAAATATGTGGATAGCATTGGACTTCGAAAACACTAAACTTTATTGGTGTTATTAACATTTACTTAGATGATAAACTAACATGGGACCCCGACTATAAGCAGTTGACGAGTGTTGTCTTCTCGTTGCTTTTTTAATATATTATATTCATTGGCAATATTCAATTAAAAAATTACGACTGATGGGGACACGGGTTGTCAGGTAAGGCTATTTTGTCTTAAGTAATTCTAGTTTGGATTAAAACAGTTACGATTATTGAGAGGACTTTTCACGCACCTGTAGCTTTCTCGTGGCACATTGAGGGGATCGCAATACCGTTATATGGACTTAGTGCAGATTTTATTACTTTACTCTATATCGTCCATTGGGTATCTGCCTGTGCATAATACAGCTTAAAGAGATTATCTCTTTTAATGTATTGGAGTTGATTGACATCTCCGATGAGTAGGAGCTCGCGGACTTGCGAAATTGAAGTTGATACTGCAGTTTGATATTTTAGTTATTTTATAATATTATGTCTTAAGGCATATTATTATAGTAAATCTACGTAAATCAAATTAAGCGTTTTTAAGTTACTATTACTTATTACGGTATTAAATACTTTACTGGCTTAAGTTATATTAATAAAAAAACATATTTAAGTTATTAGTACTTTATTTCTATTAAACATTGACGTGTGCAATGTTTTCAGAATCGGAATCTCTTCCCGTCTCGACTTTAATTAAGGAGTACTTAAGGGTCCACTTGATGACGAGTAATAATATTTCATTAAAATGTTCTAAACAGTTTTTATTTTAATTCTATATTTATATATTATAGAATTAATATTTAAATGATTAAATTATAATTCATGGTTAGGTTTTCAGGCACATTTTTTTTATCAGACAGTCGCTAACAATTTTACTAGGAAGGAAGGTGTCTGAAGAGTCTGCGAACATTGAATCTTGACGGTCTATACATTTTAATTTTATTGTGTGACGTGTGAGTCACGTGATGGTAATTGGTAACCACCACCTTGATAATGGTACCATAAAATAATAAAAATCATTTCGTACATCCAATGCACCTGTGGGAGTTAAGATGTTATATACTTATTATACCCGTATGAAGCTAACTGGTACTATTTAGGTGTAGCTAGAAGGAAACTTACGTTTACTAATGTTATACCAAGTGAACAAAATATTATATTGATTAATTTAATATATACAGTGGCAGTAATAATATCTATGTCTTGATAATAATGTGAGAGTCACAACAACACTACTAATGTATCTATAACGATTTACAGGCACGACTTGAATACCCTTCCCAGTAATGTTTTCATGTGTGGATAAATAATTGCAAAAAAAAAGTTAATATTAAAAAATACTATATAAATTTGGATTTTTATTTATTCCCTATACTAAAAAGTAATTTGGATTTACAATACATACATTACTATTGTAACTAGCACAAAAATGTGTGCGAAAATTGAGCTTAAATTGTTAGTAAGAACTGGTTATTCTGTTTAGACTTAATTCACACATCCCACTCGTAAAAATAAAAGTACGTCGTGATGCTAAATAAAATCATGTTATGTCTGATGAGAATTATTCAAAATAAGTGAACTTATAAGAATATATATACTAAAAATAAAATATTTCGACTTTTATATTTGTTTACGAATCAAAATAAAATGTATATCTGATAATATTATGAATAAATCATAGGCATACATTCATTGTATTTTTTGAATAATTTAAAAATAAAACGGTGGCTACATAAAAACTATTTTAAAGTAAAAAACGCAGATTAACCGAAATTGAAAACGAGTTTTAGCGAATCTATTTTCGATCGCACATAATCTGTATTCATTTTGTTGGTATTCATTGGGAAATAAGAAAAAATACTGCATTTAATTTCATTGTTTTCACCATTTACGTTTAAATATCCGTCTCTTTATAGCACATTACGTTTAACTTGGAACAAAAGTAACTTATGGCTAGTTCAAGATAAATACCGAAGTTCTTTTAAGGAAACTAAGGTAGACTAAATGATTTTAATTGTATAACCTATAACTTCTTTACCTATCTATATTAACAAACTCATATGGCAATTTTTAAGTAAAATTCAGATACAAAGTGACACGTATCTATCATTTAAAATTCAAAATACTAAAGCTTTAAGAGCGTACGAGCTAACGCCGAGACTGACTTCTGTTTGTAGTCAGTTTGAGTACATAAGAAGGAAATAGTGTCACTATCGTGCACTGCACAGTCTAAAGTGCTCCGAGAACATAGCTGTTACCAAGCTTTACTTTCAAATGATTATTTGCAGAGATGTTTGCGAAGTACAACTTCAAAGGGTGCGAGAATGTACAAATATTATTGTAGATCTATTAAAATACGTATTAAATATATGTTCATTGTGAAAACTCGATCAATTTTAGCTTGGATATTGTATACGCGTATTTATTATTATATTTCTATGATATTAAGAATTTAATTATTAATTTAACAAGTAATTTAAAATCGAAACTTTATATGTAATGAACTAATACTATGTTGCATATAAAATAATAGCTGTTAAAATTGTATACGAGGTTTTTAAGGAGAAGAATGCTTATGAAGAAAATAATCGTAAAAAAATATTAAAAATTTAATTAGTAGCTTTTTGTTTAGTAGGAAGCTAGAGCGGAAAGTTGTTGATAGAGTATTGTTAAAAGCTTAGCTTATAGAGTTTAAAACTTTTAAACTGTTTTCTTTTGTTTTGTTTAGCTGTTGCTGATATTGAAGTGAAAAGGAATTAAAATTCATAAATTCAGATGTGTTGAAATAAGAATGCAGCATATTGCGTATACTATGTGTAATTTGTTTAATATGTGTATATACTCATATCGTACGTGTATGTAACTATTACTGTGGATATCTGGATGGAATGCTAATGAAGATATATCGTTTTGTCTTTTATTTCGAGTGTTCCATTTTAGAGCTCTTTGGAACATGTTTCTCGACTTTCAAATTTGTTTCATGTAGTGTATTTCGCGAGCTATCCAACAGCGAATTGTACTCAGGTGCATAAAAGTTTGTAGTTTGTATGTACTCGTATATTATTAAAATATATTATAATAAAGTTTTTCTAATATTAAACACAAGTTCATTTTTTTAAGTGTAAACTTCTTTAGCCGCGTCGGGCACTTTTTTATTACATTCGCATGTTATAGATTTTATAATGAATTAATATATTCATATGTTAAACAGACCTCAGCAATTGAGTCCGTGGCATTTTTTTGAATATATGAATTGTACTTACAATAGAAATATTTCTTCTGTATCGTTTATTATTCGAATAGATAACGTTAGTTAGCATTTAAATGTATTTTTTTCGTAATAGTATCTTGTTATATCATAAAATACATGTGATTGCGAACAAGGGTATCCGTAACCTTAATTAAAAGTTTCGCTATAAATCTATTCCTGGTGGTAAATCTGTGTTGTTCGTTCTCATCGTCACCGTGCTTCGGTACCGGCTGCCGGTGGCCGGCTGTCGACTATTCTCGCGCAGTCGTAACGATTGCCGACGGTAGCGCCGTGCGGTGGAAACGAGAACATTTTGACAGGCGGTTAAAATGGCCGTGTGAACACGCGATCTGCCACGCTAAATACACTACGCACGGCTTACGCGATTTTATTACTTATTGTAGTCGCACTAAACTATGTTATAGTGGTTTTTCGCTTTTGATATTGGACTGTACGTGAAATCTATTAAAAATGGCTCTTCACCTCGAGACTGTGTTGCAGCGAAAGTTAAACTTCAAGATGACCACGGTAAGTGCATGCCGCCCGCCTAGCCGCGTATCGATCGCCGCCCGCGTGGTCTAAACATATGTTTGCCGCTACGAGAGCGTAGCGCCGTATAACCTACGGCCTCTTTTACGCACTAGCTCTGAAATTTATTTCTGTACTGCTCGCCGGTTATTACGATATGACGTAAGATTCTAATTATTGGCGCCTTGTTTGTTCCGTGGAACGTGTTTATGCTTAGGTAAATAAACACTTGTAGCGATACGCTACATCGTAGTTGTACTACAGATCAAGTAACTATCCTTTGAGATTAATAATACAAAGTATACTTGTTTTTATAGAACTGATTGTTTATATTTTCCGTTATGTACTGTTGCATCGTAGGCGTTTAAGGATCGTTAAACGTTATATAGGAAAAGGTTAAAACGCCTCCGCATTTTTGAAAGGTCACATGGGTAGGCTATATTTACGACTATGACCTATATGGAATACATATGATGCATACATACATATGTCTATATAGGAACAATTTATTTCAATTCTAGACGTTATGATTAAATGTAAAGTCCTATGATTGCTAGTTAAATTTCAAACGATATTGTGAACCGGTGCATAACTAACATTGTTTGGTTTGCGTGGTCGTATCTCACGACGGCCGAGTACGCGTGCCAGCTCGGCGTAATGTCCCATTATGGACTGTGTATGTCGTGGTCTGCGGAGCGTGACACGCTGGACCTTTCTGTTAAACTACTGAATTATCAACGAGACGTCCATTAACATATTTCTTTTTAAGAACGATGTTTTTATTTTTGTGGTTGGGTTATTTATGATTAAATGGATATGGACTGGATGAATTATCATTTTTACAAATGTATTTCCGGATAGAAGGGATGCACAACTTCTTGCATCATCTCTTTGCAGTTATATATTTTATGTCAAAGGAGTCATAAAAACATACCCGTTTAAATTGTTATATAATTAACAGTTTTCTAATATTATATTATATCAATAAATAATGGAAAAATATTATTAAAGTAAATACGAAATTAATAAATTCATTACTTTTATTTATTCTTGAAAATTATTTTTATGGATTTTTTTTGACATATAAAAGTAAAGTATTTGTTTTATTTTAATTTGGAGGAAAAATTGACTATTCACGAAAAACTTAAGGGGCGAATTTTTATTGTGATTGCGTCCGCTCAAATAGTCCACCTAATGACATGAGATTATATTTACCCCCGTAGATACTTAAACCGATACTGTGACTGTGTACTGTGATAAATCAATAATTACAGACCAGATTTTAAGATGTTATTGCGTCTGTGGTTGTGATCACTCTGGCTCGATCACCAATAAAATGATAATTGGCGGTATCATAATGTAACCAGCTAGTTTGCGTCGCTTTTCCTCCCTGCTGGAAACTTTCGTGAGTCAGAAAATAATTAGAAACTTTAAATTTAACATTTCTTAGTCACGTGTTCTATTAAGATCAGAATCATTCTATTAAACATTCATAACACTATTTAAAATTTCGTAACACTAACGTAATCGTAACATTCGACGATCTCCGTGTTCGAGTAGTGTGTACACCGGTCTTCATGGGTACGCCACTCCGAGGTCCCCGGTTTGATTCCCGGCCGAGTCGATGTAGAAAAAGTTCATTAGTTTTCTAAGTTTTATTGGGTCTGGGTATTTGTGGTACCGTCCTTACTTCTGATTTTCCATAACACAAGTGCTTTAGCTACTTACATTAGGATCAGATTAATGTATGTGATGTTGTCCAAAAGTTATTTATTAACAGCAAAAACAACCTTTGTTTAATAACCGAATATTTACTAGGGCAGTCAAGTCAGGACAAGTTATTAAATATAACTAATCCCATTGATATGCATGTGCAAGTATTGTAGGTGGAAGGGCAAATGAGCTAACTGTCGGTTAGTGGTCCCAACCGTTTATAGATATTGGTTCTGTAAGAATTATTAATCATTCCTTACCTCACACCGATTCGCCACCAACCTTAGGAGATGCGATGTTATCCCTCTTGTCGCTGCAGTTGCACTGGCTCACTCGCCCTTCAAACCGGAGCACAAGAATACTAAGTATTGCTGTTTAGTGGTAGAGTATCTTAATAGATAACAATATTTAGTGTTATTAAAGAAGTAAATCTCGGCGATAAAAAATATATCAATAATTAATAGAAGGAACTATTAATTTGACAATACGATACTCGATACATTTTTTCTTTATTTTTCTTTTATCCAATTCATATCCGCTATGTTAGTTTTAATATGACATCACACCTATGGCATACAGAACTCTAGGAAGAAACATCATTTGTAAAAATGTGATTTGTAACTTATAAGCTAAATTAACGAACATACTAACATACACAAACTGCTGAAAATCATAATCCTATTTATACTATCATTTAATTCTTAATATATAAAATAAATAAATAATTGTATATATACGTGTACGTATTAATAGCTACACTTTTATTTTTTAGTCTCGAAAGATTATTTAGTAATGGCCAATAATAATTACACCCACGAAATAGACAGACGCTAATGTCGTCTAAAAACCACGGAGTCATGTTTCGCTTATCGCTTAATGAACACACGATTATACAAGTCGAGAGAAACTGGAAGTCGTCAAAAGTGTTGGACTATTAACGTTCTAGTGAGCGCTTTCAGCATGAAGTGTGAAGTTGGTGGATTAACATGCATTACTTCGCTGCATGCAACCACTTCGGGAGGTAATTTGAAGCGTGTTAGACGAAGTGTACGCACTCAAGCACTCGTTATATCACGTATATTTTATTTTTACATCAATATTGAAAATAAATAAATACTGTGCATTTTTTTTTTATCTTATTTACAAGCAGTTTCTTACTGTAATTTTATGTTAATCAAGATTTATAACAAAAACACCAAATGTTAATCGTGGCATCGTATCTGATAAGTAATATATAGATATACTATATGAGTATATAGTTTATAGTGAATGTTCAAAATATTCAGCTACTCGAAGCGATATCGCTACGCTAACGCTAGGTGGAGTAAAGGAATACCTTTACAAAGTAATATAATATATGTACATATATAAAAATCGATGCTGGTCTGTTTGAGATTAATAGACTTCAATAATATTTGAACGATTACTATGAAAGTTGGCAATATGTATTTTTGCTCAGAGAAGATTTAATTTCACTTTTAATCAAAAGTTAGATGGTTTGCAGGACCGATCAAAGGATCGATAACCATGCTGATTGTATTATAAATGATAAAAAAGCGTGGAGTTAATGCTTGTTGACTTTCAGGTAGGATATATAAAATACGTATATTATTGTATTTAACTAACATGACTGTATTTTTAGATGTTGAAAAAGAGTAACTACTTAGTTTCTTGCCGGTTATTCTCGGTAAAATCTACATTCCGAACCGCTGATAGCTTTACTTAATATAGTTTGTTAAATGACGATTCAAACGTGCTTGTAAAAGCCTACTTGAATAAAGTATGTTTTTATTTGATTTGATTTGATTTTATACACGAACAGGACAGCGTCTGCGGAGTTTAGCTAGTCATAACATTCAGATCATTATATATTAAAATTTACGTATACAGATATACTTAGTAGTTCCATACAGTTTTTAAATACAAATGTTTTGTTATCTTTAGCCTCGTATTACATTTAAAGAATGAGAAAGACAAGAGTTAGTTTAAAAAAAGGTTTACATTCTTCGTTGGAATTCTAATAATTTGTTAGTCAACTTTAAAACATGCCGAGTGACAGTTTATAACTCTGACGGGAGGAGTAGCTTGCGTAACCTTCAGTAATTTCGTTCATTTAAGGTAATTACGTTCTACGTAAATGTTACGGATAAACGTGACGGCGATTTGATGAAATAATCTCTATGTTGCTCGGATTATGAACCTTGAAACGAATACAAGATTTCTCCTACTTTTGCTCTAATAGCCTCGTTGTAAATTAATAAAAACTGATTAACTATGACGCGAATGCGACGTAAACGTACCTTCTGTTTGTCGGAACACGATCAACTCAAAAACAACCGAGTAGATTTACATATTATTTTAGGGAAGTTTATGAGTATAATTCATTATGTAAAATTAGGTGAAATATAACGATAATTGTTCAATATGTAGGAAACAATCATGACGTCTGTGAGCAGGCGTACACTGTAAACCAATAGAATTTTGCGTTTTTTTTAAAATGTTATATGTGGCAAACGAGTAGGAGCTCACCTGTTGGAAAGTGATTACCACCGCCCTTGGACATCTGCAACACCGAAGAGCTTGCAGATGCGTTGCCGGCCTTTACGGAATGAGTAGACTCTATTTTCTTGTGCATTTTTTAAAACATATGTTAGTAATAAAATGACATCCAATGCGACTGATCCATCCATTCGATTTTTTTTTATTATTTACAAACGAATTAATTATGACCGTGTGGAAAGGTGGCAAGAATTCTAATGTATTTTTCTAAGTTTAATTTATCAGACTTCAGACTAATATTGAAAAGTGAATAAACTCAATATTAAATTTGTCAAAGAGCTAAAATTTAACTGGCAGTTGACAAGGGATACGGATACTAAACCACGGGGTATTACATAAACTAATGAAGTCGCAGTTTACTATGTAAATAACTATTAGTTATAAAAGTTTATAATTATTATTTAATCATTTCTACGTTTATTTTGATTCATTTATTAATGATGACACGGAAGTTACATCTGCATATTTTCATGATAAGTCTTATTCAACTTTTATTTTGTAGTATATTTTCAATAAAATTCATATATTAAAGTATGAAGTGTAGAATAAAGTATGAATTAACGTATTAGTACGATTAGTGTAAATACAACTGCGTTGTTGTTATATGTATGTTTCGAAGGAGGTTTTACGAAGAAGGTCAAAAGGCTGCGAAAGTTGAATAATCAGTTGCCCCTTGACTATGTATTTATGCATATCGGGAAACAATTTCCAAGCGCATATCCCAACAAGAGATAGTAACCATAAATCAACCCTGGCTTTTCCTCATGAATTCTTAGTTGAGGGATGAAAAGATTTCTTTCATAACAGTTGTATGTTCGCCCACGCGATTTCCACTACTTGTTTAATTCAAAAGCTTTTTGATTCGGTGATTCTTATCTCAAAATGTTTAAGACTCATTTTCAGTGGTTCGAATGACGGAAATGTTCTTTTTGGTTATGTTAGTTCTTGTTTAAAGTTTACGTCACAATTTTTGTAATGATGTCTTTTGTGTTTTCAAGATGTAATATTTTAATATCCAAGCCTTTTAATTTCCCGTTGTTCATACTTAATATTAGAAATATATTCATATGTAATTATTTTGAAAGTTTTCTGTACACGCAAAACATATAAAAAGTATGTATGGATAAAAGAAAATATTTATCAAACAAATAAGTGTGAAGTTTCGCTTACTGAATATTTCAAATTATTTTTAAAACATTTTAATTACCACCGGTTCGTTTCTTTTGAGGCGAATAACTTGCGTCCTTTATTTTCTTTCATTTTAAAACTTATTTTCACCTCTAGGCTATATTCGTATGCCATAAACCCTGTGTTTTTTTTCATTCATTCCTTATTTAACTTTAGAAAGTGTAAAGTTGTATTTCGCAATGTGTAGCGAATTTCTTTTATTCTTACTTACAAATCGTATTTATATAAAACTATTCAAATCACTATTTTACTAGCTTCATTTTATCGTTGAATGAGTTTGAATGAACCTCCAAGAAAACACTAATGAATAAGCATAACATGAATGTCATTTTCAGGTGAATCAGTGTTTTAACAGTGAGTTTGCCTGTGGAAGCCGATTACTTCCTTCGGGACTGCCTCCGGTACTTAGCCACTTGTTTGTTGTTCTTAATGAGCACTGCCAGCCAACTTTGGCCTGTTCCCGCCTCAATTAAGACTGAGAACATGACTGGAGTGTTGTCCCACTGGAACGTTACACTTGACAATCGCTTTACGATGTTCGAGCCTAAAGCCTCACTAAGTAGTCGACTCGTATAAACTGTGAGTACAGTTTGAAGCTTTTGTATATTGAAATAATTACTTTATTCGAAAATGAAGGCAACACAAAATGTGTAGGCGATTAAGCGAAGCTTGTCTTATATTGTTTAAAATGTACCACATTTTGAAACGGTACAGATATTTACATTATCTGTGAAAAGTACTTTATATTCTAATTGATCATTGGTGAATTCGAAAAAGGAATTATAATTAAAACGATTTATTATAAAATAACATTTTATAAAACGAGTATGATTTTAATATTTTATTTATATATTGTATTACAAAAAAAATACGAATAGGTAGGTAATAAAACGCAGCACAAATATAATTTAAAATACTATTAATATTTTCTGTACGTACCAATTGTTTTCAATTTCAAGCTACGTTCGTTTTCATAACTGTCGAAGGTCATTCGAAGTGTGAAGCGACGTGCGACCCTTTTATAAGAATTCATTTAATTGTACACATCGGTAGTTTTGTTTGTCTAGACTGACCACGTCCGGACGAAACTTATCTTTATTGACCATCGATCACTAATAACGAACTCTTGCGGTGAATTATTGTATTTCGATTCCTCGAATCCAAATTAACTTATACTACGCTTATTCATGTAGTCTGCAATTAATAATGATATGATCACGGCTGCATTACGCCACCTTATTATGGGCCGTTAGGCAATACAGTTCTCGAAGCTTCTCTCCCCTTAGATTTGATACAAAGACCAAATTATATTATCCAGATATTGACGAAGTTACTTTTGTTATAGTCTTTAAAAATAAACATAAGGCATAGAAATATTGAAACAAAACTATTTACATTTATTGATGATTGTAGCTTTTCTATGTTATATGATGGGTTGGTACATTATTATTATTATTATATTATTATCAGTTTGTCGTGTTTATGTTCAAACCCAAAAATCAAAACACATTCCTTACCTTATTATAGGCATTCGATTATATAACTAAATCCATTTGACATCTTCACATATGTTAATTGGTAATTACATAATTTGCTGAAGCGTTATATTTTAATATTGTATCGTATATATTTTGTATTATTTAATTCACATTTTATAGTATGAAATGCGTATCCGTTTTGCAGAATTCTATTTTTAAACAGATCCATATTTTATAAATAGAATTCATTCTATTTCCATCCATTTTATTTCAATTCGTGCATGCATCGTGGATTCGTCGTTTATTAGTTCAAAAAAACCTTAAACTAGACGAGATAACTTTCTCCAGCCTTCACGCCAATCAGTGCAATTTGTGGTAGACTTGTGTGGGCCATTCGACGGGGTCTTTGCCCTCGTCCACGTGCGAATAGCCGCCGCACCCGTTAACGGTATTCTACGCTCATAACTTCACATTTTCGATGTCTACTTACTAAAGATTCTCGTACAGATTTCTCTGATTTGATGTTGAATCTCAGGAGTATTAATTTCAATAATTTTTTTTCGTGAAACAAATATTAAACGCAATTTGAATCTTGCTAACGTAACTGAGCCGCTAAATATATAAAACGTAGATATATAATTGTTTGATGAAGCACAGGAGAGAGTTTGATGTTTATTATGTTACTATTTATACAAAACGAATATATTATTTGAAAGGATATTTCATATTTTTGATGTGGAACTCTTGATTTCCTGCAATCTGTGGGAGATTTTTTGTGAAAAAGGAAGGAAGTGTAAGAGGAAGCTGGGGGATCGCGCTCTATTTAATTTCAGCGCAACCGTTACTAGAGTCGTTCGTCAGATGGTACCAATCTATTTTTCGAGAGTTTATAATATTACTGTTGCTTATTAATGTGCGATGAGATGAATATATGAATTTGAGATGTCAAATGTTACACATCGTATCCGGCCAGAAATCCGTAATATACTTAGCACTGTGGAATTTATCCCCTTCAGGAAAAAATATCCAAGTTGAATATTATAAAATTTTCTTAATTAAAATCCCAAGAAGCTCTCTAATATTGACGTATATTATTTAAAAACACATATTTAACTCAAGCGCTTAAGTATAAACATATGTACATAGGTATCTAATGGTCGGTAAATCACGGTCAGATTTGAGGTTGAACCTTTGCATGTTGCAAAAGCAATCGGTGCTTTCGTGGTCAGTTGCAAACGTATATACCTATCTGTAGTAATAGATATTTTATCCTTTTGAATGTGGTTGAGAGAACTATCTGATATGGAAGAATACTTCGACATTCAAAGCAATTTCAAATGCGGGCTTTTACTTGCATCCTACACGAGCGGCGAGCCTCTTGTAAAGAGACCACTTTCCCTCTATGTCTATACTTAGTACTTTCATTTTAGCGACATCATTTATTGCTCTTTATATTTGTTTTTTTTTAACGTAAAAAGGAGGTTTGTTTTAAACGTAAATAAAATTAGTAAAATTTGATGGAAGATCGAGAATTTTCCATGACATAATATTGTGCCACATATGCTGCTATAAGGATACCATTCCACTAAAACATGATGATGAAATAAACAACGAGAACTCACTAAAAGAAAAGCCTTTGCTGAACCAGTGAAAATATTCACGGCCTGTAACTTATTTATTAACTCGCGATACGTTTATAGATAAATTAATTGCAAACACCTTATTAAGATGTATGTATTTATAAACTGTAAAGATATTCAGATTCTTGTTATCTTTATCTTCGTCGACTAAGGTTAACTTACCATGAAGTTTACGTTCTTATATGTATATTAAGATATTCATTTAATTCTGACTTACTTGCCAGATTTAATATGGCACTAATTTGACTTAGATATTTTAACTAGTGTGACAGGTATCTGAATATTTTTCTATTATGATACTCAAACATAAACTTGACTTTACTGCGCTTATTATCTGAATGCTTGTATGTTCGGTGGAACGTTGAGATAACTAAATAGTACGTATTTATATCATACACATATATGAAATTTGTAAAGCTCTACGTTCAATAGATGGCACCCTTTTATTAAGTCCTAATTAATATTAAAAATACAAAAGTAAGTTCGTCTATTTGTTTTTTTGTTACGAGTTCACATCGTAGCTAGTCAAACGATCAGTATGAAATTCATTGTCAGAGATACAGAAAAGGTCATAGGGTACACACCTTCCACCCCCCCCCCCCCCCCCCCACGCACACGTGTACGTAGCTGCAAAGGGAAACTAGTTAATAATATTTAATATAGCAATACATAGTTATTTAAATGATGCATAAAGGAGTATTTCTTCCAACTAATGAAGGAACTTTAGCGCTTGCAAATAAGCATATATCAATCTGAAGCCACGACGCATAATGAGTGCAATAAAAAGTAGCTGCGTTGTTCGTACGATGTGCCAACAATATGTGCCTATTTGAATTCGCCTATAAATAGCGATATTAAAAACCGATCGCTCGGCTGTTGAACTGCGAGGCGCCACGAGGAGCGACGCGTATGTCGATTAAAGTGATCAACGAACGAGTTACAGTGCTGTGTTGATAAGAAACATTTAACTAATGATCCTTGTAGATAATATAAAAAAATTTAGATCAACAACACCTAAGTTAGCTATGCATTCGTCTCTAAAATATGTACTGCGTTAAAAATTTTGTTTCAGTGGAACTTTTCGGTAAGCACGAATAAAATATGTTCATACATTAGAAAAAAGAAATCAAGCCTACTGAAATATATTTCTTGTTGTATATTAGGTATAAGAGTTTTTATTGTATGAATGCCGAAGAATTGAGACATGATAAAATCTCATGACGTAAGAAATGTGAAAAGTCAATTTATTTGAAAATAATTTAGGAAAAGCTTGTAAAGTGAAATCGAACCTGGATTTCTTGGAATTCTGTGTATACAGTTCAATCATATTCGAATATAAATTATTGAAATATGTGTATTATACATATATATAATGAGGAGGATGTTGTGAGAAAGGATTTGAGAATGGATGTGGATGGATATAGAGGTAGTACGACCAAAGAAACGATGGATGGATTGTGTGAAAGACGATATGGTTAGAAAGAATGTTACTTGTGAGATGACGTTCGACAGAGAAGTATGGAAGAAGAAGACATGCTGCGCCAACTCCGAGTAAATTGGGATAAGGGCAGGAGGATGATGTGTATTATATATATATGAGTTGAATTTGATATAAGAGAATATTATTTAGCTGTTAAGGAATATTTAGTTACAAATATTCTGTACTGAATAATAATAAAATAATATTAAGCTGAAAATAAAAAAATCATGAATTGTTGTAAATATAATTGTGTTTTTTTTTTTTGTTATTATAATCCGAAGCTTATCCGTTATAGTAAGTCTATTGGAAAAGCTTGTAATTCGACGCCGGCGTTGTTGACGGACGGATCGTTTTTCACCCTGTCTTCAGTTACAGTAAGATTTTAAACAGCATTTTCCATTATAGTAAGTAAATATTTTCTTTTACCTAAATTAGATTTAGCTTAGAGTGTGTGTGAAATATGTTTTTTTTTTATAATTATTGACCTATTGTTGAAATTAAAATTATTTAACATAACTTCTAATTAAGATGTTTTTTTTTTATATTTTAATAATATATAAAGTAAGCTGTATCTAATAATAAATTTCTTAAGAGTTAAAATTACTCTTTTTTAGGTATATGATTTTAGCTGATCTTGGTATTTTACTAGTAAGTAGGTATTTGCAATTTTAAATTATGTTTTTCTACAATTAATTAAAGACATAGATATACCATATGGTATACCTATGTCTACCATATGGTATATCTATGTCTTTAATTAATTTTTAAAAACATTCATTTACACTGATATCAGTGTAAATGAAAGTTATATTTCTACAACCTATTCTGACTTTACACAAGTAAAATTTACAAAAATAACATCTAACTTTACCTCCCCTAAATGCTTAACTTATGAAATAAATAATTGATTAACAATTTCGGCTCTATAGACTCATAAGGACTCGTCAGGACAAACGATATTATAAATATAGATTTACCTAATTCGTTTGAAAATATAATCATTTTTGAAACAGCTAAAGAATAATATTGTCAGTTTCTTCGCATTTATACTAATATTATAAAGGCTTGCTTCAATTTATATAGTTCTCTGTGGATCTAAATACCGATACGATTTCTATGAAAATTTGCAATTGTATTAAATGGGGTTTGAATGTTGAAAACTATACTGATTTTTGTCGTACGAAGTTTGAATATTTTTTGGTAAGTTATAATATCTTAATTTTTGATAACATTACACCGTGACTACCAACAATGGAGACTAACGCACTTATGCGATATTATTTATCTTGTGCATTTAGTTAATTTCAGACACTACCGAAAATGGTCCAGACATTCGTAGCCCGATAGTGAAACACCTCCAGTGTCTTTCAACAGACTACAAGACTAAGTTTTAAAATGAAATAAACTTAAAGCAACCATTGGTAAAAGTTGTTGTGATTAAATAGGAAATATATAGTTATATAGTTTGCAATTTAATAACGAACAGTTTAATTGAGAACCGTTCCGTTAGAGAAACTGGGATCATATTACAAAACTGATCTCGAATACAGGTCTACTCTTTTTCACTCCGACACTACCGAAAATGGGCCAGACTTTGTTATATTCTTCCCGAAGCCCGAGAGCGAAACACCTCCAGTGTCTTTCAAACAAACGGGCTACAAGACTATAAGTTTTAAAATGAAATAAACTTAAAGCAGCCATTGGTAAAAGTTGTTGTGATTAAATAAGAAATATACAGTTATATAGTTTGCAATTTAATAACGAACAGTTTAATTGAGAACCTTTCAACGCTGTACACTCGCTTTAATCACCAGCTTCTCCCTCGTGGCCGGCGAGGTCTAAAACAATCTACAAGACGTAAACACAACAAATACAAAACATAATCGAATTTTATTGCAATTGTTATACAAATGTTTTTTTTCTTTTGATATATATACACAATATAATTACCCTTAAATAATTAAATTCTATTACTATTTTATTCGTTTAGAAATAATATAAATAACATTAATTTATTAATTAATTTCGATTTCACTTTTATGATTTTGCATCTGTGGTAGTTTATTAGTTAATAATTAGTTATTAGACGATTATACTACTAATAGAAATATTAGGTTACATTTTTTCAAATTTTACATAAAACGAAATTAACAAAAATCTTCATGATATTGACTTAGGATGATTTTTGTAGAATTCAATGAAAAAGTAAGCAGGTACTCGTATGTACATAATGTATAACCAATCGAAACATTGTAAAATCCGTAAACGAATTGCCTTCGATCGTGTTTTATTAATTAAAAATAAATATTGAAAACATTTTCAATATCAGCAACGTCAGTTTTATTAAAACAGATGAGCGCGATTCCAGTTCTATGAGATGCAAGTGCAGTTTGCCCTTAACCTTTACAATGCGTAGGCGACAGGCGGGCGGCGAGGGGAGGGGTGGGGTCAGCCCACGGCGATGTTACTAACGAGATCTCAGTAAATACGGTATTGTGTCTTGTATTCAGTTCGCGCAATAGTTTACGGTGAAATTGTAAAGTTGAAAATTTAATCTTAGGCAGCTCGCTCGTAGTCGCGTTCGAAACTAGACTCTCGGTTTAGTAAAAATTACATCTTTAATGTAGACACCGTTCATTCAAGCTAAAATTTAATCATAAGTTCATAATATTTTATTTCATTTTATTAGACCGTAGGATTACATAATTTTTGTATTTTTGGATCAGGTAATCAAGTTATGTTATTTGTTCTTGCGTACTTATTATACTTTTATTAGTCGATGAGTGTTGTACTGTATCGAAATAATTTATTTAGCGTTTTTTTATTTATTATATATTTAGGCGAACGATCAAATGGGCCACCTGTTGGTAGGTGGTCAACACCACCCATAGACAATGGCGCTGTAATATAATAGTATAATATTAATCATTTCTTACATAGACAGTGCGTCACCAACCATGGGAACCAAGATGTTATGTCCCTTGTACTTGCAGTTACATTGGACTTACTCATCGTTCAATCCGGAACTCACAATACGGAGTACTGTTTGTATGGCGATAGATTGACTTACACATAGCCCTACCTTAGTAAATTTGTTCAAAATAAAATTTTATTAATGTACCTAAATTGAAAGTATTTTGAATTTTTGAATAAAAAAATAAAACTCCGCAAATATATCTCGGAAAAAATAAATCTTACGGACTTTTACACACAATGCTGGTTCGCTATAGATTCATAAGTACTCGTAAGAGCCTCCTTGATAAGAGTATATTTTGATTTTGAAACCGTTGAGTGTACAGTGCGTTAAATTCGCACTGGAATCAACTTGGTTACCGACAGTGACGACTTCCCAAAACAGATTAGAAAATTTTATGGACCTATTAATTGCATTTTATGAGATCCTAATAAAAAAAGGTATTCCTTAATAAATGATTATTATGTACTGTGTGTTGTTTAACCCGACCGCTCCTTGTTATTTGAAGGAGAAATTCGAATTTCTTGGAGATCAGTCTAGTATACGATCATCACGAAGACTCATCCTAAAACTGCCCACCTATAGCAGTAAATATTATAAGCAGTCCTTCACTGTGCAGGCAATAACACTTTGGAACAACTTACCGCTAAGCATAAGACAATCTAAATCGCTACAAATATTTAAAAATTCTCTGAAGAAATTCTATTTGGACACTAATAATGATGACATTTGAGATACAGTTATTTAATATCCTATTTTAATTTCTATTATATTTATTAATAATATTTTTTATTTTTTTTTATTACATATACTATATAGATATATGTATGTATATATGATTTATTTATAAATATCTATAAACTGTTTTATATTTTATTTATTAGTATTTTTTGTATTAATGTATCTGCTATATTTATTGAGTTGTATTTGTTATTATTCCATAATGTAAGTTTTTACTGCACCACCATATTGCCGTCTTCCATACACATTATTCCTCTAACCCAAAGGTTGTCTGGAAGAAATGGCTTATAAGCCGTAAGACCGCCTTTTGCTTGGCCAACTTTGTTTTAAAGAATATATATTTTTTTATCTTTATGTATATTTGGTGTGCAATAAAGAGTAAAATAAATAAATAAATAAAATAAATTATAATAAAGTTATTTTTGTAGTTAACGCGAGCAACAATTTGACGCCGTCAGATAGGATATATATGCGTATAAAGTAGACCCGAACATGTAGCTAAAGGTTTAAGCCGACGACCACAATTAAAACATACAAATTTTGTAAACATACACAAATGGTAATGATAATTCGCTCGGAATAATTACCCACGAAACCGAATGGTAACGTGTCGCTGAAATCAACCGCGGACCGCAATAACTGGCACATTTACAAGTAGACAAATAATAATAATCTTTGTTTTAAAACAACATTGCTATTAACATTTTAAATGAAAACTATAATAATATCACTATAAATAGAACAAAATATATATGTATAAGGCTTACGGAGTCCTTCCTTTATTGGTAAGATTATAGCTTACCTTTTTAGGAATCTGTTTGACGAGCTTATCAATATATACATATAATAAAATGGAGTGTCCGTTTGTAATATTAAAATAACCGCTTTTTACTAAAGTAGATTAGGGGGTTTATGGAATACACATATGGTAGAATTTCGTTGAAATTAGACACATGCAGGTTTCCTCGCGCTGTTTTCCTTCACCGCCGAGCACGAGATGAATTATAAACACAAATTAAGCACATGAAAATTCAGTGGTGCCTGCCTAATTTTGAACCCGAAATCATCGGTTAAGATGCACGCGTTCTAACCACTGGGCCATCTCGGCTCTCTAACCACTGGGCCATCTCGGCTCACTACACTTACTAAAGGTATGTATACATGGTACATGTACGAAAATAACTTTTTTTTTTCAATTTTTGACCGTCTGTCTTTGGAACAGCTAGACCGATTTTGACGGAACTTTCACTGGCTGATGTAATAAGGAGTAACATTATAAGGACTAAAATGAACAACAATAACATTTTTGTTAAATTCAAGCGCTCACGAAAACGCTGACACAGTTTGTTCTATATAAAAATCGAAGTAAGAATAAGTAAATTATTTTGTTCTCATTTTTTCAATAATACTGAACGAAAATAGTCATTATTACATATTCTATTTACACTATTCAGTTGGGGATGTGATTTCGACGCGTTCCGATCTAACAGGAACCGTAACCATCCAGAAAAATATCAAGTATTTTTATAAATTAGTTTAATAATATCTTATACCGTTTTGTTTCTTAAGAATTCATTATTCGACCTTTTCGGTAATTAATGAATAATCGATTTCAATTTCAATGCAAATGAAATCGAGAAAAAAAATTCAAATTAGTCTCGATATTAACAACGCTTATGATGTTTTTAACTGAGACTAATATTCATGGATAAATATTATCTTTGAAGCATCCAAATTCTATTTCTTCATCTTGTTTTCTTAGAAATCGTGCAAATATTTATTATTTACGTACAATAATTAATTTTATATAATTATACATTAAAAAAATAAAAACAACAAAAAAACTTCAGAATAAAAAAATGATTTGGGAATTAAACAGATCGACAAGTCTACCAAAAATATATCTTAAGATCAATTAACCATTTTAAAATAGTGGGTGTGTGTGTGATGGGAGATAGCTTAGAGTAGTAATCTTTATTCTTTAAAAATGTCAATTACGTTTACAAATATAATATACGATCAAATGAAATTCTTTGAATATGACTCGTTTCATTCAAAGACACAGTTAACCAAGTAGTTAATATAGTATGTTTTGATTCAAGAACTATTCATTATTCCTTAAAAAAAATTAATAACACATTTGCAAATATAATCAATACGATTTAAATTTAAAATATTTGAACAAGTTGAATAATTTTAAACATCGTTCGGAAAACAGTAATTGTACGTAGGTGTAGTAAATTAATGCCGATTATCATTACCGTTCCGATATAATCCCCGTACAACAGTTATACCACGTACGCGGGTGGGTGGTAACGGTATGTAGCTGAAATGAACCGCGGACCACGAGTTTGTTTACTAATTGTAAATTTAATGTGTTTGAAGTTATTTTTATGTATGTAGGTTTTATGTAATGTTGCTGGCCACAGCATTGAATAGCAGGAATGACAATTGTCAAAAAAGGGATAAGTACTTTGCTACTAAAATAACGTATTTGAATTATGTATATTTCAAATATATAAGAATTTGGTGACAAGGAGGTTAAAGTGTATGCCTATCACGAATTTTTTTTCAAAATTTATTAATCTGCTATTATATAATCTTTACTTGGTGATAGAGCTTTGTGCAAGCCCGTCTGGGTAGGTACCACCTACACATCAGATATTCTACCGCTAAAGTACTTGCTCAGTATTGTTGTGTTCTAGTTTGAAGGGTGAGTGAGTCAGTGTAACTACAGGCAAAAGGGACATAACATCTTAGTTCCCAGGGTAAGGGATGGCTAATATTTCTAACAGCGCCAATGTCTATGGACGGTGGTGAACATTTAACTTCAGGTGGCCCGATCGGTAACATTTGCCGGTCCGCCTACCTATTACATAAAAAGAATCATCGTGAGAGTTTGAAAAATAGCCGTGAAAGAGTCACATTGCCGTGTTTTTTTGTCATTGTGACAATGTGGCCCTTACTCGAAGATTTTGGGCGTTAAGCCAGGAATCACGTGTTTAGTATAATAAATCATTTGTGTTTATAAGGTCATTCATTAATTATATTGATATTATTATTGATTATAGATCAAAACAAACAAAATAATAAAGTAAATGACGGAAACATCAATTAAACGATTGTTTAAAGTAAAATTGCCATCGAGTGTTTTGTTTCCGTAATTCTTTAATAAAACAATAGCACATTGGATAAAGAAAAAAATAAAGCCAATGTTGTCACATTATTGTGCTATTGACTCCCATTTGCAGGAACAAACGTGTTCAAATCGAAATAGATTTTACTCAAAGCTTAATAGTATATTACTAAAACTGTGATAGGTAATGCTTTATTTTTAAGCCAACTTTCTGCTTTATTGTCGGTATTACAAGCGCAAGGGGCGTAACATATGTTGTTAATAAAAACCAGTGTTGCTATAATATATAAATAATTGATCGAATAAAAATTTCGCAACAATGCGGGCTGAGTATTTTATTACAATTACCCTGAAAAAGGGGATATCGTTAATATTATTAAAAAGTTAACGTGTAAAATAAATTGCTATAGTACGTTTAAATTACGTAATATGCTTTTTGTAGATAGAAAATTATAATCAGGTTGGAATCAACCTATTAACCTTAAAAATACTGTTCCGATAAATTTAAACGCGAACCGAATTCCACCGTCAGAGTAAACATGTTTAATTATAATAACATAGCATAATTGCACCTATTTATTTTCTATTATCATATTACTTTTTTTAATTGTAATAATATGTTGCTATATTATGAGGTTTAGTGGTACTTACGTATTAACAAAGATTTATTTATTTATTATATATAAAAATAAAATAAAACCTAACCTATTTTGGTGCATTTGCTGTTTTTTTTATTTTGGTGCGGTGTTGTTAATACTTTTGTACTGGTTTTATATTCTGTAAGTGAATTCTAGCAGAGTGAATAAATAGAGTTCTAGTTGTTATAATGAATATCGTAAATAACAATATTAATTATACTATTTGCTTTTAAAGTCATTGCTATTGTTGGAATATTAAGTAAAGAAAATGCAATCTTTAGTAATGCAGTGCATATGACGCAGTGTCGAAGAAAATTGGTCTAATTTATTTTTAAGTATTTATTATAAAACTCGGAAACGCTATTTTTATCATTCGGAAAGTTGACCACGACCAAAAAACCTTTATGAATTAATTAATTTAAACCTAAAAACGTATAGTTGCATATAATTATTTATTACGATTAAATGTCAAATAAAAAACATATTTTATCCCATTAATATATTTTAATTAAAATACACGGACGCATGTTTCCACTCCATTTGCATTACAAAGCAAAATAATTATTAATTAAATCATAATATAAATCAATTATATTATTGACGGTGTGAGGTATTTTAAACAGTGATGAATTAATTTTAAACGTTGGAATCTGCATATTAAATAGAATTGTCTGTTAGTGGCTTTCCTGTGATGTTTTTAAATTAATAGGACACTAATTATTGCTATGAATTTAGAAATTACGTCGATTTGTTGCTTTTCGTGTAAGCAAATAAAAAGGTAACAAATGTAATGTAATTACTTGGTGGTTAGGTTAGTAAGTACATCAGCAATATTTTGTATTGTGGTGTTCCAGTTTAAAGGCACAAGGAGCATAATAACTTAGTTCCAAAGGTTGGTAGCTCATTGGACATGTAATGGATGAAAAAATTCTTACGGTACTTATGTCTATGGGCAGTGGTGACCACTTACCATCATATAGCCTAATTGCCGGTTCACCTACCTGTTTTATAAAAAAAAAACAAACAAAGCTCTTATAACCATGTGTTAGAGTATAAAATTAAACGTAAAAATACCCTTTGATTTTTACAATATTACTTGAGATTTAAGTTGGTTTTTCAAAAGAACTTTTCATCGGTTGTTCTTCATGGTTATCGCCCTAGATTAACCTAAAATATCCTTAAATTAATATGTATTAATAAGCAAATGTAGCCATACTTTGTTTTTAGAACAATGAATATACATAAAAAGTCAGTTGGAGATGTTTATTACTGTACACGACTATTGAGAAAATTACACCGCAGTCCACATAAGAGTCAATAACGCTCGAACAAGAATACTTTATAGAACCAATTTCAAGAGTCAATTTCAAATTCATCTCTCCTCGGTCAATAGAGACATTTTAATTTACCTCCAACATCACAGGCAATGGCATTTAAAAACTCGCCGGCTATAATGCGAGCTGGAAATAAAATAAGAGAATTCTTAGGCCCGATCTTCCTTCTGTAGAGCTTTGATTGCGCCCCCTACCAATCTTACCGTGGCTTTGTAGTTGAATAAAAAGTTGCTTGGTAAAATGCCAGCGATGAAAAGAATAGTTGGTTTGCTATAGTGAAATATTATGAAAGCTGTTGGGTTCGCGTTCAATGCTCGGAACATGTAAAACACGGCCACACGGTCGGTAATCCCCCATAAATTTTGGTGCGGAGTTCTACGTCGATTTGGAATCGCATAACAAAATACGAAGCGTCGTGTTATGTGTAATCGATGTCGGAACCTTTTATTTTCTTTCCGCTGTAAATGTATTTAAAATTTATTCCGTTCCGTTTTTCGAGTAGATACATTTGTAATTGAATATTCTATCAAAAGGTAAACTTTACATTTGTTTATTGGTAAATAAAACCTTTTCCGATGCATCTAAATACTATTCAAAATTAGTGAACATTTAAATACTATTGAGAAATATTGAATTAAAACTTATCTATTTTTCATTCATATATATCTACAGTATAGATTTAGATCGGATTAACAAAAAAATATTATTTTATGTTAATATATGTTTTTAATCTTGTTCATAATGATCGTATAGTCAGTAGTGCTTAAAATGATAGCTAATGTGATTAAATAGTGTCAATTAAATAATTAATTACTATATTGGCTTGTTACTGTATATTTATTTTAAAATATTATATATAACAGTTCATAATTAAATAATTTTATGAACAGCTTTTATAACTGTGTTGACATGAATTTGATTAGTATAACTAGTTTACAGTTTTAATGAAGTAAATATTATATGTGCATATATAACTGTATATTAAGATGCGAGCTCATTAAATAAGCAGTAATAAGGCCTAATATTAAAATATATAAACAATCTAAGTAAAATATATCTTAATATTTTCATGATTTTCCTCGTCTCGATTCTTCGAGATGTAAAAACGGTTCTATTGTTCAAAGTACATTAGACTGCCGACCGGAGTTGATTTGTCGGAATAGGTCTCTGGTGAATGATCGTCTGGTTAGCGGCCTACCAGGGTCAAGGATCGAAGTTACGGCTCGTGTAACGACGATCCTTCTATAACATATCGAAAAAAAAAATTATTCAAATACGTGATATGCACTCAATGATATTTGTTTATTTATATTAGTTTTTTTAAATATCAAAGAAGAAATAAAAGTTATTAAACTTATGCTTCTACGTAAAACAATATAGCAATATACTTAGCAAAATGAAGTTATGTTCTTAAATGATGTCGACGTATAAATATTAAATATTTAGTATATTCTGTAGTGAGCTTAGAAGTTTCAAATGTTCATGTATTAATCTATGATTCAGCTATAATTCATGGCAAGTAAATTATCATACATATAATATTTAGCGCGAGAATTCAGTGATAACTACATAGATATATAGTAGGGCGCCAGCGAGTGGTGTCTGGTCGGCGGCCGGCCTACTCACCAGGGTCAAGGATCCGAGAGCGACGACTCGTGTAACTTCACGTCATTGTAATACCGTGATAAGTATTATAATTATTTAAATATACATATTATATGGTTTTAAATTAAGAACGGCTATTATCAAATATAATTATCATATAAATATAGTGTGTAAAATACAGATAAACAAATGATTTCATGATTGTTTATTACTCTAGCTGTCATTTTAAAAATGAATAAATTTTTGCTATTGTATAAAAGTGTTATTAAAAGCTCAAAAATACCTACCGCTATTTACGTTTGCGCTAATTAATAAGTCTTGAGAGCAATGTGTCCCGTCAATCTTAATGTTCATTCCGATCAAAGATAGAAATGCTGGAAATTACTTAAATAGAAAAGTTTTATACTAGTATTTTGTATAGTTATTTTAAGTGACATTTGTATTGGAATTGTATGGGAATTATATTTACAAAATCTTCCTTAAATTAATTATCTTTATATGTCCTAGTTTATCTTTTATTTATTTTTTAGTTTTCCTTTTAGTTAAATCGTTTGCGTTTTTTTTCTACATTAAACCGTAACATAAGGGGATATACCATACAATAAAATTATTAAGTTTTGATATTTTTTCCTCTCCATTGGATCTAAAGTCACAGTAATTTTCATATTCGTAGTGACGTTGAGATAACGAGAACAACAAACGTGTTTACGCTCATAATGATATTCTGAGCCGATGTGCGCAAGTATTACGTAGGTGGATTGTTTTTTTACTTGCGACGATTTTCTTAAAATAGACTGCATTTTGTATTGATTATTGAATAAATGATATCGATGAAATTGTATACAACAACAATATTATAAGGATTACCTTAAGCGTTATACTTACATAAAAAAAAAAAAAAAACGAAACATGGCTTCAATGTGCTGTGTATTCAGATGACGTTGTTAATAAGTTTTCTATTTTAATCCTAACTGGACAGGAAAAAGGGTTTAATTTGTACGTTCTAGTATTCTGTATGTAGAATATTCTATCGCGTAAAATCTTGTGAACTCGAGTAAAAATATTCAAGGCCAAAACAAAGCCTAACTCTTATTCATTGATCGTCAAAAATGTATACCCGCCGCCGGTTTGGAAAGCAAATACTTCATGTCTGAGAAGAATCGGCAGCGGAAACTCAGAGGGATTATAGTTTATTATCTCAACAATTTTGGTTTTTGTTGTACAATTATTTTATTTTAATAAGTAGCACAATTATTTTATTTTTCACGTAAAGCAGCTGAGAGCTAATAATTTTACAGTCGTATAAGAAATGTTTATATTTGTACGTTTATAGGCAACCTTTTGTCAAAGCGTATTTATGGCTATCGTGCAAAGGAACTGCTAATCCAACGATTCTATTGGTATAGTATTGTATATAATATTGATTGTAACAAATATACTAAACTTGTTCCTTACAAGAATTATATATTAATTATAATATGAATAGAAGTAGATATCAGACTATTGTACAGTCGCAGATGTTAATAAAATACGGGCGTCAAAGGACGCCCGGCAGATTTGAAACATAAAAACATCGAGTAAAATAGATAACATTATATATAAATACAGATTTTTTAATTAGTTTAATAGTTTATAGTAACGAAGTACATATACGTGCTACGAACACATAAGGAAGTTGAGAGCGGGATTGAGAGGAGACATGAAGGTTTATGAGAGCGTCAAGCCGTTTGCCGTAACGATATAGGAGTCGATCTTACTAAGATCAGCTTTACTTTAAACTTTTAAATCTTATATATTAATAGCGGAAGCCGATTTTTGTCCCAGTGATTATGGGACGATAGCTGCACGTAGAAGATCAGTTATCTTCTCTTATTAGGTCTTATTTTGAAGAGCTCCAGTCGTAGATGTGCAGAAATTGAAAGAAAATTCTTCATTGCAATTTGCTAAATTGTTGCGATTTAACAAAAAAATTATTTTAGAGAGAGGGGAAAAAGTTACTAGCCCTCTAGGGAGCGGCGCTATGGCTGTATATAAATGTATACATATATAAAAAAAAATAAAACGTGCGAACAGACGTCGTCAGTTTACAGTGAAATTAAATCAAACAAAACCTCTGACAAAGGTTCGAAATTCCTAATCTCTAAATCTGTTGAATAAATGCGAAGTTTCGCGGGCGACACACTAGTTACTATAAACTTTATAAAAAACGTATTTTTTACATGTCCATTACCAATCCCAACCCAGTAGAGGCGAGGCATGTCGATATTATCTTAGTATTAAAAATATATTCGTAGGCCACTTTAAAGGTCAAAACGTTTAATTGTTTAATGCTAAAGTTAAATGATTTAAATATAAAAGTAGCGTAGTGATCCATTGTTGAAAATAAATAAAGTATCATAAACATCACAGGATAAATAATAATTTAATTAAAATTTGTGGATACTTTTACTTATACTATTATACTGTTATATCTACTTATATTTTATCTTTATTCTACTTACCAAACGATGGTCGTTTCGCAGATTTAGATGATGTGATATAGCTATTCAAATATGCATAAAATAGTCTACTCGACTCAAGAACATTTTGATTGATTGATTTACAATGCAACGAAGAACTCGTCTACAACCTGACATTTTATAACTAAATTTAATTGTAATAACTAACATAATGTATCTCAAATGTTGGAAAAAAGTAGCTACTGAGTTTCTTGCCGGTTCTTCTCGGTTGAATCTACATTCCGAAACGGTGCTAGCTTTACGTAAAATTACGTTTCAAAAATACTTGTTTTGGCATTATAGCTCCTGTTTCTTTATGGTTTATTTTGGACGCAATGACAAATAAAAATGATATAAAATTTTAGTACAACGTTTTCATATATAACGTTTGCGTGTCTAATCATTTTTTTAAGAACATTGATATTCAATTATTAAATGAAACCATCAAAATACAATCGGTATCTGATACAAACCGAAATTGTTTGATACTACCAATTCCGACTGACAGATTTTATAGATGCCGAATAATCTGTACAAATACTGTCGTATAGGTTTGTCTTTTCTAATATGAGACATTTTTGAAGGTTATTATTCCAATTATCCAAACTCTTGCAATATTTCACTAAAATATTATCACCAAAACTTTTTCTATGGCTACGTTGACGCAATATAATATCTCTTAACCCTTATCAAGTATAAACATATACACTAGACCGGTTTATATGGTTAATAATTTTGCATGGATCGGGACAAACACAACGAAAAAAAAAAAAAATCTTTATGTTCTTTATTTAAAATGAAATTAAATATATTTTTCAGAAATATGAATAACTGTGCATATATCTTCATAAACTTTATATATGAGATAAAGATTAATTTTATCTAGACTTGTATTTTAATGCCAAAGAATATGTAATTTTTAATGTATTTACCCAAGTGTGTATACTGTGATATATGTCTGTGAGCCTTAGAACTAACTCACTAACATTAGGCGTCAACAAATATGGAAAAAATGTACAGGCACTAAACTATTGAATACAGCCCACGGAGCCATTTTGGTTGCGCCGATCACACACTTTGAAACATAGGTAGTAAAATACTATCAGTAGCCGTTTATGCAAGAGAGAATATATGCACAAGTATTTGTGGAAGGATAAGTCAACTGTCCGTATCAATTGTCATATTAGGCTCACCATTTATCATATTCCTGAGACGACAATCCTAAAACGACCAAAGAGAAATCATGTGGGATCAAAGGTACAGGGGTGGCGCGAAAGAGTAACACTGCCATTTTGCAATCTCCGACCTGTATACTGAGAGTTTTTTTGATAGAAATTCTCAAAAGCGTATTTTGGCTCAATTTGAAATTTGAAAAAGGAATATAACTTGAATTTACAGCATTTAAAAATAGCTACTAGACCAACGAGACAGTTAGTTAAAAGATGCGCTTGATTATGTCCTTATGATATGTACAAAACAAACATGTGAAGTCGAAATTAATAGCGTGTGAAGAAACCGCAAGGCCAGTTAAAAATAAAAGAAAGAAAGTTGTGACAAACGAATAGACAGGCATAACAGAATAAATTATAAATATTCCTTGCTTGGTGCAAGGAGGTTCTTATAAATAAAATATTAAAACAAAATACGATGAATCCAGAGTTTTTTATCACAATTTTGTACTCGTATAAAGATATTCAGATAGTAAATTACAACGTGGGAGGCTAGTGTAGGCTGTGCGTTGATCCTATGTTAATGAAAAAACAAGTATTTTTAGATCATTTACAAGTATTCAACTATATTGGTAATTACATCAATAGTTCAAGCGCATACGATCAATATTTACGATCAAACCATTACAGTATATATTAAACTAGCGACCCGCCCCGGCTTCGCACGGATGCAATGCTGATACTACAAAATGTCTTACAATGTTCACAGCTTTTTTGTCATAAGACAATACATATGGCTATGTCAATGCTACGAAAAAAATATTTAAATTACATGCTGTAAAGGGCCATATTGATCTATATTAAATGCACAATATATTTAAGATACTTAATTGTATAAGAATGAATGCAGTATTGCTTAAAATCGCTTCGTAAATAAGCCATTATTTTTCCCGCAAAAGTAGAGGATAAAAAATGGTTATTGTGGGTTATTCCTAACTAAATAGAATATAATATATATCGCGGACTTTTTGTAGATCTTTTTAAGGTGTACAATACTGTAGTACATTAATTTGATCTATCTCGTAGGGTTCAATGTAAGAGCAAAAAATGTGTTTATTTACGACATCACTTTAGAAACCTATAAAATTATCAGTGTTTCTGTACTATATTGTGCAAGTATTATACATATAAACCTTAATCAATTTATTTATTAAAATAAACCGCATCAAAATCCGTTGTGTTATTTTAAAGATCAAAGCCTACACAGGTACAGACAGCGGTAAGTAACTTTGTTTTATACTATTATACTAAATACTAATACTATAATATGTAATGATGAATATATTATAACATTTTATTAATAAATTAAAATTCTAATCATCCAACCGACAACTTATTCTATTAATTAGCCTATGCGTCCTTGTTTGGTTAAAATAGTTGTGTGAGTGTCAGATTTTAGCTTTTCAATACCGTGACAGTCGAACAGACACAGATACGAGACTGATCCAATAAGGACTGCAATTTTCATCAATTGGACAGTACCTTAGACGTTAATTGAGGCAACGAGGGTATCAAATTAATTAGTATTTAAAACAGTGCCGTCAATTTTAATGGTTCAAATGCCCGAGATGATATCCTAATAGCGCTATAGAAGATAAACCCTTAGGATGGATACATATTTTGCACCTGTTTTTGATTAAGTGCTGTACGTTCGATACATGAATCGTTCGGCTTATCAGTTATTCTGCCGGTAAATTTAGACCAGAAAAATACAGGCAGAGTCACGATATCATAGATCTTAGATCGGTCATATGCAGGGTTTTTACTACCGATTCGAGATTCGATTGTAACTCTTTGAGTCCTACATAAACCAGCCAAGAAACTAACGAGGTTTTATATTTACAAATATATCTGAGCGCAGTGTAGAAAAGGATCGATATAAATAAAAAAATAAGATATATTTCTTTAAATGTGGCCATTAAACATGGAATCCATTTCGATTTCCTAATATCTATGAAAATATTTATATTAAAAGAAAAGTTTGATATTTTATTAAAATAATATTAATTTTCATAGGAAATTTACGCTAATTAAATATTAGTCAAATCAAAATAAAAACTTTTATGATCACTTTGATAGTATTTGACGGAAAACTTACCAGAAACTAAAATGCACGGCGGTTTTTCAGTTTTTCGTCAGAGAGCGCTATTAAATTACAATTTGCTTTTCGAAGGATGGGACACCGCGGGTGGTTTATCTCCGATCGATGTTGATGGATTCCCGTTGTCAACGTACCTACGACTATTTAATTCGAGTTAGCAGAGTTTTTTGCAATTCCTCCCTCTACGTTGATCCGATCTACAGTTTCACAGAGTTTTATAGACGCGTTCTATTTCAGGAATTTACGTTTCGGTTTTTGAGGATATGATAACTTTCGTGATTTATTTTCGTGTTTTGGTTGATCGAACTTTCGTTCGACTTTTATTTTTTATATCTTTTAAAGTTTTTTAAAAACATTCACTTAAGTAATTTTTACTTTAAAATTTAGATTAGTTATTTTTAAAAACTTTGCTTACTTATATATAATAAATAGATAAGAATATAAATTTATGTATTATTGTTTGTACATTTTTCAAAATTAATACAATTTTGGAAATTATTTTTGACTTGCTTAAAGGCATATGTTATTAGATGACTGCTTACAAAAGATAGCCCTTATAATATAAAACCTTATATAAATAAATATAAATGATTTCTTGTATGTTTGTCGTGCAATATAAACGTTTTGTGTAAACTCTTATTACACGAATATTTTGTGAGTAATACTTCGTATTTTATTTATACGTGAAACAGTTCAATGAGGACTTGGCTTCCGACCTTTTATTGGATTCCGCAGTTGTTTAGTGAAGGAGTTTCGCGGCACCACTAACGAAATTCCTCGCAACCTTTGTCAGATACCTTGTTACATTTGTAAAGAGGAAATATTTATAGTATTATTTGATTTACCACGCGATTGCTTTCACCAGACAGATGTACCGAAAACTTTTAAAAAGTCATTTGTTTTAAAGTATGAAGTTTAATTGTTGTTGAAGTTATTAGAAATTTATATATTTCTTAGAGTATTGGTTTAGGTTTAGGCTTTTGCGAGAGCTCAGGTGGTAAAACAAACATCTTAAGCAGAGATCGCGGATTTAATCTCTATGAATTCGCGGTATTATTTGTCTTACGTACGACGATGAAGGAAAACTTCACGAGGGTTTTTCTTTATTATTTTTGTATTTGTAAAACAACAACAGACACAATATTTATCTGAAATCTATAGATATAGATAAAAAATAAAAGTTGCAACCGTACAATGAATGTAACATGAGAGTGTGAACATTGAATATATACAGGCTTTAGATTCCCCCTGCCAGCCCTTTGATTTTCTGAAATAAAATTGAGGGTTACGAAGGGTGTAATTTATTACTACGTACATTTAAATAAAAAAAAACTTGTCAGCTTTGGAGTTACATTTATATACATATATCTACATAAATAGTAGTAATATAACAAAAAAAGGTTTCTCAGAAACGGCTGGGACGATTTGTCTTAAATTTAGAATATATTTAAGGTTTATTTTTTATGATTTTTATTTTATTTTATTAGAGCTACTAAATATTCATAAATAAACAATATTTAATTATTTGTTTACCCATAATAATTTCAATATTAAAAAACATCACGTACGGACAAGTCCTGTAACGATTTTATATGTATATATTATCATTTTAGACGTGCTGTATCTTATAATTAATTATGTAAATAGTTTGCGATACAATAAAAAATGGAAAACGAACATTTTCTTAACTAATGAAAAATCTGTACAAATGTTTAATGTTCGAAATCATTAATAAAATAAAATTTAACTGATAAAATAATCCGAGTATTTGCAAGGATGTCAAAATTATAAGTATAATTTTATTTTATTTCAATGACGTTATATATAATTAGCTATGCGCTGGATTATGCGTGTTTGCCATATTGGATGGCATGTTTGGCGTTTAAGTATACAGCTCCTCAAAATCGAAGCGTTAAATTATATAGCATATAATCTTCCTCATTATATAATCCGTCTTGTGCAAAACAGTCAGGTAGTAGTTTACTTGTAGGGCTTTGTGCAAGCCCGTCTGCGTAGGTACCACCCACTCATCTGATATTCTACCGCCAAATAACAGTATTCTGTATTGTTGTGTTCCGGTTAGAAGGGTGAGTGAGCCAGTGTAATCACAGACACAAGGGACATAATATCTTAGTTCCCAAGGTTGACGGCGCATAGGTGATGTAAGGAATGGTTAATATTTCTTACAGCGGCTTTGTCTATGGGCGGTGATGACCGCGTACCATCATGTGGCCCATATGCTCGTCCGCCAACCAATACCATAAAAAAGTTCCTTAAATTAGCACAACAATACAAAATCTCCAGACATATTATTTAAATACAAATCAAACTTATTAAAAAAAAAATCTAAGTCTTTACTAAAACTATGTTTGTCTTTCAATGTTCTACAGTTAAAATTCACCATATGAAGATATAAAGAACGTGCCTACACCTAACGTCTACTTCGTACATTTAGCTTATCAGTATCAAAGTCCTTGCTGGTGGCATGGCGGTCGGCGCATTGTTCTGTGCAAAGTCTGGGCTAGATGCAAGCGACAACCGATAAGCGATGTTCGTGATTATCTATGTTATTACTACAAAAAGGTATTTACTGTGGGATACGAGACATTTTTATCAAATATTTAGGGTTTCGATAATTCGAGCGATGCGGAAATGCGAAAAAGCAATTTATTTTTATTTGTTATTAGCAGCCTGTAAATTTCCCACTGCTGGGCTAAGGCCTCCTCTCCCTTTGAGGAGAAGGTTTGGAGCATATTCCACCACGCTGCTCCAATGCGGTTTGGTGGAATACACATGTCGCAGAATTTCGTTGAAATTAGAGACATGCAGGTTTCCTCACGATGTTTTGCTTCGCCGCCGAGCACGAGATGTGAGATAAACACAAATTAAGCACATGAAAATTCAGTGGTGCCTGCCTGGGCTTGAACCTGAAATCATCGGTTGAGATGCACGCGTTCTAGCCACTGGGCCATTTGTTATTGTTAATCCAATCGATTAAAGACTAATTCTTGTAAGAAATATATATAATATATGTTTAGTGCAACCAGCAAGACATATTTTCCGACGAAATTAATTGAATGTCAATGGAATTTGTAGGTAAATTTAATGAATATGATTATTTGAAATAGGCATTCATTGTGAATGACATTATAGCAGGATCATTGATCTCCCTGTCGCGCGCGGGGGACGACCGATAAGCTGTATTTATGCATTTTATCACGGCTTTAATCAATATACCGTGACGTCAATGTCGTCTGATAATTTCGTCGCAGAATTTTTCATGCACAATAGACATTATATCTATTTAAAAAACATATATCACCTCTAAAAGTCAAATTGTAAGGTGTGATAACCTTGAAATGGTCCGTTTATGTTATCTTTGTGACATTCGTTATACATTTTTTTCCGTTAAAATTACTTTATTTATGTCAGTTGTAGTAAGAGCTGGACTTTTTTGTACGATGTAAGTTATTGTAACACTTTAATCCTCTGCGTATACTGATTTCCTCACTATGATTTTCTTCCATGGAAGGTAAGAACCAGTTGTCCAATGAAGATTGTTGGGCACATATGTCTTAGGCTCCCATATGTCATGGTATCCCTGAAATTTTTGTCAAATTTTCACCACAAGTTATTAGGCTAAATTAATCAAAAAATCTTATTATTCATTAAAATAATACTTTTACTACTGTTTGTAGCCTCGGGTTCCATCAAAGGTCTGATTGAACAATCATTGTGAATAACACCAATGTAAGCATGAACCATTTTTTGAACAATTAAAGAGCAACTATGCGTTTTGTTGCCGTTTCATCTCGCTACAGGCTGCTTTCCGAATCGGTGGTAGAATTGAAATATTGACCATGCAAAAATATTTTATTATAAAGTTTATTTGAATAAAATACATTAGATTTGATTTATTCATATATAAATAAAAATGTTGATAAAATTGCACGGGAATGACCTCGTGCATATGCCACACTAGCCTATAAATCTCTATACAAAACACCGCTACGAGGAAGGAAGAAGTACAAATGAAAACACACTTAAGATACCATCGTATCTATTAATAATAGTATTTAACCTCCTAATCTTAAACGAAAATCAAATAGATTTCGTTACACATTTTAATGGCAAGTATTTTAAAGAGTAATGACCAATGACTCACGTTTAACGAACTGAAGGATTCTGTGTGCATTACCGTAATTGGTTTAAATTAATCCACCTTGTAGTTGTTGGAATATTTTTTTTCTTTGCGCACATGTGATAATTGTTAATTAACGAAGCGTTACTTTGCGGAATTGCATGTGTAGAAGAGATTTGCTCCCGTTGAATACAGATAGCATCTCATTCCTTGAATTTAATATGTTATTGTTTATGGTACAAGCAAACTGCAGTATATAAACGATACGATATACAAATTAGTATATATAACATGTATTATTAAAGATTTGCAAAATTATCGTGATCTCCTGTATATCTATTTCCGTAGATGGTACTTATGTAATTATTTATAATTATTATGAAACATATTTTTTATTATTTTTCTAAAATATATTCTTTAATGTATTGGTTGGTACTAGAATTTGTTAGACAATAAAAAAAAATAGTATGTATATGTTTAGTTTTAAATTTAATTAATTAAAAAAAAAACATATAATGACTTTATTGTATAAACGATTTTGTAAAAAAAACATAACAGAACACTGTTATTTTTTTTTGTGTAAATAGTGTTTTAAAAAAATGTTTATCCAATCTAAAGTGAACAGGAAAACGAAATTACTTCCGTGGAAAGAAAATGATTCATATTGGCAGCGCCATACTACCGACGCTTAGCTAATAGCTATACTATGTACACAGGCGATGACGAAGAACGTCGATCTGTTTCACTCTTTTGTTTTATATTGTAAACCGACGGTGCGATAAAAAAGTAAAATGGTTTTAACGTGTATGTGTTCATGTCGCGTAAATTTATACCTTTATATACTAGCCATGATTGAATCATGCAATAGAAGCCTTAGTTTAAAGATCACGAGCAATAATTTAATAACACAATAAGATAAAAAAAGATTACTTTACGCAACATATTTAACTAAACTATTTTTTAAATGCAGACCAACGAATGAGCTACCTTTGCCTATAAACAATTACATTTTAAATGACATTCCTTGCATAGCCAATGGGTTGCTATGGCTCGCAGTTGCTATATTATCCTTTGTACCTGTAATTACTCGTTCATTTACTCTTAATAACGGTTGACGGAAGCGTAACTGGTGACATCCAAGTCAACACTATAGTATATAATATTGTCTCTAGATTTGTACTATCTGTATATGCAATGAAAACTTTTTTTTTAAGAAAAAAATGCCTCAGAAAATAAGGTATTTTTTTCGATAATGCATTTAGCGGTACTTTATTCTAGTAGGCTTTTACGAACACTTTTCAATCGTCATTTAACAAACTATTTTAAATGAATCTACCACCGGTTCGGAATGTAGATTCTACAAAATAGTTACTCTTTCTCAACATCTAAAATTATTATTAGTATTAAAACCCTAATATTTGACAGTATCAGTTAATTAAATTTAAATATTTTGTAAGTGTTAAATACATCCGACGTGGTTACAAAACGACGAGTATTTATCATTGTAATCAAATGTAAGTGGTGACAACTTGAAGCTAAGTTCAACGCGGAGAATATAAAGTACGGGCGGCGATCATAAATTATATTCCTGCCTTTTACGTTTAAGCCTTGTCCTTTTCAGATAAATATCTTAAAATGAGATAGACGTATTCGTTAAGCGACATAAATGACACGATTACGCTTTACAGAGGACATAATATACATACATAATTAATTGCTCAGTATAATTCAATATTGGATTACAATTCTTATTTTGATATTACTTATCGTCGATTATTTGAAATGCTTCAAAGTCGTGATGGACTAGTAGTTAGAGCAAGTTAATTTTAACCGAAGATTACAGGTTTGAATTAGGGAAAACAAGGACAGTTATGGGCTTAACTTAAATTAACTTGTGTTTTTAATTCATCTCATGGTCAGTGGTAAAGGGACTTGTATGTGTCAGATGACACGTGTATCAACAATCTGCATTGGAACACAGTGAAATATGCTTTAGTTCTTCTCGTCCAGAGACAACGATTTCATTTGATGAGCCATTTAAATTATGTTTTTAATAATTATTAATAGAAATTTGAATTTTAGGAATATAGTATCACTGTCTTTCATTCCGACTACATATAATCATCATAAGATTACATTTATACAATTTTATTTATGACAAAAAGATCAAATCATAATTAAAAAAAATAATTTAATTGATAATTAACTAAAAATAACATCCAATTCACAATATTATCAAATATAAAATCGTTGGGATTGTAGTGATGTATAGTCGGGACAGACAGTTAGTATTTTATAGAAAACAGTCAAGAGTAAATCACGATCTGTGGGTCCCTCATTTTTTGGAAGCTTGAAAATAAGAATCGTTTTTTTATTTTTATTTTCAAAAACATATTAAATCATTTGAAATCTGCTCTATGTATGTATAGATGATCGACACTAATTTTCTTATTGCCAATGCATTATACAAAATGTATCTCACTAAGGCCATGGTTTTTTAGTTTTTTAAATAAAAAAGCTGAAGCTTGCATTAATTTCACATAAAGTTTCATAGGCACCGGTTTATCGCGTATTAAATACGTTTTCAATAATAATCTAATATTAGAACCGGCTGTACTTACTCCTATATAGCAAGAAAAATGTCATAGGCAGTTAGGGTGACATAAATATCGGTGCGGGATAGATCCATTCATGATCCATCACGGAGGTTAAAGTGCCAAGTGCACTCCCCTGTCGACTATGACTCATTAGACAATCGATTTGGCCGCAGAAAATATTTTTATATTTTATTCGTGTTATAATTTTACTTCGAGATTCATATTAGAAGTGAATTCATTTAACCTTTGAAACGAGAATGTGTTTATGTATTTCTGACAACAAATTTCTTTATTGAACGAAACCAAGCAACTGCGCAGGAGATATTGTAGAGCTTAAGTGTGTGCAAACGGACGTAAACTCTCTATTAGACCTTTCATTATCTAATCGGATAGCAATACGACTCGAACTGAAAGAGATTAGACGCAGACCTAATGGCTGTACGTGTATTTCTAAGCAAGGGAATCGTGCAACGTTCTTATTCCAGGATACTGAGAATTTATTTATAGAAAACCCCAAGTTTTGTTGGTTCGGCCAAAGATTTCCATCTAGAATTTCGAAATTTTTGGGTTTAGACCAACGAAACCGTTAACGCATATGTAAACTGATAATAACACAAGCTTATTACTTGATGGTAAGACTGGCTTCCAAGCGACTGTCCTATGATTTCGACTTGCCGCTGCTGGTTCGGACCCACCAATAAATTTATTAATAATTGCTATTATTAATAATATTGCTATGTAGACATACACATTATATTTAAGATTTATATTTAGCAAATGATTCATTAAGTAAGAAACTGTAAATAATGTATTTACTCCTTGATACCGAAACCTTGGTCAATGGCAGATTAACTATTCATACAGATGAGCGCTCATTGGTCACCCATTGCGTCATCATCTGCCACCGACCAATGGCCAATCAGATCAAACCCATTTCAGTTAATTTGACTTTGATTAGCGTTTTAGAAACTGCAAGTTAAACGTTATACATTATTACGTTAGGTAAACTTATAAGGGATCTATCCAATTAAATATTTAATGAAATAAATTTTCTGTACATTTTTGCACTTATAGATGCGCGTATTCTACTTAAACTTATCCGGCTTTTATTTTTCTTTTCCCTCTTTCAATATCAAGTCGAGACCGCCCCTCAGTTTCATTTACTAGCTCAAAGCAATATTATATCGAGACTAAATTTCTTTGCTTTTATGCGATAAGAGTAAATTAACTAAATGAAAATCTGAATAACTGAAACATTTCTAAGCATATTATAAATATACCTATAAAGACTCTTTGATATTTGATAAAAAAATAGTAAATTGAAATTGATAATTATTGAGAGTCAGCATTATGACAAAATGAAGTTTTGTTCACATAAATATGAAGAAAAGGTTTTTTTTTATTTTAATAAAGTTACCTTAAGATATACATTTTTTTTTTAATAATTAAGTGGACACGTGGGCCACCTAGATATTGGTAGTGTAAGAAGTGTTCACCATTCCTAGCACCACACAATACAGCGCTAACTTCGGGATCTACAATGTTATGGCCCTTGTGCCTGTAGTTACACTAGCTCACTCACCCTTCAAACTGGAATACAACAATCCTAAGTATTATCGTTTTCCAATAGAATTTGTGATGAGTGGATTGTACCTACCCAGACGAAACAATGTTCACTAACATGTGAATATTATTATTTATAGAAAGTTAAATACATGCTCAAACTTTGTTTGCCTCAATCATTTAGTTAATAAAGAGAATTATTAAATTATAGACCTTCGGAAGACATATTATAATAATTTTGGAACGAGAAGTTATAATTTTTAAAAATCTAATTTACCCAAGATTCAAAAACACTCTAGCCCCAATACAGAATTCACGGGACGAAAATTATTAACTTTGAATAGAATTATTAATATTATCGTTTAATTCAAACTAGATATATAATATATTATATCTTAACTATCTTCATCGAATATTCCTTAAATGCTCAGGAATATTATATATTCGGTAAATAAAACAGTTAGTATATATCTATAGCCACAATGCACACAATAATCTAGTCCAGTCTATTGAACTAGTTTAAGATAATATTTCCAATATGACCATAAGGGAAATTAAATATTACCTTTAAATTAATTGTTATTCGGTGGCAGATTCAAATTCGTTGTCAAAATATAATTTTGCAATCAAACAAACTGAATCAGGAACAAAAAAATTGTCGTAATAAGTCCAAAAAAATTTGTCAATCTTTTTACTCTATAAACGAGCAGCAAAATCGTGCGAAACATCAGTAAAGTGAAAAGTGTAATTATTAAATTATTAACCTTATTTTGCGCACACACAAACAGATACATACTATATATATGACGACAAACTTCACGAATTAACTTCGATCAGAAAAATAAAAACTATTCAATAAATGATAAAAAAAAAAAGTATTTTAACACATTGTTTATAGGTGTAAAAATCATAATATCCGATTCCAGACACACGACCCATTGTTGTTAAATGGACTAAAAATAGCTTTAACAAAGTGTAGAGGGAAATTAAACGTTTTGTCCCTGAAAATTGAGCGAGAGTGGTTATTATGTGAGTCACGTACGGACATTTTCTGTGCAATTGGTTGAAATTTTGTTGCTTTGTTGAAGAATTTAGACGATATCAGAATTTGCAATTGTTTACAGTCAATGTGTTTTAAGTGGCTGTTTGAAGCATCCCTTACTTTATCTCATTAGTAAAATAATATTTAGGATAAGGCCTCGTTCACAGTATATTTCATGAATGATATGAATAAAATAAAAAAACTCTTTAATATATAAACAAAAAACGCTCGTGAACGGACTTACTGCGTATATTGCTCGATTGTGGCAGGAAACTGAACTAGTTCATAGCATCATAAATTTTGTCAGGAAAACCAGTATTCTTAATATATACACAAATTACATATATACGTACAGAGTAAAACTGTTCATACATAGATATGTATGAACATATTTCATCTGTGCGTGTGTTTATGTTATTGTATTTTTTATATCCTGTTACCCTTATTTTAAATTATTGTTTGTTTGTAATTAAGTCCCATAGAGTATTTAAAATGTTATTATTATATTTATTCATACTATTTGTATATCTTCGTTCATGTTGACGTATAAAATAACCCTAAGTACCTACAACTTGTCTCAATGGTTCATTGACATTGAATGGATCCGAACTCACGACCCTCTGTTACCCGTATTATATTTCATGGTAAAAATGCGCTACTGATACGTAATTAATATCCCACGTCTGTTGTTCTAAGTTAATGAAGAAACTTTATCAGCTTATTTAAGATAATCTAAGATTTAAAAAGCTTGTATCTTTATTAAATAGATATACGTTTTATTTATTACTTGAATTAATATTTATATCATATCACATTTATCAGCTTCCACTATATGTAAAATAAATCAGATAGATATTTAGATATCTCTATGTGATTCATTTGCAGACACAATACAATCAGATGGCACAATATACATAAAATTTATTTAAAAAGTATAATGGCTCCACTAGCGTCTTACTTTATAATCGTTTGTAAATAAAATATCGGCATCAAAAAGTTATTTACTATCTACCCGATATTATATTCTTTTTCGATATGCAAAAATGTTCCATACAACAATAGTACCGCGTCGAGCGATTTCTAACTATTAAAAATGTTTTAAAAGTTCAATAGAGGAATGCCAGCGTAATTCCATTGAAGATTCAACTTCAGTTCGAAGTTCTTAGTTCTTGAATCCTTCTCATAGTATCATGGCGGCATTGTCCCGTACACAATAGGACTTGTATGTGTAATACTGAGTGGAATACTAGAATGGCCGGCTATTGCATCTAGGATATTTGTCATGTTGCCTAGTATGGCTCATACAGCGCAGACCTGGCCTAGTGTGGGTAAAGGGATCTCGGAAAACATTCCCAGAGCATTCTTTCTTTTGAATTGGTACATGGTACAACTTAAATTAGTTGCATTTTCTTCTTAGCGAGGCATGTTATAAACTTTTGTTCGCGGTTCACGGAAGCAGCCGTATATTAAAATTACTTTTTCGCTCGCTGTTTGGAACTTTTTAGTATTTTAATTACGATATTTGATTAATTTATTTAGAATTCTACTTCATATTCTCAATAGCATTTTAATTCGTGAATAATTAATCGAATCCACATTGTTTTGCTTTGTTTAATATAACTGTTAGAAAAAATTGTTATAATATTTTATATGTTCATTTATATTCTTGAGTAAAATATATAGATTAATGTAATTGTGAATATTTTACGATAGTGTGCCGTTTCTATTTAACTCTATGTCAAAGCTCGAGCATATTGGTAGACGAGCTATTTATCTTACACGTATAATGTACGTTAAATAACAAGACGGCCAGTTAACAAAGGCATTTTAAATATGTTTTTCAGTAGATACACGGTGCCTCTTTAGATAAACCACAGCTTGGTTATAAATATAAAATAAATTATAAATATAAATTTACTCAGCACAGACTTTCGAACGAATGAGATAAGGCTTCGAGGAATGCAACTAGCTCAATAAATAGCTTATAAATCAGGAAAGGAACTGTAACGAGTTGTGTTAATTAATTTTATTAGTTGTATAACTTTATTGGTGCTTTAGCGAAACGATTTAATTTTGACGGTAGTTCTATGATATGCTTGTTTTAGACTCAAAAGTGTCTAACGTCTCAGTACTTTGATAACATCATTTGTAATTGTATATTATCTACCTTGTACTGAACAAAGAAATTAAATATTTTAAACTGACTATAAAGGTTTTTTATAGAATAAAGTATTTTAGGGTAAGTTAAGACCTATTAATCTTTGTTTCATAAAAATCGGTTGTGTCTAAAGAAAGGTATGAGAGCTTTAAGTTTACGTACATATTTTTACTGATATTTTAGACATATATATATATATAAGTTATAGATAATGATAGATAATGAGCAATAAAAACTGTTTTTAAGATGTTTTGAAACATTGTTTTGTATCCGTTAGTATTATTGGGTGTAGTTTTTGATTATTCAGTGCAATCCAATACAATATCAATGCGAGATTAGAGGTCCAAGGTTTACTTTGGAGCTAGTAAAGAATTTTATAATGCAATGATTAATTGTTCTTTATAAAATATTTTAAGAATAACTTGACGTTAATTATTCAACGCATCTGCATAAATCCGAATCGGAGTCCAGTCTAGCGATGATCTAGATGAGCGTAGAGATATTACCTAGGCGGTGCGAGGGGCCTATCAAGCACCCTCAACTGTAGCGCCCTGCACCAGAGAGCTATACTTCAGAGCTTTGTAATCGCTTTCTAAAAATACCTTAGAAAATCTCTATTGTTTTTTAAATTTCTATAAAGATAAATATAAAAAATCGTAATATACACTATTTTTATGTTTTTAGACTATTCGTAATGGAGTTAATATCGCTCATGTCCAAAATAAATAAATCGATTTTCTACGACGAATATGTATTTGATTCGATATAAAAAGCAACGTTTAATTTGTACTGAATAGCTAAAATCTACGAGTTTTTACGTATTCGAAATCATATTATTTATAGTTTAATACTTCTATTCGTAATTCTAATCGTTTACTTAACTATCTTAAGCAAACATACTTATTATCTGTGTTATTTCCAAGTAGTCTAATTATATTTAAGTACTGTGCTACTAAGCAGTGAAGTTATCGGAAATGTTTTTGTATGCTCGTTAGTTAAGTGGAAATATTGTTAAGAATGTAAATTTGTTGTAAATTTTATTTTGTTATCGATACAAATATGTCTTAGTTAACATAATAAAATGGTTAAAATAAAAAGAATAGTGTAGTATCTATGTCCAATCTCCTAGTATAAAACAAAGTCCTATCCCGCTGTACGCTTAGGTCTTTTAAACTACGCAATGGATTTTAATGTAGTTTTCATCAATACAACGGAGTTATACAAGAGAGGTTTAATACATGTATATGATAGTAGAGAAAAGCCGAGAATTTCAAATTTTGTTGCCGAAATAAAACATTTCTTCAATCTAAAAGTTGTATATAGGCCCTTTCGTACCAGTGCGAAGCCAGGATGGGTAGCTAGTACTGTATACATTTCATTTATTCACATTTATTATAACGACGTTATGACAATAAATTAACTACGACAGACATTGAAATATGACCATAAGGCCAAAAGGGGATTACTCTATTATGGACTGAATTACAGTTTAATAGATAAAATAAAACATTTTATTATAATACATAAATAAAGTGATATTTATTATCTAGTTATTTAACTATAAATGATATAATGAATTTATATTAGGTATAGAGATATCAAATAGTCCTGAATTTGCAATATATAATATCATATTTTAGAATGTATGATGTATGTAAAATTAATTTAAATCGTATTTAGATTATTTTGTTAACGCAGAAAGAAAATGAATTATTTTGTATGAAGTGTTCATTGTAGTTCAAAGATATTGAAATTGTAAGATTTAGTCAATAGTCACTGAAATTCGTATCGTGAGATCTTATGGCGGCATCTCGGCATCGGATTTACACGGCTAAACGTGCTTGCGTAGTCATTTCGCGTTGTTTGACAAATATGACGTGCATTCGCAAATATTACAAATACGTCATCAGTATATGAAGTTAACTCACATATCTATATCTTTATCTATACTACTATATGAATCTGTAGAGTGAGAGAGTAGAGTAGAGTAATCTAAGAGCGTTTTATGACTCACTGATATCAGTTTTACCATTTTTGACATTCTTTTCTCTCTGTCTGTTAGTATCAAAATCAAAATAAGTACGTTTTCATTCAAGTAGGCTTTTACAAGTAATTTTGAATCGTCAACAAACTATATATTAAGTAAAGCTACCACCGATTCGAAATGTAGATTCTACCGAGAAGAACCGGCAAGAAACTCAGTAGTTACTGTTTTTCCAAATCTAAAAATACTGGTGGGTTATATATCTTGCCTGGAAGTGAACAAGCATTAACTCCACGTTTTTTTGTCATCTATATAATCTTGTATCGAATAATATGCCGTCTTTACCAATGTATTTTTTACAAAGGATTTGAATTTAACAATGTCTACAGATGGCCCGCTATAACTCAAGAACGGTTTAACCGATCTTTATAAATATTGGTATATAGTAAGAACATAGGATTACGCAAATGATAAACTATATATAATACCGGTAAACCTCATTATATGCATAAAATTACAAATACTAACTGACTGATTCATCATCACCGAGCGTAAACTATTAAAGTTAGGGCTATGATAATTTGGTGAGTAGGATCGTTTTATTGAGTAGACACCCACTAAGAAAGGGATTTTGGAAATTCTACCCCTAAGAAAGCGAAATATCGGGCAACATCTAGTCTTATATAAAGACAACAGCCTGTAAATGTCCTACTGCTGGGCTCAGGCTTCTTCCATTGACGAGAAGGTTTAGAGCTAATTCCACCACGCTGCTACCATGCGGTTTGGTGGATACACATTTAACTTAATTTCATTGAAATCACGATATTTTATCCTCACCGCCAAGCATGAGATGAGTTATAAACACAATTTAAGCACATGCAAATTTAGTGATTGTTGTCTGGGTTTGAACCCGCAATCATCTGTTAGGATGCGCGTGATCTAATCACTCGGCTTTCTCGACTCCATATCTTAGATCATTTAAAATATAGTATTTATACATATATTAAATATTTTAAAATCATTTTTTATGTACCAAATAATCAAGGTAACAGGAGCTCACTTTAAAAGTGAACTCAGTGTCCACCGCAAGTATTAACCTTATTTATCTCCTTTGATATGTAACTAAAACCTATAGGACTGATTCTCGCATTTATTATTTGCGTTATTTGTCAATTTTGTACAAACGAAGCAAATATTAGTAAAATACCAAATAAGACAATAATCATTTCTACACATTACGATGTATTAAGACAAACATATTAAGCATTAGCAGCCTGTAAATTTCCCACTGCTGGGCTAAAGGCCTCCTCTCCCTTTGAGGAGAAGGTTTGGAGCATATTCCACCACGCTGCTCCAATGCGGGTTGGTGGAATACACACGTGGCAGAATTCCGTTGAAATTAGACATGCCGGCTTACTCACGATGTTTTCCTTCACCGCCGAGCACGAGATGAATTATAAACACAAATTAAGCACATGAAAATTCAGTGGTGCCTGCCTGGGCTTGAACCCGAAATCATCGGTTAAGATGCACGCGTTCTAACCACTGGGCCATCTCGGCTGTCAACATGTTAAGCCTAGTTATATATCCGCTTTAAGTTGTTATGTACCTATATTGTAAGTTGTAGTAAAAAACCGATGAAAAATCATGATGGAATATCGAAAAAGAATTTTTGGTCACCGTATTTATCTGATATGTAAACCGGTAATACGATTATTTGTTTTACATTTTTGTTGGTTTCAGAAATGTTTCCAAAGAGCAATGTAATTACTTTATATTCAAGAATGAGGTGAATGTTTCGAATACTTCACTTTGAGGGTATGAGAATATAATTAAATAAGATGGTGTTTGTATGCGAATGTAATTTTAACGAGCAAAATTTAAAATGCAATATAAAGTTTCCCTTCAAACAACTTGCTTGCATTCCCTTGAAGGCGGAATCTTTTGCTGTACTTCTGCGGTTGGTCTGCTCAGACTTTTCTTCTTTGTTAGCTTTCGTAAAACTCTCAGAGCTAATTGGCTTCGAATGCTTAAGAATACGTAAATAAGGGTGAAAAATAAAATTACTTCCTAAGAAATCCCCTTTATCAGTGACTTGCTAAAGTGAATTGTTAAGTGTCCGTTAATAATGTTTTTGTGGTAAAGTGTTCTTTGTAAAAATATGCTAACCCCACTTTTACTCGTAATATTCAAAGGAAATTGATGTACTTTTCAATAAATTTTGTAAGCAACTGATTCGCTCATCACATATTCTACCGCCAAACTGCAACTATCAGTAATTTTCGTTGGGTTGAAGGGTGAATGAGCCCGTGTAACTACATTCATATGGGACATGATATCATATTACCCAAGGTTGGTGACGTATTTGCAATATGGGTAATATAGCTAATTCTGGAACCAATGTCTATGGGACGTGGTACCCACTTGTCATTAGGTGCCCATCTATCAGTCAACCTACCTAATTTAAATAGATTGTATATGTATATATAGTCGTAATAAAAATAAATAAACCATTAAAAGTTGTCCTATAAACATATTACTCATTTCCACTCTATTAACACTATTGACTTACATTCCAATAAATCGCAAATCGCAAGCTCTAAAGCGACTTCTATACTTACTTCCAAGGAATGTAGTATAGAAGTCGGAGCAAAAAGCTAGTTTTAACGGTACTAAATCATATCTTGGATTGAAGTCTAGTCTAGGCAACGCAAGTCTCGCATGTGATCTAATTGTGGCATGTAGCCACTGACTGACGTAACGGGTTGAGAGACGGTTGACTGGCCGCAAAGTACGTACTAATCGAAATCCCGGAAAGTAATCAAAGTTGTGTATAACCAAGCTATTACTCTAATCGTTTCGAAACCTCTTATGTTTTCTTTAAGTTAACTTTGAATTTTGTGAACTTCAATTTTCCATAGTTAATGAGTTTTTTTATATACATTGTATGGAAACTAAAGTAAATCTTTTTGTTTTACAAAAAGAAAAACCTTTAAATTTCCTATTGCTGGGTTAAGGCCTCATTTGATGGACATTTGGATCTTACTTCACTAATTTACGTTGATGGCTACATGGTAGATTTTTAATTGTCTCATGCAGTTTTTCTCAATGTGTTTTCCTTACCCATTGTGGTCGAAATACATTATAAATACATTTATATAGTCCACTAGTTGTCCGCCATTCAAGTTAGTTTTGTTCGTCAGGTATTAGATATACAAAGCCCTATGCCCTTAACTAGGGTTCAGGCTTGTACCAAATTTAAACAAATTCGGCCCAGTGTTTTGGCCGTGAAATCAGCTAAACTTCCTTGATGATATAAAAATATACATTACTAGTAAGTATTAGTACTAAAACTAATATCCGAAATGAGCTATTAAGAAAAAAAGGAACGAATTTTTAAAAATTACGAGAATACACATTTGCAAGTTAACATCTTTGCTAAGCATTAAAATTCAAATAACGCAAAGTAGAGAGAGAGAGTCATTAAAAATTCGTGTAGGTGGATTCGTTAAGCAAATCTCGGCTCGCAATCGGTTTTTCATGATGAATATGGTGTAAGGCTGATTAAATTTCGTTTTCGCCCTTGTCGGTGGCAGGGTTAATCTTAATGAACTTACGGCGTATGCACTTTTTGTGATACGGTTATGCCTCTGTGGACGTCTGTGATATGCAGGTCATTTTAAAAATAAAAATTTTAGCTACAGATGTTTGAATATCTCTTTTTCCGCTATATATATACAGCAAAATGTTATAAATATTTTTTGTTAATACAGAGTATATTTTTATATTAAGGTACAGGTACTTTCAGTAAACGATTTATGAGATAAATATGAGCCATTTTTAATTAAACTTCGTCGTGGATTATAAATACTTATAATTCTAAATAATACAAGCATCGATAGGTAATTTTTTTTATTTGTAAAAAGTATACAGTATATATGAAATGATAATATATTTAACTTGGTGGTAGGGCTTTGTGCAATCTGGATAGGTATCAGCCTCTCATCAGATATTCTACCGCCAAATAACGGCACTCAGTACTGTTGTGTTCCGGTTTAAAGGGTGAGTGAGCTAGTGTAATTACAGGCATAAGGGATATAACATCTTAGTTCCCAAGGTTGGTGGCGCAAAGGTGATGTAAGGAATGGTTAATATTGTACGAAATCAAATACTGGTATTTCATTTTGTATTCGCTTTTGTTGCTTGACTGTAATATTCCGTGCGCTCCATTTTTCTTTTGTTTTTATAATCTGAGGACACAGATTAATTATTAAGCCCATGTCACGTGGGATGGAGAAGACACAAAGATTGATCGGATTTTGCACTTTTCTCCTTTATTAAGCTACTACTAGTTTATACAATGGTTTTAAACAGTTTTTTTTTATATTTCTAAAATCATGGTAAAAAAAAATAGGTAGAAGGTTTTGCGCATTTTTTGTGCTTTAAGATCCTATTTTATGGATGGGATTCATACCTTAAAGATAATTATTATTTATATCTGTTAATTTTTCCTCTTAAAATGAAATTATTATGAGTTGTTAGTTAATTCACAAGATGTCGATAACACAAGCGAGTTGAACATTGCTGAATTTACGAATTGTATTATGTTATTTATTTAGAGATAGTATTCGCCTACTTTTATACGTTTTTTTCAAAACTTGATGATTTGATTTAAGATACTAACTTTTTATTTGATCTATATAAAAAACCTACCAGAAAACAAAAATTCAAAATATGTATATATTTTTAAAGAAATGATAAAACAAAAAAACTACAATACCTTAAACAAGAACATAATAATAGGTTATAATAACGATGTCATTTTTGTAACTTTATCTCATAACAGATTCTCAATTTTGTATCTTAATCTGTAAGATTCAACCAAGAACTAAAAGTAGACTATCCGCAGGGAAAGATAACATCTATTTATGAAGTGACACACTGTAGTCTGATGCTAGGAATACATAACGACATTATTCTAGACTTTTTATTTGAAATATAAAACCGGAAGACATTTCATTCAAACCACCACAAAACAGATTAAAAAACTTACACGATTTCCTGTAAATAATTGGATTTTGTTTTATTTTTTAAATTAATGTTTGTGTTTATGTATTGTATTATAAGATGAGCTAAACATTTGTTTTAGGCGGTATATACACTGATTATTAAACAGCCTGAAAATGTCCCACATCTGGGCTAAGGTTCCGCTTGAGAAGAAGGCTTGGATCTTATTCCGGATTGGTGGATACACATGGACTACACATGGACATTTCCTCAGGACGTTTTCCTCACAAAACAAAATGATTTATAAATACAAATTAAGCACATCAAAATTCAGTGTCTGGGCTTGAACCCACAATCATCGGTTAAGATGTACGTGTTTTAACCACTAGGCCATCTCGGCACTGATTATTGTCCTTTCAAAATTGACTAATAAAAAAAATATATATATATTTATTTATTTAAGTTATTAACGTACAATTATCATCTACTAAGAGTCGATGAATGAGATATAATAAAATAAATGTTGATGGTTTTGATTGCATAAAAACATGTATGTAGTATATTATATTTAATATAAAGCTTATAATTTAAGAAAGATATGTAATCATTTAGTATCAATGGCTGGTGGTCATTATAACTTAATTACATTGCTTAAACAATTTATCTCGAGAGCAATCATTACTAGTAGCATTATTACACGACTTATCTGATCTTATTTTATGTAGAAACGACTAATGCCTTCATAATAATTTCGTTACTGAAATTATAATTAAAATGTAATGTAATAAAAAATAATCGTAATGAAGGCACTATATATTTTAGTAATTTAATAAATAATAATGTCTATATATACGATTATTTGTATAGTATCATAAAATAGAGACCTCTACCGAAGCCCTTATTTGCTTAACAAAGTTCTTCTGTTAACGCGAACAGAAATCGCTGTTTAAAAAATATGCATGTATTTAAAAAAATATATACATTTATGTTTTTTAATTATTATTTTTTTATACAGTTTATCATAATCATAAAAAAAACGACACGATAGATTTTATCTCATGCAAAATCGATAATAATTAATTTAATTATATTTATGACTATGTTATCATTACATTTTATAATCATTACGAAAATCATTCTATACTATATCTAATCAAAAAGTAATAAACAATGTATGTATACATATACATACGTAACACAGATCCATCAGAAATGGAATTCCGTTCCGGTACCGCTACGGCGACCGCGTACAACAACGCTTCTAAGAAATCCTACTTCATTTACCTCGCCTCTTTTCACCTCGGTATGCGACTTGAAATTACAGTTTGATTGTTGTACGCAGCTTAGTACCTCTTGATAATAGCACAAAAAGATGTTCCTTCGTGTAATAATGCTGAATCGATGTTGTTTTGCAACGAGATAGTGTGGTTTGTTTTGTTGACGTCATGTGACGTCAAATATCAACAAAATATTTTAAATACATCACTTACTATAATCAATAATCTTTTACCAGTTTTGAGAATTATGAAAGTCTGTAATATTCCTCTTTTGAGCAAAGGATTCACCTTGAAGAGAATCTTCCAATACCTGGTGGATTCACAAGCAATGCAACCTTCCTGTATCGAATTTCAGTGGATTAAATGTTTTACTCGACAATAAGCACATGAAAACTCATTGGTGCTTACTCGGATTCGATTAATTATATAATTACTTACTATAGCAGTAAAGTTAATTAATCGTTTGTTTTTAAATAATTAAATACTATATTTAGTAGATATCTCGTATCTTTGTCTCTTTAGTATTTAGATTTCTGGTGTCTTCTTGTGTTCTATGACGCTTGAAACAATTCTACGAATGTAACAGTATCACATTTCTTGTTTGTCAAGATAGGGTGGTCAAGATCGTTAGTTACAGACCAATTTTCCACTTCCCATATTCAGGAACACATTTATATATATACGTTGTATACATATGTATATACATTTATATATATTTTTATTATTTAGTTTATTTTTTACGTTACATTTTTATGAGAGATGAATTTTCACAACAGTAAACAACAGATAAACGATTTGACGGAAATTAATACTCTCAAGGGTGAAATATTAATAAAACAAGATTAAAAAACGTTTTTTTTCTTAATTGTACGTCACTCAAATGATGGCTAAAGGGACAAAGTTCTATTTTTAACCAAACCGCAAAGAGCGCGTTATTTTAGAATCTATATCTTAATTATTCTTTCAATGGGATAATCTATGTAAATACTAGAGGATTTCAGTACATTGTATATTATATTAATGTACAGTTCGTATGTATAGATTTATATTATGTTTAATATTTGATAAAAAATGTACGATATAATGAACCGAATCGCTTTAATACGTAAATACATATTAATAATATTACAAGTATTATGCCTTTACTTTATTCTTTTACTTGTTACTTAAAGCAATCTTAAAGTTGAAGTAACATTTTAATCAAATTATCTTCGAGGCGTAGTGAGATAGCCAAGAAAGTGTTCGTAGTGGTTCTTATAAACTTATAACATAGAATCATCGTATAACGTTTATTTATACAATTTAATCTTCTTAGTCAACAGGGAAGTCCATAAACTATTCCTTGAGGTTGTTGTTACGGAGACGGCGTTGTGAGTTGAACGTTTATGTAGTTGTGAGTCTGCTAAGTTTGTTCCATTTAATAATTATTAAGATGTAGAAACATACTTCCGAATTGAAATATTTAATTACAGTAGTAATTTTATATTAAATGGCAACAATACTAAACGAATTTACTTGGTGGTAGGGCTTTGTGCAAGCCCGTCTGGGTAGGTACCACCCACTCATCTGATATTCTACCGCTAAACAACAGTACCTGCTCAGTATTGTTGTATTCTGGTTTGAAGGGTGAGTGAGCTAGTGTAACTCCGGGCACGTAAGGAAGGCGATGTAAGGAATGGTTAATATTTTTTACATTTCCATTGTCTATGGGCGGTGGTGCCCACTTACCATCAGATGGCCCATATGCTCGTCCGCTAACCTATGCCATAAAAAAAAAGTGAAACACTAACACAAGAAGGAACGTCACGTTTCGGAGAAAGTTTTTGTACATAATATTTTGATTTAAGTAGCTACTTATAAAAATATTGCACGCTTTGCAGTTCCACCTCCTTTAAATTGAGATTTGTTCAGTGACAAGTTGTTAACAAATTAATAAAAATACAATTTTTTACAACAAGCTTTTGTATGTATACAATATGATAGCTGTTATCAGTTGAAAAGTACCTTAATCAGATTAAACCGATGCACTCAGGGTGCAGATCATGTTTCCCATGAAAACGCTAAACTTATATAAACTTCCGACTCTATAGAACCAGAGAAAGTGGATCTAATTCAGCTTGCAAGATTTGACCTTAATAAAAAAACAAAGATTGCACGTCGAATAAAAGCTTAAAAAATAAATACAATTAAGCATAACCTACATTTTATATAAAATGAAGATGCTTAGAATATTAATGTTAAAATAAACTAAAATAAAAATGACGCCAGCTAAATACACTTAGCTATAATTACAAGTATGGATCTATTCACACCCCCTTCCACCGCGCTCCAAGTTAAATTATGGACGTTTCATTAAAATAAACTTAAAAAATATAACCTAATTTGTATTTTTTTGCTGTCCTTACTCTTGGTCGTCTCACACACACTAAAACAACTTGTAAACACGACACACACTCATACGCTCGGCCATAATAATTTAACGTGGAGCCCTTCCAGCGTCTTTTTCAGTGAATAGATTTACACAATAATATTACAATATTATAGCTTAATAATGTATGCTTATATGTATCAAACGCACACACGCACACAAACCCACACACACAAACATTCGTTTACACGACATTACAACTATTCGATTGATAAATATTCAAATAGAGTTAGTAGACGAGTAGTGATATTTGTATACATATTTAAGATAAAATTCTCAATGATTATCTTTCAAGACGTATATGTGAGGTAGACGTATAAATAAATTTATCTTATTCTAAGTTTATAACAAGGAAAGTAATTATAAGCTCACTTTAGTGCCTACAATCTAGTCTACAAGTTTTAGTTTATCTCTCGGTAGGGAAGAGTTGCAAATTTAATGAATATTTTATTATCACATCCAACATTACAACTTTTTCTCTATAATATTGACTCTATGACTTCACTTGTGCAGCAGAAATTACTCTATCTCTTTCTAATAACTACTGATCTATATGGAATCTTTCTTTCTCAAAATCAATATCAAAATATACTTTATTCAAGCACTTTTGAATCGTCATGTAACAAACCATATTAAGTAAAGCTACCACCGGTTCGGAATGTATATTCTACCGAGAAAAATCGGCAAGAAACTCAGTAGTTACTCCTTTTCAACATCTTAAAATACGGTCATGTTAGTTAAATACAATTATATATGTATGTATATCCTGCCTGGAAGTCAACAAGCATTAACTCCACGCTTTTTTATCATCTATATAATCTTGTATCGAATAATATGGTTTCTTTACCAATGTATTATTTACAAATGATTTGAATTTTTGAAATGGCAAAGATAAAAATGACTATTAAAGCTATTCGTGTATTTTATGACAGGTATATTACAAATGTTTTTAATCTATTAACTGCAATATATATTATTTCATTGGTTACTTATATAAAAGTGATTTCGAAAAATTTTTTACCTTTCTTATACTTCATCTATGAAAACCAAAGAATCTATGTCGAAGTTTGCAGTTTCAAACCCCGGGAAATCCAAATGAGTTTTCATGTACTTAATTTGTAGTTGAAAAAGTAAAACATCATGAATGTATCGAATGAAATTCCGCCATAAGCGTATCAACCACCCCACATTGGAACAGCCTGGGGTAATAAACCTTCTCCGCAAAAGGAGAGTTGACCTAGACCCAGTTGCAAGACATTTATAGGTTGACTCTTAATACTTCGTCCACTACTAGTACTAGATTAGTTCAAACCCTCAAAATGGCGGATCCAGGATTTTCAATTGGGAGAAGCTTGATCCGTACTTAGGGTAGGTTTTGACAAAGTAAAAAAGCACATAAGAATTTATTTTGTCTCAACTTTAAATGTCAGATAAATATATTTAATTAGAATAATATATACCAAGTTTACTTTAAGATTTGTCACAGAAGAATTTAAATGCTTTGGGGGAGGGATTGAGCTCTTTAGGCTCTCTCCCAGAAATCGCCAATAAATTCTAATATTGACTCTACAAAGTGTATTGAAAATGGATTTTTTAGCATATATGAGGCGTTCTCTTATAAATTAAACATGTATTAGATATTTTAATGAAGTGTTTGGTATCGTTATTAGTGTCTTGTCACAGGAAGCCTATGCTTTTATAAAGGGTTAATGTTACACTGATATTTCGTTCGATTGTTACTTTAGTAACATGCAATCAAGATAACACGCTGTATTGAATAGCCGACGAACTTGTCGGGTAATGATAAAATGATATCATCATTATCTATTTTTAACATCTAAATTACTGTGATTAAAAATGTTTCTTAGAAACAATAGATACTTTTTTTTATTTATAAGAGGTAGGCAGACTGGTGAATAAGTGACCCGATGATAAGTAGTCGCCACTAACCTAGGTAACTGTGATGTTATGTCTCTTGTTCCTGTTGTTACACTGGCTCACTCAACAATAGTCAGTATTGCTGCTTGACGCTAGGAGACGTGATGACTAGTTGGTACCTAAACGGACTAATAAGCTACTAGTTGTCGGCCGCGGCTCCGCTCGCGTCTTAGGGGTAGGCTTTCATGTGCTAGGCGAAAAAGTAACATATGTCCTTCCTTGGAGTTCAAGTTTGCTTCATGCCAAATTTCGTCAAATTCGGTTCATTGCTTTGGTAGTGAAAGAGTGACAGACAGAGTCATTTTCACATTTATAATATTAGTATAGATTAGTATAGATTTAAATCTGTAAATTACATAATTGATTGGTAAGATATTTAAATTGATGTTGTAAGAACAATAAACAGGAAAAGCTTTTCGATTTAAAACATTAATTTCAAAGTTTAAAATCAAATCGCTTATAGATTTTTCTTTGTAACTTTATGCTTAACTTTATCAATTAATTGATTCAAAAAATCAATATTTATATATACTTTATACAATAAGGCTCTTGCGAGCTCTTGAACTATCATTAAAGAGGAAAAATAAATAAAAAGTTATTTTATTGCTTGCACCATAACAGCTCTCAAAATTTTAAATTGCATCTAGAAGATAACTTTTTTAATTAAATTATTACACATATAATATACCTATATAACGACGATACATATCATTATTTGAAAGTAGGTACGCAGAACGTGTGACATCTGACAAATGGTTTCAGATTTAGCGTAACGATTTCAATGACTCAAAACGTCATACAACCGACGTTATTCCTTCAGTTTTATAAAGATTTACGAGAATTCTGAAAAGTACATTTTTACGGAGGCACTTCGCTTAGTGGATATGTGTGTTTGTGAAACTGGTCGGTAAATACGTAGTTGATTTAACGTGGTCAGAAAACGTTACGCAAAACGGAAGCTAGGGTTAAGTAAATGGATCAATAAAATTGCCGGAAACGCTATATTATCGTTAGTACAGATCTAACTCTACTGGCTAATATTATACTTCGAAAGGTTATACTTGCCTGGAATTTGTTACGTTCGATATGGGACATAGATATATTTGTCATACGGCTTTCATGAAAATGGAAATACTACTAATATGTAATATTATTGAAAAGGGTCAGTATTGTATAAATAGAAGCATCAGTATTATTTTTCGGGCATTGGATGTGACATGCGGTGTATGGGAATGAAGGCAAAAACCACGGAGATCTAAACCGGACCGCCTGTCACTAGCAACTGCAGATAATATCGCAGAATCCAATTTCGTGGTTTTGTTATCACCCTCAACGAAAATTTAAATCATTTTTCTTTCCATGAATCCACCGTTATACTTAAACTATAATATGATTTGTTAAAAAAAAAAACAATTTGTGACGTAATTGCTTATTGTAATTTATGGAATTAATATGAATTATTACATCATTAACATATTCTCGTTAACATAAATCAAAACGTATTGTATTCTTTAGCAAATATTTATATGAACTTTTTAATTATAATCCATGTGCGATTTTCTGTGCATACACTTGCCAAGTAGTGCTATCATTTGATAATACTGTAACTTGGTAATAAGATTTGAGAAATGAGCGGCATGTCAGCGACACGCTACGGGCCTTGATGAATGATTCCGTAATGCAACAGATCCCTATCTTATAATGAAAAACGTTAAATGTGCTGCATTTAAACAATATGATAGTAATAATCTACGTTGTTTCAACACACTATCAACAACAATTTGCCGGTTTTTACTTTACTTTTATTTTTTTAAATGTAGACGAATATTCTGAGACGACTTTTCAATGCTTAAGAAGACTTTCTCAACTAAGCAATCGTATATAAATTAAAAAAAAAAACTCGCTATCTATAATAATAAAGATTTTTTATTCAAATTAATATTTTATCCAGTATTTGAAAGTGAGTGTCATTTGTTCTTCGAGCTAATTAGGAATACTATTGACTAGTTCTGACTGTTATTATCGATTAGGCATGTTCCTAAAGACACACGTATACAAATTGACTTAATAGCCCGGAGTCAGTGCTGTATTTAATTACCGCCGAGACTTCAACTCAAAACAGCCATCAATAAAAATCTCGGAAACGGTAAAAATAGTGCATTTAATTAAATATATTATATTATGTTCATTATGATGGTAATCATGACTCAGAACGAGAGCTTAATTAACTAGAGTCTGTGCAACTACCACGGAACACCGCGGTCATCTTAATGAATTTAATTTTGATTATAATCTCTCCGTTTATATTCTTACTGTAAAATGGAAGAATTTTTCAGTTCAATGCGTTTCATAACTTAGAAAAAAGTATTTATTAATTGTTATAACATTAGGTTTACTACATTTTCAACTTGAAAAAAATATTGAGTATATCATTTATTATTAAATTAGTACCTCTTGAAAGTTAACTCAAATGCGTTTTCATATATTTAAGTTATGCTTATAACTCATGTCGTGGTTTGCCGGAGAAGCAGAGCATCGTGTAGAAATCTTTTCGAGAAGGTTTCTGTCCAACAGTAAAACATTCATGGGCATTAATTACCTTTACTTTTGTTTAATAACAGTAGTAGTAAAAATAAAATTTATTTTCATATGCGACATTATCAAATATAATATAAAAAACAGTACAATTTAATTAATAGGTACCTACAATGTTCGAAAATTAATTCGTGTAGACTGCAATTTCATTTAGCAATTTAGGGCTAAATTTCCTATGCAATATCGCACATAACCGCCGCTCATGAAACATTATGTGGGCATACAAAGGCATTAGATATTTAACCTCGCCATACGCTGGGCTACAAAGCGCCATTCTTGTCCGGATTATAATGAGTTACATTGTCGCTACCCGCTATCCGCTACCTGCATACTGGCAATTGATGTCCTTTGTAATACTAGTGCTTTATGTAAGTAGCATGTTCATTCTTAAGATTTTTATTCATTAATAATATTTACAATTATTAATGATAATAAATCATTCAATGCTTAATTGGTACTTGTAACTGATTATAATTGTTATTAATCTTATAAATACGTACGTAACAATTAGTAATTATTTGAAAAGTATTATTTTGTGTGAAATAAAGAAATAAAATCTTAAGATATTATTGTATTAATTCTAATAATAATTATTGGAAAATATATTTTAGCTGAACTAGTCTGTCGATCTGTTTCGAGCAGTAATTAATTTAATAAAATATTTTATACGTTTCTCGATAAAGGGTAATTTATGTATAGAATCTTAAAGCATTTTAAGTGTGAAAATGTCTTCGTTGGAAAACGAAGTCATATAATTTTTATGATCGCCTCTACTTACAATGTTGACACTTGAATGACATTTAATATTAATGGATGTTTCTAGGAAACTATTAATTCGTAAGAATGATGGTATTTGATTTAAATATTACGTTAAAATTAAACTTTATTTCAATAAAATAAATAAATAAATTCCAAACTGTGTCATATCAAATTTAAAGATAACTTCATGTAATATTTTTATTTATAAATTTAAAAAAAATATAGTTGACATTTTTGCATACTTACCGGTCTGTATACAAAACGACATTAGTTTAATTTATTTATTATTATTATAAATATTCATAATTTAAAGCGACGAAGCGAATAACCAGACATTTGCAATTGCGTTACATCTCTACAAGGATAATTTTAATAGGGTTTTTTGCGGTAAATCGTTTCACTATTAAAGCGGTGGAGGCCAATATCACGGCGTTTTGCAAAAGGATAAAAAGGGAAATAAAGTAACTTGTATGGCGGGTCGGTTGCAAGATGCAGAAATCTGTGCGAGGCATGGGCGTGGGTGAACCGGTCTAGACGAGATGAACTTTAAGGATCGGACAAAATAAAATAAACCTCGACGCTTCGCGACAGCGACCCGGGACGCTGTTCTTAATGTCCAATTCTTCGCGAAGGTTTGCGTGGAAAACCATAAATCTTCAAGCATTATATGTTAGCCTATTATTAAGGCAGATAGGTCGTATAATCATCAATTGTTATAATGCAATTATTTATGAACTCATCCCAGCACGACAAAAACGATGTAAATAATTGCCTAAAAAATTCGAGGAATAAATATAATTATGTATGTATGTTATTTGCTTTGGGATGGTTCTTTAATTTTTACGAGATTTTTTTTTGTAAGCCGGATAAGTTATTTCTGGACGACCGATGAATAATTTCTCATATGGTCAGTAATTCATTATCACGAACGTAACGCAATAGCAAAATTGAACAAGCATGCAAAATACAATCCTGCTATGCTCTCTTTAAAACAAGTTTTAAAATGTCTCTTTTATTACAAGTCCAAACACATTACGGTTATTTGTTTTGTGCTAAAAATTTAAGCACATATTTGATGTTATGTCTTAGTAAGTCTAGACATTGTTTTTTTAAGTCACATTTGCAAGACAGAGTAGATGTTTAAAGTAAATGTTCAACGTACGTGTCTATGATAACTAATTATAATCTCTAATACGAGTAGAGCAACAAAGTCTAAGTCTTCTAGGAATTCCCGAGAGAAAACCTTTAATTTACCTTGAGTGGACACAATTGGAAGAAAACACAAGAGAGGGCGTCGCGCCGGATTAGATTAGCGCAGATAAGATTAGTGGCGTCGCAAGCGCGCCGCAGCAGCCGCCGCGCGCCGTCTGCCATGTGAACCTGCTAATTGCGACTACCTACAGTCCGAGCACTCGGAATTACCCGCATAGCGGCCAACTGCGACATTTCTATGTGTTCTAGATTGCAATCGCTACGAAATGTGTACCGCAGGTCTATGAGCGTGCAACGACTTTGAGCGTTAGAGTGCAATACCTTGGCCCTCCATGAATATTTACGAAGGCGAGGCGCGAGCTGAGTTTTGCGGGCCGGACTCGGGCGGGGCTGCACCCTAATGCAATGATTCATATTATTCGGTTTGCGGGCGAGTTGAACGTCTTCCATTATTGTCATTCATCGGAGGAAGTGGGCGGCGAGGGGCGGCGCGGGTGCCGGCGGCGGCCCCCGCGCTCTACGCCGGCACTCAGTCGCTCGCCGACACTCTCGCTGCTAGTACGCGAGAGCCGCGATGCATATATAGTCTACGCTTGACGCATTCAGTCCGTGTGTGTGTGCCCTCCCGTGATCTGAGGCCGGAGCCCGATCGAGCCACGTGCAGTGCACCCGGATCCGCATCCAGTGCTACTTGGCAGCTTATCAGCTGTAGCAGGAGTTGCAGACGGTGCACATTGCGTTGCAAGTGAATTCGACAACTCGTACGCCGCAGCCGACGGCTCAGCTGACCGGCGTGCCTACGAAGGCCTGCGAACGCACGGTGAGTGCGATCGATCAGTGCATGCACGCGCCCAAAACCACTTTTCGTGTCTATTTTGAGCTCGCATAATTTTGCCATACGAGAAAATACCACCAGTTTTATGGATTTCTTGGTTTTTGATTGGATTCGCTTTGATTTTTCAGTCGTCAAGTTTTTTCGCAAATCACTGTATAATTAAAGTAGCTTACGTGATATGCACTAAACGCTCTTTGGTCGATGGAAAATCATTATGTTATGAATCGGAAGATAATACGTCGTGTGAATTTGAGCCCCTGAAAGCAAAACATCGCCGTTCGGCTTAAAATATGTGGCAGTAAAGTAGCTACTTAATGTCAATTTACTGTCTGTCCCCTCCCGTACCATTCTCAGTCGTCAGTCAGTACCAGCTGACTTTCCGTCGGTTGTCGGCTCACACTCTTGCGCAAAATGCATGCCTTCGGCGCTACGACCGGCGGTTCTATCTGTGATTAACATAGTTTATATTATGATACACAATATATTGTTACGAATACGCAAAATTTAAAAATCATGATTTAATTGTATAATAATTGCAGATTCTCAATAAATGAGTAATCAACATTCGATTATGTAGCAATGACATACCGAAAAAATATTTTTTCATGTTTTACATCAGTGTCGATCAGCTCTTGTTATCTCTTATCAATATGCTCTTGCGAAGGTCGCACTGATAACATACAATGGTAGCCACGAGTTCAACGAAAGCTTTCTAAAATTGCAAAAAGGTTATATATTTATGACATTATCTAGAAATATATAAATAAAACATAATTAAATTAAATATAATAAATTAAAGATCCATATTGCATTTAATAGAACAAACATGTCATAATAACGGTCAACAAAATAATGATTTTGTACCTTTATAATTGGTCGTAAATTATTCCTCGACGGAAGTAGCCTCTTACTCTGTTCCGGTACAATCGCGTGATCAACTCATAAATACATGCGATATAAGAAGCATTTCGGAATAAAAAGTTTTAACATTATTGTTATAATTATTTTTAATAATTATCTGTTACGAAAATTGCAATAGATTTTAATATGCTTCATAGAAAACCACCACATATTAAGAATAAAATGATAGAGGTATATATTTATATATATACTAATATTTTAAATCAAATATAATCAAGAGAATATTGTCAATTTTCTAATGTATCCGTAATGGTATTATCTTATTTTTACTAAGGAGATAAACTTTTATCATTAATGATTTATTCTAATTCTAATTGGGTAGTAAGTGCGTCACGCAAACACACTAAAATGACAAAGGTCAAAAGTCAATTTTAAATAAAACCAAATATACTGATATTATAACTAATAACTGTTTGCAATAACAATATATATGTTAAAATAATTATGTTCCAGAATACCTTATCGAAATAGTAAAGTTACCATCATAGGTTGTTATGAAATAAAAAAAAATATATTTTTCTCTATTTTTTGTTCATGACTAAGATAGTATTTTTTTTAAATCATATTAAAGAAAAGTTTGCAATGATCCTAATTCAGTTATATAAAATTAATTTATGAATTATTTACACAAAGGAAAAAACAAACACTATTTCTTTCCTTTTCTTTGAATTTTACATCCCGAAATAAGTAGCTAATGGGTCAAGCCATTGTTGGAAGTTATTCAGCGCCGAAGAATGCGTCCGGCGCATTAGAGCAAATAGACTACCATATCTTGGATACAAAAGAGTATTGACACTAGGAGATAAGCATATCTCAGTGTACACTGTACACTAATGTTGTAGGTATCGGGCTGGTGTACACTCATTGTTCCGTTATCGTATACGGTTAGCGCATTTATGGGTCCGATAAGCAAATAAATGCGCTCTCGCCGACCATGTCTCGCCGTCAGACAGCATTTGCTATTTACATTTTTATTTATGTATACCATATGCATTAGCGGAAACATGCGATTTTTCGTTAATAGACTTGATTTTTTTGCAAAACGGTATATTGATGTTAGCTATTGGGTATTTTAAACGCGTGTGAAATAAATTACAGTTACAGGCGTTAGTCGCGGATTTATTGCACTAGTAACTTGATGAATACGAAATTAGATATATTTTTTGTTGTTTTTTTTTTAAAGAAACTACAAAGCTAAAAGTACATTAAAGTAACATTGTACTGTGACGTCCAATTTTTTGCGACTAATTCCAGATAGCACGTTTCCACTTGGCAGTGTATTTCTTTGTGTCTATAAATATTTGACAGCACATTTACACCGTCTGTAAATCAGCATTGTCAAAGTGCATGCGATTTTATCCGTCGTTCGGCGGTCAGTTCGTTCACTCAGGCGGCCAGTCTATATTTAGTGGGCGTCGGAGCCGCAGCCCGGCGGAATGCAGGCGCGCGCCCGATCGCTGACCTACCACAACTTTGCTGTGATACAGTTTCGGCGCACGCACAGCCTTCAATACAGGACCAACCTGCTCCAAATTATCTTTGCGTACGTGAATGCCAATGATCTGACGTTTCTTTCCGTGTAATCGACGGAACCACTTTATTACGCAGTTTGGAGTGCAAAATGCGGCATGTAAACGAAATAAAAATCAGCTGACTTTAGTTAAAAAAAAATTAAAATTAAACAAAAAAATTGAGAAATTATGTTCATTTTATATTGAGTCGAATACTTGCCTTTAGATTATTGGCATTCAGTAACTTGTAATTATCTTTCTTTGATATTTATTTCAAAATAATAATTTGTAAAAATGTAAACAAAACAACTATTTGATAAATGTTGACTTCCAAGTCGATTTAAAAAAAATAATTATTTTTTATTTTAAGACTAACAAAAGCGAAATCTCCAACAGTTATTCGAAATTAAGTCGAAATAGATTTAATTGCTTAAAACATTTATCTAAACGAGTAAATGGCTAAATGGTTACTAGAAGTCAAATGACGTGTATTTGTGATCGTGATTACAAATAAAATTCGTTAAATATATCTTTAATGTATGTAGATAATAATGAGAAAAATATTTGTTATAAAGCATTTAAAGTAACATGTTTAGGTCAGAAGTATACGTGTAAAGCTGCCTCACGCTTCACGCGCGACTATTTTTTCTCTAATCGCAAAAAATTATGATCATATTTTATTTATAATTGTATTTGTATTATTATATCAATTATTAATGTATTGATATTATTGTAGATACTCCTCATTGTTAAACCTTGAAACTATTAATCCGATCTTTATAATACTCTCACCACTAGAGATCTACCTTATCCAGAAGTAATAGATTATATTTTATTTCAACAATAATATGATTCTTAGAGATACAAATGAAATTCCAAGCCGCAGTTACAGTAATACAATTTATCAAATAAAGTATATCTGAATATGAAAATTTTCTGCTCACGAGATTCGTAGTCGCGTCGTAGTCGTTTCTATCATGAAACGTAAATACCTATGACAGCACTCTGATATTGTGATATGTGTTCGCCATTACTAATACGTTATGGCGTCGCCATCAATAACTAGCGTTATTACCTTTAAGCGTTTTACTATTCCCTTTGAATTATTATTTTCTTCTTCGCCACTTTATCCTATTAAGTCAGTCATACTGAAAAGCTACGATATTACGGAGTTTCTTCGGAATAATCTTATTTTAAAATTGTAATTTGACAGGGCTAAATATTTTTGAACCGTAAAAAAAAGTAACTTAAATATGTGATCTTAAAAAAGAGACAGCTATATTTTTAGACATACTGTTCAGTTTTTTACACAAATTAGTTTCATTTATTTGTTTTTAGAACTACATAAGCTTTTTAAAATCTGCTGTTAAATACGTTGCAGCCATTCGATTCCTTTTTGAAGTCCATTCGAATCCCATCCCTATAAAACCTAGTATCTGTGACTGAAACGAGGTGCGTTTGTCGCGATGGCGCCGGCTCGGTCAGACATTGCTATTAGATCTCAGATTGATCGATGCTTCGTCGCCTGCCGTATCGAATAGTCGTCTTATTTTTATCGCCACTAACCGCGTATAGTGACGTAACTGCCACGTTTTATGTACTAAGGTTTTTATATATAAGGCTTCCCGTCTGCCAGGCATAATTAAAGCCGTGTCCGTGCCTTATTTGATATGGACGCCCGGCAACCCTGGCCTACATGATGAAGAGTCTGTTCGTGAAGGATTCACGTTCGGCTGACGTTCGAAAAATTAATGATTGAATTTCACTGGCAGATTCTATCGGCCTTCAAATATTATAATATCACGTAACAGTGGAATGAGTTCCTCAATACAAATGTCATGCTCACTCACATGTAAGGAAATATGTGTCGTCACAATTTAAATACGTAACTCTTTATTGGCCCTTATCGGAGTTATTTGTTGCAATTCGCGATAAAATAAGAAGTGCTCCGTGAGCCGGACTGATAAGACTTTTGTATTGGTTACTAAGGTGTTTTACATTATATTTTACGTGCTGCGAGGCACATCCGTGATAGCAGTGATCCAACGTTTTCCAAATTTTTTAACAACTACAACTATCAGTTTGAGCGAACCTTTTCGCTTTTGACTTCAAGTTTTATTCATTGTAATAAAAGATTATTTATTTTAAAAATTGTAATTTTTCTTGTCGAAAATATCTTTATACCAGTAGACTTTTATAAGTACTTCTAAATGGTCATTTTACAGAACCGGTTCGGAATGTAGATTCTGTAATACAAAGTTATGTTAGTTAAATAAAAATCATATATAATAGATTTATATTTAATATTCGATTAGTTTGTCATTTATTTGTGTCGTGTGCAGTAAGGAATCTTTTAGAGAAACTGTTAAATATTTATGACTCATCAAAACAAATTAATGACCGACGATAGCGCATCCTTATCAATATGTTTCAATTATTTACCTTGTATGAGGACATTCAGATAAGAATGAAGTCATGAATAACCTTAACGACATTTTAAGAGAAAATAGAAAGTAAAAATCTTATCGTTGATGATGGCACGAACTTTAAATATTTTTAGCAAATTTAATATTTTGCTTTACGTCATGATAACATTAAATCGCTTTAATAATTTTCTTGAAATGTATTTCTGTTTCATTTAAGTGTAACTAAGTGGCTAGTGTGGAATAAATGAGCAATTTTACTCGTAATATAAACTATGTCCTACAGAATATAATGTAAGGTAAATATTAAGGCTATTTAATTTAACAAATAAATATAATTCATGTGTTTTGGTACAAAAAAAAATTGAACCTTTTTTTCATAAAGTAAAATACGCGTTTAGTAGTAGATTGAATTGAAGTAGATTGAATCCCACCAATATTAAAAATAAAATAATCGTGTTTTGATCGAGATGGTTTTTGAAAATGAAGTCACATAACATTCTACAGTTGTTCACAATCAACGTACAATAGGTGGCGCGCAAGTCGTGTCGGACGATTAACTAAGAGATTACTAATAACAATTACTAACTGAAACTTATATTACATTTTAAATTCAGTGATTGTGAAATGCTCTATATAAAATACTATTATTAATATTGTGTTATTATTTAAATAAATCAAAGAAATCCTCCAACGATTTCGGTCACTGCTCCCCTAGTAACTCGTGCACAGATGCATAGAAAATTTTAGTGAATGCGCAATCTTAGGAGCACACTATTAACTTAGTAACAAAATCCGAAAGGTGATCAGACACGGCCACTATTGTTGCAACAAGACATATAACAATTGATAGACAAACCTGCTTACCCCATTATTAGTTGGAAATCTCTTTACTTAGATTCTAGAACTCTATTTTATTTAGACTTTTGCTTTTGATGTTGATTCGCATTGCGAGTGACTTTATAGGTGAAGCGCGGTCGTGTGCACGCCACTTTACGACCAGTAAAATGCACTTTAATGTTCTTAGCGGGAATCGGGTGCTCTCAGTTCCTTTGCATTCAAATCTAGTACAATAGCACTAAACAGTTATATAACTCTGTAATGTAGACGTACATTATGTAGTAACTGTATTTAAATGTATAGCGCCTTTAGAAAAAATTTAAATGTTGAATATCTTACTTTTCAAGCGCATTTTCTTCGCCACAAGTTTTTTTTTTTTGCAAGGAATAGCGGGATAGATTTTTATCAGAAGTAGTTTTATTTCTTTCTTTAATAAAAGCTTTGAATCTTTATCAAGAACCTCAAAGAGATATTTAACATTTATAATAGAAGTTTCTTTAAGTTTTCCCCAGAACATTTGTTATTTTCATAAGAATATAATATTCACTATTTTTGCTAACAATTTGAAGCAAAAGTCAAGAAGATATAAATACGCGTGATGTTTCCTTCAATTCATTTTATAATTCACTACTGAGAAATTAATACGATGGAAGTTTGCTAATTGAAACATTATTTTATATAAGATCTAAGTATATCATTATATTTTTCGGAATAAAACACATATATTAATCACTACTAAACATCTAAATCATTACTAAATATTCGTTAATGTTATTATGCAGGTAAAAACCATAGAAAATATTAACTATGAATATTCACTTTAATTCGTAAAATCGTCCGAATAATTAAAATTAAAATATCTGGCGGTTATATATAAACATATCTTATAAAAAAAACATATGTTAACACCATAACTGGACAAAAAATCCTTTATAATTTCGGCACTTATTTTTCATATGCTTAATTTGTGTTTATAATCCATCTCGTTTCTTGGATGAGTGACATATGTAGGTACTGTATAAATTTATACACACTAAACCGTTTTCAAGTTAAGACGGAAAAAGTCCTCTGACCAGCATTGCAAAATTTAATATAAATTTGTTGACTTTACTTTTTTAAGTACAATGCTCTATGTTCTTTATATATAGGCGACTTACTATATAGGAATGCATCTCCTCAATGTATCTTAGGTGCATGATATCAAAATCAGCTGAGTACGTCATAAGATAAAGGTTTAAAAATAGCGTTTATTACTAAATATAATATAACGGAACATACAGTAGTTAGTAGGATCTAGAATTTTATAAACACTTTAGACGTATTATTTTATATAAAAACATATGTATTTCATTAATAGTGAGGACATAAAGGTTACTTAATTATAGAGGTATACGCCTCTCTTGCTTACGGTAGATTGTGAAATTAATTATTTGCACTTTTCCATCGCTAAAGCTCGTTGACACCAAATCAATAAGCAGATATTGTAGTAAATATTATCATATTTGCTCAAATCTTATACGTACGTGCTTAACCATACAATTTCATTCGTGTACCCGGATAAAGCGGGGAACTTGGTAATCGTTTATAGATACATAACTAAATTGCTGAATTAATTAATTTAATTGAATTTTTTATGATGTTAATTTGTCAATAAGCGACTTTAAATATTTTTCAATGTTTGTTTTAAACAAACATTATACTATACGAAAAATATTTTTCGGTTTATTAATAATTAACATAAAAAAAAGTAAACTCTAATCATGTAGGCTCTTGCCAGCATTTTTGAATCGACATTTTACGAGGTTAACAACAGATATACAAATTTGATGCGATTTTAAGACATGATACATAATGACGAAGAAAGAAATACAAAGATAATAACAATTGCAACTATAGTTGTAGTTAGCTATCTAACTTTCCTAAATGCTGCAGCCTATCTGTAAGAAGAGATAAAAGAGAATTCCATCAGCGCTTTGAATCTAAAGCAATACCTAAAAATACTGTGATATAATTTATATTGATATAGACACTGTTTCACGTAAACTTCACTTAAACAATCAAAGCAGAATAACGATAATGTTGCCAGAAAATAAAAATAAGAATAGTAATAGAAAGTAACAAATGAAGTATTATTACACTTTCGACAAGTTATTAGCAGTAATATTATGTAATAACTGCTTATTATCTATAGAGCGTAGGCACTCGTCACGCAGCGCGTGTATGAGCTGATAACGACCTCCGTTCGTTGTCACTGTTTTGTTAGCGGACTTCAGCCTTTTCCACACAAAGTATTCTTTTCAAATTAACCATTAACGTTACAATAATTCCGTATACTTTCCAAAATTTTATGTTCTACACTAAAATGCAACCCGTGACTCACAGCACACACAAAAAGGTCTGTTGGAAACTGGATAGCCTTCTACTTATAGTGGTTTTATTCATATTTATTTTAGTATAATTTTCCACCATTTGCCATCTTATAATCAAAAAACCCACATTTTGTCGAGAATTACAAAAGCATTAGCTAATATGAAATAAATTGCCAGAAACAAATATTTTTCTTTTTGAATATTATATTAGAATACAGTGCCTTATTTTCTTGCGCGACCGGGGTGTGTAACTAGTATTAAACAAACTAAACAGTTTGCATCCAGAGTGGAGGCCTCGTTACAGAAACATTTGTTCACAATATGCACGAGCCATGGTACGAGTCAACAATAAAACAAATGATAAACGTGACTTTAGCAAGTTTACTGGCAACATTATCGGATTAACGAACCATCGTTGAATGACTTTTGTTTAAACTGCAAATATAATTAAATATTTATATCCCTTAAACACTTATTTTTTCCTCATGGATTTTATCTGTACTTGCAAAATGTTTGCACTTACGTGATATAATGATCGTTTTGAAAATTTGCAGTTAAATTAATATGTATTATTACTACAGATAATGAAACAGTATTTTTGGATATTTAAATGGAAAGAATCGGAGGAATTTCATATTTAAGTTCTTAAACTTAGAGAAGATATTTTTAAAATACAAATTATAATGCAATATAACATGACACATCATGTATATAGATAAAAACAGCGCAGATAATGTTTATTGATCAATCCATTACAGCTGTAGATAAGAACAGATATATTTGAAATATGCTTGTTCTTATGTTGCTAGTTGTCTCCTACCAAGGTCACGTGTTTACTTCCAATGCTTAGACCAAACAAATTCATACATACAAATAAATTATTGAAAAAATTTACAAAAAGAAAATAAACGATACACACATAATTCTTATTTAACTAAACATTTCTTTCGATGTTTTTAGAATCGTTTTTTATTTACCTGTTACGCTTTCGACATTGTTATAATAATATTTAAATAAGATGCTATTATATTAATGATATCAACGAGATAGCATGACTTCTTATCAGCGTTAGGTAATAAATCAAGTCATCATAACATACGTGTCATACAACGTCCTTAACGATATGATATTAAGAATTTGGAGAGTGTTTATATAACAAATACTGAACGTAGAATACAATATCAATAGATGTTAGAAAATTTTAAAGATAACAATCTCTTTTGAATTCCCCTCTATCATATAAAAGATAATATTTCAGAATTTATTTCTAAATAGCTTATATTTATTTCGATAACACAACGCTTTAATGATTAAATAGATTTACAATAAAAATAATTAAATTCTAACTCGTAATTAAACGTTAGATTTCGGCGTTAGGAAATTCATTTTCAGTAAAGACACTCGCATCGTAGCCAATTTCAAAAGGCTTTGGGAGTCTTTTGAAAGGCAACGTGCACCAGGAGAGGAGGCGGGGAGTTAATGGTCCAATCCGCGTCGCCGATAATTGAGTCCATTAGACATCGCCTGCAGGTGCCTCTAGTGTCAACTTATTTACCATCGCGTTCGTCGTTAAAATTACACTTTTATACTTATTTATATAAAGCACACGCTTCCTAAAATCATAATGTTATTTTACTTAGTATAACATGTCTGAGTGACGACGTTGTGTTTTTTACCTTATTATTATTCCTTTGCCATAATGATTTCAACTTCACGTAAGCCCAAACAATAACTATAACGATTCCACTCAATCGGGTGAATGTATCTAAAATAATGCTTAGGATCAGGTTAATAATGAGTACGTTCAGTGCGCGCGTGGACGAAGCGTTTGATGTTGGGACAGACATTCTTTCATCTTACTCCGGGAAATTCTTAAATTTTCAAGTTAAGAGTATAGTTAAGTCGCTATTAATATACTGCGACTCTTTAAAATGCTTATATTCGTTTCCGATATCTTGAAGAATAGGGACAAAGTTTTGCTTTCGATTTTCGTTGTGGCATCTACGTCACTAACAATGTACAACAAATCATTATTTTTGAAAAACTTATACGAAACGAAAATACGATTATACATTATTTTTAATTCTTATTCATATACACATATAAATAAATAAAAGAAAACTGAAAAGTATGACACATTCCGTCATCAACGTGACAATTCTTGGACTTTATTCAAATGCATTTTAGGTGAAAATAGTTATCTTTCTGTTACGTTCTCAACTCCCTTGGCTTGTGAATATAACGGCTCCTATTACGAAGTTAAATTAAGCGATAGTATTACATAACTAAGTAAGTAGGTAGCGGTATTTTACTGTAATTAAAAGTAATTTTATTTTGTTTTCAGGTACGTTCTTGACTTCTTCACCCACTTGAGTTACGTAATACTTCATTTGTAAGTAAAAAATATTTAAATGATTGAGAAGGTAAAATATTTTTTCTATTACTATAAGAAAACACGTCTATTATTTCTATCGAATTGTGGAGTGATATTAATTCACCCCTCGTAGTTATAACGGACATAATCAAACTTTAACTATGACTAATAAATATTAATAGATCAAGTGTTCCCAACGAAACCCAGGCAATGCGATGGTGCCAGGATATAGTGGACGTCGATATTGGAATCTTCAATTAAATCAGAGGGTTCATAACGTTGTCGGCTCCCGCCCGCATTATCATGACATGAGAGCCAATCACAGACCAGCTTAGCACGACCGATGTACTAACATAAACCGTTTTAGGTGCTCACCCACACATATGAGGAGCGATTTGATGAACTCATAGTTTAGTACTAGACACGAACTATGGAGAAATTAATTCCATTATTGTTCGAGACACATCGAAAATCAAAATTAAGGAAATATATCGCTGATTATACTTTTGAACGTAATCCGTAATTAGAGGATCCAATTTTCGTAGCTTTTTTTAATTCGATAAAAAGGGAATGGTAATTGGTAGCACACGAATCATGTTTCAATTGAATCTTTTAAGCCTCTTTCAATTGGAGTCGTAACAGACTTGTATCGATCACCGCTATAGTTTGCGTTTTATTTCGTACTTCGTTTCATTAAAAAAACGTTTCATTCATTCAAATATGATTTGAATAAAATGTTCGATGGAATGTTTAAAATAAATAACACAATGAGAGCGGCTTGTGGAGTTTTCTTTAAACACATCGATGTATTTTGTATACATAAATGAATCACCTAACTGTTAAAATAGTATTTATTTTCTGAATTATATTATTTATTAGTCAGCTAGATAACTTTATTATGAGTCAGAGCACTATTAATTCTCCTTTGTAGAAAAACCCATCGCAATAAAAATAAAACGAACTTAATGTTCTTCTAATAAGTATTTGTAATATAAATGTACATTCGTGGACTCGTGGTTCGTGATTCGCATTTGTTTTGACCGCAGTCGCTCACTCTTCACTCGATCTTATGACGTATTGTACAAGTAACCGATCACCGATCTTTCAGACAGCTATGCGATAGCCTTTACAAAACAAAACACATGATACATACGCATTAAGGCTAATGTGCAATGGTCCAATAAACATCAATGGTCGAATGTAAGCCAATAAACGCGTGCCGTCACGTTTTGTTAAAAAAACATAACATTATCATGTTACACACGTTTTATGAGTGATACCGATTAAATAATGCGAGTACTCAGTATGTCCTTTTCACGGCATATATTAATAAATATAAGTAAATAAAGTGTGTAATAAAATGGATCTGTATTTGAAATAATAATAAAGTACTTATATTCAAAGCAAAAAATAAAATAAAAATCAGTATGAATAGCACTGTATCAGAAATCTCGTATTCAATTTACTTTATAACAGTATTGTATATAATAGATTAGAATACACTGCGTAATACTACATTCGAAAAGAGCAGTGTTTTTGTAAAACTGCAATGTCGCCAGTCGCGTGTGGTCCTCGCCTGAACCGCACGTAGCGCACCCCTACAAAACTCTCCACTAATTAAGAACTTCGCCGCCGACGTAAATTAAAATGTCAGCAGATAAATTCTTGTCGTGAAATTGCAAGACCCATTTGTAATGATAATTTTCAAGCACGATTGTACTTATTTATTTCCCTATAAATCCTTATGTAGACATTTGATTCTGTTTTATAGCTTATATTTTATTTCATGTAATATTTTACATGAAATTTATTGTTATATTATTATTTAAATTAAACAATCAATAACTAAGAAACAATAAAATATTAAACTGTTCAACTGTTTGGTTGGTTTCCAGCAAGTCGTACAACCGATCACTTTTTACCGATCTAAAGATTAGTTCCAAAGATTAATCCAAAATAATTATAATAGAGATAATATCTCTACCGTTTCTTTGTAAGTAATGTTTATTAATAATGTTGTCTTAGATTTTCGCGATTATTACACATTGAAATAAAACTAGTTTTTTTAACGGATTTAATCGCGTATATTAATTATTTTATTTTAACATCCCGACGTTTCGAGCACTTTGCAGTGTTCGTGGTCACGGGCAGACTAAGGTGACATTTGTCTGTTCGAATTAAAAAGAAATATTATTTACAACTACCGCCAACGATTTCTTAATTGGTATCTTGAGTAGCGTTCCGGTTGCACGCAGAAGGCACTAACTGTATCTTTAGGTCTTGCAGTCTGTTGGATTTGGGATTTTAAATTTTTAATAAGTGGATCCCAAGTGTTAGAAAGTCTCCAACCATCTTCTCTATTGAAGTTCGGATGTTTTTGAATTTCAATAGCCTCGCGTATCATTCTAGGAATGAATCTGTGTTCTCTAGCGAGGATCTGTGGTTTATCAAATCGAATAAAATGGTTGGGTTTATCCAGTTGTCTTAGATTTTCGCGATTATTACACATTGAAATAAAACTAGTTTTTTTAACGGATTTAATCGCGTATATTAATTATTTTTTTTATTTTAACATCCCGACGTTTCGAGCACTTTGCAGTGTTCGTGGTCACGGGCAGACTAAGTGAACATGCTCTGGATAAACCCAACCATTTTATTCGATTTGATAAACCACAGATCCTCGCTAGAGAACACAGATTCATTCCTAGAATGATACGCGAGGCTATTGAAATTCAAAAACATCCGAACTTCAATAGAGAAGATGGTTGGAGACTTTCTAACACTTGGGATCCACTTATTAAAAATTTAAAATCCCAAATCCAACAGACTGCAAGACCTAAAGATACAGTTAGTGCCTTCTGCGTGCAACCGGAACGCTACTCAAGATACCAATTAAGAAATCGTTGGCGGTAGTTGTAAATAATATTTCTTTTTAATTCGAACAGACAAATGTCACCTTAGTCTGCCCGTGACCACGAACACTGCAAAGTGCTCGAAACGTCGGGATGTTAAAATAAAATAATTAATATACGCGATTAAATCCGTTAAAAAAAAACTAGTTTTATTTCAATGTTTATTAATGTACAAAAGTGTAGAATGAATCGGCACAAGGAACGGTAATGAAACTGTTCGTGATCGGCTTCGATACGGCAATAATCCACATGATGCTCTAGATATAATATAATGTCTCAACGTAGTTTTCCGCTTTGAATTACGCATTTCGTTCTACTTATTCCTCTCTCAAACAGCACTCGACTAAATATACATAGCGAGTCGTGGCGGGTATAGTATCGAGTGGTGGCAAAGGCTAATAATTCTATGCATTTGAAAGTCGTTTATGCATGCTGATTGGTGAAGCAACGGAATACCTCTTTCAGTATTTTATTTGTTCAGTGTAAATTTAAATATTGAACATATAAAGTTATAAAAGTTAATTTAATAAACTAACATAAAAACTACACTAATGCCGATTTTGCATGCATAAAATAAAATGCTAATTGTAATATAAGGTCGAGCACTAATTTAAGTCTGGAATACAATTATACTCAAGGCGATTTTCATTGTATTTAACAAAAACACATTAGAATAATTAAAATATCTTTAACGATATGCTTGATGCAGAATGAAAAAAATATTTATTGGTACAAAAGTAACAAAACTGTAAAGCGATCAGTGAACATGATAATTGTGGAAAAATTTATATAAATTTTCTCATTATCGCCTATCCATCAAAGTGCATCAATAATCGGATGCACCGCTGGTAATGTTGGGAGAAATTGAGGTCATCCCTGGAGGGGATGAACAAAAAAAATATCTTAACACAACCTGCAATTAGGCCTAAGTTATACGGTCATAGAATATTACGGGATGAGTTATTAGCATAGCGTTTGTAAATTTATGGCGATGTGGCATTTCCTATTACCTATGCGGTCGGGAGGAATGCTCGGCGCCGGTGAATCATCGAGGGCGGCTGAGGTCACGTAGCTCCGAGATGCCGTCATTTCGATCGGGCGTGAAAATGTACTTTTGATTTTAAGTACATAATAATTACGTTGCACCATTCAAAGTGCGAGACGTACTTATTACTTATGTTACATATATTAAATTAACCAGCATTGCGCATGATCGGCGTTCATTGCGTTTACCAAATGTAAGCGCAATAAGCAAAAATTTTCTAAATGTGTAATATAATAACTTACTAATAATTATTTATATATACTAATTCATTTAAATTATCTATTCTAATGCTCCCAGTGTTCATAAAACTTATTTACTAGCATTTTGTACGGAGCAAGTTATAATATATTGAACATTACTCTAAATGCCCGTCCCGACTTCGAATAAATAAAATACAGTACGTCGGAATATTTACTAACCGACGAGAGATTATAAGTAATGAATAAAAAGGAAGGTGATAGGATTAAAGAAAATAGCTATTATTTTTTAAATTGTATAATAAAAAAGTCATGATATCGGTAACAGGAAACTATAGCCAAGAACCAATCAGGTGATAAATACAAAAAAAAATATTTCATAAAAATTTATCAAGACAAAACCAACAAGCGTGAAACGAATTTTTATATAAAATATAAAGATATTTATGTAGATGATTATTCTCTTCGCAGTGACGTCTGTCAAACATTTAAAATGGTAATATAAGAATAAATTGCTTCTTTATATGATGTGAAATGTTATGGTGGAATACTAGTGAAATGGCTTTTGTTCTAAAACTTCGGAAAATAAACGATAAAACTACAACCCTTACTACAAAGTAACTATTTATACCGAAGTCGACTCTAGACTTTGTCCGCGACTTCACAACACTTCAAACGATTTTATATTCTATGTCGGTTTTCATTATTGTGATAATTCCATCTTATAAATAACTACGTACTACTACTATTGAAGGACAAACGTACAAAGATTTTATTTTATTCTTTGGATTAGGAACATTCACAGGTGTACGTTGAACAACTCTTGGTGAGTTCTTGTTCATCATAATCAATCCAACAAAAATTCTGTTTTATTTTGAAATAGAAGATGTAGCTCGTTTACAGCAAAACAAAAAAAGTTGCAAACTACGAACCCTTCACGCCATAGATTATTCTTATTATAGCGTTAAAAAAATTACGATGATACACGCAGATTAAATGCTAAAACCAGTCGTAATTCGCAATTAATCTATGCAAACAATTTTGTTCTTTACGAGGTAAATCATAAAAGTGTTAATAGTGTGTTCCTATAAGTTCGATATATGTTGAGGACGTTTATTGACTAGAATTAGGCACATCCCGGTTGTTGGGCTAAATAACTAACCGACCTACACGATTGAGAGATAAAAAATGTGTTTTTAAATTAGATGAAATCGATTATGAATATCAAATTAATATTCAGTAAAAAATAAATTCATTCGAAAATGCTAATTCGAATTAACTTATTCTAAGCAACCTTCAAAGATTTAAAGGATAAATTTAACTTCATTTAATAATTGTTGTATGGTGAAGAAACACACTGATAGTATTCAGACCGCAAAATATTGTTATATATACCCTTTTCTAAGGCGCATAGAGATAAATATTAGTTCTATTTTTATATATCATGATCATCTTCATAATTGGCTTGCCTTTATCCTATCCGTTTAAGGTCGGGACATTTATAAACTACGTTTTAAAGAATGTTTTGCCAGGATTTTAAGACAGTCCTTTAGTATAATTTTAACCACTCCTACGTATAGTGTCGCAACACCAACAGAAATAAATACGTATTGGAGTATATATATTTATCATTATATTTGACGAATTTTAATTAAATAATATATTATATGACTACGATCAAAATATACTTCCCACTGTAAATACGGGCAAAACTAATATTTAACTACGAAACACTCAACTTCAAGTTTTCAAACAGCTGTCATAAAATTAATGCTTTTCAACTGTATCTTGATAAACGCATTATTTTGTATCAGACGGTGGTCTGTTAACGACTCATTCATCGGCGGCCATCTGGTCACGTCGTTCACTCACTTGTTCTTCCATGCCCTTATGCGTAAAAGAACTGTCTGCGTCTACGGTAGAGCAGGAAATTAGAAATTTAATTTACAAGTCCGTATATCTTTTCACAGAGGTCGGTTTGAATTTATTTTTGTAATGTGGTGCAACCTTTAGTGTTCTCGTGGTGACTTCCAGAATAACATTATTTAAAAATGTACCAGCCTGTAAATATTCTTCTGCTGGTTTAATGTTTCCTCTCATTTAGAAAGAATGAACCACTACTATGCTCAAATGCGGAGTGGTGAAATCACACGTGTCAGATATTCATCCAATTGATACTAGTTTCCTCACGACGTTTCCCTCACTGTCGAGGACGATATGATTAAAAACAAATTCCAATAGTGCTGGCCCCGATTTGAAGTCAAAATCTTTAACCTAGAATTCAACATTATTTTAAATTTTAAGGACTACAAATATTGTTTTTATCAGTAAAATAGACACAGAAATCTTAACTTACTTCACGACAAATAATGGTCTGAAGTTTTTTTGTCGTCTTATGTGATTCAATGATCATTGTCGGATGCTGCGCTGGTGTTTGCTGTCACGTATTACGTATTATTTATGTCCGTGTGGATCGAGTGCACGTCAGCACTGCCTGTTATTTGCCGGCCTCAATTGCTACTTTGTGCTGCCGCCACATGTCATCTCGTCACTTCCTTGCTCATTGAATCATCTATAAATAGCTTCGCTGTAAATCTAAATGGTTCGATTCCTTTATGCTGAACTGCCGCCTTAAATTCAACATGACGTTTTCTCGGTTTGAAACTAAGTTCAGTCCAAAACAACGGTATTTCATAACTCAAACTCAACTTTTCGCGTTACGGTAGCGTACTGTAACTTTGCATACCTGAATATTTATATTTCATGCCAAATTATAATTGGAATTGATAAGATTTTGGAATACCAACATTTGCCGTGTTGAAGTTTACGAATAGGTAAATTTTATTACCAAACGCAAGAACAAGTTAAGTAAGATAAAAAGTTATTAATTCATTGTATTTTTGAATCATTTGTTTTTATGCAAGTCAAAACAATTTTTTATATTAAAATACTCTAAGTGCGTTCGTATTTCTTTTCTATATGAAAATAATAAATGCTTACTTAGATTTAGGTATATTCATTTTAAACAACTATCCATCAAAACCTAACATTACTTTAGTTCAGTCAGAAAGAATTTAACTTTACAATGCCTTACGTTACCTTCCTTATATATTTTTAGCATTTGTTTAGAAAAGTAGAGATACTTCCAAGACATACATTTTTCATGTCCATCGTCGTTCAAATTCCACAGCGTAATCCTTTCTTCGAAGCGATAGAGTAAATCGGATCTGCAGAATCGATACCTGCTAGTGCTCGCTGATACACAATATGTAAATGTTTATCTCATGTACCAACCGCTTCCCAGATTAATTCAATCGGATGCGCTCGGCGGATATATCGACCCCAGCTCGGACCTTTTGGGAAATGGTGTGATCATTGGTTCCCGTTCGGATAGCGATTGCTAACTACCTGATTTATGAGTTTTGTTTTTTGTTCTGTTCACGAGCGACGCAGGCTTACGGGAAATAGAAAATTTGTTTAACTTCAATGCAAAGATTTTCTTTTGGAAGAAAATTGTGATTGCAGTTGGAAATAAACGTTTATTATATGTTTACAAATTCATACCTAAGACTTTACCACAGATAATAATATTTTTCTTGAAAAAATATATTGTATAAATTTATGTTTTTGTTACTGCAAGTTAAAGTCACCAGTGTAATACACATAAAGGAAATTAATTTTCTCTAAAATATCTTTCTTCAATCTCACCCGCAAATAAACGGATTTCATTTCACAAGTTCAATGGGGAGATTTGCGTCAACAAATTTCTTGTAATACACTTATAAAGATAAATCAGAGCTATCATTTTTAAAGTCTTTCAAAGCGAGGAGATTTACTCGGCGTTATGATTCGGAGGAACAATTTCCCGGCGGGACAGAGAGCCTCATTTCCTGAGTTCACGAGCCGGGCCACTACGACGCTCCAAAATATTATTTTAAGCTTCCGCGAACATCTCTCAACGCACGACACCCGTTTGAGCTTTGTACGTATTCAAATTTCCATCTCGCTTTGTGTTCTCCAATAAAGTACTTACTGCTACAAAGCCATGAACTGTACAGACTCGATAGGTTTTTTGTTTATTTTGTAAAGAACATTTTAATCTTACATTCAGTGGTACTTCTTCGAATTGTTATTAAATGCTTATAACATTTATGTTTATATAACAATGATGGAGATAACCTAAATGCCATTCGCCAAATTTATTTTTACTTATTTAAACATTTTATCGTCGGTTCAGTCGGATTTACATCTTTAGCGTTACTGTTTATCATAAGTATTTAAAATGTTTAATTTATTTGTTGTTCCGGAAGTATTTCATTAGCAAATGTTTGAAGGTAAGATTTTCTTTTAGTAAAACAATTTTATTAACAAATAATTTCGTGATTTTGGTCTTCAAAAATAGCCTGCATTTTTCGAAATAATCACGAAGTATTACGTTGATTTAATATTTATTCTTAAAGGTATGGTAGGCATTTTTACACGGTAGTACATTTGCTGTATATCATTTTTAAAAAACTATTCTAAGTACAAAAAACTAAAATAATGCTCTCATACTAACTTGACATTTTATAACAGTAGAATAAAAATAATTTGAAAAATTCATATATCGAATACATATATTAATTACTGTTAGACTTTCATGTTATACATATTATCTCATAAATTTTAAAGCTTAACAGGTATCTTACTTAAAAATAAAAAATTAAACAAAAATTAAACATCCTTTTAATTTAAAAAACTAGACAATAGAATACATTGCTTTCATTAAAGAGACACCCATCGCTTAGGTAGTAAAGATACACTTGAAAATTTTTAATTATTTTTAATGGAGACAACTATTTGAAGCTTTTATTTGCATAATTTCGTGAAAAACAAAAGCAAAATTATAGTCTGAGAAGTAAAAGAAAGAAAAAATGGAGTTATTCGGAGTTATTGTTCTAAAAACTTGTAAAATTGTATTTTTGGATTACAAAGTGTTAAAAAAACACTTCTGTGAAGAAACGCTTCCATAAAGAGTATTTATGTAGCTAGCTACGAGGTACGGAAGCAGTTCAATTAAGGTTGGTATTTAAGGTTGCCATCGGAGAGCTCTGATTGCACTACCTCTCTCCCCACCACTCCACCTCTCCGGGGACTGCCTCCTTTTAATTTTCAAATACAACAAATACTTTCGCTTCCCGAAGACGCCTTTACTTTCATTACGAAATGTAAAGGTGCGCTGCAGACTACGTTTTTATTTATGACGCTAATTTCTTACTTAGTGATTCTTTTGATAATGAATGTTATTTTCTTTGTATTTTTATATTAAGAAATTCCGTTGCGTATTTTGTACAATACAAAACAAAGTGCAATTAATATGAATATATTTTGGTTTTACTGAAATACTTTTTTTTTTAAAGGTTACTTGAGAATTTTTCTGTCATATATGTTCTACTCTGAACTCGTTCATTCTCTTCGAAGTAGTCTAGGCTCATATCCGTACTCATATAGATATAATACGTTAGTACACAGTGTTTATCGTATCATTTAGCGTACAAATCTTAAACGAATGTACATATGTATATCAATACCCCTTAGTGTAGGATACCATCACGTTTTTCTATTGGCATTATTCATTGAATTCTGATAAAGTAAATTTAAATACTACACTGGCTAGAAATCAAACCGGTATAGACTATAAATTTAAATTTTTTTTTTCTCTGATAGTTTCTGCGACGACGATTTTCTTAACACTCAAAAAATCTCATTTAAAATAAATAAGTATTTGAAATCAATGAAAGTGATTATCAATATCTTATAAGCCACCAAATATTTTACAATTTAATATTTCTTCAAAAATTATGCCACTTGAAAAATCTCTCTTAAAAAAATTGTTTTTTTTTTTAATAAATATAATATATCTAAAGATACTTGTGGTAAAATTTTAATTGCTGCCTCAAAATATTTTATGTTTAACGTATTTCATAAAAGCTGTTGAAATTCTCTACATCTGCACCTGAAAGTTATTTTTTTAAACAGAAGCGTTTTTTATGCAAAATAATGACAATGGTTACACTCGCATTATCACGACCATTATTTTCGCGGGAATAGTTGTCAGTAATGACAAAATGGCGGGCGTTATGGCGAGAATATCATATTCGAAACTTATAACATATAGAAAGTTATTATAACTAGACTTAAGTTGTCCAGTAATTATACATATTCGATATATACTAATGTTATACAATAAATAAATTTAAAAAAAAATCTATTTTATTAAACGGAGTTTTGTCACTATGTAACTATGGTACTCCCGTAAAATATATATATTTTTTATTTTGTGTCTTGCAACACCTAGAACAGTTATATTATGATATAGGAATCCAATCACATTAATTATTTTCGCGTTTTCTAAAAGATATCACAAAAGCAGATTTTGTGAAGTTATCGTTTTTAAAAGTACCCCTCTTATTCTCTTAATTTTGTCTTTAATAATTCCTTTCGATAAATTTACATAAACCTTTAATAATACAGAAAACATTAATTAAGAATATACGTCAAGTAAGTCTAGATGAATAGTTTAATTAAACAGTAGAATCCGATAGACGGAAGAAAAATCGGACGTATATTCCATCGTAACACGGTAGCTGTAGACAATTTTCATCTCCGGTTGTTTTACTTGGCGCGATATTCAACGGACACACTTCAATACACCGAGCCACCCACAAGGATGCCGGTAACTGGAAACGGCATTCGTATTTACATCTGCTGAGGACATCGACGCTGATTAAATTACTTCCAGCTCAGAAATAAAATAAGAATTCGAAATAAATCTTAAGTCAAAGTGCATTTATATTCATAAGGAAAATATTTTTTACTCTTTATAAACTTTTTTATTATAGGTATAGTATGTATGACCGGGCTATTTTATTTAATAAAAAGTATTAAATTAAGGTGCGTTTAATTTTAACAAAAAAGAAATTTATGAAAACATAAAAAATAAATTCTAAAATAAATATTCTCCTATCTGTTTATGTAATAATATAATTAAATTAAAATCAATAATTATTTTTTATTTAAATCATTTTTTTTTTATTTAAGTAGTTACATCAACGGAAAAATTAAAATTAAAAACATTACACGAATAATCACAATTTTTGAGATGATTTGATGAGATTGATTCGTTTACATATTTAAGATAAAACCAAAGTTTTCCATATAAATAGTATTTTCATTGCTTCTTCGAGTCGCTACAGGGCTGTGTACGCATAGTTTTGCTCAACAGATCCAGACTGCGATGTACATGCCGTCTGCGGTTAAGTTTATACCATTTCAATAAATCTTAGCAATCCCGTCTTCGCGTTTCGATAACACAAAAGAAAATAGTAAAACTACAAAAAAATACTTTCAGCGATTCCATTTGCAAAAAATGTTTAATGAATAAATTATACTACAATGTATGAATTTCTAATCATTGGTTGTGAATCATTGTGAACGATTATGAAAATAGCTAAAAAATTTATTAAAAGCACCATAACTTACACTATTGGAAATTTTTTTCTTAAGTTTCACATATTGTATGAAGGCGTTGTCAAAATGGAAGCACGAGATCGCGTTATTCCTCATGATTCTCGCTTTTAGTAATTCGCTGGTATGTTATTACATGCTCGCAGTTCATTTGCGCTGTTAGGAGATAAGGCTCCTGTTTCTTGAAATTTATTGCGTTGTAAATCCGTCCGACGCGTCGGCACCGATGACTTGCATTTCGTCCCTGGCTTTCAAACGTTTCCAGTGCTTTCAGTGGGGGGACATTAATTAATTTCGCCGTGTTCGTGCGTTCAATTTGAGTGACTCTGTTCTTTAGCCCTTTTTGTTCGGTCCTTGAGGCTCGACGTAAGTGTTCTTTTTGCGAAACGTTCACTCTTTCGTACAAATTGAATTTGGAGGATGAATCCTTATTTTTCATGTCTAGTTGAAGATATTATTATCTTTATGTTTTATGTTTATATAAGAAAATAGTAAATTATAACCAAAATTACTTTCAGACCACAAATTGTACGATGTACTTATTTTATTTCATAATAATTATTAAACAATGTGTAAATACAGCGTAAGTTGTAGCGTATTTTCTATCCCCAATTTTCATATTGTGCTTACTCACATGATGGTGCTTAGTCCTCTAATAAACCCTACTCGTCTTTTATACTGAAATCCGAGCCGTGCGATTACCCGTGACTTGCACTTTATTTCAGTAAGTTAATTGTGTCCGTCGACGACCCACGAGCACAAATACTTGTTCTACAAAACTTAAATTAAGCATCCAAGCCCGCTCACATTCTCTTTCCAAGTTACGTATAATTTGTCTCTTCGATTTATTTTATTACTGATAATTTGATCATCCATAATTATTTTAATATAGTTAATTATTTTTTTATGGGTAGTTAGTTACAAGTTTGAATGTTTCAAGGACCGTTATTATTAACCAGTTCGCAATGTAGGACGCATTAACACCGTGAGTGACGAAACACAAGTGTGCCAGTATATAATATTATGATTTTTCCTACGTTACCGATGTCACGAGCTATGTTTTCTGCACATTCGTAAAAGCAGCTGCAGTTTTTAACTATAGTAGATTAAAAAAGACACTTGCCAGGTATGTTTTATTAATTCTTCGTACACATAGAGTGGCGGCGGAATGAAGCCGACCGCCATTTTTCTGCGGACGAGATTTAAATATGGAATTCCGGTGTGCGAGCGGGAGAGACGCGTGCCATTGACCTTGCGCCAGGGCCGCGCACGCGCCGCCCGTCTGCGTCCGCGCCCTCGCTGCGCCTCTACGCTGCACTAAGCACAACGACGTATTGTCTTGATTATCATATTCTCGATCATATATTTCGTCTTTGTAATTTCAAAGTAAAAGGCTTAGTGTCATACTAAAAATTTTATTAGTTTTTTTTTTTATTAAATTCTTATACTTATCATATACATTTGTATACATAAAACTAACTTTAAAAGCCTAAACATCGCTTTAAAGAGTAAAAATGGCGAAACACGCGCCTCACACGTAAGTAATAGGCCCGTGAACAGAGAGACCGCTAAGATACGTTTACACTCATCTGAAGGACACTACACATTTCACCGTTGCGAGCTACGTGCGCGTGACGTTAGCGGTGCGCGGCGAAAGCTCGCTCATTAGACTTGTTCACATCACAACCAACCAAACGGCTGCGCAACACTCGCTGGATACTTAATTAGGGAAATTGTTCATTGTTTACATATCTACACTCGAAACGAGCCAAAACTACCGCTGTCTAATGAGCATCAGTAATTGGCACAATTGAAGCACTCATTCGCTAGTGTTATCAATTATTGTTCATAAAATATTCTGTTCAAGCCATTTTAACTGAAATAACATGTCACTAGCTGCAGCAGTAAAATATTCACTTAAAATATTGGCCAGATAGTCCAGTGGCTATCAATCTTGACCGAAGCCTACGGGTTGTAACCCGGGCAAGCATCGTTAATTATTATTAATATCGTGCTTGGCGGTGAAAGCAATTTTGAGGAGTCGCAGTCTGCACGTGTTGGATGAAAATCTGCCACGTGTATATCTACTGACCCGCATTGGAACGTGCTGAAATAATTACAGACGCTAAAGTACTTAGATATACATTTAAATGCAGCACATGTGAAAAAGGACGTTCGAAGTTCACTTTGCAGTTAAGTCATACCTAATATTTCACCTATCACGTCTAGACAGTATAAATTGTGCTTTCAAAGAGGGAGCTAACAATCCGCCTAACCGCTAGTAAGTCTACGGCGAAACGTTTTTAGAAAATAAATCATTGGTAGCGCTGATTGAGTCTATTCTACTCTCGTTGCTGTTCCGCTTCTGATTAAATAAGAACGTCATTAACTATTGTTTAAGTTTCCGTCTTATATATTGTAGCTAGTATGCATAATTTATAAATAAAAATGTAAATAATATCATATACGAACAAACAGCTATATTAATTACAACTATGTTAAGCATAGCAACAGTTTTAAGATGGAAATTATGTATATTTTATTAAATTACTTTATTCAATATGGATTTCAATTAATATTATCATTGTAAATAACAGGTTTCTAAGAAGCGGACCACCGTAAAGAGAACCATATTTGGTTGTCTCCCGATATTGTATTGTTATTTAATATGGCGTCTAAGCGGCATTTCATTGCAACGTTACTGTTAAGTATTTGCTTATAAATAAAGTTTAATTTTGATTATAAACAAACTTTATACTAAAATGCCGCTTTTAATTCAGTAATATTGAGGAAATTTTTGAAAAAAACACATTTAAAACATACTTATAATAAAATTGTTCTCCGTTTAATATAAATCTATTTTAACTTAATAATACTGCAATAAAAGTAAATTAAATTAACATTTTGTCACATCGTAAGTATAATTCAATAAAAATTTAAATTAAACTATAATGAATGACGAATCAATACGATCCATACAAGTTCCCGATAAATGTTTATGAATAACCGAGTGGTGTTTTCAATCGACATTCCACGTATTATTACCACCAATTATGGCCACTTACGATTAATCAAGACTTTTGTTCAATAATCATCAATGGACGATGATTTTCGTATAGGGAGTCCGAGTTATATATGTAAACATATTGCCGGAGCATCATTGTTATCTTACAAGTTTTTTCAATACGTTTTTATATAAAGATATTCCCCTCTACATGCATACGGGTCCCATTATGCAGGAAATGATACAATTATTAACACTGATTGAACACTCCATTGTCAGTTTATTCCCTCAATTAGTGATACAAACGATGAAATTCTAAATGTGATTATGAGCATGAGGCCTTTTTGTGGAGCGTAACAATAACGTACTTTATCAATGTATAAATCTATTACCTACTATAAGCTTCATTGGATTTAAATTTTAAATTATTTGTAATTATATATTCTATTTCCAATCATTACAATTCTGACCAATTTAATATCTTCGCTCGTTTTTTTTTTTTTTAAATATTTGACGTCTTTATTCAAATTTCCATTATTTTATAATTGCTTTTTAATCGCCTGCCAGTGCTAGCATATTCTCGGTATTTGTCGATGTTATTTAATTGTTTTAATTCTGATGTCAAAAGTTATTAGTTTCTACAATGATTTGTGGAACCCCTCGGAACCGATCCCTTATGTATTCGAATTAAATCCTTTTTGTTAAATTCTATTGAATACTATTGATAATTATACAACTTTAGTAATAACTAGAAGAAATAGTTCTCAAAAGTACAGCTGAGAAATACAGATAAAAAAATCTGTTGAACGGAATATATATTTATTATGCATATGTATTTATTGTAATGGAAATGAGGTATATGATCTTCAACGTTTCAGACAATTTCGCTACCGCAGCACAAGATAATTGTATATATAGGTAAACATTAAAAATGATCAAAAAAAAATACCATCTTACAAAAAACATCAAAGCATTTTTTGTGTAAAACACGAAATCAGCAGTGAATAATTGTTGTATGTTTATAAAGTATTTTTAAAATTTTTATTTTTTTATCTTTAAGTCAGACTGCGTTCCGTATTTGTATAATCATTAATATGCAGACCGACACAGCATAAAACGTGGATCAGACGTATAGTGCGTTCAGATTTTTGTATGACTCATCTAACAAAAAATACTATTGTGAAGCGATTTTATCGTAGTTTTGTCGTAAGATGCAGTTTCCTACATATAATATATTCTTAAACAAATAAGTTTTCTTGCAAAATCTTTGTTACTTTCAACTTATTTCCTTGGTAAAATATTTTTAAATACATTAATTCACCTCTAGATAACGAAATTATTTAAAATATTAAATATTTGTATGTTAATTACATGCATTAAAAATTAACATTTTGTTTACATATTGAACGGTCATTCGAGGCATATGCCAAACATTTTGTCTGTTGATGACATACTTATTCTTAATGGCAAGAGATCAATGACATTTGAAATGTCAAACTAAATTCCAAGAACTCACTGTCACTTTCATAATTTAACATTTAAAAAAATTCTGCTTTTACGGAATGAAAAAGTAGATATAATACATTGACTTTCATTAACTACTACTATTTAACTTATTGAAATAATAGACATGTTCGTACAATGTGAGAATAGTTTCCGGTATATTATGTAGGTATATTTATCTTTCAACGCTATAAGGCCCTAAGTAAGTTTAGTAGCAACACGTATTTAAAGCCAACCATTACGATGTAATTTTATCCAGCCGGATAATGCAGACCAGGATCGGAGCGACGTCAAAACAGCGATATTACGTTACCATATTGGGGTAAAGGCGCCTAATGTGGCCGGGGCTCGAGTTACGAGACACGCGCGACGACATGTGGGTATGTGCCGTATACGACAGTTCCGGTGTATAGCCTCCGGGCCCGCAACCCGTTCCAAGTCTGATGACCGCAAGATAACGGAACGCAATACCACTACCCTGCACTCACCTTGGGAACCACCATTCATTTCAGTAATCACACGCGCTTTAGGGCCGTTAAGTACACAAAATTACTATTGATTGCTCATGTCAAATAATATTATGGCTATAACTATACGGGCACCTCATATACCGTTAGAAGAAAATATATTTTTTGTGTACATATAAATAAAATAACTCTAGGTACAACTCGTTTTGCTACTTAAGCCCCAAAATATTTTCTTTGTATTCGTCGCTGGTACCTGTTTGCGTCAAGGCCACAATTGATTCCACAAATCATGAGATCACTAAATTCGCATATTATTATCGTTTTTTTTCGCTTGGGAAGGATGTTGTGAAAAAGTGCAAAACAAACAACGGATTCGAGGTAAGGTTGGACTATTCAGAAAAAATTAACCGTCGGTTCGAGTCTCGTACGACAAGACACCTGCGCGCCAGACGGACAAAAAAAATCAAAGCAACCTGGCAACACCAGCGAATTGCATTTCGAACAGAAAAAATTACAAACTTTCATTACAGCAACTGTGAATCGAGTGTAATACTATACAATCAAGTTTTACGACGCGCGACTTGAAGGCTAACTCAGTAATGACATTATATCGTCATTTTTTTCTTCGTCTGCGAACAAGTTTAAAGAACTTCTGATAATATGATTGCTCTTGACACAGTAAGATAGTATCTGTTGATTATTATGATTGCTTTTTTAGTGCAGTTACCATTTGACCAAAATTGCATCATTGGTTATACTTAACATTTGTAAATATTATTTCGGTATATGTATTTTTATTAAAAAACAGCAATCTCGACTGGTTACGCCACATATGGGTTGCGCTCGCGGTGTATGCGAGGTACGTACTCGTAGGTACGCTCGACATTCATGCGCCAAAGTGTAAGACTATTCACGAGTAAATTGAAAACGCCCGGTGGAATTCGTATTTAGTTTCTTTTGTACGGCAGATAGGGTGATGAATTAAACATTATCATTTCAGATGCCACGCTCAATGCAACTGCGATGCAACTTCGTATATAACTTTCATATGTCGAAAGTTGTATAATTTTAGATATTACGAGTATGATCATCAAGATGAAATCGATCAAGACTTTTTAAGTAGAAATAAAGTTTTTTTTTTTTACGTAGAAATGTTAATCATCCATAACTCGTTCCTTACGTTGTATCAAGTTTTTATAATATACCGGCTATCATGATATGTTTTGACGAAGTTATATACTAGATATACAAGCTTGATTGCCGGTATCAACTTCGAAACCCGTAGTAGATGTATGTCATAGAAGCAATTTAATATTTTATGCTATAATTTTTAAGTTTTAAAACTAGCGTAATTTATTTAAAGAGTGTTATGTATGTACATATAAGAAGTATTACATGAAGCGAAATGGTAATTTTTCGCAGCCGGATACCGTGTTACTTTCAACTAGCAAGAATGCGGCCACTGACCAGCTTCTTATGCGCCCGCGCCGCACCCGTCTGCCTCGTGTCTGTTCCCCCACTAGTAACAGATTAAACAATACATTAATACAGCAAACACGACAATGACACAAAATTTTTGTTCAAACATAACGTAGACGACTAAATTTATGTATATTCAAATTATATTCGTCATTAAAATATATTTTTTTTTCAATTACGGTAAATTTGAAATTAATGAGAATACTGGTCTACTGTTAATAAAACGCAACGTGTTTTTTACATTTTCTTCGCTTCACTTCGTTTTTTTCTTTATAATTCTATACATAACTAATATACCTTTATATTATTTTTATCCTAAAAAATCAACTATTATAACAATTGCATGTATTTATAACAGTAATGATTTTATATTATGTATTATATAAACTACACTTTAGACTTTTAACAAAAAAAAACATTTTCAACAAGATTTATTCGACCGACTGACTGATTCCATTCATTTAGTTTTTGCTACAATACAATTTACTGAGCAAATGTAATGTTTATTCTAATTACTCGCTTCTTAAAAAAAATTATCATATTCTTTTAGATTTTTTTACGAAATGTTAAATTATTATTTATGTGAAATTAGTAATACATAAAATAAAAACAACATTTATTATTAAAATTTTACATTATTTAACTACTTATGCTTCTGTGTATTATATTTATGTATATTTTTTGTTTTACATGACACCTATTATACTAAAATACAAGGAACTCGTTACGTTCATGCAAAATTTAAATTCAATAAACAGACGTCACAATGGAATATAATATACTTATATATATAATAAGATGACACATCTAACAAGCCATGCAAATATTCCGTAGGACAAGGGAGATTTGCATATTATGCTTTCGTATTCGCGATTCGTGTCTAGCGGCGAATGCTTGACGAAATTCGCAATGCTAATTATACAATAGCCAGACGCACCTCGTACTAGCATACCATCTGCTAAAACTAAGATTAAATCGAACAATCAGCCTTACGTCCTCGTCTTAGATCTGAATTGTATATAACTTTTACAATATTTTGGCTAGCGAAATATTATTGACCGATAACAGAGTATAGCGAGATAGAGAAATCACATTATAAAGTTGTTCTAACGCTATATTCGCGTATCTCTAACGTTCTTTGTAGGCTACGACGTCGTACGGATAACTTTCGACAGTCATTGAATGAAGAGTTCGTTGACCGGCCAACGAAACGTTCGAATTTGCATGTGTCAATGACACAATGCAGCCACGCTGTACCGCTCGCCGCGGCGGCGGTGTATACTTTTCCTTTCAGCCGACGTTCCTGAGAAACACTTTTAGCGCCGACCTCGTGACACAGCCTGGCTGACTGGGTACGCTATTTTTTTATGATCGTGAAATCGTTTAGCCTTCGGTGTTTCTTAGTGAAACAATGTTTTGTCATTACAAATTATAAAAATTCTTATAATTTATTTTACCTTAATCTAAATTTATATTTTTATGCTCCACGTTTTAAATAAAATGTTGACGAAATAAATTATACTAAGAAATAAAGAAATAACGTCAATCTTTAATTAAAGTTGAATCAAAGATTGGTAAGAGTTATGTTTAAAAGCAGGGTTTGAAATCGATTAGATATTCCAAGAATTGACAAAACTTGGACCGTCGTAGAATTAATACTCAGCAAAGAGTTCGGCAAGAATCTTCCGGCCATCAGACACGTCGCCTCGGAACGTGCGAAATTCAATAAAGAACTTGCAGCACCTGTAAGTTATTACATTCTTCTGGCGATGCCTGCCCGCTCCCCTGAAATTTATCTTAACTTTCTATACCAAAGCTGTTCAAGTTTTACTTTGAAAATTCCCTCAATTAGTATCAAGAAACGGAAGTTTTATAACGAAATGTTTTTTTAATCAGAATTCTATTAATATTTGAATGCTTGAGAACTACGCTCCATATTGAACTTACATCGCCCTACATAACTTTTGATAAATAAATTATAAAAACAAAACCTACATACATTAAAGACTGAAACTCGAAATGCACTTCTCGTCTCCATTATCAGAACAACTCAATGGCACTAAGCTACATTTTTATCATCAATAAATAAATAATAGATTAACTTATTTGAGAGATGAGAGAAATTGTTTATATGCTGACTTAGTTAATTAAATACGATTTTAACTACATGGCTTATAATATTATCCTAAATAAAATCACACGTAAGATATTCACTTCTTAAATTGATAAAATGTAAATATTTAATCCATATCTAAGAAATCATATAAAAAATAATATAAAAAAACTTGTAAAAGAAGGTACGATTACAAAGGAGAGCCATAATTGTATTAAATTAACAGTTACATACATCATAAGGTTCGCTCGAATGAGACAATGGCGTCCCTGGTGGGCGTTTGATTTTAATTGCAAATGCTGGATTAACATATTATATGCTTAATGTGGAGGTGCGAGACCGAAGCGAACGAGATGTCCTTGTAGCAATGAAGATGATATTAATAAATGATAGCATCTGTCCATATTGATGACCGCTTTGATTAGCAATCCTGCTTATTGTTACGAAAAATAATTATAATATATTAAAAGATAAATAACGTGTTTTTTACAATCATCATAGAGAAATACACATTATTACAGAAGCAGTAACAAAATTGCTAACTACATACCTATATAAATATTATTTAGTTATATAAGAGAAAGTTATTATACTAATAGATAAAAAAGGTATTCCGATTTTCGTATTTAAATATTATTTAATTTTACTTATTTTTTTTAATTCGAAAGTAACTCTGCCTCTCTCATATACTTTCACGGCCAAGCCACTGAATTGAATTTGATGTAAAATATACGGAAAACCCGACCATCATCTCCTAAAAAGCGAGCATTGCCGCGGCTAACTAGTAAGGCATAATTCATTTAATGTCAAAATTAGAAGCCATAGGTGATCGTCAAGCCCTTCCGTTTATTTTTTTCGAAAAACCATATTATATTCTGTGACGAAAACGTCGTGATTATTTGTTTGTTATAGAGCGTATTACGCTATGAAGGATAAGAAGGGATTAGTAATTGCTTAGAAAACAAAAAAAAATCGTTATTTTGATCTCAACCGAGGTGATCCAGCATCCATTTTCACAAAATAGGCGTATTGGGAATCTTAGCCGAAGATTGTTGCTTCATAGCCGGACAAACTAATATTATCATTATCATAACCAAAAAAAGTCCTTAATTTTTGGTTATAATAACATTTTGTGCTTGACGCATACCTCGTCTCGTAAAGAAAAACATTATGAGGAAAACCGGAAGAAATTTTGCCAAATGTGTAAATAGTAAAACGCACTTGAGCAACATGGTGAGATAAACTTGAAAACAATCTCCTTAATAGGAGGGGCCTTCGGTTTTGTAATTACTGCGAAATTAATTGCATTCATTAATTCAAAATTCAGCAAAGATATTAAAGTAATAGTAAACATTTTGTATTTACTATTGTTCGAAATTCCTTAAACATTATTGAAAAATTTAAGAGAACGAAATTTACAATGAAACAAATTCATAAATTTGCATTTGTAACAATATCTCTTTCTATAAAAAAAATATATTTATTTTTAACACTTACGCTCATCTATATCTACGAAACAAAAAAAAAAGGAAATCTTTAGTCAAACATGAGAGAATACGACACTGAACAGCATTTTGTTTGCCTATTTATGTACTTGATAAAGATACTAAAAATATTAAATATTTTAAAAAATAGGTCACGTCCATATTGTTGTGTTATAATTTGTATGCTTGAATGCTACTCTTCAAAATTTATACGCTGATAATTTTTGTTGGTAGTTACTTACCTGCACATTTGTATAAAATAAATAGTGTTTGCCATTTTAATATGTATTTAGGTTGTGAGGCGGTACGTCAAAAATAAATACGCTTCAACCGTTAGATGCGTGGGTAAAATACAAATTGTATAATGATTTGAAAGCCGTAATAAAAAAAAAAACAATTAGTTTAAATTAAACGAAAAGTTTTAATTGATATTGCTTTTAAATCATTTGTACCTCAACTCTTTTTATGACACACGCGTACTTTTTTGGATTCTCCTAAATTAACGGTAATTATCAATCAGCCAAATGTACTTCACTGCTGGACTTATCATCTTTCCCAAGGTACGTAAAGCTCACGGTTCTTCGTCTTCCACATCTAGTTGGATCTGACAAATTTCTGCAGTTCCTTCTTACTATACTATACTTCAAGTCTCAATCAAAATCCAATAATAACTAGATTCTTTCTTTTATATCTAGTTTGAACAGATAAACTGATGCAATAATTTCCGAATTACTTTAGAATTTATGTATTCCTTTTTACCATATACTTATACTTGTAATCTCTTGTATCTTTGAGCATTTATATTGATACATGCTCAAAGAAACGACTACATAATGTTTCTATGATTCATAAACAAGGATGTAAAATCTCTTTTGTTAAAAATGTACAATTGACTATTTCGGCTTTATACGTAAATCAAATTTGAATTGTCGTTTCTAGAAATAGAACTCGTTTAGATCAATTTCGCGTTATTCACGTCAAAATAAGAAGAATACATTTCTAAAGCTTACTTTCAATACAATATGTCGTCGAGTATTAGCAAAAACAAATCGTATTCTGAAAGAACATGTGGTGAACAGATATATGTATATAAAAAAAATAATTACAAAAAAATATTTTTTTGTAATTAATTTTTTTTTTTTATTTATTGAAAAGAAGTTAATATTATGCAAAAGGCCAGACTTCAATCAGTATTAAATTAAAATATAATTAAATTTGAATTCACTTTTGCAATCAAAAGATAAGAGAAAAATTTCATTAACCTCTTACCGTACGACTGGCTGACCGTATCGTAACGGGTTTTATCAAGTGCCGAATATTTTTAATAACTAATTACAACAAGATTCACTTAAATATCCGATCCTTTATCGCAATCCAATTAGTATGTATTCAATTCATCGCATGAAAACATTTAAGTCGAACCTTAAGTTTTTATAATAAAAGACCGGATAAGATATCAGAGTTTGCATTAAATTCGTTTTTTTTTATTGTTAACGTCAATATTGAAAACAAGTAATTATACTAATTACTTATAAACTCGTGCAGTCTGAGTTCACTCTTTTACACTCCTCTAGAGTGTATGGAGGAGTTAGGACTTATATGATTGGGATTTCAATTAATAGATTTAATTAAGATTTTTATTAGATAAATAATATCAGTTTTATGGATTTGTGACTTCATTATATACTTTGTGGTAAGGCTTCATATTCTATGGTTAAATAGTAATACTAAGTATTGTTGTGTTCCAGTTCACAGGACATAACATCGTAATTCCCAAGGTTGGCAGCACATTAGCGATGTAAGGAATGGTTAATATTTCTTACAGCACCAATGTCTATGGTGGTGACCTAGGTAGCACCATTTATCCATTCGCACACATATTTTATAAAAACATAGATACTTTTTCAGAATAGATGCGTATCTTCTACAAATTTATACCTATATTTTTTTTATTTTTAATGTTAAAAAAAAATTTAAAATGTACAGCTTGACGGTGAGTCAAACTCGACGCGACCTAATTACAAAAAGTCGTGATATTAAAAAATATTTTCCGAGCAGAGAAGACTTTGAGTCTTTGATTATCCGCCGTAGTTACTTCGCGAGGATTACCTGAAGCTCTCAGGTTTTCATAAGAGATTCTTTATATACAAGACAAGAATTTTTAATAAATATAAACTTACCTGTTACAACACTGTTACTTATATTTTACCAATAAATAACGGAATACAATTAATCAACATACATGGTATCAATGTATTGTTGAAGAGCGAATTTAGACCATACTTAACGTTCGTATTGTCTTAACTAAATATTAAATTAAATTAATTAATTAATTAAATATTAAATTAAATAGCGTTTAATTTAGCTCTCGGCTATACACTAAATAATAGTCAACAACATTATATGTGTGAATCTATGAACTCGATAAATATTCACGATCGTGAAATATTGTTTAATTTACTTTTTATTTCTCTTAAACCAATTTCGATCTGACTTTATAAACGAATAAACATACATACATATATTTTAATCAACAAATTGATGACGTGCAGAGCTCATAAAAAGCTGTAGATACATACATTTTGAATAATAAATATTATTAACTCAGTAATAATAAAGAGGAGTAGTGCATACATTCTAAATGAAAATATACTTCTTCATCCACATCAGCGTGAAGTTTTAATTAATTGTTCCGGTTGTAATTTTAATGTAAATAGATGATTTGCCATTTGTGTATCATAGCAAGCGAAGTGTTAAAATATGTGTTGAGTACTGTATATCTAATAACGTAAATAAATTAGTACCTTAGCAATTATTTTGAAATAAAAAATTAACAAAATTGACACGACCGCCCGCGGCTTCGCCTATAATTTATAATACGTTTTCTTCAATACGTATTTGTTTTGTTTTTTTTGAATAGATAGACTTCAAATGGATAAATAAGATATATTTGAAAATTAGACACTGCAATTTTTAAAATCATATTTCATGGAATTAGTTTTTAAAACGCCTCTTATTACGTAACAAAAATCTCTAGATATCGAGGTCATATAAATGGTTAATCATAGTTTGTGTATTAGCAGTCAATCTAGACAATGCTTTTATATATAGATTTTGTACTCCGTTTGTGGCAAACGGAATACTTATAAATTAAACTAGTTAACAAATGCACCTCAAATGAATCAAAATTCAAAACCGTATAGTTGAACAAGTTTTGAAAATGTCACTAAGATGAAAATAGTTGTGTGTTCCAAAACTTAGCACCGACAAAGAAAATCCATTAAATGGTTTAAACTTTCTTGGTTGGAGAAGTTCTATTTCAAACCGGAGTTCACTGTTTTAGAATAAAGATTTTATACAAAAAAGTATCTACTTCCGTTGAATAATATTTCTTATTTTAGATGCTGGAGCAATTATTCTTATTCATAGATGATTGTTTATTTCAGAATTCCTTTTTAACTTATAGAAGTGATTACCTCATTTGTTTTAAAACTGCTCAGATTTCATACTTTATTATTTATTATAAATTGTATTGTAGAAAAAAAAGGTATTGTACACTTTAATTAATTATTACCCTTTTCGTTTCAGGTAAGCTTCACGGAATTCCTCGTAATATCCAATATTTATTGGTAATCACGCAATATTATACTTTCTATTACAAGTATAAAGAGGTAAGTTTAGTAAGAACTATTAAGTAGATTAATACAAAAGTTTCACACCATGACAGCTCAGCTTTACTACCAGAGGTAGCAAGTATCTCTAAAATATCAACCCGTGCGAAATACTAAAAGTAAATTACCAAGCATTCATGTCTATAAATATATAATTGTTTCATGTATAATTTTCATATATATTTTTTTATTAATCGCCAAAACAAATCTAAAAAGCACACACGCACAAAAGTGCCGGTTTCTCGTCTTGTATTTTTCGTTATGGAGTATACATGCTCCTATACGAAAAAATTGCTCAGAGCATTATTTAAAACAGGGCAAATCAAAGCTAAAACCTTAAATGCAACTAATCTGAGACTACTTCAATTTTAAATTAAGATTGCCAATCGTGAGAGCAACGGCGCCTTATTCGGGAAAATAGCACTATTCGTAATTATTCTTGTGAGCATAAGTGGACGAAAATAATTACTGAAGTTATGAGAATACATAAGAGAACGGGAAATAATTTCAAGTAAATTTATAATTCAAGTACAGTCAACGTCGATAAGATAAAGTATATTAGTTGAAAGTTTTTTTTTGTAGTTATACTATTTACATTTGTCTATCGATAAATTAAATAAATTATTAAAATACATGTAAATCATATTACATAGATTGGATTTAGTATTTATTTACATTTTATTTATTTGCAAAAATTGGAATGGAATAATTGTTTAATTTCGTCTCGACAGATTTGCCATGTGTATCTATCTACCAGTGTATATACTCTACAATTTATTATAAATGATTGCAATAATAATAATTTCTCTGCTCTTAATACAACATTACATCGCGCTGCGTTTCTTCCGCGATTCTCAAAGATTTATGACGTACTCAAGACGCTTAATTAAAGGCAGCAGTGCGTGATCTCACTTCAGCTCATCAAAATCATTGTTACGTTAATCACAGCCAAACAAAAGTATTACTGAATTAAATAATGTAATAGCTTTACGGTATTTCTTGTCAGAAATTTATGGAATATAGCATTTATTTTTGTTTTTGATCATTCATAGTTTTCATCGAGTATCTTTCAAAATACATAAACTTTTACTGTTAAAAGTGGCGTTTTATATTTATTAAATAATTTTAAATAGCAAAGACGATTTTCAATGATAAAATAATTTCGTCAGTTAAAACCATATGGTTTGTTATATACCCTGATACACCTTTGAGTCGATATTTCGTAACTGAAAAGGGGTTCTCGACGGATCCGGATATATTAATTGCGTTAGATGATTGTACACGCATCCGCGCGGAAATTAGAATCAGCCGACTATAATACTCGTAACACGCTCGCCAGCGTACCATCGACCGCCCTCCCCACCCCCGTCCTTTTTTTCCGGACACAATTACTCTCACAAAAAGTTATATTACAATCCTTAAGTCCGATCGCAACTCCCATAAAATATTTATTTTAAATCCCAAAGAAAAACAACGGGATTTGGAATTATTGTAACATTTTATAGCACCATTGTGAACAGACATAAATTTTATAGGCATTTACGTCTTCAGGGGCCGCAATAAACAGTTAGGCCACTGACTGTTGAGTGAATGACTGGCAACCTATGGGACGTTTTAATATTTTTCCGACGGTAAATCAAATTTGGCAGTTCCCGTCGCGGACGGATCATTTCGCAATTAGGGCTAGACGCGGCGTCGTCAGTGGGATCGCAGTGCCGTGCGCTTTATCAAATATTAAACTCGATCGGTCTCTAACAGAACGCGAGCAAATCCTACTGCACATTTAATATTTCACCTAAAACGGTCTGCGGTTTGAGAAGACGGAGTTTTCTTGGGCTGGAGGCGCTTTAAGTTTGTTTTACTGCTACTAAGGCAAGCTTCGATTTAAACTGATCCACAGAATAAATTCTTAATGTTAGTTCTTCTTACTGAGATTTAACCTTTGAAGAGTTATACTTGTATAGTTAAACTATCAATATTATGTATAGTTCAGTAAATAAAAATATTATGACGAAATGCATGCGTCTCGTGTATTCGACGAATATATTAACATTGTCATATTGCAAATGTTTTCAGGTAAAGGAAGTAAGTTATTTATACCGCACTCTAAATTATGTAGATGGCGCCCCTTAAAATTAATTTAAGCGTTCTCACAAAGGAGCCATTCTAAACAACAGCGAAATGCAAAATGTGACACAAAGCGTTCGCTAATGTGTGCGACTGAAATGAATTGTGGAATCGTGAGCTTGTGTTCGGCGGAGTACTTACCGAAAATTGTTTTACTTTATACGTTATTTTTTTCGTTATGATTAAAAACGAAACTATATAAGGACACAGAAACGCGCGAGCGAGCTTTGTTTTGACATTGTAGAATATCGTCATGTGCGTTGGTTTGTTTTATTGATGTTGTCTGCAACGTTTATAGGTTACGTTTTAAATTATAACTTTTTTTTATGGCATTGGTTGGCAGACGAGCGTATGGGCCACCTGATGTAAAGTGGTCACCACCGCCCATAGACAAAGGCGCTGTAAAAAATATTAACCATTCCTTACATCACCTATGCGCCACCAACCTTGGGAACTAAGATGTTATATCCCTTGTGCCTGTGATTACACTGGCTCACTCTCCCTCCTAACCGGAATACAACACCACCACACCACCACCAAGTAAACATCTTAAACGCTTCTTATTTTAAGATTATTTGTTTTAACTCATGAATGCTTTTCGTTCGTATTCTATGCGTTCGCGTTCCGTTCATCCGATTATCATGAAACTTTGTACAGTTATTGTTGGCACGTGTATAATTATATCTAGAACATTAATGTACAATACGTCGTGTTTAAGGCGGATAATTGTTTATAAAAAAATATATATATTTATATAGTAGAGATTAATCTATTTTTGTTTAGATACAAATTCTAATAACTTAGTTACGTTTGACTGTTTTGTGAAAACAGTTATTCATAAATTCAAAAATATGATATTATCAATATGCCAAATAGAGGTTTAATTCACGGAATATGTATTCTCGTGGAATGAGATGACATTTGAATTTGTATTTGAATCAGATAATTAAATCAAATACAAACATTTTAAAATATTTATCTATATTGAGTGGGCGCTTAGCACTTAACTCAAGCGCTTTTGAATTGCCATTTTAGAGAGTCATAAGAAAAATAAGTGTTGGTATAAAATATTTGTTTCTAATTAAAACTATTGCCAGTTTTAATAAATATTAACAAATGTCAGTGCTATTAACTAACAACAATAGCATCAAATTATGAATTTTCATAGAACCGGATCATAAAAGAACAGTATTGCCTAAGTAAGTCTATTTTTTATGCTTCTATGAAGGTGGACGGACAAAAGCCATCTAATGGTTAGTGGTCACCACAGCCTAAAGACATTGGCGAAATAGATTTTTTAACTATTCATCACATCGCCAATGCACCATTAGCCTCAGGAACTGAAATATTATGTCCCTTGTGTTTGTAGCTACACTGGCTCACTCACCCTTAACACCGAAAAATAACTTAATTCCAAAGGTTGGTGGCGCATTGGCGTTGTAAGGATTAATATTGCTTACAGTGTCAATGTTTAAAGGCCGTAATATCTGGTGGCCCATGGGACATATTTTTTTTATTTAACAAAATACCCTGGTTACGACTATTTCGCCACCTACCCGGTCCAACCTAAAACATTCCGGAACATTTTATTGAATTTATTCTATGACTATATAATATTTAGTTGAATTTAGTCTATTTGTTTAAAAGTTCAGTGAGACACGAACAGAAAACTATTTTTTTAAATAATAATAAACTAAAATTTCAGACCCAGTATATGTTTCTCTAATAAATCTATATAAATAAAACAGTACATTAAGTAATAAAAGAAACACTAAATAAAAATATAAATTAGTTTTTTCAACATTAAAACCTTTTTGTAGCGACCTAAGAAAATAACTAAATGAGTTTATCGCTCGCTTAACTATCAAAATATAATACATGGTGTTCGCAAGACAATGTATGCAACACTACCGGGTTACGTTCACATTTCATACTGTATATTTTATATAATGCGGTATACAGTCGAGTGGTGCGTTTCACAGTCAAAGGTACTACGAAATTAATTTTATTAACATTATAATTCAAAGGTGCTTACAAGATCCTACTTGATTAAAGAATATTTTTTAAATTGATTCACGATAAATATCTATAACATTATAAATGCGAGTAACTCTGTGTGCTATCTCTTAACGCTTAAACCGCTGAACCCATTTAGATGAAATTTGGTAGAGTTACTTTATGTCCAGGAAAAGGACATACTTTTTTAATTTGCGCCCCGAGGGCGTAAAATGGGGTGACGGTTTGTGTGATATAGGTAATGTTATATAAATTTAGTATGGCTAAAGCTGGTCCGGCCAGTTGTAAATAAATACATTACTTATTAACTATATAGATTTAATAAATATAAATAATATCATAATAATAAAATCTGTTCATAGTTTTTGTATAATTTATAATAAACTTGGAAGATAATGTTATGGTTTTCGTGTTAATTCGAAAGAGTCACGCATTTAAATGAATGACTTCTCATGCATATTTATTGTGATTATTTCAAGTTTATATACATCGACTCTTGAAATTGACACAGAATATTTATTATACATTTTTTTTTTAAGATTATTTTCTCGCAATGGTTTTATATATTTTAATATGAATATTTTAAAATATTTCAACGACGGCGAAGACGTTAATTAATTCTACTTTGTAAAAATTACATAAACATCGCCAGACTAAGTAACAGGATGCTTAATTATAGGGTTTCTGCAATGATAACATGTATTTAAATACAGTAGCATTCTCATGTTGATGATCTTTATAATGAATGCGTTGCAGCTAACGTTTTGTACGATCTTTCCCTTTTATTACATACGATGTATGAAATGTTGACATAAAACCACGCGTTTGCATCGTGAAGATAGTTACAATGAAATAAAATATACACAGTTCTTTATTAGTATATGATGTTATTATATGTTATGACAGTCGAAGCATTCGACTAACATTTAATTACGTTTAAGTTTTCCAAATGCTTCGTACCAACGACAAAGAACTAGTATTTCTAGAAACGATTCTTTAACGATTAATCTTCTTTATTGTCAAACCTCATTTTCATACTTCAAATAGCTTTTCACGCGTTCCTTTGACATAAAAAATGTACGTACCATACGTACCGTAAGGTTCCATATCGTTTAGCAATTTATACTGAAATTGAATTTTCGCATAATTCTCTTCAAAGACTGAAATTTCATAGCAGGCAAACGACGCAAGTTGTTTTCCTTTACGCCGGGACTGTTTGGAATTCCTGTGTCAATTAAACGCTTGTTTGTAAACACAGATGACAACGATCGATTTCACAGAACCCGCCTTTCCTCGACCTCTGACTGCGTGGTTCTTTGAAACGGACTCTTTTAAATGTTCGTTTAAGCGTATCAAAACCTATACAGACATTTGTTTACGCTGCGAGTTATACCATACCAAGCATGAAATAACTCATTCATTATATATATATATACTTGTAGTTTATAAATATATATTTAATGCGTCACGGGATTATTATTTATAACCAATAAAATGATGAGTAGGTCCTGATAGGTCGCTTCACACTTTGAACCGTTCAAACAGCCGTTTAAAAATAGAATTGTAGAAGTACATAAAATTTAAAAGCATTCAATTATTTTTTTGACAAATTATTAGTTCTACGTTTTAATTACTTTCATAAAATAAATTATAACACTTATTGTTGAGTAAATAATGATACTTTTGTTATAGTTATGTCCGTGTAAAAACCCAGGTGTGTATTTACGGATACACGCCCGCTGTGGTAGTTGTGGTTACATTATAAGATCACGCCAGTCTGATTGTATTTATTTCCGTATTTATATTTCGCAAACAAATAGAATATGTAATATATGATACATATCAATTTAATAACATTGAACATAGGAATATATCTTATTTCATATATTCTACAAATTAGACTTAATAGACGCATCCGTTTATTCATTGAAAGTTTAAAAGCGATTATTTATCATTTTTCAAAAACAATGTTTCTTTAAATTTGCTAACAAATTTCCCGTTTATTGTTTTATTGTGTCTATTGTCTAAAGTTATTGTCGGCGGGCAAAGGGCGGCGGATGTCTACGTCAACTCGTCTAGCAAACAGTTATCGTGGCGATCAGGGAAAGCCGGCATCCGCCAACAGAACCCGTAGCACTGATTAACCACAGATGCTTGAGTAATTTGTGCCTGTCCCTCGTTAATTGCGGGAAATAGGCAGATTAATTGTTTTCCTTTCGCCTACTAACTTTTCTCGTTAAAAGCTGATCAATTTCAATCTTATCAACGAGTATGTCTAATGGCTACATTCCATTCCACTTACTCGTATATAAAAATTAACCTAAGAAAGACACAATGGGGCAACATGCGATACTTGATTTATAATAAATTATATTAAGACGTAGAATTGATGTTCTCATCTGTAAATATCACTGTTATTCATGAGCAGAATATATTCGCTGTCATCGATTGCGACGTGTGGGGAATAAGATAGCATCGTCTATAAATACTTAATTGACGTCCACGCATTAATTAACGCATACGCATCATTAAAAGTTTCATTTCAATTACAGAATTTTTCTGTTCATCGATAATAATCGTAATCGAAATAAAAACAATAAAGAATAGTCGCAATTTAAATATAATATCATTGCCGTACTTATTCATGTGAGACAGTCCGTATCGGCTTAGGTTGCTTACATTAAAATTGCTTCCAGCTTGCAAATAAGCTTACAAAACGAAATGCTGTACAATAGGGGAGGTTGGCGCAGTGATAAATATATCTGCAAGTCATAGTTATAAAAATATATGTTGCAGAGTGCATTTGTCTTGTCGATTTATTTATAGGGGCGAGGGCCGAGGGCGCGGGCGACGACCGGCGCCGGCGCAAGGCCGCGTGCCCGCCTGCCGTTGCCCTCCCAAACTTTATGTACTTTTTGCATTATAAAAGCATTTATATATCGTCATAGAAATAGTTTTGATATCATACCGTTCAGTATTCTTTTAAAGTGTAAATCTATGTCAGTCTTTGTAACAATATCTTGTTTCACTTTATTATTTTAAGTCTTATTGCATATTACATTATAACGGCTTTTAGCATCACATGTGTAAAACAAAGACCTAAAGCCATAAAACGAGTTAAAATTCAAATGTAACAAATTGTCTTTTCGGGCTGACAAGTAATTCGTTTTATTATGCTTAGATATAAACGTTTATAGAACAAAAAATCTCATGAATGTCTTCTTTATCGCGTACTAAATCAACTTGATATTTTATAATGAATTTAATATACCTTAAAACTTTAATCAACTCTAATTTATATCACATTGATAAGCTTTAATGATTTATTTTTATTGCGTTTTAACGTTATCTGTTTCTCGTTTATCGTGTCGTGCATCAATTTTCAACTTAAATGGTTGAATAAACGTTTGGTAAATAGAAATTGTTTAAACGTTCTAAATTCAAACCTGGAAATAATATATATAAGTATATTTGCTTTTTTATGAAAGTAAATAGTGAACACCTGATGGTAATTGATCAACTCTACATCTATTTAATACAGTGCGCCAAAGTCACAGACAATGGCTCTGTAATTGTAAATATAAAACATTAATATCATCGTCAATACGCTGCCAACCAGGGGATGGAAACAGTCACACAAGCATTGTTGTGAGTGGGTGATACCTGCCTAGACTTTAATCAAAATGTATGAATCAGAATATCCTCAAACAACTGCTATAATAATCAATAGGTAAGAGAAAAGTACGGCCATCCTTACATGTTTGAAAAACTTTGACAATAACTGCTAATGACGACTAACACTAATTTAAAATAAAAAAATATTTAAATATAAAAGGACAGACATATATATACAGATAAGGACGATATAACGAAAAAAATGTATAACAAGACTGGAAATCTTAAAACCTACGTTTTTTATCAAATATATGTATAAAATTGTTTTTTACCTATTTTAAAAATAACTTAGAAATCAACAGTGAAATGATTTATTCCGCTTGCTTTTGTATTTATACAATACATGTTCGAACATGTGTTCTGTTTAACCAAAGAGATTAGTGTGCACACCTCGAAACCAACGAGGGATGTAACAGGATTACACGTTACATGCTATCGCTCACATTTGTATATGTACAAATTACAATTGTTTGCACATACATACATAACGATATTTAAATCTTCAATGAAGCACAATCTTTATAATATTTTCATTTTATAAAACTATATTATCTTTAATACGCATATTATTTAGTTTTTGTATTGACTTCTTCTAATAATATTTCGTTTCTTTACGAGACAAATTATTTGATTGTTTTAACGTCACAGTGTTATTACAATTCAAATTAGTACACATTGGATTCAACATTAACCATATATAAGTCAGAACTCAGTCTGCTAACTCGATTAATTCAAGCACAGCTGAGTCAAATGGTTTAATCAAAATCTTATAACTAAATATGAAGAACAACATGAGTCAAAATGGTGTGACTTAATTCGTTACACACTGTAAATAAACTACTCGCTTGAACCATGTTAATTTTTAGGTTCTGATTCTGGTTTAATATGTTTATTGTCCAAAAAGAATGTACATACATATTGACTTAAATGAAACTTAAGACTATTTTATGTCGTACACTTTCAAGTGAGACACAAATGAAATTATCAACCAAGAATAACATTTAAAATAAAATAATAAATTATGAAAAAAAAGATTCTTAATATAAATAATGATGTGGGTTGTCTTATATCGAACCATCGCAACAAAAGCATCCCTAACTATCTTTCCTCAAATAATAAGTAATTTTATTTTAAATTTTCTTACTAAAAATTATCAGTAGTAGTATCTAAAGACGTACAGAGTATTTCAGAACTATTACAACAAAATGAACTTGAAATTTGACATGATTGGCAATTTCATGAATTTAACAGACTTTTCGTGTAATTTACGTTGTTTTCTTCATTGTTATTCGTAGACGAAACATATATGTATGTGCTTCGAGTCGCACTTACCAGTTTTTTTATAATTATTTTATAAACGAATGAATTTTCTTACTGACAAATACTTTTGGAGAACTCGCGATGAGTCAATGGTATTTTGCTTATATATAATAAAATTAAAAACGTCATAATACAATATATACATATTTTTAATATAAACTGAGATCATCTACTGTCATGTATGTCGATTTGAGTGACGCTTATTTGTCATTCGTAAGGTTCCATCCGGAATAACCAACGAACGACAGTTTAATTAAAACCATGTCATCTTAAATCGAGGAACAATATTGGGATCTTAGCATCTGTCCGTACTGAGTACTGGCTTTGCGAATTAAGTATTTGCATTTCAAATGTATTTAGTAGCCGTAAATACCAGATTATCGTAATATTCACAATAAAATCAAATTTAAATTACTTGAAATCATGGAATGGAGAATAAGAGCTGAATATTTTTAAAAACATATTACCCCGTAGAGGTTAGAGAAAAAAAAACAGATTATAACATGCAAGAAGGTATACAAAAACATTCGAATTGAAAAAGTTCCCTTATACAGCATTAACAACATCATATGCTCTGAATATCGGGAATGCACGAGATCCGCTTAATTTTGATTTAAAACTCGTCTGGAGGTTAAACGTACCGCGTAAAACGATTAAGAGACTTCCATTCCGTACTCGATTTTTACTTTATTTGCCTTCGGTTGGATTTCCTCCGTAGTCGCTTGGTAAACGAACTCCAAAATTCTGAATCAGACTTGATTGAATCGCAGCCGTGCCCGCGGGATCCGAGTTATTTTCCAACCTATTTCATGCCACGTCTACGAGCGACACATCGTAGTCCTCGCCATGTTTGTACCCTCTCGAGAAATTCTTTCCACTTCATTTATTCGTTTGGATATCCGCTATTTTCCCTCTTCGAGTCATTATTACGTTTGTTTTGTTTTCGATTGCCTTTATTTTGTCAAACAAACACTATTTCTTGATTTATAAGAACGAATATGTATGTGCTTATTCTTTGTATATTTATATTGAAACAATAGAATCAACTTTACGGAAATATTACTTGTGTAGGGCCTCGTGCAAGCCCTTCTGGGTACGTACCATCCACTCATCAAATATCCTACCGTCAAGCAGTAATACTCAGTACTGTTGTGTTCCGGCTTACAGAGTAAGTGAGCTAATGTAATTATAAGCAGAAGTTTTAACATCTTTTCTCATCCTTTATTCATCCCAAGCTCGATGGCGGACTGGCGATTTATGTGATAGTGGCGGTGTGGGTGTGTGTACGTATATACATACATATGTACAGATGTACTTACATACTTGGTCTTGCTTACAAACAGAAAACAAATATCATTATTCTTATAGAACGATACGTTTACCAATTAATAAGTTTTATTGCCGCGTTAAAAGAACGCATTCATAAATAATTCTATACAAGATTACATAGGTGATAAAAAAAGGTTTTACGTCCAGGACATATAAATTTAATTGTATATGATCATTACATGTTCATGTTAAACTCACAGTCACCGGAAATAGTATTTATAAAGTATATTTTGTCTGTTTTAAAATAAAATATATTTATGGTAACTCTCATATGACTTAGAATAAACATTTCAATATTTTAAAGTTATATTTAGCCTAGGCTTATTTGCAAACGACATTGGAAATCCTTCCATCTGGAGTTTTATTGACTGCTGAAATAACTTCGGAGAAACATACGTTAAATTGACTTTTTCAGGAACAAATTTGGTATTATTTAATCTCTGTTATTTAAAATATATTTAAAATTGTCCTTTCGATCTAATAACAGCAATGAATAACATTATTTTCCTATGAATAACATTCTTCTACGTGGAATTTCGTAATCAAACGTGATTCATGGAATTCATACCATAGCATTACTAGAAATTTTATTGTTGTATCTTATATTTTATATGTTAAAGTTCGAAATTTAAATATCTAACACATAAGAACATAATTATTTGTCTTATACATAAAATGTTAAGCCTTAGCGAGCTGGGAAAAAATTTACACGAGTTGAGATATGAAACTGATGTTTCAAATTTTAAACTCGTACAAAGATAGACCAGAGCGGACAATCAGTGTAAGGCTTATCTACGGCTGAAAAAAATTGTATAACACGTTCAGTTGTTCTGTGTTACTATTTTCGTATATTATCTTGAATTGGATTGGATGATTAAGCGTTAATGCGTTTTTATGCGCGTCACATTTGCCTAATCTCAGAGACATATGTGGCCATATTTATTAGCCTTGATGAACTTGAAAGAATGACACTTCAAGCAGGTCGATTGGATATGCATACATATGTGCGTTTGACATTCGTAAAATCGTCTTATCTCATAAACATATATTACAACTACATATATTTGTCTTGGTGTGAATAAAACAATCACATATTTTTAATAAAACGAAATTGGGTATGAAGAGAGGATATCGCTTTTTGTATAAGTCATACAGCTAAAACCGGTCGTAATTATTAAATTTGAAACATTTACAATATTCAATATAACAATGTGAATATGAACTCAGTCACTGACGTCAAGTAAATCTAATCAACGACCAATCTAGGTAATGTTGATCTAGGAATCCCTTGCGAGATAATCATCATAATAAAAGCGGCCGTTCTGTCCGTGCAGTTGTTTCGTTGCTCGGACAATGGCGAACGGCGAGCGTACGCTCAATGCGCCCCCTCGTCATCAATCAAACTGTCTGCCCACCCCCACGCACCCTCACCTCGAGCCCTAAAGGTATAAACTAGTGTTAGAACACGCATTCTATATTTGCATTGTAAAACTGGTTAATGCATATAGCGAGTTGTGTTTATAAGCTGCAAATATTTAAGCATGAAAACCTTGCATTTAAAACAATCTTAACTGAATGTATCTAAATCATATTCTAACGTACTTTATTTCAATATAGCTAATTAAAACACAATAACTTAACTACCGACATGCAGATTTATCTCGATAGAACTCATATGCCGAACCGGAGAAACCATTACATTTAAACTGAATCAAAATTCTTGTAAGACTTCCTATCTACATACTATATATATATATGTGAGCATATGTACAAATATATTATACACTGTAGTGTATTATAAATGAAATAAAAATGTATTCTCTTATCTTAAATAACTAAGCTGAGTATTTACAGTTTAATATGTAAGTACTTCTGAAACTGATCACTATTTGGGTTTAAAATTTATACCATGATCGATGTGGGTAGGAATATGTCTCCAATCCGCTGTGGAGCGTCATGGTGGATTAAGGATGTATCCTTCTCTTTAACAAGACTTGAATCCTTTGCCAGCGAAACATTAACGAACTGCGATAAATACTATACCGTATATACATATCTATACACACGCAAAGTATATTTTTTATACGGTTGAATGTTAATACCAACTTATGATAATTCCGGCCCACCCTACTCGAATCGCTTCTGAGAATAAAGTAAGCCTTAAGACTTTAGGTGCGTTCATAAACTTTAACTTATTATTATAATATCAGTTTAACTTGGCTTTTGCTTATTACAATAAAATTATAAATAGATCATTCTTCGAATATAAACTTTTTTGTTATTTTCAACCTTTTTATATTAACGCAATTGCTTAGCTTGATAATCTAATCTTGAACGGCATCTCTGTAATATTGTATAGCTATCGTGAGCTTGTTTTATATTTCCTAATGTAATCTTTATGAGTACAGAATTTATTTATTTGTATTTTTATTATTAGTTTATATAACTAATTACATTAAAATCTATGTAAAACAAGATATAATTTTAGATTCTATTTATTTAAAAATAAAGAATTGAATAAGCATTATCAAGATATATGTAATCACGAAGGATTATCAATAGGATTTTTAAATATATTTATGGAAGCATACAATCAGTTCCTTATCAAAATAATTAAAGATAAAGCAATTTACACAAAAAAAAAAAAAACGAAATTAAAATTGGTTAAAAAGGCAGGTTATATTTTACAATCATATGTTTAAAGTCAGAATGATGAATTCACAAAACGAAACATATATCTACGCTACAAGCTTTCCCGTCTACGTTTGTTTTCAAACAGAACCCTGCGTCGCGTGACACGTCGCGTCGGACAGGACATCACCCCCTATACAATTTGACTCTAACAATACATAACACAACAATACATTATGGCTATTCATTTAACTCGTATTGATATTTATTTTCATTTAACTGATTCTGATTTTAGATAAGCTCTGAACTAACAAGACGTGATTTCGTCGAATAATATTAGATTTAATAATATGTTCTGTAAATGAGGGGTACGAGCGATAAATCACAAAAACTCGCTGGTATTTTTTTATAAGCAATTAATAACTACGCCTAACCTGTTTATTATGCTATTGTTGCGTTATTACCGAGTAAACAAACAATTACTTTCTTTAATAACTTTACTGACTGTCAAATGAATAATTAGGAGATGAGTTATTTATAAAATGGGGCCGATGTGGTCCTGTGGAAGCCCACTGGGTATATAACGCGAATCTAAACTGAAGTACAAAATTAAGTACCATTTAAGATTTTTTGTGTGAAACATCTCGTGATCAGCGCTGAACAAAAACTTCATGAGGAGTTATGAATGAAATTCTGCGACTGGATGTGGAGGAATAAGGGGAGCCTTTATCAAGTAGAAGTTTATTTACAGACTGTTACTTTTAATATATTTTTATTCTAAAATAAATTATAACAAAAGTATATAAATAAAAAATAATATATAAAAATAATAAATAGAAAATCCATTGAGCTCTTTTTATATACTTATAAGTATACATGTAACTCGCCCGATGCAACTCCAATAACAACGTTTTAAAAAAAAAACTGAATAATGACATATCCGTTAACAAATAGTATAAGCCGGAAACAATAAAAATAGATAGTTCAGAACTTGTTTCTATTATCAAATAGTACCATTTAAAATGAGTCGGGTTTCCTCATGGGGATTCTATCTGCTTGAAATTGCGACGGGTCGAACTAATCGACGGTTGACAGCGACGACTGATTGTGGATGGGGGCGTCACCGTCCTACTGATATGACCAGACATTCATAGAGCTGGTAATAGTTTAATAATATGTTAGATTAGTTGCTTGAAAACACATTAGTACAAAATAATTACGAATACAATTAAATTAATTATTATAATAGTTAAATTATATGTGTCCTGGTTTAATTTTATGTCTCACAAGAGCAAACATATAATTTTACTTCTGTATATAAATATTATAAATGAGAATAAACCGATTGAATAAATTGTTTATTTAAAAATCTATTGTAAATATAACTCGCCATATATCACAAGTATATAAGACATATCTTTATTTAATGTCGTATTTGAATATAAAATAAAGATTGCATTTAAAAACACTGTTTCTATATTTAAATAAAGTTGCATGACTACGAAAACATACGGGATAACATAGAAAACAGCGATCGTCCTTTTTAAAGAAAATAGGAAGTCACTTTAAAGAGTTGACATAGACAAATTGGCAAAGACGGCATTTTATAACAATAAAATTGTTGAGATTTATGTACGGTCCATTAATAATATAACATAAAAGAAGTTCCGTAGTTATTAACTGTATGAAAAGTAATTTTACTGAAGCTATCTATTTCCTACATGCAATAAAGACGTCGGCTGCAACCGCAGCCAAAAATGTTTTCGCTCGGCAAATGTCTGCAGTGTACTTAGCCGGATAAAATGGCATATTAACATTCTTTATTGCTTCACTGAATTAAAACGGATTGCTCCATATGACCATCAACATGTTTTGCCAAATTGAAATCGACATTTTCAATGCGAGTAATGATCAAAATAGTAAAAAAAAATAAAAAACACGATAAAATTATATATACGAATAAAATATATAATTTTGTTACAAGAAAAACCGCTTTTTATTTTATTTTTTTAATGATAATAATAATTTGTTATATCTATAAAGTAAGTATCTATCTATGTAAAGTTATATCAGACGTGTGGACGATTGTATCGGGTATAGAATGTGACACCACAATAGTCGGACGCGACTCGATGCGGGGGCGTACGATTAGAAATCGATAACACATGCGTCATTACTCTAAAGTATTGTTATTCCATCCATTGTGATGTGACCCTAGTTATCTTTTGTAACCTTTGGTTTGTCGGTAATCCCAATCGACGAGGATTACAACGTTTCCTCACATACTTTTATCGACACTTCTGCAAAAACAACAATAGCATGAAATTGTTTAATAAATAGCCGTTTCCAATGAAAAACCGCAGTAACTGCCGTATTTAGAAAGCAGAAATTATTCTCTGTTAATAATATTTATTAATAATAAATTGACAGAATTATGTCCTATAAATATAAGGGACGTACTAACAATAGAGACTTAAGTTATATTAAAAATAAAAGTAAGTAAAAGTAACCAAAATTAATCTCACTAAAAACCAAAAAATTAAATTAAAAGAGAAAATGTCTTTAAGTTTCACAAAATAAAATATTCAAGCAATGTTAATACCAATTGTTTACATTCTTGTTTTATTGGAGTATTATTGCCGAGCAATCTTTTCAATTTTCATGTTCACAATAAGGAAAGAGTACCGAATTTAACTACAAAGGGTCCCGACGTCCTCCAATAATCTGGCGTCTAGACTTTAGACTACACTCGAGGCTACCGCTTACAATATTAATCGATTCAAAAACCTTTTCAAAGTAGACTCTACAATATTATTGCAATTTCAAATCAGAGTTCAATGATCTCTAAATATATTTATTTATTATAGATTATTCAGCTAGTAATTAAGATACCGAGAAATAAAATATCCTGATGAAACCTCCTCAGCTATTTTAAAGAACTAATATAGAAAATAAGAAAATAAAGCGTCATTTGAGAAAATAAGTCATCATCATGTAACAAGCACTTTTGAAAAGTTATTTTAGAAGTATAGGTAACATGGGAATTTACTGAAAATAAATAATACCACTAATTACACGCATCAGATAACATGAATATCGATATATTAATGATAATTAATGTTATTTACTTTTATTATTAACATTAAATTTATTACATTAATAATGTATATCTTTGGAATTTAATTATATATAAACAAGCTTTGCCTCAAAAAAAATATATATTGACTTTGCGGAGTCTGAACCTTGGTGTTATAAGATTCAATATAAGTTTTAATTGTGACCAAGTTATTTATTTTCAAGTACTTTTTACAATAACTTCTATAACACCTATGGTATTTTTATGATTTTAACTTGCAAGAGACGAAGTACTTAATTACACGAAATACCATAGCACTTTATTTTTATATGACTTATGTTTAACGGCCATATTTATTTGCAATCAGTAACTTAATAACCTACGAGCACGCCTTTGTCCTCAGTATATTCACCTGTAGAGTTAACAGCCTTAACAGGCGTTTATCGATCGTAAAGAATTTCATAAACAATCTGACTAATGTATGATTCACGATGCACATTCCGTTGTATAAAACAATTAATAATCATTCTTATCTCATGTTTCTTATTATTAAATAATAAACATGAGAATGAATAAGTTAATAATACTAGACCCATGCATAAGAAATTACGTCTTTGCCGGTCATTTAATTACAAATATATTAAAAAATAAAAATCTATAAAAAATTACTTTAAATTACAGACAATAATTGTTTGAAAACGCTTATAATAATTCATTTTGTCTTTATAATTTTTGTTGTATAAAATAGTATATATTTGAAGTTTTTATTTTAATTTTAGATGTAGATGGACAGGTCCATATCATGTTTGTCATGTCCCACACCTAACCGCATTACCGACGTCCTAATAGTTCGCATGATGCGGTAATGACCCCAATAGCGAGGCAAAGCATGAAATATGCAACACTATACAATGTACTAAACAGTGCATAATGTTTGGTATATTGTTCATATAATGTATCATCCGTCGCCAGCCTGCCGTCAGTTATAAAAAAGTTATTGGCGCACAATGTACCCATTGTGTTGCAAAAACGGGACTGATGCCAGAAAAGCAGTCAAAAATTAAGAATCCCCAAAACGTCGGAATGAATGCGTCGTACACAATCATGAAATGATATATTCGATTGAAAGATATTTTTAGCCAATATTATCATTTATATCTTCAAGATATATTTATCTTACGATTTCTTATCTATTATCTTAGTGAAAGGCAGTAATCTAGTTGTGTAATTGTAACTCTCCATCGATATTAAAATCACAATCAAAATAAATGACTCGTGTACATGAAATTGCAATCTATGCCTCTTATATGTATATACATAACTTAAACATAAAACTCAGACGAAGAATTTTTATAGCCCTCTTTGTGTAAAAGGCTAAATATTCTTTCGATAGTGAGTTCCGTCTTTTCCATAGTTAACGTGATATTGCGGCATTCTTTACACGAACTCTTAATAAATCTGCTACTAAACCCGCAATGTATTTAGTATGCAAAGACACTACGTTTCTCTCTCCGGAAAAATCGTGGCTTCATATAGACATTTCTTTGTAGTTTGTACATAGTCCGCTTGAGAACGCAAAGTTTACTGACCCCTGCTCGGACGTCTGATAAAACATAGCGCGTCTAATATTTTTAATATAATATGATCCTTTCATTAAAACGATTTCTCCTTTTTTACTACAAACTTACACTTATTATTAAAATAATATATAAGACTAAGAAGTTGCTGTTTTATAGTAAAAATATGACAAATAGTCGTATGTTACAAAAGTAAGAGTTATATTAAAACGCCTGAAGCTCCCCTTTGTTTACAAAACAAAGCGAAAAGGCAATACTGCCAACGGGATATGTACAATCAAAGAGTAACTGATCAGCCCAACCGAAGCTATAAAGCCAAATGTTGATATCTAAATGATAAATTGGGAAGCTATAAAATGTCTGTCTGCGTTTGGTCGGATAGGAATCGTTCGCTTGTGTGCAAATGAACCGGCGCGGCGTATGCCGAAGGACGCGGCCGCATTCCGCACCCACCACTACACCCGAGATGACACACATACCGACACGCGTCGCTTTCAATGTATGTGTGTGCACTCTGCGACGACGCATTCACGCTAAAGTACATAAGGCATTTTTGCATTATGGTTGAGTTAGGACGTTAGCGCACCACTATTATGAAATTCCTTATTACCGAGCAACACATACTAGCTGCTTTGGACCAGTTATGTGGTTAGAGGCATATTGCGACTTTACTGTTAGCCTCTGTGCGTGTTTCAATTTAAAATTTAATCTAGCTATAATGAAGCCTAAAATGTACGCTGAGCGAATATTTCCACAGACGAATAGGGTAGCGTACTACTATGTAATAACTCAAAAGCAGAAATTGTTTAATTACGCAGCGGGTAGGTACTGGCAGGCGCTAATCTCGCGGGCAGCCACCGACGAAGCGGATCGCATACAAATGTGCCGCCCGCTCGAGCAAAAACTGCTGAATAATAACCCCTCTCTGTTCTAGCACTCACACGAGCTTTATACCACACAAATGATACAGTCATGCTATGCACATTTTGCAAGCGAATCAAGCGACAATGGTTTGCTTTAATTTTATTTCATTCTTTTACAGCTAAATTAAATATATGCGTTCGTATGCCATTTACGCTGTGTGCAAATGCATTCGACTGCTCATGTGGTTGGCATGTGCCAACTGCGTCACCGCTACACTCGGCTGACATCATTCTATAGTACCATATTTAAAGAAATGCATTTAGTACTTCAAACCAAATCTATTAAAAAGGTGTCTCTGATACAATATATCTTCGATATTTGTAGCGTGAACATAACAGGCTACTTTGGAAAAGTACTCTGTTATTCACGTTGTACGAATTTCTTTCAAGTTGGTGTAGCGTGAAGAAAATATCTATTAAACAGTGCGCACTTGAATGCAATAATTACCTCACGTATACGCGTAGCATGAAAGTTGCGGGCCTCCGTTCATACCAATCAGTTAATTGTACACGAATGTGATTATTCATTACAAAAACAGATGCCTGCCTACAAAAAGTATTCTCATAAATGTGGAGTTATCTTTGTTTATTTTGATGCGTTTGACTTCGTCGGTTAATCTTTTGTGACTCATCTTATTGAAATCTATTCTATTTAATGTCCTACAGGCAGAAAATTCAGAAGAGATGTATAAAAAATAAAAAGTAAAGTAATAAGCGCGTTACTATTCATATTATATTCCATAATGTATACTATGAGTTTAAAGTTTCGGCGACTTATTAGTTAAAATAACCCTGAAATAAAAATATTTTGTACCGACTGATTTAAAAAAAAATTACGCTTTTATATTTTTTTTAATAATTACGATATCACCTGGTGTGACCATTGCTTTAGTAAGGAAAATTGAAACCTTGCAAATTTAATATCGATACGTAGTCAACGTTAGAGATTAAACGTTACAAATTACTTACATTGTTGACAGACTAACAATTTGTGGGCGGTATTTGGAATTCGGGGAAGACAACTGAGCTCGTCATCATGGCTTTGTTTGCAGCTATGAACTGGCAATAAGGGGGACGGGGAGGCGGGGTGGACGCCAGAGTGGTTGAAATGTCTGAGGCGCCTTCTAATTTGCTGAGCGACACGAATTGACCTCATCTAAGATAATCACCAAGCCAGTTTCACTTTCTTGACCTGGATTATTGCCATATGATATTGAAAAGACAATCATCTTAAGATCTTTCATTACAGTCACTATTTAAACAGATATAATTCATTTAGTGATGTTTCGCACCACGTAATAGTATTTGATTGAAACAATTAAATAATTCTTGTTTTCAAATTTCGCAATTTCCGCAATCTGTTCTAATTTGTACCGCGATTTTCTTCATCTTCGGATTATTTATATTTTGTTAATCTTATTGAATTACGTATTTATTTAAAATATTTATATTTGTGTAATTTTTGTTTGCTACATGCCAGTATTTTTGATACATACAGGTATACAACCTTCGTATGTAATTATTATTTCATTATAATACATTATAGATAGTTTCCTCTTACATGTACAAATATACAAACAAGTCACCTTTAAAGAATAAGTTGATGTTTATTTTTATTTCTTATTTGATTAACAACCGTAAACTTTAAGGTATATTATTTACCTAATATAATAATAAACCTTATTTTACAGTCTTCAACAAATGGAATTATGATAGAAACCCGCCCATACTTCAAATTATTACAGTTAAAGCTGTTCTTTTTGCACATATAACAATACACTACACCTAATATTATAATAAAGTCAAGCGATCTTCTCGGTGCTAATTCATTCTAATACTTTTTGATAGAACGTCTATACCTTGTTACTTAACAGTGCTATAAAATAATAAATTAAAAAAACGACTAAGTGATAGCAAATACTACGTGTTAATGCCACATAAGTTTAAGTATAAGGAAATGTTACAGTTGTATTGTTCTGATTTAGTAAACATTCATTTATTATAAGATACTAGGGAATTTCCGGCATGCAATAGCTTTTTTAAAGTTTTTTGTAGCATTCGACAAAGGCGCAACCGATTGTAAGTCGATGATACAAATACAGAAAATTTCAACTAAATCGGATAATTAACTTAGTAACGCATGCAATTACGGAAAATGATGAGTATTTTTATGAATTCGATGAAGTACTCGAAATGATAAGTCTATGTATGTTTCCACATATTAATTTATCGATATCTACATTATACATACATAAAATACATTAAAAATACATCCCTACGTCAGATATCGTTACCAGCTATAAATAAGATAACACTTCCGAACGTTGCAACAGTCACACAATTCTATTTACCTACCTGGTTAGTAACAGCCATCGAAACAATAGAATATTAATTCAATGTTACATGCGATACTGAATAATATGTTAAAAATACCAGACACGAACAAATAAGAATATTTAATAATTCAAAGGAGTCTGTGTCGAGGAAAACTATCGTTCTGGCCACCTAGTATGTATTTTGTATGGACATTAGTTTGATAACTCGGAATGCTAACATCACTCATTAAATTAACACTTTATACTACGTACTAAAAATAACATACCTACAAAAAAATACAACAGGAAACTAAGTAGAACACTAAGAAGGATGCTTATCCCTTGAAAAGATTTCTTCCAGTAGAGTAAATTTAGACGGACAAATATAAAAGATAGACTCGTACAATCATAATCAAGTTTTTGATCGATTTACGTTTGGATAAAAGTAATATTATTTTACGGTAAATTACATGAGAGAACAATAAATAATATTAATAAAAGAAAGAGTACAAAAAACACCCCAAGCTTGATATCTTAAGGTAGGTAAATTATTTTCGCTTTTATAACAAAAAATTTAAAACTCTTCAATAACAATTGATAAAAAGCCAAATCTAACGGGTTTTTCGTAAGAATTTGGCAAGAATGATAGACATATAGTCGGACATGGCGATAAAATATGAACATATATGCGTTTCAAACAAATTATTTTGTTAACATCATGATGTAAAGAAATAACAATTTGTTTGACAAGTCGCGTGTGAAATCAAACACTGTACTTAGAAAGAAAGACGATGGAAATATCTTTAATTCGAGTCGAATGCATTTATGTATTTTATTTTTAAACAAATCAATTTAGCAACAACACAATAATATCAACATAAACCACCAAGGCTTAAGCTGTGCTATCATGAGTCCTTTTGTTATAAATTTACACAATAATAAAAAAAATATTCCTTATTATGCTCCGTTGATTTTGTTATTGACTGCTGCACAATTTATTGCAATATTGACTGAAAGTATATGGCTTTAACTAGAATAATCTGCGTAAATCTCTTTAAATTGTTTCTATATGTAGCCGAAGATGTGTCATGGCCCATGGGACTGTTTTATTGCGTCTTATTGGCTGGCCGTTAAAGTGTCAACATTAAACGTTCTTCCGCAAGCAATACACATATGTTGTAAAACTTATTGGTTTTACTCTCTTTTATTTGAAGTAGAGACCATTAAAATGCCAATAAAATTCTTCTAATATATTTTATATTTAAACAATTTTATTTCTTTAAAAAACAATCTAAAAAAACACTCCCAGTGGCCTTATACTAGGACAGGCGTTTTGATAGTCCCTTCAAACTGAATCGAATTATTAGATCTAAAAAATAAGTATAGCGATCAGATATATGTTTGTGTAAGCCTAGCGTCAAATTTTTGCAACATACAATGATCACGATCGTGCAACACAATTCCTAGTCGACATGACTAGCGTATCAACCTATTGACAGCATCACAAAAGCAGTTCACTTAGCTAAATGTATGGAAATGTCGGTATTCAAAAACAATTTATTATTTATGATATCACTTTTTATGAAGATGTCTAAGCATCTTCTGGCAATTAATTGTGCTGGATATACATATTTGAAATGTCGTCGATATTGAAATACCTTACCTTTCTCTTAAGAGGACTAGAGATCTATGACCTCTTTTTAGGTTTATCTTAGAACTTTAACGTTACTATGTGTCAGTGTTACGATAAGAAAAACTATATGCTTGTTTTAAATAAGGATAACTAGGGATCCTTTTAAGATAAACCTAATGATATTAGGTATTATAACAAAACGGAAAAAGGTTGATCGTATATTGGCGAATTTATATAATACACCGCTAATCGAAGTCGCGAATGTTGATTGATTGATTATTAATAAATATTATAATTAATTATTTGCCATGACATGACATGTTATGGGAAGACCATCATCATCGAGAGACCGCAACATCATCACCAACATGAAAAATAATGTAAATCGATGCGAAACATTTAATAGTACTAGGAACACGACTTTTAATCTATTACTAGGCAAAGTAGTAGTAGTATCCTTTTAAGAAGAAGGATATTGATGAGCTTATTCCGATATGTTCCTTTAAATTACAAATATGTTCTATGAAAAAAATATTATCATAATTGTTCACACTTCAGCTTATCCTAAGAAACTATTTATATATAAAATATTTTAAATAAGGAATAAAGATAAAATTACTTCGCAATGGTTCTCAAGGTTATATGCTTATGAGAAATACCAAGACTTAAGAGCATCCATAACATTCTTCCCACACTGTTTATTATACACGATGGGTACTATATCTAAATTTTTAATTCCTATTTATAAATATTCAATAAAATTTAAACTACAAACAAAATATATACAATAAATTGTTTTTCAATTGTTATTTGCAAATCATATTGTTTAAATGTTCACTAAACGAACAAATGAATAATAATTGTCCATCAATGATGTTTTATGCAAAAGACAATATAGATCAAGGCAATTTCTAACCCCCTCGATCTAAACCTATCTAGCTCAAAACCTATCGTCCTTGAGATACAAAAAGGAGCGTCTTACGGCGCGTCGCCGAGACATTGTCGCGACCTACCGTCGCCATTCTTCCCACTCGACATAAAACTAAATCTCCTACGAGAAAATGCTATATTCCTTACCACTAGATGACAAGCGTCTCCACGGTCTAGCTTTCGGGTTTATTTTTTATATCCATCCTAAATAAAACCAGACAAAAAACTTCTGGTTGATATGAAATAATAAGATTATCTCGAATCGGAATATTATTACGGTTCTAAATGTTTATTATCCGTCGAGTTTTTGTCTATGCAGTAGAAATGAAGGTCTAAAAACATTTATAAAATAAAAGATAATGACAAATTACGCGCCAAGGAATGTTCAATCATTAAAGTTGTAAGTACAATTAGATATAATTGGCTTAATCGTCGCGACCGCCTTAACGCACTCGTAGCGAACATTCACTTTTAGGAAAGTTTCAGTTGGGGATAAAACCTCGAATGAAAATATTACTACGTATTATAACGCATTTTATAAATGACAACATTTCATTTACCTCTTACTAAAATATAACAATTAAGATATCATGTTTCGATGGTTTTATAGCCCGTATTATGTATTAGGCCTGGAACCCTCAAGGAAATGTCACTGCTACAATCATTAGGAATCTATATTTTACCCTAATTCCTTGGACCGCACGCCCACGCCCGCTAAGCGGATTGTCGGCTTATCGTTCGACAGTCTTACTCACCTAGTTTTTTACGGTAGCAAAAAATAGTTATGAAGAATAAGAACGTTATTTGTGTGAAAAAAATAAATAAAGAAACACGTCGTTGATCCCTCAGGTTTCCCGGACGGTTTTTGGAATTTCGTGACTCAAATAATTAAGTTCGAAGTTGGGGGTCGTCGGGTGAAATTATACATTGTTAATGCCACTATAAATCTCATTTTCGGTAAACGCACTCGCCTCGAATAACAAATATGAAATATACTGAATGTTGTAATTCATATTTCTCGACTGCTAAATGGCTTAAAAGATTTAATAATTACAAAAACATGCTTACATTATTTATACAAGAATAAAAAGTACAAGTTGAAAGCTTCTAGAATTTTCGAGATGAATTTCTTACAATATAATGCCCACTGTATTTATTAAAGTGTTATTAGATCCATTTCTTGTAAAGCTATAACCTCGTAACCTCACGATGCAGCGATTGCGTTATATAGGAAATTACTGCACTAAAGATGAAGCAGAGCCCGTTTATGATGATAAGGTAGACCAGACGGTTGCGAAAGTCTTCAAGACGCGCTTCGTTACGGCTGTCGGAGCACTAGATGCCTAGATGCCAATCTCTCACAGTCATATGTCTACGTCAGAGTGTACATGACGCAACATATTAAAGGCCGTGGAAATCGAAGATCTTTCTAAGGCCTCGTTCTTATTTCTATAAACTATTATAAAACACTGCTATTTATATATATATTTGAAAACTACGGTTATTATTACTTTTTATGTGTGTTAAAATGGTCGCTTGTCCGGTAACTTCTTCTCCAACGTTTAACGTGTATTTTCGTTATATTTAAATGCAGAACGAATGCTCTTTACATTTTGTGATATGAATAAAAAAAAATCGAAAAAAATTTAAGAGTTTGGAATAGTACATGAGAAAACGAAAAACGAACAGTAAGATGAATTACGATACGAGCGGGAAGATCTTTTGTCTTAATAGTATATCATATTATTAGTTCATTCGTTTAATGCCTGTGGAAGCGGGGTGGTCAGTCAGTTAAGAATAAAGAGCAACATACCTTTTTATTTTATACTAGAGTGGATCTTAAGGCTGATTAAAACATGAACCGAACAATCAATCTATGTATTAAATGTTATAGTGCTTTTCTTAGTATCACTGCATCTTGAGGCGCGTTTTAAAACAACGTACACTTTAAAGCTTTTCTCAATGTTCTTTTTTTTATATCCTCGTTTTATATTGTAGGGCATAATTTTTTTAAAAACTATTGGAAAAGGCTTAAGAAAAGTAATAAATTTCGTTAATTCTTTTAAAAATATTCAGTAAAAAATCTGGCCTTTTTTCATTAAAATTTGGAATATATGAGACACTTGATTGTATTTTATGTACAAATCTACTATGATAATTACTGACTTATTTATATACCATAATGACATGTTAACACAAATAAAGGAGTTGAAGTTCCTAACCAATTTCTAAAACTGTTTATTACGATAGGCAAACCGGATAACATATACACTTTTTATACAACCTTGTTTGTAAAACAACACAGTAACAATACAACGTTTTATACAACCTTGTTTGTAAAAATAACAACTTTTAGTAAATGAGTAGTTTTTATATATGAATTTTTTATTATTAATTTCAGAGTACCGTCGGTTGTCGTTCCGCGAGCGGCGCAGGCGGCGCGGTGACGGTCGCGAGCGCGAGCGCGGGCGCAGGCGCGGGCGCGTGCGCGGCGCGCATGGCGAGCGCGGGCGCGCAGTTCCGCGGCGGTACGCAGCAGTGGTCCGCGGCGTATACGCCGCAGCCCTGCCGCTATCCGCCGCCGCAACCTCAGCCCTACGCGGCGGCACCGAGCCCTTACACGCAACACCAGGTAGAATATTCAAATAAAAATAATTGCGTTATTTATTTTAGTAAAATATTTATAAATAGTAAAAACCTATTAACCATAAGGGCTTCCAACACATATCTTAGTTCTGCTTTTAGAAGTTCAGTACATAAAACAAAAAATTGCATATCACTTACATTAGTAGGTAGTTATCCTTGCAAAATATTCTTATTATAAATGATATGGGATTAGCAAAGCATGGCATTAAAGAAATTATTATTGAAAATACCATTTTCTCTTTTAAAAACTTTAAACGGCGCGAATGACCACTAATCTGTCCATAAATTTAATGCGAGTTTTAATCCGGTAATTACCGAGACATTCCGAGCAGTATTAGTTTTTGCTGTTTCGATTCGGATTAAAAGCTTAAGGTAAATAAATATTAATATCCGAACTTATCTACCTGTTTAACAAAGGCTTAACAGTTGAATATGAGATTTCAAATGAATTCTTTTGAATTATGAAGTCTTAAAAGAGTACGGAAACAAAACCATAAATAACAATGCAATATACCTACATACACCTCATGACATTCCAATTCTAACAAGATGTTTTACTTCGCATACGACTGTTAACACGGCGTTTTAAATAGGGTTACGCATTACAAATACTGAGTTGCATTACTACAAGCATACATGAACACTATCACAAAGTAATTGCATTCTGCACAAACACCTCTTTAGTCACTCGCGTTACTCATTATAGTAAAATGTATGTATGCCTGACGGAAGCGAGTCTCCGTGGCTTTGCTTAACATCCTATCAATCTCTATATTCCCACGATACATAGTTGAAGAGCGGGAGCTTAGCTAATAAACTATGTGAATAGTTATAAGTTAATTTATAGTCGGCCACAATGAATGTCCAACTTGGCGTGAACTCTATTGTCCAGCATTATTATGCAATATATCACAAACTATCTATACACTAAGTTAATTAGAAATCAACACGTGAACGGCGTTTAGAATTTAATATACAAACCATCAATTTAAATAACAATTTATTTTATTTATATCTTTATACTTCTATTAAGTTTAATGATTCGAAGAACGTTCATTAATAAAACAACAATTGATATTTTTATTCAAGACGGACTGGATATCATGATAAAAATATAACTTAAATGATAAAAATTTGAAAAGCCTACACTTAAAGCTTCTACCAGGGTACCTATATCAATTTTTATTTCACAAATAGTACGCAATTTTTTAAATTACATATTGTACTAATAAATGAAATATTTATTTTGTAATGCCTGACTGAAAAAAAAACCTATTAAAACATAAAAGTTATATCAGAAGATGCAACGCGTATCAGGAAAAGTTTTAGTATAGACTTATTATTACCATATAAATTAGTAGCTGAACTTATCAGTTTCACCGGCTTTTTATAATATCGACGTGACAGGTATCAATTTCACGTTCATGTTCTTAATAAAAACGATACATTTAATTTTGAACTTCAATTCGAAATTACTTTAATTTAGGCAGACTTAGAGCAAGGCGTAATTAAGAGGGAAGTTCGCTCCATCAATTCGGCTAACCGCGTCTGCGGAACCCTTATACAAAACACAAACATTAACAGTATAACGTGATTAATGTTCGTCAGAGCACTCAATGTCTGTATCATGATTTGCATAAAACTAGTTAATGCACAAGTTACATTTAATAATAAAGTCCATACAGCAACACTAAGTGTCAATGGATCTCATTTGATGGAAGGTTCGCGGCTTAGTTCGGGAAGTTCAATAGTTTAACAGTTAGTAAGATTAATCGTATGTTTATTATTTTCAATAAGCACATTGTTTCGTTTTCAATTAATTCAATTAAAATTGCTTGCGTATTCAGTGCATTTTAAATTGATGCGTTTTTTCATATACGTAATCGTTTTGTAACGACACGTACATAAACGAAACAAGTTTAATTTCAAAAAATAAACTTAAATAAAATAATTAACAGGCATTAAAAAAACAAGACTGTAAACGTTGAAATATTAAGTAACGATAACTCACTTTTTTTTTAATTGACCTAAATTACATTAATAGAAGATATAATATCAAAATTTTACATTTTATAAAAATAACACGCTGGAGCTTCCTTATTTACACATAACCCTATTCGGGTTAAGTGGAAACGAGAAGGCAACAAGCGTTATTACCGGCTACTTCAGTACACGGCTCTGATGGGCAATCCCCTATAAACGGTAATGCTGGGCTACGGACCGTGAACGCTTTTAGAGAGCGTGATTCTATGCCTTGAATCAAATGTAACATTTTCGTGAAGGAAAATGCATGTGAGAAATAAGGAAAAAAACAGAATTTTACTTATATTTCTTATTATATTAGATATTGTAAGCAATTATATAATTAGACAAAAACCTATTAAGTTTTTTTTCAGATCAGAGTATTTTATTTTCCAAACCGGTGTCAGTATTTACTTTTACTATCAATAAGTGTAATGATGTATTGAATAAAATAATTTAAATTTGAATAATCGAACTAAATAAACGAGTAATACCAGAAACATTTATATTAGCAGTATAAATATATTTTTTTAAGTAAATATATAAATTGTTTCTATAAATTCTAATATATAAAATGCAATCGATCATCAGTAACGAATAGAAATAAAAAATTGCTTAATATTCGTAAAGTCACCGTAGTGATACGCTGTCTTAGGAAAATTTAAATAACAAAAGTGAATTCGAAAACATTTTATTTCATATTTATATAATATAGCCAACATACAGGCAATAATTAAAAATGAAAAAATCCTTGACGCGTTCATCTTTCAACCGAGAGACTAATAAATAAAGTATAAACCGATAAATAACGAAACATAAAGGTCGAACAGAAGGGGAACCGTACATCACTAGTGATTAAAATACTCGAGTTCCGAGCTTTCGTTAACATATATCTGTGGTGAGTAATTACAGTACATTGATCATTGTCACAGTGCATCGAACGATTTGAGCGTCGAGACAGACCCGACAGGCGCTCCGCCCTCGCCGAGTTTACGAACCAACGCCGACATAAACCAGATGTCGCACACGAACAGTATTCACACTGCACCCCTACCTCCCCTCCGCAAGAATCTCGTAAAAGGAATTTCTCGCGTCCTTATCGCTTTCTGAAATAAAATGTAGCGCCCCGCATCGTACGTGTTTTATTACGAACCGTCTCCTTCAGGATTTATCTCATGGCCGAGCGTTGCTGAACTCTTTTTAATGTTCCGTACTATAGTGCTTAATCCGGAAGTAACACTGCGTTTTATTGTAATGTGCGGAAGACCTTTATAACTTTTATTATAATGCTTATTCATTCTATATGTACTTCTTAATATAAAAGTGAATCTTTTATGAATAAGCACTGATCATCAAATGAATTAAAATACTGTAGAAACGAATAATAATGTAAACAAATCGAATTATTTTAGTCGATGGCATAACTTCTTTGTTAACAGTATTATCATAACTACAGGAACTTGGAAGCATCTTACAAAGTTTTTTATCATTTTCTGTATCTCACGTCTCAGTCACAGCGAACTTTTTCAATACAATCCATTTATTGCCGTAAACTTATGATGGAAGTATCATAAGAATGTGATTATATAAAGAATATATGATAGATATAACTGTTATCGTTCAAATAGGAAGAGTAACAAAACCAGCTTATAGTTGTCAGGATATTCGCCTCGGTCTAACATGTGTTGTAGAAGTAAGTTTAATCTTGCTATAATCCTAAATGATCTCGGAGAGCCGTAAAACAATGCGCGTGGAAGGCTTAAAGCCATCAATTTTAAAAGTTTGTTTTGTTTAGTTTTTGTGTTGGTCTGTTCATCGGCTCTAAGCAGCAACCTCACTGTTCCGTAAACAACACTCGATTTTTAACCATTCTTAAACGCTTATACGTTTATTTTTGGTATACTGATTTAGAACTTCGTTTATTTTTTCAATTATGACCACTTTCAAACTACTTTTACAATTGATGTTCTTAGTGATTCTCATACTTTAAAAATGTTTATAAATTTATATATATGTTCATATTTAAGTTTTAAGAGATATAAATAACATACCTACTTATTTTGGCACTTTTGTAAGAAATTTTTACTCAAAAATAATTTTATTAGTTTCTTTAATTTAACATGTGAACTAAAAGAATGGAGCCCTTCCATATATTTCGAAAATATTTATTTATGTTAATCCTTGTCATTAACTACAATGAGCTATTTGGAAGTGATTAACCAGCTAGAAATTTGATTGGACCGGGCATTTTTAATAGTGGTTAAGTATCTGTGACCACCTGATTAATGACTGCTATATGTCAGCCGTCAGAACTGTCACAACGTGCAGCTTGTTAGATTCATCGCGCCCTCTCCTGAACGTGACAACCTTAAATGGAGAATACTTTTTTGGTAAAAGGATCGATGTTTTTTTTTCGTAAAAAGCAACATAAGTGTGTAATTCACAAGCGTCTCGTGTTCACTTTAACGTAATCCTATGTTACGGATATAAAAAAATTGTCTTAAACAGATAACGTTTTTGTATCGTACGAAAGATCGACAGCTAAATAATGCATTAGCTGTTCACATCACATTCATCCAATCATTTATTTTCACGTCATCCGCTGGAATTGTCTAACACCCACACACTCAGCCCTCTTCGCAGCTCATTTTCCCTAACATCGTATGCACGAAAAATATGCTGAAATATTTAAATACATCGCCCTACCCACATTTTTCTAAAATAAATTATTCTAATTACGTTAGGACCTTTCTGGGTTGCTTGTTAAAATTGTTACCATTTTATAAAAAAATATATGACGGGTTTATATCATTGTCATAGGGCGTTAAGATTATCTTTAAATTATATTTAGATCAGGAAATGATCCCGTAGTAAACTCTTATGCATGTGTTGACTCAGTGAAGATAATAGTTTATTTTTGTACAATAAGGCGGGGTATGTCCCATATGTGCGACCCTCCGATCTTCGAGTGAAAGTATAAATAAACAAGGCTTGCTGATATCTGTCATCCAAAGAATTAGATTTATTTCTGCCATGACGGAAGGTGAAGGACCCTAGCCCCTCGAGAGCGGCAACCTCAAAAACATTCCTCGATTAACGTTTTGTGAGAGGATTTCACGCTAAGTTTAAAGTGCCGATTAAAGGTGATGCTCAATTTGCCAATTTGTGTTTACACTATGATAGCATGTATTCATGCTGAAAATAACAATCTTTCTTGCGTATACAATATGAAACCACAACTCTATCTTGGAAACTTGTCCAATATTTAGAACCGGGTTAGGATCAAATCGCACTAAAAAGGGTTATTTTTTGTAGCAAGAGTGCCTCTTTTCTTAAATTATCATAATGGCTTTAAGACGTAGTCTCTACCAGCTGCGGATATTTAAATTTGACGAGTCGCTGGTGAATGTTTTTTCTGTTCAATATTTTATGCTTTACTTATAATAGTTTCATACTTTATAATTAATTGCTGAATTTGAAGTCAAAAAAGTTGAAAGTCTATCGTCAAATTTTTAATCTACTGATTACAGAAAATTGAAAATACTCATATTGTGATTGATAGTTTGAATATACAAATAGCTTCGTATAAAGCTTCTCGTAATAGTCAACACAGAATAGATTTACCGATACTCCGATTGAATCGACGATAAAACAAATGGAGCGCTCAATTTAAATAGATTGAATGGGATTTATGTTTCACTTCGTCAAGCTTCCTATGAATAGCAGGCGGTTCCTATCGTGTTTATTCAACAGAATTTCATGGAACTCGTTAAAAACGGCTGTTTCGCACTGATTCCGTTCTCCTAATTAAATTGGAACGAAATGGTCAGTTTGAGCACAGATACGAATGGATTTAATGCATCGTGGCTGCGTGACGACCATGTGACGTTGCGCGCCGCACGCACGCGCTGCGCTATCGAGCCGGGACCAACTGTTGAGTGCCGCTCGCTCCCCTCTCCCCAACTTGCGTGACGTCATCGTCGCTTCTATCATTGTGTGCGGTATACGTGTAGTAAAGTGCATAATCGGAACGTAGATAAAATGTATCCATGGGAAATTATCACTGAATATTCAGTTCATTAAAGAGATAAAAAAATTGCACAATTTGTATGAGCTGTGTCGTTTACTTGATAACATTTTATACACTTAGTTATACATTGAGCTTTTTCATAAATAAAATGTTTCAAGCCTACAATTTCAACTTTCTGTAATTATTTTAAGATACATTTTATGTAATTAAATCTGAAACGTAGTGAATATCACTTGCTGTTTAGGCACTAACTTAAACGGTGATGGCTGTCTTAATAATTTGAATATACTGCTTCTGCTCCGTAATTGAGGCTTGCATACTGCATCAGTCCATTAGACACAGACACTAACGCATAAGACAGAACAAACTGTCCTCAGCTTCCTAAATGCAAGTACAAAATTATAAATGATTTCTTAAGGAAAATAATATTAGTGATGTCAAATAAAACTTATAATACACATAAGTAACTATGAAACTTTACTCAATTTCAAGAACACCCATTAATTTCACACAGAATCTTAATTCCACGCGTAAACTCACTTAAAGTTGTGAATTAGTCTTCATTTTCCGACATTCTCCCTAAGTAAACGGTGATAAAACCCTTCAAACGGGCTCGAGAGCTCTTATACAAGCCCTTGCCTTGTTGCAAGCCCTAGCTATATCCTGACACCCTACACTTAACAATACACTACACAGTCATGACGACAATGACTCTCAAATTTTAACTTCTTTTTTGCATAGCCTGTAAACAAGTTACGAGGTTCTAAAGTTAAAAATAACTTTAAAGTAACATTATATTAAACTATTACTAATTTTTGTAAATACTTGATTATATTTCTTAATTAATTGTCAGTACAGGTATGGGGTACGGCGTATTTTTAATCTTTTTAATTATATATTTTAACAATTAAAAAATATCACAATTCTTTGGAAAGATATTTAAATTCGAATATTGAATTTCCATTCTTATCCTTGAAATAGACGAGCGGAGAGCTCTTATCCATTCAACTTGCTTTTGTGATCTGAACAAGAATTTGAATTTAAATGAAAACTGCATATGAATTAAAATAGAGATTTCAAAGACTTATTACTATTTTCAATACTGCAGATTATACCATATTCTTAGTTACATCATATTGTCTGCTGCTTTAAGTAAAATATTATTGCTATTTATTTTACAAATTATAAAAAAAAATTACAATAAAATAAGACGATTGCTTGCAAATAAATTAAATTTAGTTATACGAGTACGTACATCACGAGCCCGAAACGACAGAATTCTCGTTAAATACTTTTCAAAGATTTATCCTTATAAGCTGAGACGTAATAAATTAAAGAATTCTGAGAAGACGCGCTTACCAATATTTTTTCAATGTGTCCCGTCAAAGTTTGCGAAGTAATGATTGGATGTCATCGTGGCAAGTTACGCCATTTCAACCTCCTTAGCTGATCGCTTACATGTGAATTTATGAATTAATATAAATCATAGATATTATATAAGCGTTTTGCTTTTTGTATAATAGAATCATAACTAATCAAAATCGTATATCCTAGAGGGAAGACAAACTTTTTATCCACTATCAGATCGTATTAAACTTTGAAACTCAATCCAAGAAAGCATGTCTCAACTTAACGAAAACTGTCCAATAGTAACATAATCTTTGTAAAACTTCAACCTGAAAACGAATGCGGAGGTAGAGTTGACTAAGAATCGTGGGCGAAATGATTCATTTAAAAACACATCAAATATTCGAAGTACTTAATAAAGTTAAATTGACACAATTACATATGGTCGTGACAATTTATATTACACTTTGTAAACAGTATATCTGTTTTAATACATTGATATAAAATACGATTCGTGTTTATATCATTATTTGTAACCGCAATAGCTTAAAAGAATTCAACAAATATCTATAACCACTTTTACAAACATATATTGGTATTATAACGTATTATGACATATTTTATTAAATCTCATTAAAAAAAAATGTTTTTTTTTTCTAAATTATTGTTACAGAATAACGTCCTCGTGGGCGTCATGGAGAATATTTTGTGAATCCACTGCGAATTCGCTTACACGGGTTATCGCCCCGCTATACAAGGAGACATCCTTGTGTAAACGACACCACATTTTATGGGTTTAATATGTTAACTTAATGCAAATAACTACAACATGTAGATTTGTACCTCCATAGACACTAATGGTGCGAATAAATTTTCAGCTAGAATGAATGTTTCGCAGTTATCCCATTTAACTGCGATCGATCGTGACTCCTGGAAGAAGTTCATATGAGATATTTAAATTATATTGCATGGTTGAAAATATCGTATAGCAAATAAATTAGAATAGATAGCTTACATATAATATTAAGCCAATTTTTAACTTCACTAGTTAGTTACGTTTAGGTACCTACATTTGTTTTATTTTTAAGTTATACAATTATAATCTTATGTTAATGAATATTCTATAATAGTTCTGATACACCATATTGGATAGAATTAATATTTAAATATTAATTAAATGAAGGACATGAACTGTTGATTTGTGAGCCGCAGTAAGTATTTCCTGCACTGTGGTTAGAATGCCGACTAGTTAACCTCATGTAACTGTTTCCCCGTAAGCGAGTGTGACTTGAGCACGTGCAATCCATACCGTAACCCGTTGACTTCTCCTGACTTGGTCTGTCCGACGTACGAGTCGATTAAGGGCGCGTGCTTGGAATCGACATGCGTTCATTACCCGTCCCTATTCATTACCTGCCAGATAAATAACTAACGACTTGATCCTTTGCACGTCTTTGCGAATGCAATTTACAATGAAGACGATTAAAGATCAGTTTTCTTTTATTACCTTTATTTTAATATGGTGGTATCAATGAAGTTATCTATATTGGATAATAATAAGAAAAAATAAATTAAAGTTTTTAATTTTCATAGCAGTAAGAAAATAACAACGATCTCATTTTGGGACACACGACGTCAAACGTAATGTAGACCTTATTTTTGCAGTTTACGAGTACAACCATGACTGGCGGTTGCGGAGCGACGGGCACGCGTGTGCCCACTGCAGCATCACCAGCGAACACGGCGTCGAGCTCGTCGTCCAACTCCGCGGGCGGCACTCGCTCCACTAGCCTTAGCACTGCGCCTCCGCCACCAGCGTCTTCCGCTTCTACCACTGGCGCCTCCGGCGAGCAACTCAGTCGCACCAACCTGTACATACGCGGTCTAAGCCAGAACACCAGCGACAAGGACCTCGTCCAAATGTGCCAAATGTAAGTTGTAAAACGTTTTATTTACGATGCATATTGCACTTCTCAGTCACTTTAATTACCAATAAGATGCTTTCTCAATCAATAATTTTTTTTTTCATTTTCAGGTATGGCAACATTATTTCAACAAAAGCAATATTGGATAAAAATACGAATAAATGTAAAGGTAATCAGCATTCATAGACATTTCTTCCTCTTACACTATCATAGATATCTTCCTAAACCCACGACATACTTCTAATATTAAACTGTGCATAGCTTTCACGTATGTATTTTATGTTTAAATTATGTATGTATCTCCTAAGATATAAATTCCATAGAGGGAAATTATTTTGTAACTGAATTTATATTAATATTTTCTAGAATACCATATACCTTCATTAAACTAATTCATCTATGGTGAGAATTTTTCCAATATATGCACGAACACTAGTTTCAGTCTAAACATTACTTATGACATCCTCGTTCAAGATTACTTATTTATTATGTATTGATGTATTTAGTTTATCATTCAAAACAACATCACCATACTGCACTTCGGCACGGACGAATTTCAATTCTGATGTTTTATTTTTTATTTATGAGAAAACGCACGTAATATATTTCACTGTGTTATTCTTTTCTCACCTGCCATTGCTCAAATTTGAAGTAAGCTAAAATCATTAGAAGAACATTTTAATTTTTTTACTCTTACTAGTTGTTGTAAAGTGTAATTTTTTGAATTAGATATCCGTTATTCGAAGCATGAATCATCGGTTTCACGGACAATTTACAGTAACCTTTTTTTTCACTTTTTTACTATACACGCATATTATTTTTGTTTTCGCAGGTTACGGTTTTGTAGATTTTGAAACAATCGCGTCTGCGGAGGCTGCTGTTAAAGGATTACAAGCCAAAGGTGTTCAGGCCCAGATGGCTAAAGTGGGTATCTGGTTCCTGCGTAGACTGAACCGTGTACGTTGTGCATGCAAGTAATACTATTATGACTAACCGCCTGCTCCCTATCCGCTCATCCAATATCACAATCGAAAACGTCGGTATTAATACCATTTCAAAGACTATTCGAAATTAGTAACAAAATAACCTTCTTATTTCTTAAACGACCTCCCATTATCGTCAATTCATTTTAATAACAATAATCAAATGATTGGTTTAATATTTACTTAACAATTTAGGGATTACCCAAATTTATTTTTATTTATTTTTTACAATGATTCGATGTCGCTAATGGATTCGTTTGATTGGATCGTGACCCACAGAACCTTTCAAGTCCGGTCCTATTATCCGCCTACCCTTACTTATAGCTTTAGTATTTCCCCATTTACTGTTAAAGAAATGCTATGATATTTAACTAAGCATTTTAAAGCCGTGTTTTATAAATATACTGTAAATGTTTTGCTAGATTTGAACAACCTTTGCATATAGTAGCATCAATATCCTGTTCCACATTTGGAAATCAATATTTAGATATCGTGTAAGTCACATATTGACTATAGATGTTTGGATCCTCTTTAGCTTGACGTAGGTCCAGAGTTCAGATCATTGACATTAAACGGGCGATTGATAAAGGATTTGGTTTAAAAAGTATCTAATCATTCATTTATCAGTTTAATTTGGGGATCATCACGAGATATTTTCGTATCAACGTATTCTCAAACAGAACTGTGTGACATTATCGTATTGTAAGTATTTACAAACCCTTTCAATGGTACCTACGCAAATTCAGCGCAATTATAACGCTTACTTACTTCAGACATTGTTTCATCCTGTTAATTCTATACTATTATCGTTTGCTTCAGCGGTATAACAATGTATTTCGCTACTGGGCTCTGGGTATTTCTATGCTTTCAATATTAAATTAGTGTGTATGCGACTTTAACAAGCTTCATAAACTCTATGCTGATGTATATGCCCATGTCGTTGATAACACCTACATAATAATAATAATATAGCATATTAGATCCAATCCGCTGATTTACGTCACAGCTGGCTTAAGTGTCTAGATAATCTACGCTAGCTTCAAGCTAATATCAATTTACTCTGAAATAACCTTGGACATCTCGAGGAATACTAACAGAACATGAAGGATTATTTAATTCTATTGTTTTCATATTGACTTCTTTAATTAAATTAAACAAATATTAATTTGTTTATTTTGCGTTAAAATCATATTATTGAAAAAAAAGTTTTATTAAATCTTTAAATAGTAACAGAATAACATTAATAAAAAACTATATTAAAAATAAAATTTGTTAAAAAGTCTGATTCTTATTCCGAAGATAGTTAATGTATTGTAAAGAATCAGGAATGTTTACTTGAACAACTTCCGTGGGATTTTACAGCAACAGGAACAAGATCCCACCAACCTTTACATGGCCAACTTGCCACCGCACTTCAAGGAGAATGATGTGGACCAACTGTTGGCAAAGTTTGGTCAAGTGGTGTCTACGAGGATCCTTAGGGATACCCATGGACATAGCAAAGGAGTTGGTTTTGCAAGGATGGAGTCTAGAGAAAAATGCGAGCAAATCATCCAAGTGAGATATACATTTTTGTAATAAAAATCTACATTGCTATTAACATTAAAATAGTGAATATAATAATGTTCTTATATTTTCAGATGTTTAATGGAAATCCGATACCAGGCGCTAAGGAGCCTTTGCTAGTTAAGTTTGCCGATGGTGGCAATAAGAAAAAGGCTTTATATAATAAGCAAAATGATAATGGTGGTCGAGCATGGCGAGACAATAACGAATCGATCACTCAGGTACTAAAACAAATATATCACGAAAGACATTATTTAACTTTAACTTTAGAATACAAGTTTAAAAAATACAAATTCATGCTTTCCACTCTATTCCAGTTATACTTACACTGCCTAGGGCAACTGGCAAGTAATATCGACATTTACAGCAACTGTTGATTATTGTGTAGTGTTGAGTGTTGTGTATTTCATCATTATATTATGCACAACAAATTTACAACAATTGTATTAAATAACTATGAAATGCTATCTATCCGTGTTGCAGGCAATGAGTGTGACCGGCGTGTACGCGAGTGGCGTGGGAGGCGCGGGAGCAGGCGGCGAGTGTGCGGGCGTGTACCGCGGCAGCGGCGTGTACGGCGTAGCGGCGTTCCACCCGCAGCTGCATCACCACCACCACGCAGCCCACCCCGCGGCCTGGCTGGCGCCGTACGCCGCGCTCATCCCGCCCGCGCACCCCGCGCACCACGCGCCGCACGCCCCGCACGCGCCGCATCCCGCACACATACCAATCGACACCGTGCCTAGCCAATACGTTAGTTACTTTGAATATTTTAAAACATTAAAATAGCATTAAAACATCGATATTAAAAGTATTCATATACCCGCAATATAATTCAATAAAACATTACGACAGTGCTTTAAATGACATTTCGAATAATTCCGGCCATTATTTAATATCTACTTTAAACAAATAATACAAAGAAATATCAGTCAACATAAACAAAGACTAAACGACTGAAGGTTCTCTCTGTTTTCCAGGTAAACTGGGACAGCTTAAGGCCGGAAAATGAGTTATACGTGAGTGTGAATATGCAGTAATACTCGCATTTACAAATGTGCCGTTAAATCGCTTGATGCACTCAATTAAATCTAGTCACTCGCTTTATTATTTGATTCAAAGAAATCATAAATAATATCTTACTTTTCAAATTTCAGTACTTTACATCGCACCCGTATCAATACTTCACGGGGCCGACTCCACCCATCATCCAGATGCCGATGGAGAGCGAGCACGCGTCGACGGCAGCGTCGCCCGACGAGGCCTACCAGCCTTACCCGCCTCCCAAGTAGACCATAAGCCATGCTACAACAATTCATACTGTACACGAGCCAAAAATCAAAGCAACTGTGACTTTTACAATGTTAATTTGTTTTAGTTTTAATTTGCGGCCGTTATAGACTTCATCGAAAGCTACGTGCGCGACGCCTCGCGTCACATGCGCCCTTAGTTGTTGGGCCTATTTTTTCTTGGCACTATTGCCTTGACTATTTATTTTTTTCGATAGGCTTCTTTACGATCCTCTTGACTTTACGCTGAATGTGCGATTCGCTGTGATGTTTTGATGAGGTCTTTTGACGGTTCGAGGAGAGGAATTTGATATATAGATATAGCTGCAATTTTAAATGTGTTTTTACATTATAATTTTATTATTGTTTTATGAAAATTTTAATGTAAGATTTTAGGGGCAGGTTTTCAACATGTTGACACGATTATTTAAGATAGTTAGGTATTTATTTTAGCATAGTTTAATTTGATTGAATTTTAAATTTTTAAATTTATTGTCGAAAAGAAAATTTTATTATTTTTTTTATCACAAAAGTAATATATAACTTGCAGAATAATTTAAAATGATATTGAACAAACTATGTGCAATCCGGATTTTCGAAACGTTATTAGAACCTATATTAGATGAGTAGTTTTTATAATTTCTTTGTAACGAAATCATAATTTCCTGATTTATATTGATATTTGTAATAGAAGGAAAGCAATATCTGCGCGGTTTAGGGTAGGAAAGTGAACGGAAAAGGTCATATCAAATGGAAACAAATTTATATACTACCAAATTCTAAAGTATGAAGGAGCGACTTATATGTTATGGTAAAAAAAGGTTTATCATCGTTTAGACGTCGTGCAAATGATTATTCCGAAGATTGAAAATCTTTCGAGAAATTTGTATTTTTAAAATACAAAAGAGATATCGATATAACAAAGAAAACGGCCGAAACAGCTATTAAAATATTTTAAATTTTCGCTAAGACATTAAATAGATGGCGTAGGTATTTTTGACCACCACGTGGGACAATGGTCGTGATTATTGTATGTATGTATTTTTTCAAAATGTGTTTGGCATGGTGCTTTAGTCGTTTTATTTGGAAAATGATACTATACATATAAACTATACAGTATTATCTACATTATTCATTCATACTGGTGCAGTCTTCCAAGAATCGCAAGTACCTATTTTTAAAGCATTTTTAGAAAAAAAAAACTATCGGTTCATAATTTCATTTGAAATACGGTAACAGCTCCAGGCGCCGTTAATCTGTGTCACTCGTGGCGCTTATAAAGTTAGCATTACATAGAATATAACTCATCTCATCTTACTCATACTAGAGAGAACCACTACTCACTGCTCGCCATTGTTGTACGCGTTTCTATCACAACTGTCGCTTTTGTTATTAAAAAGGAGCTTAAAAGTATATTTTCGTAATTAAAGATTTTATTTCGATCGCAGTACATAATAAATACAAACATCGTTGCCAAACCCAACTACAGACTGAATTTATGTATACCATACCAAAACCTCCAGATAGTTATTTCTTGATCCATGTTTTGATTCATACACGAATAGAGACCCGAGGAACGAAGGCAATAGTGGTGTAACCGATGCGTGTGCGCTTGCCGAGTGGTCGGTAGTTACGGTGCGTGCGGCTTGCGACTTGTAACGCCGCAGTGATGATACGGCAACATTAGCAATAAGCAGTTGTATGTAAAGTCTATTTATACATTTTACGAGTCTATACAAATTTTTGTACGTTAAAACTCATGTTTGAAATACGTGAATAATGAAGTGATCCTTTTTTGAGAATCATGTACTGAATCAACTGTAGTTGTTATTTTTAGGCGGTCGGCACATTCCACTAGAAAACATCAAATAAAAATTCCACGATTGATTTCCACATTATAAATTGTGACGGATTCGAAATCCAAAATAAGAACGCCGTTTTGGCGGAATTGAGCACATTTTGTACCATCACGTAGGTTTTGGGTACACTTTATGACTTTATATAAAATTTGATATTTTTATATTGAATATATATAAATTATACATGGATATGTATACATGTATATACATTGTTGATGGGTACGAGTAAAAGCCTACTATATCGCAACTGTTTAATTCTATTTTGGCACGTCAAGAGTTTCATCAGAACCAAAATATACAAATCATTAAAATCAAGTAAGAAGTAGGGAAATATTTATACAACCCAGGGACTGAAGACTAGTTAAATGTTTGATATATTAACTGTATTTTAACTGACGATTAAGCGGTAACTTCTTTATTCAAAACCTGTGAACAGACTTATATTAAAACAATACAGGAACTGAATTAGATGACAAGACAGGTTTTGAATGAATGACGTAGACTTTGAACGAATTAGTAGATTTTTTATTTGTTTCAATAATTTTCAGGGATAGACTTAGATCGAATTTTCGACTAACAAATGATAAAGTAGATTTTGAAGATTAGGAACAGCGTTATAGATTTTTGTATTCTTACCCGTAATATATGTACCTACATGTCTAACTTCCTTTAGAAGCTCACGACTCAATAAAAACACCTTTGGTGAACTACACATAAATACTTTCAATTAGCGGACTGACTGTCCTTACAAAACGTAGATTATCAAACGTAAAAAGATACACATAAGATTATCGTTATGGAAAATAATGAAATTGAGATTTATACAAAACAAGTTGAACTGAACATAAAGAAACTCCATAGATCAGTTTTATACTTGTATAATTTCTGATCAAGCCAAATATTATGAACTGACTAATACCGCCTTTATCTCTTGAGAAATTTAACAACACAAGTGCGATAACCTGTTACAGACGTCGCGTGGTACTTAGATAAGTAATTCGATCGTTTAGTGTTCGAAGTACGCTGTGGCTTCCTGTAAAAGCAGTCTTCCGATAGATATTTCCGCTTTGCATTTATAAAAAGTATAAATTATTTAACTATTTCCGAACGTTACTTTGTCCCGTTTATTTTAGTCGTAAACGACTGTAAAATGTTCCCATCCTTTTCAGTGTCCATTATTAAAGACTATTTATTTCATTCCAACACAGATTGATATTCCCCAGGTATAGTAAAGATAAGCTAATACAAAACACAGAGTATAGGTGACTAGTAGGGTGTATAGTGTGTATAGTAAACACCGTCAAAAGCTAAATTTCGTGTGAATTATTTTTCTAATGCTTCCTACAATATAAGCAATAATAAACTTCATTTGATGGTAGTGCCTTCAGCTTCGTTTAAAGTAATGAACAGAAACAATATAGCAGTTGCATATGTGCTTTACATGATATTTTTACAGGTAATAAGAGGACTTACCGTATTCATAAACGTAGTAATAATGTTAACTGTGGTTAAAGTATTTTGTATTAAACGACTAAAAGGAAATAATGTGGCTGTCTAATCGTTGCATTTTTCACACATGATGTAAAGATTGAATCCTGAAAATAAAATTGTAGATGTTCCTAGTTAGACTCACTTCAACGTTCTTGACATGTGTGATCAATAAATACGTTACAATGAGATTATCGATGAGAATTTGTTATATTATATAGTGAGAGCTACTCAAACTAAAAGCACAAAAATGCATATTCAGGAACCAATTCCTAAATAACAAAACTGCGATACAACTGAAATAAATCATGTCGATGAATAGAAGTGTTAAGTAAATGTTTTTAAAAATAAGTCATTTAGTTTTAAGTGAATGTTGACTCGTTTTGCAACAGTGAATAGACAAGCTAACGGAGCGAAGACGAATTGAAGGCTAGCTTTAGGGTTTAGGCTTAACTATAGATAGGTTAGTATAGCAAAAAAAATGTTTTGACGCTAAGATAGATAGAATAGAACCCTAGCATATTTCCGAGGGAGCGCGACGCGCTGGCGTCCCTTAGCCGACTCTAGGGTACTTTCCTTTGTTAGTTTATTAAATAATTTAATTTGAATGGACTGAGGTCGGCGCGGTCGCGGGCGCGTCCTGCTCCCGTAGCGTAAGAGAACTAAGAGAATTAGTGAACACAATTTTGAGATAAGTTTCAGTTGAACAAGTTTGCTTTCACCTCTTTTGTTATGTAGTTGACTAAGTGTAAAGAAAGAAAACTAAATGAAAAAAATCAGTGGGAAGTGTCGATACGATTGTATTTGTCCAATGTGTATTAATATAGTGTGGTGTTCTACCCAGCAGACTAGTCTAGATAGTAGAATAGTTTAGATAAAAATTTAGTTAGGTAGCCTAGGAATACGAAATGCAAAAAAATAAAACTTCATAAAATGTAAAAAAAAAGATGAAATTGTTGGTAAGAAAGAATATTTTTAAGGGACATGTTGCTTCGTTGTGTTATGATGTGAGGTTTGGCATAACTATGATAATAGTGTAAAAGCATTTCTCGCAGAGAAAAGACATAGAGGAAAGTTATGTATCTATTTTGTTACAAAGTGTTTGCAAGTTTCTATATTGTGCTATGAGCATTTTATGTGACCCGCATTATTTATAGTTATGCTGAATGGAGACTAAAATAATATATAAATAATAAAAAAAAAAAAAAACAAAATGGTACTAAGAAGCGTGTTTTATTGTGACGAGTCATGTTCCTTTGCATTGAACATATTTTGTAAGAGCAAATGATTGAAATAAAACAAGCAAAACCAAATTTTGTACATCATTTCAACCTGTATACCCTTTAATATAAGTTATCTTTAATATGAAACCCACAAATGAAATACATCTATCTTGTTAGCCCAAAGTAAGCAGAGAAAATCATACAACAAATTTCTTTTATTTTAAATTTCAAAGGTGATACTAGTGATACACCAGTGACACTAGCTGAAAGGTTGAGACTAATCAAAATAAAATTATAAGCTGAAATACTGATTCGCTTTCAAAGTACTTGCTATATATAATCGAATAATAATGTTTCTCCAGTCAGTTAATTTGTTCCAGTCGAAATATTTACGTAAAATTGTTCGTTGACCGTGTGCCTAGACCAGTGAAAAAAAAATCAATACAAGGAAGGGATTTTTGATGAAGCAATTTAAAAATGGCATAATTAAGATTGAGAGTTGTTTTTTTTTTATTTCTTTACATGTCTATTTTAAAACAGGTAGTTTAGTTGATGATTTAGCCTCTTGCTTTGTACGATTATATCACTTTAGAGTTTTATATTTTATTTTCCTTATTTATTAATTCTTACTCTATGTGACCTTAAACTTTTGGCCTGCTGTCTATATGATAAGATCACAAAAAATGAATAAAACAACTGAAAATTAAAATAACTTTAATATAAGTTATACAACCAATTACTCAAACATTGTCCCCTATATTAATTGACAAATGTATACAAACATTGCAAAAATGCTACAAATGTTACTAAATTGTATTGCTCAATAGTTGGTTTTCCCACTTGGCCCATAGTGACCAATATTATTTAACTTATTTGGAGATAATATCAGTCCAGCGAATTTACTGTTGGTTCTGTGTCTTCATCATGATGAGGTAACAAACAGACAGACATAGTTACTTCTGTGTTGATGACATTATAAGATAAATTTTATCTTTTGCACAACAAAGTACAAATCAATTTATAAGTACTATGAATTTATATTAAATAACTCATTCCATTTAAATATACAATTTATAACAAATTTTAAAACGAACAATCATGTTTTTTTTTTTTTTAAATTATACAAATACTTTTTGGACCAACATTTATTCAAATTTGGAGTCAATGTGTGTAAAGATTGTAAATATAACATTACTTCATGCATTACCAGTAGCATGTTTCGCCTTAAATATTCTTAGAGTGTTGTCACAAGAACCAGTCACGAGGAAAGTTGGATTTGACCAATCACAGCACAGGACTTTATCTTCGTGTCCGCTTAGATCATACAGCGGGGTTTTCGGACTGAAAATATATGAATATTTTAGTTGTTTATTATTTATTTTGTTACCCACAATACCAATTTTATGTATTATTAAATAGTGGTAAGTTTCTTCTTATATTAGCCCTTGGTTCTGTACGAGAACTACTCCAATAACGATAGAATATGAAACGCGTGTGTGTATCCAACCCAGATGGGTTTGTATGGATGGATTTGATGGATCTTTGTGCAAGCCCAAGTAATGTACGAAAAATGTTTACTTAATTTTAATAATACATACCTTCTTGTCTCCCATAATTTGACAAATCCATCATAGCCTGCGGAGAGGAATAATGTGTCTCGAGTCTTCGACCACCTCACTGACTGCACCCATCCAGTGTGAGATGTAAATGTTGTCTTTACAATACTGTCTGAAAACAAAACCCTTATACATTTATTCTTGTCTTATATTTTTTAGAAATTTTATTTAATAAAAGAGTATACTTTACTTAGTTTATATTTCGAAATATCCATTAGCTTGTAGATATAAAAGTAATATTTATTGTGTTACCTGTTGATCTGGGATCATAAAGACGAATGTGTCTGTCAGATGATGCTGTTATAAGGCTGTTGGATAGTGGAGACCAGTCCACGTCAAAGAATGCTTTGTTACCTAAAATGGAAGATTAAGAAGTTTTTATAATTGAAATTAATTTCAAGTGATTATAATTTGTTAACACTAAATAAGTACCTAACATTTTTTATATAAATTTAGCATTAAGTGCTAAGATGAGCTTATAGGTGGAGCATTTAACTGAAAAAATGGCAGCAATAAGTACAAAGTTCATCCTTAAGATTATCTTTAGATTAGTGATAAAAAATAAATAATGTAAGGAACTCTGGCAACCCGCGACGAAAGTGGCATGGCCCGAATAAGGTCAAGACAGGACAGACTTTACACTAACAGGTGAATATTTACAGGCCTTCTCTTTTTTTTTATCAATCTTAATTTAAATCAGATTGAACTGTAGGTGCTTACTCCAAAGAGGATAAACTATAGACTTTTACAATTAGTTAGTATAGATACAATCTAAATTAATATACCAGCAATATCCTGCTTAATCCCACCAAGTTCACAATCCCATATTTTCAGCAAGTGATCCCAACCACTTGACACAACAGTGTTGAAATCCATCCATTGCACTCCTGATATTGCCTCTCTATGGCCCTTCAACACTGCCATGGGTTCCTAAGAATAAAAAATTATATATATATTAATTTTCTTTCACCAACTAAACTAATGGCAACATGTATGTAAAATATACAGGAACAACTTACTCTTGTATTTCCCTGATCTGGTTTTTGTTTCTTTTTTGCTGGTACATTATCCTCATCGGAAAGACCTAAAAAATTAACTTTCAACATCAAATAAACCACACACATTTTACAAAATCTAATGATGCAGCTATAAAAATATAAGTCATTAACAAAATTTGACCAGAGATTAATTTGCACATCTTTCAGTAATACTTGTCGAAGATGATAATCAACTAGCACCGACTACTACCTTGAGGATATAAACACCTCAGACCTGAGAACTGGGGAAAGAAACAAAGCAGGCTTTTTTAATGTCATGCATTACAATTATTATTTTCATACAATAACAAAAATATATTTTGATTATTTAAAATATCCTGGAGGCATTGAATAATTCTGCATTCAAGTCTAGGATCCCTAGACGTTATTGGTTTGTATTATTGTAAAAAATATAAGTTTGTGCTTTCTCAAAAGATATTTAGAGAAATTATAAAGATATTTACATCCATATTGAATAACTTACTTGTACTCCAAAGGCAAATGTTTGTGTCCCAACTACCAGTGGCAAAACTCTTAGCATCAGCCGAGACAGCCAGACATTCTACACCCTTCTCATGACCTCGACAGGTCACAACACAATCCACTGAATTTCCAGAAACATTCCATACCCATAACATAGCTGATTGATCATGGGAACCACTACAAAATAAATAACAAATATATGTCTTTTGTTATGTATATTTTTTGATATAAAAGAATATTTAGTATATATAGTTAACCATGACAATTATAAGCAGTGATTATAAGTCCTCTTTTAAATTCAATTTATAGATATATGTCAATTTAATAAGTGTGATCTCGTGGCACCCACCAAAGAGAAGGAGAGGGTAAGCGAGAAAAAAAACAAAAATGGTAAAATAAAAGTCATAAATATTTACAATTACACTGATTGACAATATATATTCCATTTAATAAAGAAGATGTAAAGAAGCACTTTATTAAGATTACCTCACAAAGATTGCTTGATCTCCATTGAAAGATACCCATGAAATTGCTTTTACCGGTGATGTATGACCTGGGATGGCAAGTTTGTGCTGCCCTTTGGTATTCCATATGTGAATGCTGTTATCATAACTCCCAGACAAGATCCTAAAATGTTAAAGATTGTTTAACAATTTATTTCCAGTAAAAAGTTGTAATATTGTAGATTGTTTTATACAAAAAAACTGACCAAGAACCATGTGTATGGACAGCTGACACCCAATCATCGTGCATTAAACAATCTTGTGGGCTGGGAGCTGGAAATCTTTCCAGATACTCTATTTCTAGTGTGTCTTCTGTTGATAGACCCTTGTCTTGCAGATGCTCCGCGATTGATGTACATAATAATTCGCCACATATTAAGAAATCAAATTCTACACTCTTTTCAAACGATGGTCTGTTTTCTTTTAATAGTGCATTGAGGAGCGTATTCAGTTCTACAGATTGTACATTACTCTGTATGGCGTATGGACTGTCAGAAACTGCATATCTGTAACGAGAGCATTAGAGATTTTTAGAGATTTCAAAAAAAACACACCGGCAATATTTTGATTAATAAATAATAATTATACATACTGCTCTTGTTTAGTTATAAACCGTACTTGTAGCTGTGCTTCGCCTGTTTCGCCTGCCATTGTATTAATTCATATACGAATCTTAAGCTATTTCTAAACCCACTTAATAAAAATCCAAACTGAATTCACAAAATTTATTCAAATAACATGTGTTCACCCGAACCGCACCACAATATAAACGAAATTGACATTTGGATCAAATTGACATTTGACAATTATAATTTTAGGTTATTGTTATGTTTAAGAGAACGTTTTAAAGAATATTTTTCTATTCACTGGAACATCAGATTATATATATACAATTCTAATGTATTTTTTGAGGTACTGGGACTTGAAGGTAAAAATTTGTCTCCATAATTTAAAGTATAAATAAAATAACAGTAATAATAATTTACCAAATATTTTTGACTAAATAAATTTAACGAAGTTTTTATATATTTATATAAACTTTTAATCTTCTCAAATTTAATCTAAATCCCAGAATGATATATATCGCTAATAAACTAAAATAATGCTTTCTTTTAATAGACTACTTCTAATTGATTTCAGATCGTATCCTTAAATCTGTCAGCACTGGCCAGTGACAGCTGAAGTATTTAATTTGTATGTTGTTGAGGTTATGTCATGTGTTTAATATTTACTATTACAAAACACGAAGTATTCGTTTATATTTATTGTTAATAAGCTATCACTATAATTAAAAATGGTTGTCAAAAGTAATAGTGATCAAATTTCCAACAGATACGTATTTAATAGAAAGGCAGGACGTAGTATAATTGAACGAAGACCAGTTTTTTCACCGGATGGAGAGTATGTACATGTTACACCTGCACGACATTTCTTAGTGGATTTTATATAATTTCAATATTGGTTAACTTTTTAGATCTGTCGCAATAATCGTAGAAAACTTAGTTCGCGTGTACAGCATACAAACAGGAGATTGTGTACGCACACTTGAAACCGAAGTGTCTATTAATGAATTAGTAGCTGTGCAATTCCCAGAAGATGAAGACTACAATTTGTATGGATGCTCCGATGATGGTTATGTTACAACATGGAGCTGGGAACAAGGTGCAGTTCTTCGAAAGACAGTAAGTTTAATTTGTCGTGAACTGTGGATTCACTATACTATAATCAGATTATGACTTTTTGAGCTAGGTTTTTAGTATTCATCTAATCCAAAGTAGAGTAATAGAACTTAGTATTTAATTATTCACGCTTAATATTTTTGATTACACCTAATAGTAGTTGTATCCAATTAAATGTAAATACATATACATACAGGTAGAATTTATTTATTTTAATTTACCTGAAATGTTAATGTCAAAAAATATATATTGAATTGAAATGATATTGATGAAAGTGATCTAAAAAAAAGTCTAAACAAAAAATTATATAGTGTTCTTTTTTCTCATTGCTCCTTGACTAGATAAAATAGATAACATTGTCAATTATGAAACATGCTCTATCCACTCTACAAAATCATACTTCTAATTAATTAGTAATAATACTTTGTTTGTGTAATTATTAATAATCTGTTTTGTTTTAGAAACTTCAAATACCAGAAAATACAAAAATTATAACATTCAATTTAGCAGACAGTAATGAATGTTTCATAATTGCCGTTGATGGAAATCGTAAATTGCACCTTGGATCATACTCGGTTAAAGATGGAGGTTTAATATATGAATACAAAAATTTGAAGATCAAATATCATGGCATTATATGTGTTTCTCTTGGTTGGTGTAATAATGACAGATTTGCAGCTATTACTAATGGAACCATGATGCTTTTTATTCAGAATTTAAACCAGCCTCATTTAAAATTAGAGTGAGTTCAAATTTACATGACATAATCTAACTTCAAAAAAGTTGTTTGCATGATTTAGTCTACTTGGCTCTTTGTAGCACTGAAACAAAGTGGTTATCATATTCAATCAAAATTTCACTAGTGCTATTATTATATAATATATATATATTTTATAATATTTTTGTCTTCCAATATACTAAAGCAAGATTTTATCCCTTTATACTACCTATCAACTTTTATGCATAAAGATTAGTAAAAATATGCACTGCATGTTTAATAGGACAAGCAAATAGATTGTTTGATTTAATGTGTATAACATAGTAAAAAAAAGTATCTGAAAATTCAGATTCTTATTTTATCTATTCAAAGTCGGGAAGGCAGATAGTGATAAATATTTTTTACTTTATAGACATGAATAAATATTATAATATGAAATCTTTCTCTACAGGCTGATAAATAACAATAAGTTTCGAATATTGTCTGTGGCGGCTCATCACAAAGAGAGTACAGTTGCTATAACAGATACTATTGGCAGAGTAACTATTATCAGAGGCAATTTGTATAACTACAAATCCATAGCTAGGGAAGTGTTACATTGGCATTTTTTACCACCACTGGCAGTATGCTTCTCTGTTCAAGGTAGATATTTAATTTATTTGAATAAAATACATTTTTATTTAAATTGTATATTTTTGTAAATTGTATCTAATTTTAAGCATTCAACTTAATTACTTAATATATTTCATGAATCAGTGATTATTTTTTTTAAATAAAAATGTACTTGATGCTTTGTAATCATTTTTATAGGAGCACTTTTGAATCACCTAAAAGATTACCATCCATGAGTGTTTCTCAAGTAACTTTTACTTAAAATAGTACATGAACATCTTAGTTATTGTTATAATGGTTATTGTTATTACTTCCAGGAAGTTATCTCATCTCTGGTGGCATGGAAAACGTCTTAGTAAAGTGGACTTTAGGCCATTTACAAAACAAAACAAATGAGAAGGCATTTATTCCCAGATTGCCGGGGATGATAAGATACATTACAACAAACAATTCTCACATTGCCATAACACTATCTAATAATTGTAAGTACATTTAAATTAAAACTGAATACTGAATGCAACAAATGATGCCTTAATTTTACATTTGGTAATATTATGTGCTTGTTGGTAAAGATTGTTTCTTCAAGGTATTTTTTTTTTTTTGTAAATTGAAGCTACCAGTTACAACACTATTTTTAAAATATTGTTGTTTAACTTGACGTTATGGTAAATTAGAGATGATTTTGTATCACACTCTCAATAAAATTACCAGCCAGTCCTATTTGATTATTTTAATTTATAAAGGTTTATCGAGTAACCTGTTTTTGAAAGAAACAGTAAAAATTTACTTAAAATGTATGATATCATGTAATTGTTACAACCACAAATTATCTTATTGCGTTTTTAATATAATTTTATTGAATACATTAATAATTAAACAAAAAAATATAATAATCCATTTTAAAGATAATTTTGTAGTTATGGTAACACCATGTTACATTTTTTTTAAAGAATACCAGCAATGCCCCATATTAATTAAGAAATTACTAATTTTCCTATTTACCCCTAATTTTAAGCTTATCACTTGTTTTAGGAGTGGGTACGTTAATAGCCCAAGGGGTCAGAATCGATCCTGCGACTTTTACATCGCTAGGCGGCCCGTAAATTTATTGACGCTTAATCTTGATAACTTTAATAGATTGCCTGCCTCTACTAATCATTAAAAAAATTATAGACTCAAAAGATTATTCATACATATATAAATATCAAATTTTTTGAGTACTTAACATAAATGAAACATTTTAGCTGTCATCATAGCAAACGCTCAGATGCGTGTTGTGTCGACGATACTAGAGTGCGGTGGCTTGTCGCCCGTCTGCAAGGCGCTCGGAGCCGCCCTCGTGTACCATAGGCCACTGTCTGCACTACTCATGCCGGGCAGGACTGGACATTTACAACTGTATTCCACAACTACTGATAAAGTACTTTACAATGTAAGTATAGGAACAAGACCATAAATCATTTATATCGTTATATTGTTTTTCGGTTTTCGGTAAATGACCCTTTTGTTTTTGTGACGACACTCGGGTAATAGCCAAATGTTCAGTAAGATCTCAGATCCCCTTTATAAAATTTCAATGTTTTTTTCAAAATGTTACTTTGAAATGATTTTTTTTTCATCATTGCCTTACAGATTGACATAACGGCGATGAATAGTATTCCATCAGAGAGACAGAACCTACTGCCCTTAGAAACAGAAGTAACGTGTGCTGCTATTAGTGCAGATGGATCTTGGCTGGTGACGTCAGAGTATAGAAACGATGGCATAAATTATCCAGAAGAGAAATTAAAATTCTGGGCTGCACAAGCAAATAATACTTCACCGTTCAAGCTCAACACTTGTGTTAACCTTTCGCACGGTGGATGCAATGTTGTATCCTTGGCGCTTAACAATAAAGGCGAATTTTGCGTATCGTCAGGAACTGACCAAAAATTCAGAATATGGAAACGTGACAGTACCTCACAACAACATCGAAAAAAAGTAGTCTGGGGCTGTCTCACTGCATGCTACTACTCATCGGGTATAACTCACTTCCTCTCCAACCCGGTTCTGAATAATTTCAAAAGTGGAGAAATACTGACGCCCGGGAAAGTCGAAAATTTACCATACATGAAAGAAATTAATCGTAAAAATGACATTTTGAAGAGAATCATCAATATTCACAAGGAACACGATTTTGTAGACACAAGTGTGGTCGATAGGTATGTTGGTAAGGATGACGAGTTCGCTATGGGCGGTGTTGCCATATCGCAAGACGGTTCACTGATAGCCGCTTGGTTCGGTTCTAAATTGACATTGTGGGATTCACATCTGTGTAATCTGAGAACAACGCTTTCACATCCCGCTCTCCGTCCAAAAGGGGTTCATGTCCAGTTTGGAAATAATGACGCTGCACATTATGTAAGTTGTATTATAGAAAAGAAATTATTTTATTAAGAATTATTATCAAAATAATGTAAAGCTTATTTAGGTCATTATAGTAAAAAAAACCGCGTTTTCTATAACTATGGTAACGGTTTGATTTCCATATAATGTAATGTATGTATTATTTGCGTTATTTATTTATTTTTGCGATCTCCTTCTTAACATTGTGTCCTTGAATATATTGATATGCTAAAAAAATCGGAGTAAGTATATAAAATATATTTTCTAACAAACCTAACCCTATATTATTAACATTAAAAACTAATTTTAGTTGGTGTGTACTACCGAGAACTGCGTAGCTGTATGGAGTCTCCTGTCCTTAACTATCAAATGGATGGTTCAAATCAAAACTACTTGCTTAGTATCAGATCCTTTTTCTAATAAAATGGCAATGGTCACCACAAACAATGATGGTAAGAATAGTGTAATTTTATTTTAAAGTTTTTTTTTAATAAATTACGAAGGCGGACGGGTGAGTGTGTCTCATTGTAAGTGCCAGTATGCCTGTTTGAAATATTGACCATTCCTTACATTGTCATTAAAGCCAGCCCAGTAAATAGTTTACCATATAACATAACTCATTTTCCAAACCATACAATATATACGTGAAAATACAGTCGATACGGAAGAACATGATATGTATTATAATATTATATATATGTATATTGAATTGTAAGAAAATATATTAGAATATTTCAAATTAGCATGGCATTAAGAAGTTTTTTTCTCCCGCACATGCATTTAATTTTTTTATGTTATGGCCCTAGTCCTGTAACAAGATAGGCGGTATATTCTACGAGTCTTTATCTGTGGCGAAAAGCCCGTTCATTTTTCCGTAATAAAATATACGGCTACAAATATCGTCGATCCATTGCAGAAAGAACGACGAACTGCGAACATCAAAAATTTAGTCTCGCAATGTATGGCAAATTCTGAATTTAGTTTCCTAAGTAGACAATTGATTACTTGAAGAAATGGAAATAAGACTCATATATCACTTTAAATTGGTATATGTACGATAAAATTATAAAAAACGCCTTACCGTAGTCGCATGCGATGTGTAGCATTTGATTGGTAAGAAGCAACATTAGCATTATATCCTCTCGGAATATGCTTGCATCTGACATCCAACTCTAGCACCGCGCGCTCATTGGTCAACTCAAATACCGCTCGCTCATTGGTCAATTCAAATACCGCGCGCTCATTGGTCAACTCAAATCCCGGCGCTTCCTCGGTTTCCTGGTACACACTTCCGTCCCTTTTTTACAAAATCACACAGATTGCGAAAGCTAGAGAAAATATGTTGTACGTCAAAAATATTTCTATATAAAATTAATTAAAGAATTAATATATTATGTATCAATTTATTAATCGTCTATTTATTATTTACAGTTTATGTATTTAGCCCTCACTCTTCGACTCCGTTGTTAATTCAGAAGCGTTTGTTGAATCCTGAGACCGGTGTATTCAAGCAGTGTGTATTCGGTACGTCCGTAGGGGAAGATGTCAGACTTTATGTAATGAGAAATGATTCGGTAAGTGTATTTGAGACTACGTATGATAACTTAATAATCTACGATTAATGCTAATAATAAGCTCTTCTGTACTCCACTCCAACTGAAAGAACAAAGATAAACAAGGCTTATATTAAGGTTTTCCATGCTATTTGCAACTACGTATATCAGCACTACACGAAGCCCTCGATTAATATATCTTTATATATAATACAAAACTATTTGATTTAACTACTTATATATTAATTTTACATATAAATTTACGATAATAACTTTGCCGCCGTTCAAAATGCAATTTTTCACGAATCAAGATTTCCACCATTTGTAGCATGTCAATTCAATGTCAATTTCGTTTGTTCTTAGTCATATATCAGGTAACAATTATACTCTGATCTTATTAACACGAGTTACATAATTTATTTAATTAATCCAACAGCTTGTATAATTAACGTATTACATTAAATATTATTACAAATAAGGATTGTTACAGTATTTGTTGAAAACATATCTCGTATATTGTATTTGCTGCATTTTTGTGATTTCAGTGAATTAAAATCAGTGTTTTTTTTTATAATTAGGGCATGAATTAGCCCGTAAAGCTATAGGAATTTTCTACAATGTAAAAAAGACAAAAAAAATATTTAACGTCAAACAATCGCCAATCTGCAAATTTCATATTTAAAAGAAATGACTGTATCGAATCGTAGTAACTTCATAATATCATAATGAAGTTTTATTTAGATATTTTTGGAACTTTTATTTGAAATTATTATCTGTAAAAGCCACTCATTTTCAAATCCCAATTCAAATCTTTGCCATTATTTCAAAACGTTTAATTGACTCAAATCTGTAACAATTAAGGCGAATTACGAGGATTTATTTATTAAATTGTAAATTGTACAGGAAATATACTGCCTTGAGCCGGAGAAGTCAGAGGAGGGTCAACTGGAGGCGATATCGCAGCGCAGACTTCCCCCCTCCGCCTTCCACGCGCTGCTCGCACACAGACAAGAAGACGTGGCCCAGAACACATACGCACAGGTCACACAAACACAAGATCTCGCGCTCGGAAACAACGCTATATCACAGGTACATACATTCGTTCTTTATGAAAGACTACAAATAATAGTATTTTCAAAAGATCCTAACGATAACTAGTACGATTGATTTGTTAGTGTAGAAACAAATTCTGAAGTAACTTCAACATTCACTCTAACTAACCTAACGCAATATAACATCGTAATCCTAAGGCTATAAAGCTTTTGCACATTTATTATTGCTCAGTTACCCGATATAGCGGTATCGAATTAACAATTTAACGAATTTAATTTTTTGAGCAACTTGAGTACTCTGTGATTCTCTCCGACTAATTAAAACAACAGCTGTAAAAGTGCAAAACGTTACTTGGACACTTATCTCCCTTAGGTTTCTACAAGCCTGTCAATCGTCTTGTGTTGTGTATGGTCTTGAACGGTCAATGAGCCTGTGTAACCATAGACACAAGATATATAACATCTTAATCCCCGAGATTGGTTGCAAATTGGCAAAGTAAGGAATGGTTAATATTTCTTACAGTGCCAATGTCCATTGGTAGTGATGACCATTTACCACCAGGTGGACTGACTATCTGTCAGTCTGCACCCATATTTTATATGTATATTTAAAAAAAGAAATTACACGAGTTGCAACACACGATGATGCCTCTGAAGTTGTAACATGTTCAATCGTATATTGAACGCTTTGATGAATTAATCTAAAAGGAAGTAAAGCATTATACGAAAGAAATATTTTCTTCCAGAAATAAATAACACAATCTACTATATATAACTGTGACCTGTTTGTATATTTCTGACATTTTGAGACAGGGTTGCTGACAAACCTATTCACAAAATACAAAAATAAAAATATACTTTTAAAAAGGGAAAAATACTTTATTTGAGTAGAGTCTAACACGAAATTTAAAGAGATATTTTAAAAGATTACTTTAAATCTAAAGCTAATACCGTTTGAATGAAATGTAAAAAAAAACCATCAAGAAAGGTCTTTATTCATTTCCACCTATTAAACAACATGGTATCTGGTCATCTGTAAATACAACAGTTCTTCAAAATTGACAATAAGTTTAAAAAAATATATGTTCAAAACAAACAAATAATATTATGTTTTCTGCAGACTTCAATAACCAATATAGTCGAATTTCGACCAATGTACGAACAATAAAAAAAATCATTTAATCATATCCAGTTTAAATCAGAAAATAGAATAGATCATATGTCACCTAGTTGGTGAAATCGAGACTACAAGCGTTTGCAAGCAATTGTAATCACGAGTTCCCGTTGTGACAATACCGGTATCTTGTATCAAAGTCAACACAGTCATGTTGCACGATTATTTCATAAATCTTGTATGAACGAGGATTACTCCATATCAACCACGCAATATTTGTTTTATACCACAGGAAAGATTTATTTTTATTAAAAATATATAATTAAAAAATATTTTTTTCATAATGAATCAAATAGGTATTCATAATGAGAACGTCAAACATTAATTTTAGACATATTATCTATAGCCTCAGTTAAAATATAAATTACTTTTATATTCTCTTTAGCAAGAGACATGATGCGATATTCATAAGCAGAACCTACATTTTAACATATAGACAGCCGCGATCTAATTCTTGTAATATAATAAACTAGATGAAAGGTTACCTTACATTTCCCCCTTAAATTTTAAATTTAAAAAAAACCTTAGTGGATGATTGATCATTAAAAAAATAACTCTCAAATATATTTAAAAATTTTAGAATGATACCAAATAGACACGTCTACATATTAATATAATAAATTGAGTTTTAATCTATTAAAATTGTTACAGTTTCTGTCAGCTGCACCCCATATGATACCACCAGTGAGTCTCTTGTGCCCTCTATTCCTCCAACACATTTCTGGCTACAAAGAAATCGAAGAAGATGAAGAAGAAGACGTCATCATGGAAATCGACCCACAGAGCAGTGATGAAGAAGATACTGAAGTAAAATCTAGTCACACGCCAAAAGCTGTACAACTTTGGGTACCTAATTATGAAGAAATTAAGGAGAAACGCTTGAAAAAAATACTTAAAGAACCTTTATTAGACTTACATTCAACGTCTTCGTTGTTTGGTTTATGATTTAAAAAATAAAATATTAATTTTTTCTCTAAAGTTTTATTCAATATTTCAACCCAACACAATACACTAATAATTATTCTTATTTTTTTAATTTGTCTTAATTGCAATTAACTTATTTTTTTTATTATTTCATGTGTTACTTTTGTTGGATGTTTTAAATAAATAAATAACAATTTTCTATGCAAATAAAGTTATCGTTTACGCTTAATCGAAGCGACATCATGAATATTTGCAATTAAGAATTTTATTGCTTAAGAGAATAAGGATAAGTTTTGCACAAATAATACATTCTCGTTTATATAATGTTTAACAAAACAATATTACAAGATGTGTTCAACTCAGATACTAAATTATACTTGATAAAGTGAACTAGTTCGATTTAAAATGGATTTGTTGAATATAAATGATATTACATCAATACTTAAACAATCTAGTCTATCAAATGTTAATATTTTAAGTTGGACTGTTGAGGATTATTCCGATCAACTCATCGGTTATCTCGGAGAACATTTAAGCTTAACGGTCGTTATTGAAGACAAAGGAAATGTCAGACAGGTGATTTATTTTATTAAATGTATTCCAAGACTTGACGAATGGAAGGCTAATTATTTAAGAGAAACAAAATTCTTTAACAAGGAATATGCTATGTTAAACAGTTTGTTCAAAATGTTTCGTGATTCCGATGGTAAGTGTGTACAAGTTAAGTAAATGTTCAATACTTAAAATACAAAATTAAATATCATTATTAGATTTTCAACTATTTGAAATAATTGGGTACGTAAAAAACTATTTCAAATATTTATACGTTTTAGGATTAAATAAATGGCGACCTAAGCTATTGCATATTAAAGAAGAACTTTTTGTATTTGAAGATGTAACCCAAAGTGGCTATACGATGCCGAATAATCTAAATACTTTAAATTATGAAGAATTAAAGGCAACGGTGACAGCTTTAGCGAAATTTCACGCTCAGTCGTACATTTATGAAGAGAGAAAGAGTCGAGAATTAAAAAGACCTTACAAAATTTGGGAAGATTATAGCGAGTATTTGTGTGAACCAAGTAAAGGTCAATCTTGGCGTGATACTGGAATGCAGGCTGCTATAGATTTTTTGAAAGTTTTCTCAGAATATAGGTCAAAACCAAATTTTAAGGCATTAATCGATGAAATAGTGCCCAAGCTTTTTAGCTCTGCGGACGAACTTATGAAACCAAGTTTAAAAATAAGAAACGTAGTCATTCATCGCGACATTTGGTCGAATAATATTTTTCTAAAAAAACTAGAGAATAACAAGATGCACGCACTTTTGATTGATTATCAAACCGTTCTGTACTCACCTCCTATGCTTGATTTGTCATCTCTTATATATTTCAATACCACCAAGTCATTCAGAAGTAATTACACTAAAATAATTATAGAGCATTACTATGACGAGCTTAGTAAAGAATTAAAATTGGAAAATATAGACATATTTTCAATTGTGAACATTGCAAATATGGAAGAATTATACAAAGAAAGCCTTGTATTTGGTATGACCCAAGCAGCATTAATAGTTCCTATAATAGCTATGACAAATGAAAGAAGAAAACAATATTTCACGGACCCTAAGTCATGTTATAGAATAAACTGCGTAAGTCGTAGTCAAGAATTTATAGAACTTGCTAAAGAAAACATGGAATACCAGAGGCGTGTAATCGAACTCTTAGATGAAATAGTAGAAAGATTTGTGTATCCATCTACAACTGCAAATAATTTTAAATAGGATAGTGGGAATGTACATAATTTATCTTATCATCTATTTATATTTTATTTAGTAAATTAAATAATACTATCCTGATACTACAGTATGTTTTAAATATATGATACAATCATATATCTTGGTCTAACAACACTACACATCAAAAGCAATCACTGTTATCTACGTTTCGCATTTCACACATTTGAATTAATAATAATTACCTAAGACAAAGTTAATATGAATACGTAATGTTTGACACATAACTCAAATTAAACTATTCGAAGTATTTAACACTTGTTTGGTTCACTCGATACTTATAAAAAAATGGATAGTAAAAATGAATCTGTCGTTACCACATGTGACTTTATAACAGAAGAAGTGATAAAAAAAGTTATCGTAAACAGTGTTAAAGAAGATGTAATTTTAAAAAATTACGTAGTATTCAATGCCAGTGATAAAATGCTAGGATTTTTAGCAGATTATTGGAAAATGCAAGTCCAAGTTATTACAAGTGATAACAAAATTAAATTGCTCTCCTTTTTTATAAAAGCAGTGTCTAAAACAAATTCTGCAAAAGCGGATATGGTCAATGAAATGAAGCTGTTTGAAAAGGAAACTAATTTTTACACAGTAATTAAGAGCAAATTAAACACGTCTGGTAAGGTTTATATTTGTCCATTATTACACTCCAAACAATTTTAAAGTGAAGAAAGTTTCCATTAACTTTGTATTTACATAATTACAGATATAAGCGCTTGGAGTCCAAATCTAATTTTATCATTGAATGACGCAATGATTTTTGAGGATTTAAATAGTCTTCAATACAAAACGCTAAACAAATTTAAAACATTTGACAGAAAACACACCTTGCTCGCTTTGGAAGCATTAGCAAGATTTCATGCAGCTTCAATAATTTACGAAGAGAAAAGATGTCAACTCCTAGGAAAACCGTATTGCATAAACGATGATCACGAGAACTACCTCAACAAAGGTGGTTATCAAGAATCAGATCCGTGGTTCACACAATGTATGGTTGGAGCATTAGAAGCTGTAAAATATTTTTCGAAATATACTAATGATAAAAAAGTTCTCAATTTAATAGAACAGCGTTGGAATGATGTTTGGAAAACAGCAATCCGGCTTGCTGATCACTCATCGACGTATAGAAATGTAATTTGCCATCGCGATCTGTGGAACAATAATATTTTATTTAGATACAAAAAGGAAGGCGCGAAATTGGTACCAGATGATTGTGTTCTTGTCGATTTCCAGGCAGTTAGGTATCAACCGCCAGCTGGTGATGTAATGTTGCTCCTTTATTGTAATTTGGAATCTAATTTCCGAGATGAGAATATGAAAACATTCTTAAGTCATTATTACAATATAATGAAGAATATTTTAGGTAGTAATGGAATACCAATTCAAGATATATTATCGTTTGATAATTTTTTAAAATCTTGTGATGAACAGAAATTGTGGGCCCTTGTGGTAAGTGCATGTCTCGTACCACAGTTCTGGATTGACGATGAACTCAATACGAATATTTTCTGCAACACTACCAACTTTAAAGAAATAATGACAAAAGATAAGGCGTCGTTTATCAAAAGCATGATAATAAATAATAGTGATTACAAAAACAAAGTCTTAAATATATTAGAAGAAATTATAAATAAATATTGTCTTTAAAATGCTGCATAAGAATAAACATATTGGTTTTACAGTTACGTTCATTTTACTTTGTTCTTTCATCGATCAAATCTATAAGAACAAATGTTTATGTTGTCACTTTCCTACTTTTTTTTAAATGCAATTTTAATATTTTTACGATTAAATTGGTTATCTTCAATGCGTCGGTTTCCATACTTTCTATGCCATCTATCATCATTTCGCCGAGTGTACATATCGCAAAATGGTCTTAAAAGCAGAATATATAGCAACTCTACGAAACTCAACAAGCTTGCGCCGAGAAATAATCCGCCAGTTCCTCCTGTTGACACTGTTAAATAAATAAATAAAGTTTTTTTCGAGTATGAAACAATTTGTATTAAATAGAGCTGGATTTACCAATCGAACCCTGGTATTCGCATGCAGAATACGACTAAAAATTAAATAACACATTACAAGTCGGTTTTTAGGTTTTTTTTTATTGTATAAAATATAAGTTAAAAAAGCATTGCTTTTATTAAAAAAGTAATTGAATTTTGCAACGATAGATTCATGATCGGTTTGGTTAGTGAGCGTGTGTTGGTGGTGCATTCATTATAAAAGAAATGGTTAAAATTTAATATGGCTCTTCTCTATATATCTATAGATAGTGGTAATCACTTATCATAAGGTAGCCCATTTGCCTGTCCTACCGATCAAATAAATAAAAGACCTAGATTTAAATAATAAGTTAATATTTAGTAAGTTATAAATCTCTTCTTATTTTTTGTGATAGAATGGCTGATTTATTATTGACTCATAAAATCATGGTTACGAATAACTGTGGAAATGCACTCATTCTGCATTCCTACCACTTTTCAATGCGATAATGATATCTATTTTTGGTACATACAATTATAATTATATGTAAATCTCATTAATAGTTTTTAAATAAACCGAATCTTATACGAAGAAGTCTTACCAACTAAATCAAGCACACCTCGAACAACATTTCGTCTATACTTCTCACTCGGTAACGTCGACAGCTCTATCTGGACAGTAGATATTTTTTGATCATTCGGTATTTTGAAATCCTTAACTATAGATATTTCGGCTTCAGTACAAGATGGTAAACAATCGCAGTGTAATCCTGGTCGCGATGACCAGCGTGCTTTAAGAACCTGCAAATAATTACTAATAGTAACTCGTTTGATCATACAAATTTCATGTCAAAATACTAAAAAACTTACGGATAGCAAGTGTTGATTATCATTGAGGCATATAATTCCAGTTACGTTACACTTATATGATTCTTTTGTATTAGGCATGAAGAAATTTGTGCAATTACATAGACTTAATTGGGCATCCTTTCGGCATTGCACTGTGCACGCGGTGTACGAGTAATAAGGATAAACATGTAAAATATTTTCGTCGGCATATCTGCATTTTCTTTTTTCAGGAACAATCATCCTGGCATCAACATCGTTCTCAATATTTCTTATAGTTATTTGACGTCTAAAAACATTGTTACAATTTGAGAATTACATCGTATTCCTGGTAAGTTATTAATTATAATGCATGACCATATAAACTATTTAAATCTTGAAGCATTAGTACCCTACAGTTAGGGCGTATTGGTAATTTTCTAACTATAACAAATGAAATAATTACTGTGACATTGATCATCATACCTATAATTGAACTCTAAAACAACAGGTATAGCGTAAGAACCATGAGATGTCATCGATGGTACTTCTTCTTCGTTCAACACAAACACCTTTACCGGTAATCTCACGCCAAACTTAATCATTCCAGGTCCTGTAGTTCTGTTACTAATCATTTCGAGTTTAGGCATGCCATTTCTGCCAAAAAAAATACCAAATTTATTGAATAAAACAAATAAATCAGTCAATATCTATCTTTTTAAATATATCTATTCATTACTATAAACGAAAATACTTATATTTATATTGATAATAATGTCTATATCTAATATGATAAATGATATAATACGTCAATTAGTATACCTTCCTTGAATAGTATTAATAACGTAGCACACGCCCAGCTCTGTTTCCAAAGGTCTAAAGTAAGTGCAACAATTAAAAGGCTTTCCATTCCACGAACAATTTAATAATAAGTCCTTGCATGGACTCCGTACCTATATTATCAAAATGGTAAATACCATGTCAAACATCCAAATTAAATTAAAAGCATGATAATGCAGCCTTACCAGATTTGCAAAATAGCTTAGATTCGATTTAAAACATTCTGCCAAAGGATCTTCATCCCCGCACAGTCTAGATACGTAATAGGTTATACCTTTGAAATATGCAATTTCCTTCAGAACTTCTTCTATTTCAAAATTATGTTCTGGGCCCCATAAACTGGAATATAGCACTCCTTTACTTGTAATTATTTTCAAAAATAGTTAATGTAGTAACTTCGGAGAACGTTTTGGAGCTTATTATGTTTTCCTTAACTGCCTAGCATGAGATCAATTATAAGCACATGAAAATTTTGCAGTAGTCACGCGAGTTTAGACCCCAGTATCTTTGAAGATTCAACTCTTTTAACCAATAAGCCATATGTGATCTCAATTAATAAAAATAAATGAATAAAGAACTGCTGAACATTACACCATTGTGTTTACCTGTCAGAAATGTTTTCTATGCGTCCTGAATTTTCGCTTTCACAAACAGCAATCGAAGGGAACTGTGTATTCCAGTCTTTGTAAGTTGTCTCCACGACAAAAGATATTGGATTATTAACAAAGGCATCATACTGGGCCGCAATTAAAAGCGACGAGCAGTACCAGGAGAGAATGACAAATATTAACCAAAATGTTCTAAATTAAAAAAGAAAAACACATATGTAATCTACTCGTACCTCCAAGAACAAGATATATATTTTTTAAACACAGAGTAATCATATAAAAAAATACCACATTTGCTCTTGGATTATTATAATAACAACCAACTAATTGTTAGTATAATTCGCCAAAATATTGTAAATATTTTGTTCAAATACTTAATATTAAGTACGGGAACAATGTAGTGAAATCTATCCCAGAGTACATAGTAATTAAAACGAAATAATTAATTTAACCTTTCAACCCAATGTCTTTTTACATCCGCAATAAATCGGAAACCATGAATCGATGTAGTTTCTGGCAAACTTTTGATTCCTTGCCACCATATTTGGAAATATGTTTTAAAACGTTCGTTATCCATCGCTTGAAACAGAGCTGGCTTATTCAAACGAAAATCAATCAATGAATTTTACGCAACAACTATTGAAAAAGAGTGTCATTATCAGACGATAGTGTATTTTAGGGTGCCGTAATCTTCGAAGTAAGATTAAACGCTTTCATTGAAAGTATGACTAATAATTATTTCTATCCAATTAGTTAATTGGGTAGAAAATAAATTCAATTTGATGTTATCAACATCATTATTTATTTTACTGGTCTTGACCTTATTTTATATAACAAGATAAATAGAGAATTTTTTTCCTAAAATATACGGAATCCTCAATGCATGACTCTGTATTTTAGTTGAATAGTTTTTACAAAATACTATTCAGCGACAGTAATATAATTTATATCAGATATAAACCAGCCTATCTAAAATTACCCAAACAAAAATGCTATTGTGATTCTAATTTGTAGATCATATCAGAATTTGTATGAAAAGTGTACTAGTGGAGCAATTATGTGATTTATTATTTACGACCTAGCGTGTATTTGGAGTATACACACTATTTATGATATAATTGATAGTTTTTTACTTTATTTTATATTTCTGTACTTACCCCAATTTACTAAAAAAAAATTTACACGTAAAGGTATCTTTAACTAATCGTATTGTATCTCAGTAACCGATTACTTTTGAGCTACAAGCAAAAAAATCGTTAAAGACTTTTACGTCACGTACATGCTTATGAAAAGTTTTTTGTTTTTTTCGATGATTTTAAATGCTATCACACTTTTACGTCATTTTAATTCGATGCTTTTAAATTATTTCCCATGTAAGAAAAAAAAAACATTTCTTGAATAAAGTAACCGCAATTGGCAAATGGGCCATCTGATGGTAAGAGGTCTACACCGCCAATATAAATTTTACTTAAACATTAACCATCCTCACATCGTCAACGGGCCACTTTGGAACTTGATGACTACCTTGGGAACTAAGATGATATGTCATCCTGAATATGAAGTTACACTGTAACTCTCCCCTTCATACCGAAATACAAAAACATTAAATATTGCTTTGCGGTAGAATTTGTGATGAGTGAGTACTACCAATACATTTATTAGAAGAGAGTACAGTTACTAACAAGAGTAACAAGAATAAATTATAACACAGTGAGTATTATTAAATTTATTAGTGCAATTAAATTTTACATATATAGTTGCTTGTAATTTAAACACAAAAGTCTTAAGCACTAGGTCTTGTCCACTTGATTGATAAATAAATAAACCATAATGTTCTAATAATAAGATCCTTGTTTCCATTGAGTTGATCCTCCAAGCTCATTCCAGTAAATCGGCCTATATCGACTGATAGGTTCGAAATTGTATACCGTGGACGTTTCAGTGGCAATTCGTTTTTCTTGACGACGACGATTACTGATCTCACGATATAACTTTACAGTATAGAAGTAGATAAACTCAATTACTGATACGAAACTAAATCCAGTTACAAATCCACAAGTCGATCCAATATTACCTGTTATTAAACAAACTTTACTATTTTATTAAATTCGCCAATATTTTTTTCATGTATTAATAAAAAGTTAAATAAATATAAATTCAATGAAAGCCCATGTCCTGTGGCCAGAAGGAACGGTTAGATATTTTCCTTCACCGCCCTCGAGCTACTTCGCGATTTACATATATTGAAAATAATTAATATTTACATACTCGTATCATTACAATCGTACATATATAAGAGAAAAGTAGAAACTGTTCATCAGTTAGAAAATAAGTCTAAAATCAAAGAGAGAAACTAACTAATTAAGTCGAACCATTTCATAATAACATTCTGCCCATAACAGTCGGCAACTTCCCTCGCATACTTTACGTGAACCATCGATGTTCCTGTAAAATTGGCGCCCTGTCTGTAACAAACCATTTATATATGTGTATTACATTTGCAATCATTATTCATCGAATTATGTATAATCGTCCGAATATCGAATACTTATATCTTATTATAATAGAATAATAACAGAATCGATTGCCCCAATCAGTATTAGTATAGCCAAACCAGTCAACAAGAGAACAAAATTGGTAATATTATTTATATAGTAAAATAAATAATTCTCATCCTACTAACTATTAAATTTTATATTAAAGCCTTGACATAATGATCTGTAAAAAAGCACGTTGACTAGACGTGAATATCGATGCTCTTAATACGCCCTGATTGATAGAGCGGTTGGCTCATTTTTTCCTGAGCTGCGACCGGGACAGACCGTTGCTGGTTGCATGTTAACTTGGTAAATAAACCTTCGCTTTGCTACGTTGTCATTAAACTTTCAAATAAACATATTATTACCAAATCGTACTAAGTATTATAAATGGTGTCAATTTGTTATCCTAAACATGGACATTGATGAAAATAATTATTCAGTTAGGAATGCTTATTAATAGTAGTCGTGGTGATATTATTACAGAAAATATCAATATCAGATTTTACACATAGTTTTCGTTCGTACATCATGCATCAGAGTCTTCTTTTTTAATAAAAGGATTGATTAGAGTTTCTATAATATATTAAAAACGTGAATGTCAACTCGATTCGACTGATAAACCAATAAAATTAACGAAATATAAAAACATTATTTAGTCACTCGAGTTATTGTTGTATTTTATTGATGTCTAAGCTACCTAATCAAGTAATGCTAATATATCTACTGTTACAATTCTAATATATTTTAAAATACAATAGACCTTAAAATTATGCAGTAAAAATAAAATACGTCGCCTGGCTATTAACACAGGCACCTAAAAGTTTGTTATTGACGATGAATGCGTTTCCAGAGCAACATATATAAACAAGGGAACGAGAATTATATTGTGTCAAAATGTAAACGTAAATTGATTCTTTGGTATTCGATAGTAGAATTTTATAATAAATCTCATAATGGCATTCAATAAGAGAGCTGGCTTAACAACAACGGACTTTGAAGTATTTGGAAAAGTGCAAGGTGTGTATTTCCGAAAATATACCCAGAAAAAGGCAATAGATCTTGGTCTTAAAGGGTGGGTTATGAACACTGCTCAAGGCACTGTCATTGGCCAACTGCAAGGTCAACAAGGCGCCATTCAAGATATGAAGCAATGGCTCCAAAAAATTGGTAGTCCCAAATCGAAAATAGAGAAAGCTGATTTTAGAAATGAGGGGACGATTAATAGTTGTGCCTTCAGAACTTTTGAAATAAGGCGATAATATTCTATTCAAAAATGTTTTCTTAATTTCGTATTAAAAATGTATAAAATGTAAAATTGTTTTATTTCAATTATCAAAGTATTTAATTAAGCTGCTCGATTTAATTAATTTCTAATTTTACATCCAAAAAATGTAAAACCAAAAAAAAAGAAAATAAAATACATAATTTAATAATTTCTTATTTAGAGTCAATATTTATATTTTATAAAAGGTTGAGTAAAGTTTATGTCAACAATATTTTTGTGTGCAAAATTACAAAATATTTCGATCCAAACTTACAACCAATCAATCCTATCGCTATCTGGAACTGTGTTCAAATAGTCCGGCCATATTTTTGTATTCATGAAATCGTAACTGTAAGCGGTTTTCGAGCAACTGGGATAACACATGGGGCAATTGATGCCGCCCCCGACCATATCCAGCTCCAACTCCGGCGAAATCATGTCAACATCAGGTCTCACCGTTGTTGATTGAGCTTAAAAAACATGTTTAGTGTTTATAATGTTGAATGGTATTTCACCAGAAGGCGATACGCTAATGGTAGCAATAGTATAAATTAAATGTGTTAATAATTTAGAAAGCATGAAATTACTATGTCTTCCTGACCGATATCGGAAACGAGAGCCTTTCTCAAGGATGAACAAGGTGAAGAAGGTAGGTGAACACAAGTGAACCCTATTTCACGCTCACAATGGTAAATTTTTAAACTTTACGACCATCGGCTTTGTGGACTTTCCAAGTAATGGTAAATATTACCAGTTTTTAGACTCCGGCTTAGTGAGGATTTATCGGCAAAGAAATCTAACTTTTGACTATCTTGGAGTTGAAACGCCGTCCATTTGTGAAAACCGTATGGAAATCCGTTTGGTAGGCTTTGAGCTTATCGCACTCAGACAAACGGACGCGGCGGGAATACATTTTTTAATATATATTATGTTATGTGTGTATGTTTATGAATTCCATCTTGCAATATTTCGAAAGCAAAATAATATAATAATGATGACTAACATTAGTGGTAAATTATTAGGTGTAATTAGAGAGCCATATAGGTCTTAATTTAAAAATAAAAAATAATTATATTCTTACCATTATATATTTTCAAACAGGGTATGTCTCTTATATCACATGTTCGATTATTGACCATTTTTGGCATGTTGAATGGAGTACATTTACATTTAGCTAATAAAAATAGCATTCTGCATTTTAGCAAGCAATCACTGTGTGTGTAGAATGGCAAATACGAGGACTCATCGTAGAACAAACACTGTCTCAGCTTAGTCGGCACGTGTTGAATATCTCGAGATGCCTCCGTAAAACTTGCCGTTACCAAAACTACCATCTAAACACATTAATATAGGTATGCTGATATAGATTATCATGGCAGGCAGTATTAAAAATGCTACAAAATTATCAAATAATCAATATGGTCTTAATTGAATCAAGGATGTTTATGGGCAATCAAGAAATCAGCTCTAAATTTTGAAGATATCTTTATACAAAGACATGGAATGCAGAAATGTTAAAATAGTTTTCAAACACCACTCTATTTACAAAACTTAACATACTATATATTTTATAACATATATATATGTAAAATTCTGTAATGTTTACCTCAACACTTGGGTTCACAATTTGCATTGCAAAGCTGCCGCTAGGTGCATCAGGGAAATCGTAGGCGTCTGAGAACTGTAACTAAAAACACATATAAATGCTTAGTTATTTTAATTTCTTTTTCTTCAATTATTTAAAGATATCGAACGTCACCGTCTGGGTAGGTACCACCCACTTGTCATATATTCTACCGCTAAACAGCAATAGTTGGTATTGTTGTGTTCCGATTTGAAGAGTTAATGGGCCGGTATAACTACAAGCACAAGAGACTCAGCATCTTAGTTTTCAAGATAGGTGGCGCATTGGCGATGTAAGGGATGGATATTGTCATTGACCAGTCTGCCTACATATAAATAAAAATGCCGGAAAGGAAAACGTTTTCTAAAGATTTTTATATTATCACTCGAATTCTTTTACGAAAGTATTGTTGTTAATTTTAAATGATATTATATTTAATAACAAAAATGTTGTACCTGGGCTCCTTGTAAAGGCATGTTGTAGTAAAAATCATCGCTTGTATTTAGTTTAATTAATGCCTTTAGTCCTTGACCAAAATCAAAATTAGACTTGTTCCCGTATTTATACATATCTATACTGCGCGCTCCGCCAGATTTACTAAAACACATCATTCAACACGTCATCAACCATCGTGATACAAAAAATCATATACATTTTTATGTTGGTGCTTACTACATCTGTTTTACATAATCATCAATCATCCATCAAAGATAATTTATTCTCAAATAAAACTTAATGCTCAGTAATTACATATTTTCACCATTTTCATGACATAGGTATCATTAGCAATCGTATTGAGCACTCTGACTGGGTCAAATTTGGAACAAAACATACTGTGCGAACTTAATTTTGAAATGCGTTAAAAGATCAAGTGATCTTAATGTATGGTGTAATATTATCATTAATAATTAAAAATAACAACCTCTAAATTAAAACCCTTTCGAGCCCTGTTTTATCTTACACTCGAAACTCTCAAAACGAAATGAAGTAATCAACACCAGTGTAATGAAATTTATAAGAATACTTTATAAACTTACTCCTCAAATGTAATGTCGGACTGTCGCAAGTAGTTAAAAGTACAACAATAACCATTCATTGTCAAACGAAAATCAAATAGGTCAGAGCAGTTCATGGGTATTTCGTTCCAAGCACATCTCATCAGCAAATCTTCACATCTGGGTGTCAACTGGTCAACGTTATAAAAAAAATAATTAAACAATGTATATTTTTTTTATGATATCGGTAGGCGGACGAGCAAACGGGCCACCTGATGGTAAGTGGTCACCACCGCCCATACTACCGACAATGGCGTTGTAAGAAATATTAACCATTCCTTCACCAATGCGCCACCAACCTTAGGAACTAAGATGTTACGTCCCTTGTGCCTATAGTTACACTGACTCACTCACCCTTCAACCGGAACACAACAATATTGAGTACTGCTGCTTGGCGGTAGAATATCTGATGAGTGGATGGTACCTACCCAGACGGGCTTGCACAAAGCCCTACCACCAAGTTATAGATATAGCTATGTATAATATACACACCACTCTTTATACATATATATCAACTATATAATGTACTACGCTACGTAAAACAACACATCAATAAATAATAAATTATTTATTAACATAAATATGTTGAACTTAAATATCACTCTAGTTAATAGCGATTTAGCACGATGACAACGATATCAATCGAGTTAATTGGAAACAACTGTTAATTTCAGGATATTAAAAATTAAACGATGTTACTGCTACGTGATGTTTTTCGAAAAGAAAACATTTAAAAAGAAAAATAAGGTGATCTCAATCAGGTATTCGTTCTATTTATAAATGAATTCATTGAGATACGAGGTCACTGTTTTCAGAAATCTAATAACAAGATTTTATTTTCATCATAATGGGCTCTTTTAAGCGTTTCCGATGAACTTAACGTTTTCGGAATTGGAAATTTTCGAAGACTTGAAAAATTGTCTTTATATTAAGTAATCATCCATCGTTCTTTTCTGGGGTCGTAGCTATGTATTTTTCTACTTGTATCCTCTGTAACTCACTTTTCACAAATAGCAGCCCTCACACAGTGCAACTTATTTTTTCCACATTTATACAATTTTTCTAGTAACATAACATAACTAACCTAACCTAACATTCCCTATGTTAATGCCATGCTTATCTGTCATCTTCTGTCTCGGGAGCTTAGAAATTTATGTTACATATCCAGACCATATTTATCTGGATATATTATCTGGATAAAATTACTTTAGAATGACTATCCTCATTTGCTCTCAAAACTTGCTAGGTGAAAGAAAGTGAACAGACACAGAATCATACATACACAATTACTACTAATTCACTTGGTGGTAGGGCTTTGTGCAAGCACGTCTGGGTAGGTACCACCCGCTCATCAGAAATTCTACCGCCAAATAACAGTACTCTGTATTGTTGTGTTCCGGTTAGAAGGATGAGTGAGCCAGTGTAATGACAGGCACAAGGGACATAACATCTTAGTTCCCAAGGTTGGTGGCGCATAGGTGATGTAAGGAATGGTTAATATTTCTTACAGCGCCTTTGTCTATGGGCGGTGGTGACCACTTACCATCGGATGGTACATATGCTCGTCCGCCAACCAATGCCATAAAAAAAGGTACTCACATTGCGCATAAGTTCATTGACATCGTAGTCACCTAAGGCGCGATGCAGTTTCATTGGCTGCACTAGTTTCTCGTTCATAGGTTGTTGATTATATAACAAACCAAGTCCAAGAAGTAAGGATAGCATTTGCTTCTCCGTATAATTATTATTTCGTTCTTCTCGTAGCCTATAGAGTAGTGTAAATATTCTTATATATTTAAAGCAGTAGTATAAACAAATAAAAATAGACTTATTTGCTTTGTTTTTAAATTTTAAATGTACAACAAACATAATAGAATACTACTTGAAAAAAAAAATATGAATATGAAATGTAAGATTTATCTTTTTTTTCAAGGTACACGGAAAAATAAATATTTCATTGATTTGAAACATTTTTTTTATTCATAATATGTTATATAGCTTTAGCTTACTATGTATGATTATATTCCATGTATTTTTATTATTTAGAACCTTTAATATATAAGTCAAAGAAACCCAATTTGTGTAAAAATATTAACATGCATGATAAAATGGCAGAATCGCGGTAAGATATACATACATATATATTTCTTTATTTTTACTACCTGCTCCTTCTGAATTCGTACGGTTAAAATTTACACAAATCAACAATATTAATCAATTTTATTGTTTTAAATTTTTTATTTCTCTAAATTAGTCTTGGACATGCATTGAAGCAAACCATTTTATAAATTATTGTAAAGATAATTTCAATAAATATCAATAGATCAATTATTATTTTACCCGTACAAAACCAGGCGGGGAAGCTACTCAAATTCAAAGTATATGATAAATAAACATATTAAAAACATTTAATAATTTGTCTCACAGATTTCGAGCTAGTTCCTCAATAGCGCTCTTACTGATTCGGTTATTGGTGCAAATACCGACAGCTGGAAATATGATTTTACTAACAGATACACCTTCTGGCATCTGTGTGGTTACCAGGGGAGCCTGATAGTAACGCATGAATGTCATCCATACTAAAGACACAGAACAGATGAGTCCGCTAATCATAGTTATGATCCAAATACCCCTGTAAATAAATTGTTGGCTTGTTAGTAAAAGACGAGCTAGTGTTGTAAAAATACAAACATAAAATTATACAAACTTACTATCCAAATACATATACCTATTAGTAATTATACAATTAACCTGTAGTACTTGGATATTACTAAAAACCATTATCTGTTACTTTAGTGATATAACACAAGCTAGTCTCGTGTGATGTAACTGTATGCCTTCACTGAAGCACCGGTAATTGCGCCAAACAAGCCTGAGCAAGAAACCACCTAAACAAGTTCACTTGCTTCTAACCTTTAAGTACCGCGATGCTATTTTACTTACATAAGAACCACGGACCCACGGATAAACGGAATTGTACGAAATGTAAAAGTTCTTCATATCATAATATAGATTTTGTTTACTTATACACTATTTTTAATATTCATGAAATAGCATACACTTTTAAATACCAAAAAATTACCTTTTTCCTTACATATAATATAATGTCTTTAAATTTTTTTTTTTCATAAATTGTAATGTTATAAATTACTCAAACAAAATGTACCGTGGAAAAATATTTAATTACTACTATAAGCATTACATAAACTTTTTGTCAGTGGTGTCTGTGAGAATAGAGTCGGTGCTTAAGGGTTAAAATACTTTCACAAACATACCGTTCAAAGCATGACGCATTGTCATCAACAATGTGCTTGAGACCACAGATAGATGACTCAGCACAATACTCTTTACTAACATTCTTAACGCTCTGTTTCAACGTATCTAATTTAGTCGGTTTTCGAATTTTCTTTTGTAAGCGACGTCGGTACGCTAACGCATACGGCGAATGATAGGAATTTATATCCATTTGTTTTACAAACAATATATAAGTCTTTTCGTGATAATGTATTAAACTAAAGTGTCATTTTCAAGTTGACGTTTTAAATCAACATTCATCGGGCCACATACATGTGGTTGTTAAATATTCTATTAAATGATAAGATCCAACCTTGATGTCAGGTTAAATACTATGATTGATCGGTTCTTTGTATCCATTGATTTGAAAAACAAACAGAACTTCAATGTTTAAAATAGCGAACAATAATTATCGTTTTACTTAAAAATATTCGTAATATGTACATCGACAATATTTATTACGGTCAAAGTGCATGTTACATACAATAAAATAGACTTTTAAACTAGTTTACCAATGACACTAATAATATTATGCATGTAATATAGAAACTTAGTTCGCTATTCAAACTCCAGCTTAAGGATCGTTAGAACAAATCACATGATCGGACCGGCAACAAAAATGATTGCGAAACATGTTGTGAAGCAATCTCAGTCTTAGAAGCCTTCCACTTAATGCGTTTTAGATACATAACAGAATAAAAATTATTACGTATTATAATACATTTTCTTTCTCAATACTCTTAAAATTATAAAAAAGAAAGAGCTCCATTTACCTTGACCCGCAATTAAAACCCCTATTAACAAATAGATAAAAACCTGTAATACAAAATATTACAGATTATACTATAGTTCTTTCTTTTTATAAGCAACGTGTGTTAGCTTATGAATATTATAAACCATTTATAGTTTATTTCCGCAAACTTTTTTGCTAATAGATATCAGCTTACTGGTCCGAACATCTCGTCCGCGTCCTTTCTCCACAGGCGCCGATTACATGCGTTTTACGTAATATAATCCACATTTTATTCACACATATTATTTTACGTAAAGTCACAAGCTTACATTTTAATAATTTATATAATAATCCAAATAGGGAAATGTTATAGAGTTTTCTTTTGGATTTTGTTTCTATGGATATTCCATATGAATTAATTTTTTTATAAATTAGATATTATTCTTGAGATACACAGCATCTTATTTAACAAAATATTTTTTAAATACTTACTCATTTGTACATTAAGTATGTATAGGCCTACTTCCGTACATACCCAGAGTCGAATCAACTTCGATGTGTATAAACGTGTATCGTGTAATATGAAACCTACGTATCATTTTTGATTCAATAATATTAAACAATGATGTAAGTTTTATGTTTACGATCTAGGTCAATGGACGAATGGTGCTCATATGATTTTATAGAAATGGAAAAATCTAATAATTAATTCAATAAAAAGTTGGTGCAGTTTTATTTGGCACTCAAATATTAATAAATATGTTTAATTCCGTGTTTGTGTAAACCTCCAAGAGAACCAAGATTAGCTCTAACCAGTCAATCTGTTATGCACTACATTTCTGCTCCATTTTTTTAAAAGTAATATACTTCTTAAATTACTTTGGAATAATTTCCTTTTACTTTAAACAACTTTCAAGGATTTTTTTATTAATTAAGGATCCACAAGTAACATGTTCTCTGAGGCATGTAGTAGAATGAATTGTAGAGCATTCGTGGATTTACCAACACCAGTAGGTCAAGGCCTAGATTTACGAAACAATACTGCAAAATAAAAATCATATAAATTATAGAAGATAATATTGTTTTTTTTTTTAAATTGATACTATCTTGAATTTTCAATTATTATTGACGGAATAAGTTTAAAATCCTCCTTAACAAAGGCGATAACTTGTGCCCTGTTGTAGGAATTTTATCGAATGATGTATTATACCATATTTACTATATTATAATTAGAATGATGAATTTTGTATTATCTTCAAAATAACCAACTGATAAAATATACATAGCTTTTGTTTTGTTTGTCGAATAATTTATTTATCATTTTTGTATCTCATATTAAATTAATTATAGAAAAGGACATCCTTGATTAAACTTGAACAATATAATTGAGCTTGAATTTTACAAAGTTACTAGTATCGACGGCAAACGTAAATTCTTTTGTAAATCAAGAATATTCCAAACGTAAGCTAGCTAAGCTTTGTTGATTACCGCAATGGATCGTGGTGGGTATACCAGTCACTCGACAACACTCGCTTTATTGAAGACATTTGCGAAGTAGGCGCGGATCAAACGACTTAATATAATTTAAATAATAAATTTTGTTGATATCAAGTTTTTTGTGAATGTGTGTGTGTGATAGTGCAAACGGATAATTGTTTTTATTAAGTAAGTTAAACATTTGAAATCGTCTTTTTATTGTTGCTTATTTATTTCGATAAATTTGTACGTTTTTATAAGTTAATATAATTAAATGTTATAGTTAAAATGTGTATTACATTAATATATTAAAACTTACACAAAACATTTAAATATTATGTCACAATATATAATTAAATTAAGTTTATTGTTACTAGATAATCATATTAATAATAATATTTTATTAAACTTTTGTTAAAAACAATTTTTATTTATTGGATAAAATATATTTTTTTAATTCTAATTTGAAGCAATACAATTGTAGCAAGTAGCTTATCAGTAGTATTTATTACAAAAAGTTATAGTAATTTATTATTATGTTTACATTTCGATGGCTCTCGAATGGTGAAGGCATCAACAATTTGAAAGTAAGATGGGGCCAACTCAACCTTGGCGCATTGTTCAAATCAATATATTTACGTTCACACAAAACAAAACACCTCCAGTTTTAAGCTAGATACAATTCAAAGGAGAAGATATCTTATTACAAATACATTGAATTTTTCGTAAAAGTCGATCAGTTTTTGTCACATTGTCAAGCAAAAACAAACAATTAGCTCGTAGGTACTTAATTTTATATCTAATTATAAACCAATAAGACTCAAAGTACTGCAAAACCACTGCAGTAGTCCAGGACAGTTGCAAGTGTAAAAAGTATTCAAAATTATTGTTATAAATAAAGGTAACGTAATTAAAAATATTATTTAAATACTTTTTGGAGGGTTTTTTAAATAGGTTTTTATTATTTTATTGCCTTGTAAATAAGTGTTATAGTCGTATAAGTTATTTTTTTAAAATATAGAAAAATGTACGAAAAATCCATGAACATTTCGCGGCTTCTTCTCAGGTCGGGGTATTTTCTTTTTCCGAATCGGTGATAGTTTTTACTTTGACTATTAATAGGTAAGTTGAATACAATATTGCATCCAGGAATTTAAATTTACCTAGAAACATATTAATTATAGGTAGGCCATTCTAAACGCACTCCAATGAGGTATCGGTATTTAGATAAATATAAAGAATATTTATATCATCATTCTCTTCAATCTCACTATCTCCCTTAGAAGTCGATTTTATTATTAATTTTAATTATTCAATCTTTAAGTCAAATAATAAATTCAATAAAAATTAAATATGAAAACCCGACTCTCAATTGGTGAACTTATATAATAAAAAAACAAAAAATAATCATTAATTTTATATTTTTCCAAGCATCTATTTATGTTTATTATTTACAGCAACTTAAACGAGTATATAAATCTAAATAAAAAATAGCTACTATATAAGTCATGACTGCGTGGAAGGCGGCAAAAACGCAGCATTGCCCCACGGAATCGCACTTTTGATTCTCGGTGGGAAAATTAACCTCCTGTCACTAGTGTATGCAATAAGACAAGCTATTATTTGTTTTAGATAAGTTTTTTATTAGGTATAACTATTTCATAAATACAAATATTTTTTGTAAAAAATACATAAATAAAAAAAGCGTATTATTCAATAGAAGATTATATAAATGATAAAAAAGCGAGGAGATAATACTTGTTGACTTCCAATCAGAATATATTATTTACATATATCTTTGTATTTTAAATGCTGAAAAAGGGTAACTATTGAGTTTCTTGCCGATTCGTCTCGGTAGAAACTTCACTCCGAACCGGTGGTAGCTTCACTTAATATAGTTTATGAAATGACGATTCAATGGTGATTGTAAAAGTATACTTGAATAAAGTATATTTTTATTTGATTTGATTTACATAAAATTATTTAGACGGAAACTCAGATAAAAAATAAAACAACAGGCAGATGAAGCTGGCGGAACATTATAGCGAAGCGAATAAATAAGCCTTTTGTTTCATAATCGAAGCATAGAAATGTAAAATGTTGCAAATCTTATTAAGAATTAGAAACGTTTTCGAAATGAAAAATATATTTTTTATATTAATTTTATTTACATCAAATTAATTTTATGTAAAATCAAACATTCTCAAAATAGTTACTAAATATTACGAGATATTTGTATACTTTGTTATATCTGGGAGTTATAATAATTCTAGGTCTTAAACAACATTGTAGTTTGTAGTAACAACTCGTTAAACTGAACTAGCCATGGCATCCACCAATCCAAGTATAAAACTACAACAATTTGTATTTGAAAGCAATAAACTAAACTTTAAATTATGTTATTTCAGAAAATGAGGCCCAGAGTAATCTCCCTGATTCTTGCTAGCATAGCCATTGTGAACTGTATTCCACCACCTCACCCTGCAGTGGTGGCCGTGCGACAAGCAGAGTCACTCTTACCACCACACCTGAAGAGTCCAGCGCTCCGAAACCCACACTTATTACAAGCCTTAGAGTTAACGAGTCTTCTTCACAATGGCGAGAAACCGGTATGTTTTTAGTCAATCAATCAGTTTTTACGTCTAAGTCTAATTTTCCGACAATCAGATGATCAATTTATTTTTTATTTATTATTATCGAATCACTAGCATCGTCGATGTTTTTGCTGTATACTTTTAGATGTTGATTTAAGATTAAATGTTAACCTAATTTAGTCACGAGAAAATAATTTGCATAAGAAACTCAGTGGGGGTTTTTGGCAAATGTTGCAATTGCTTGCAACTTTTCAATAGTATACAGAAAAACCCAGAGATCAAATAAAATCTAGATAGAATATTAGATATATAATAGGAAATAATTTCAGTTCTGCTTGATTGTTGATAATATTTTTAAACAAATACAACATATTTTGTGGTAAGAACAATTACTGTAAAAAATCAATGAATATAATGATAGCCCACAGTACTAACGTGTGCACAAAAATCATATAAGGTACTGGATGGACTTTAAAATATAACATATTAGTAAATATACTTATATGTACAATAATTCCTTTGGTCATCTCAAGTTCTTGGGTTCAAATACTTGACTGAACCAACAATACAATTGTGTTTTTCAGTCAAGTAATTTTCACCCGCAGCCTGAATGTTGACAGTGTTATACTTCCATGCAACAAAAAGCATGTCATGTTCCTATTCGGACCTCTCTCCTATCTATCTCTCTCGGGAGCAGATATTGTAACTGCATTTGCACACATTTTTGCACCATAATATCTCCTGGCTAGTGGTGAAGAGAAAATAATTGTTTAACCCAACTGTTATTTTTTTTTAATATATTGTCAATTTAACCCTAAGGTATTCGAAAGAGAAGCAGATAATGTTCCACGGAGGGAGATCTACAACATTTTAACACATGCGGGATTTATCGGTCGCAAGAGTCGGTTCCACCAAGAACCACACAAACGTCCAAATCAAGCTGAAGTATACCTCGGAAGCCACGATTCACCTTTTACATACAATACTGATTTGTTACAATATTTATAATATAATGTCATATAACATCTTTATTGTAAATAAATATTTAGATAATATTTAGTAATATACGTTATATTGTAATTAAAATCTGTGACAAGAAATAAGCTTTAGTCTATTATAACATTAAATACAAATGTAAAAATTATGATAAGTTAATTAAATGAATAATTAAAATGAATAAATCAATACTTTGTTTTTAACCCCATTTACAATAAAATATAATAATGGCAACCATGGTCATATTTTCCACTAAATTCGAATGTATAAATCGATCTAACCTTTAACGTGAAACATTAATTGTTGCACTTGATAGCGGTATTACTCCATGCCATAATTATCACATCAAATATTAACATTAGTTGCACAACATACGAGGTTATAAATCGAAAACAAAAATTATACACGACTCAGTCAGACAAACCATTTCAGATCCATATTGCTAACCAACCACTATACCAACAAGTCGTACCTAGTAATTGAAAATTAAAAAACACGACTCCCATGCTGACGTGACTGTAATTTTACAGTTTTCGTATTGTGCAATAAAAAAACTCACATGCATGGGCATTATAAAAACATTATACTCTTTTTTGGGCAGTATTCTAAATTATCTACTTAAATGGCGTTATCTTGTAAATCGCATATTAAGAACTATTGTTCGACGTGTTCGTTCGCAGGTGTGCGATTTATTGCTGATGACACAAAGCATTGGACTGAGAGGTATTAAGAATAATAATTTTACTACAATAATTTTATAATCAGCTTTTCTATATAAATCTATAAATTATAAATTAAATTCTCTTAAATTAATAGATCATACTACTATACAAACCAATCATCTTTCCAATGAAAACTATTGAAACTAACTGACTATTTATTAAACTGATAAATATTCATTCAATTATGGAATTGAATTATTATATATGATGTTTTATGGAAAAGCGAACGTTGTTTTTCGAATATTGTAACGAACTCACTTAACTTATATTTTTTGTAAGTTAAAATTGTTGTTCTCATATTGTCATTTAAAAATTTTTTATTGGACAAGATGGTTGTGGATAGCACTTGTAGCACTTTCGTGGTACGGTTCAGCGCTTCTTATAATCGCAGCTTGGAATGCATTTGTTACGAATCCTATAAGCTTCGGTGTAGAAACAACTTACACGGACTGGGACACGAGATTGCCAACCGTTGCAATTTGTGAATTATCCAATGACGACAAAATCTACAATGTTTCAGATACGTGAGTAACATTTAAAAATGGAAAAATCTAAAGTCTATTTACTAATTTAATTCTAAAATCAATTACCAAATAGCAAACCTAATTAGAATTAAGATTATTATTGATTTAATAAAATTGCTGATTATTCCATTAACAACCATTGCGCCATTTCTGTTTCAGAATATGGACACCAAAACATCTCTTGGACCTTGAAGATGTTCTCAAGGACGTTGCTTATTTTCGTGGTGTCGCATACAGCCTTCTTGAAGTATGTTTTGCGAAAAAAAATTACGATCCACGTTGCCCGTTGTCCAATTATAGCTATTATGCTCAACTAATACGAAGTTCATGTCCCGAAATTTTGAAGAATTGTTCTTACAACGACAACGAATTCGATTGCTGTGAATATTTTCAACCAATAGAAACTGATATGGGCGTTTGCTACATTATAAATTCTATACAGACAAAGTAAGTCATTTAAGTATTTAAAAAATCATTTTTTTTTATTTATTTAATTATTTCTTTGTGGGAAACTATTTATAGATTAGACTGCTCCTAAAATCTTACTAACACTAAGAACGCATACAAATAATAAATATTTTCACAATACGTTGCTATTCCTTTCTAAATATTATTGCAAGCTATGATATCTGAAACTTGCATTGCCCATTGATGTTACTGTATATGAGACCTTCACGACATTGTTAAAAATAACTGCACATATACATATATGTAAATCGATATATTTGCATCGAGCAATGTATTCACGAACAAACACGACAACTTAATAACGAAAACAAAAACAAAATCTTACACATATAAAATGATATCTTAATTATATTTGACGTTATATCAAGTATCAATAAAAAAGCTAAAGAAAATGACTAAAGTAAAATAAATATTTCAGAAATCCTAAAAAATACCCAATGATAAATAATATAAAACAAAAGAGAGGTGTCCTCAAATTTCAAGTCATGTTGTCTTCAATGGTAAGATAAAACTAATTAATTTACTGAGAATTGTAGCATACGTTTACATATAAATACTAAAATCATTCATTTTCATTTTCTGTTCCAAGATGTATACTTTGGGAGAAGATGAAGTTCCGAGTATAACGACATTGTTTTCGTCTACTTTAAAAATACTACTTGGAAAAATATATCGGTAAAATCTAATTTGTGTAAATTTTATATCATCGATGTAAAGGAAAATCTAAAGCGCCAATTTGGCATTGTCAGTAAAAAATTACACACTCTAACTAGAAAATAGGGTGAACTTGCGAAAAGAGGATACCGAATTGCATCAGAGAAAAATGAACTATCTAAGATATTCACAGACATTCCATTGGACTATTTAAGAGTTTTTTAAAACAATTTTTGGCAACTCGCAATATTTTACTATAAATCGAATTTCGATAGTCATTTTTTCACATTTTTTTGTGAATTAACAATTAAATTTAATTAGTTTTAAATTCTACAATGTACTTTCAACCAAAGATAGAGTTAATTTTGGGTGTATGTAGATTTGATGAAGCAAATAATAAAAAAAAAACCTAAAAAGTGGTACTAAGTTCTATCGGTCGCAAGAGTCACTATCTTTGCACATTTTAATGGATCCGGTATGCACGAAAATGTGCAAAGATAGCCTCGAAAAAGGAAACATGCAAAATAGATGCACCCATCGGTTTAAAAAAACACATCCTACGGAATAAATTTTGACAAAGTGGCGCTATTAGCTTATTTTCCTTCCCATTGACGATATCACAAAATTTTATACAAACAAAGTATCTTATTATATAAAAACTATTTACAGACGGCAAGTAACAGTAAGGAATATTGAAAACGATCCGTTGGTGGTAGAAACCACACCACACCAACGCGCATGTCGCTTTCACGACGAAAATGATAATGGTCTCTACCCTCACTACTCGTATAGTGCTTGTAACGTTCATTGCCGCAAGCGGGCACAGATGGAACTCTGCCAGTGCAACGACCATTTTATGCTGGGCACAAGTAATGGCACTAAAAACTTTACTTTACTTTACAATTATGTAAAAATATTATAATATTATTAATCAGAGTAGCACCCTTAGCTTAGTTTATTGCTACTTAGATTCCGAACCGATAGTAGCCTTACATCTAATACAATCCTGTAAAAGGACGAGTCAAATGATTGTGAAAATGCTACATTCATAACATTTTAATTGATTGAAATACCCACGAAATGTATTTAGTATAACTAAAATAGAATATATCCATTGTGAAATGCATTTTCAAGGCAACAATGATGTTACTAATTTCCCTGTAACTAAGAGCTTAACTTAGATTGGGTAACAATAATAAAATCTCTTTGGTATAATAATCGAACATGGGAAGAGAGAAGATCTCTTTTACATCGCTAGGCAGTCCGTATACATTTAAACAATTAATCTTTTTCGATTATTTATAATTCTTTAGCGGAATCTGAACGATGTAATATTTCCGGTATGTGGTGTCTTCACACACATTCGAGTCACTTAACCACACTCAAACCTGACTGGGCTAAACGTCCCGGTCTCAGCTGTGATTGCATGCCGTCTTGTGATGAAACTGAAATTACTATAATAAAAGACGTCATAACATCGTAAGTTCTTTCTAATTTATTAAAATAAAGTTTCGTATTTTGCTCCATTACTATGATGCAAAATATCACGATTACCAATAACTTATAATAACTAATTATTTCAAAAAACAAAAATGTACGAAATAATTATATATATATATATATATATATATATAGTCTTTATACATTCATATATTATACAAATAACTAATGTTACAGACTTAGACCAAAAAAAAAGAAGACATACGTTGAAATGATACTCGCTTATTTGCCGACTGAGAGATTTAAGAGAAGTGTAGTGAGAAGTCAATTGGATTTAGTTGGTATGTATAACTTTTATTTCACAAATAAATTCTAACAGTATTTTGCATTTCTTATACATGAATATCACTTTACCTTTAATCCATCAGAGAGATTTATTCAGAATAACATATATATTATTTTCCAATTCCATCTATCTTTATTTTAGTTTTTTACATTTCATAGTACTCGACTCAATAATCTTAATTTTTTATATAAGTTTAGACAGCAGCTACGATTTTGCTATTCTGTATAAACTCATTCATCGATATGCTATTCTGATGCTCTTTTAAATAATAAGACATCACAATCACATTCTGACATTTCACGTGACATTCACGATCGTGCCCTTCGGCTATTACAGAATTAGGTACTCAAAAATAATCCTTTATATTGTAAATCACTCGCTTAAAATTGTATTCATTATAAATATTTTCAAAACAGACGTACATACATTTTAATTTCAAAATTCTAGGCGATAACCATACAATAAGCATTAAGAAAATGCAAATTGTTGTTGACGTTATTTCGCTTTGTAAATATAATATATATATTTTTTTAATTTCAGTGTCTGTGGGTGGCACGGCGGGCTTGTTTGTCGGTGCCAGTTTGCTAAGCTTTGTCGAATTAATATTCTTTTTCACGATTCGTTTTATCAGCGACCTTTGTATGAAGAAACGAAAACAAATAATACCTACCTACCAAAATTAATACAATCGACAAAATACAAACAAAAATAATAAAGGAAAATTTAGGATTTGTAATTTGTTAAAAATAATGTTGATAATTTTGATAATTCAGTTAAAAATCAATGAAATAACAAATTATACGATTGTTTAAAGTGCGTAAAACAAATGAAAGAAACATGTAGACGAGTGTACGGTAGTAGTCAGGCATCTATGAGATCATTCCGTATCATTTACTACATAGGAAAAGGGAACGACCCATTTAGTAGACTGCGTAAATCTCATAATAAAGTCATCACAACGAGTAACGTTCCCACTTGTTAACAATCATAGAGCAAATAGCAATGATTAAAAACCTGACTGATTTTGGTCACGTTGGCCATACTCTACCGAGACTGACAAATTATGCAGGAGATCATGGTGTACATGTACACTCTCCATTCAACTAACTATCATAATCTGATGGAACGGCAATCTATCACGACCGGATATAATTCAAGCGAAGGAAGACCAATGAATTTATGTGGCACGGAAATGTAAACAGGACAAACATAAAAAAACGACCTGCTATTAAAAAATATATTAACAGAAAACACCGAATAACTTATCGGCATTTTCCAAGGTTTCGGAATCTAGGACCGAGGATGCCCATCTTATGAGCTAGCCATGAGATCATCGAGGCAGTTATCGTGGCAAATTAAAACATGCGTATCCAGTAAATACTGGTCACATACGTCACAGGAAGCCAATAGTTACTGTTGATGCAAGAAACGAATCGATGCCCTACGTCTTAACCTGATATTATATCTAGAAATTTAAGAAGATTATTTAGAATATAAATGGCTTATTACCGAATTTACGCATAGCTTATCGACAACTTTGTCCTCTTTCGAGTATTTTTCCTTGCGAAAACAATCGATGCCCTACTTTTTAATGATATCTAATACGTAGATCATACTGGCTGAAAAGGTTTTCGAGTTTACGCACTGAAATTAATCGAAGTTTTTATCCGCATTAAAGTAGATTTGTACGGTATCATCGCATTAACACAAACATACACATACTATAAACAAACAATAATTATAATCATTACCTACTTGCTTTATTTCTTGCTCTGGCTTCACACGGCCCTAATAAAATACTATAGTTTACATATAAAACATTTATTTTGAAAGATAAACATAGTAAAAATCATTGTTTTTTGGACCAGTTATCTTCGCGTCCACACAAAAGAACCGACCAAGTTTTTATCAATTGGTGATTCACATCAATGACTTAGGAACACAAAAAGACAAACAAACAATTATTTTTTATTGCTTATTAAGAAAATTTGTCGCCAGATGTTGCCATAAAAAGTATCATATGTCCTTCCCTGAAGTTCAAGCTGACTTGATAGCCAATTTAATCAAATTGGGGTTCAGTTGTTTTGCCGTGAAAGAGAAACAGACAGAGAGTTACTTTCGCATTTATAATATTAGTATAGATAAAGCTGTCATCTTATAATGTCAATTTCTTACAATCGATCGTTAATTTCTCATCTTACATATATAATTATAATAACATATTATAATTATATAAAATACTTAATCTACAAAAAAAAAAACACGCGCACTACACTCTTAATTATTCTTGTTTGTTTCCATTAACAAAGCTCATCATAACACTTAATTAAGAATCGTCGGGCACAAATTAATTAACAGTTTCCTGTTTTGACTTACTTCATTTTTTATTGTTGTTAAAAATAAATTGATATAAATGATCTATATTAAACTAGCAACTTCAACTTCGCATAAATGCAATAAACATTTTATCTCTGACTTTTTGAATTTTATTCGTATCAAACAAACTGTCACTAGTGTATATATACTTAATATATATATATATATATACTTAAAAAAAAGGTATACTGTACTTTCGTCATTTACTCCTTGCAGAAGATCTAAAATTTTTTCCTTACTCCAGTATGCTCAGGTTAAATTCTGTACTTATATTTTTGCCTTCAGTACTCAACAAATTATATTATTGATGTGCCTTCGGAAAACATACAGCATTGCTTTGAAGAAGCAGTTTATACTTAGCCTTATATTTGCGGTCTATGCTTCCGAGTAGGGTAGTTCAACATCCCTCTCACCAGATGGCGTCAGTGACGCACCAGCAAGACGGGAACCGTTTTCATTTCGAATGTCATAGCGTTGTGTACTTTCGCCGCGTGCGGTCGTTCTTAAGACGTCTTTCTTATAATTTATTGTGCTTATTTATTGTTAAATCGTATTTCGTTATGAATTTCGCGTCGAATAATGACACCGATGAGGCCCTCGGAGCCGATCGAGTGGTCGTTTCGGATGCACCGGTGTCCGAGAGGAATGTGCGCCGTGACAACGAGGAGGCATCGGGGGCTAGTTCGAGCAGCTCATCGGACAGCGATGATGAACCTCCACGAAAGAGACATAAGCGAGAAACTCAGGTAACGGTCGATCCTCGGATCGACGCGTTATATGACCAGGTCAGTCTCCTTACAAATTTTATTATGCATCAGCAATCTTTACCGAATTTAAACTCGAATAAAAGTGATATAATTGAACAACCCGATAGAAATGATCATGATTTTTTGTGTAACCCATCATCGAAATTATCAAAATCGCTTGACTTAGGCTCATGTAAGACAGATTTTGACGAAAGAAAAGTTCTTAAACCGGCTAATGAAAAACGCTTAAGTCAACTAATAAACCTTCAACAGTTTAATACTCCCATGTGGCAGCATATTCGTTATAAAAAGGCGTTGACAGATATGCTCGCATACCCTGGTTTTTGCAATTTAAAAATTAATGACGAGTTGTATTGTTTAAATAAAGGAAAAGATTTTTTGGCCCCAACGGAAGAAATTATGGCGGCAACTATCAACGCCTTGTTATATCAAAGAGAATTATTACAATCCGGGTTACAAGGAATAATTGATTGGGCTCATAATAATTCATCTGAACTAACACCTGACAATCTTTTTAATAAAATTTCTGAAACATTCGGGATTTCGTCTCAATCGTACAAATTATCCGAACAAACATTGCAATTAGTCTGCGGCAAAAGATCAGAATGTATAGAGACTAGACGTAGAAGAATAGTCTCCGAAATACCAGATAGAAATATTCAAGTTGCTCTTAATAACATACCTCCAAGTGAGGAATTTTTGTTTGACAAAACAAAACTAATGTCACTTATACAATCTTTCGGAGGGCCCCAATTTTGGATGTCTCCATCTACGCTTTCCAAAAATAGAGAAACATTAAGAAACAAATACAAAGGGTCCGTACCGTCTACATCCAAATACCGACATCAAACACAAAATAAAAATATTTTTCGAGATACCCACAAAAAACAACAAAGGTCAAATCAAACGTACAAAGGAAAAACTGACACTTACAAACAAAATAAAAATTCCTCTTTTCAAAAAGAAAGGAAAAAGTGACTACCCGACTCATTTCAAGAGGGGTTGCCTAATTATGTACAAAAACCGTTGGCAATCACTGGGTGCAAACAATTTTATAATTTCAACAATCACTGGTTTTCGAATACCCTTTTACAAGAAACCTCCCTTAATAAAACCGAACAAACGTGTCATGAGGCAATATGCAACCAAAACTTCACCTGCAACGTCCCAAATAATAGAAGATCTCATAAATCAGGGTGTACTGCAACGTGTTGCCCCAAAAACACCCAGCTTTATCTCCAAGCTTTTTCTAAGAAAGAAAAGCGACGGATCAATGCGTCCAATTTTCGATCTTCGAGAATTGAACAAATTTGTCAGAGCAAAACATTTCAGACTCATTTCCCACAGCTCAGTTCCAGATTTTCTTCAACCGGGGGACTGCATGGTAAAGCTGGTCATTTCTCAGGCTTACTTTCACATACCGGCAGCAAAATCTCACCGACCGTTCTTAAGGATCAGTTACAGCAATCAGCTTTACGAAATGATGTGTTTGCCTTTCGGCCTGGCTTCAGCGCCGCATCTATTTTCTTCCGTAACATGTTGGGTCGCGGAGACCCTACGTGCGAAGGGATGTCGGGTTCTAGTCTACCTAGACGACTTCCTTTTGGTCAACCAAGACCAATCCAAGTTATGTCTTCAAGCTGCGGAAGCTGTGAGTCACTTGGAATATCTCGGCTGGCAAATCAACTACCAGAAATCAATATTAACACCGACTCGGGATTTAGAATACCTAGGTATTCGATGGCAAACTGCAATCAATACAATGTCACTGCCAACAAAGAGGCAACACAGCATCAACAGTACGATAGACAGGTTGATCGTAAGAGATCGAATCAACCTCAGTGAATTACAAAGTCTGCTGGGACAGTTAAACTTCGCCAACTTTGTAATACCTCGGGGCCGATTGCATTGTCGAAAAATTCAAATATTCTTACGTCACTACGACAAGAACAGACCCCGACAAGCCCAGCCGATTCCACAAGCTTTTTATCGAGAGATGACGTGGTGGCGCGGAGCCACACGTCACTCAACTCCTATACACAAGAAGCCAGCAACCCATTTCTTAGCAACGGACGCTTCAGACACGGGTTGGGGAGCCCATCTAGACGGCAAACTAATGTCGGGAGTGTGGTCATCTCGTCAAAAAAGTTGGCACAGCAACAAAAAGGAGCTCTATGCAGTGATAGCATCGATCGAGTTGAATGTGACAACATTACAAAAATCACATGTCCTAATTCAGTCAGACAATCGGACCTTAATTGCATACATTCGGAAGGAAGGGGGGACCAGATCGTTGGCATTACTAGCACTAACTTACAAACTCTTGAGCTTGACGGACAAGTTCAAGATAATCCTATCAGCGCATCACATACCGGGACGGTACAACGTGATAGCAGACAGACTATCACGAGGAAAACAACCCGCAGAATGGCATCTCCTGCCTCGAGCAACCACCGAAGTTTTTCGGAAGTGGGGTCGCCCAGAGATAGACCTGTTTGTGACAAAAGAGACTGCTGTGGTTCCCAATTACGTATCGATAGACTGCAGAGATCGATCAGCAAATTATATAGATGCATTCAGCAGACCATAGGTCCATCAACTGGCATGGGTGTTCCCCCCTCCCGCCCTAATACCCAGAGTCTTAGCACACCTGAACAAAGCAGTGGGAACATATTTGATAGTCGCTCCGGATTGGCCTCGAGCTTTCTGGCTCCAAGATTTGAAATCGAGAGCTTTAGACGTTCCGCACGAACTTCAGAACCTGACAGAGAACATGATAGATGTAGTGACATCGCGACCTCCACCGCAAGCAGAGACATTGACCCTGAAAGTTTGGAAAATTGGGGGTGGGGTGCCCAAATAAAGGAATGGTCCACACAAGAGAAAGAACTACTGAAAAATAGTTGGCGACAATCAACGTTATCTACTTATTTACCAGCAATTAGAAGATGGATTAAATGGTGTTCCAAATCTGAAGTAGATCCAAAATCCCCCCGACCTGCTGATATCGCTAAATTTTTAATACATCTTTTTATTCAAGAAAAGTTATCCCATAGTACTATCCTAGTACATAAATCAGCAGTATTAACTTTTTGTGGCCCACACGTAGAACAACAAATATTTTCTAACTTTATAATAAAACATACCCTTAAAGCAATAGGAGTAGCTAAACCGAAAATAATAAGACCATTATTTACGTGGGATCCACGAATAATCTTAGATTGGCTCTCTTCAACTCCACAGAAAGACACCCTATTTGATGTAGCTCGTAGAACTGCCACGGTATTATTATTAGCATCTGGTCGTAGGATTCACGATCTTACCTTGCTCAAAATTTCTAACGGTAGTTATTTTGATAATGGTGAAAATATAATTTTAATACCAGAGTTTGGATCTAAGACGTATACACATAATTATCGTCAATCCGCCTGGAAGCTTTCTAAGCACCACGATACGAATATTTGCCCAGTTACGCTCGTTAGACTTTTAATAGAAAAAAGTAAAGTACGAAGATCTGAAGTAAAAAATTTAGATAATCTTTTTATTACGGTCAGTAATAAAATAATAAAAGCAGCTTCGCGTACTGTAATTGGCAACTGGGTGCGCACTGTTCTTAAAGATAGTGGTATTCATGCACCCCCAGGTAGCTGTAGATCCGCAGTAGCTTCTTTAGAATGGTCACTTAATCAATCAATTGATGATATTTTAGCACGTGGTAATTGGAAATCTTCTAATACGTTTTTTAATCATTACTGTCGCGCGATAGACCTTCCTAAAGATAATTGTAATGAGTTCTTCAAAACATTTATGCCATCCTAAATCTTACTTAATTAAAAGAATAAATATTCTTATGATTACATAAATAGTAATATTCTAAGATCAATTCTTATTATTGTTTCAATTGATTCATGTCATGTATAATGACTTCCTAATTATAATAATTTTCTTATGTAATAATTAGAAATACTAAATAAAATAAAAATTAATAAGTTACTATTAATATGTTTTATATTTAATTATGAATCATTCCTAATCATCATAGCGTTGTGTATTTATGTTTATTTCACCAGCAGATAACAAACACGTCTTCAAAGCAATGCTGTATGTTTTCCGAAGGCACATCAATATAACGGTTTTACATAACAATAAAACCGATATTATGTGCCGAGAGGAAAACATACAGCATTGCAGGAAGTTCTTCCTGGTGAAGACTATGACATTCGAAATGAAAACGGTTCCCGTCTTGCTGGTGCGTCACTGACGCCATCTGGTGAGAGGGATGTTGAACTACCCTACTCGGAAGCATAGACCGCAAATATAAGGCTAAGTATAAACTGCTTCTTCAAAGCAATGCTGTATGTTTTCCTCTCGGCACATAATATCGGTTTTATTGTTATGTAAAACCGTTATATTTAAAAATATCTTTGTTTACTTCACAACCAACACAATACTTATTCAAATATTATAAGGGAAAAATAGTTTAATAAAAAAGTCCTAAATAAGTCTCAAATAGTCTTTATTGTTAAACCTTAAAAGAAAAACAATGCAATGTTAATACTGTTTTTTTAACATTCGATAAGTACATATTTGTAGTACATCATATTTCTATTTAACTAGATACCTTATATCAATAAGTAACTTGTGATACACGATTATATTACAGATTTTAGCACATTTTAAAAAAAGAATACCAGCAATCAATAATTCATGATATTCATATATACATATGTGAAGGATGTATTTTAGAGCAATAATATTTTAGAACAATAGACTAAGGCGTCAAGTTCGAACCCGAGACTTTCACATGGCTACGCTGTCATTACACCATTGAGACTGAAATCTTACCAAATAGTTAAAATTGTACTTGGATAATTATTATTTGTTTTTAAATATAACTCTTTGTACTTAAATAACATCAATTTCTGCCAATAATGTGAAAATTACGTTTTTATGCAGGCTTTTTTCAAATATTTTTTAAAACAAGTTATCATTATGCTCAACTTTTTAAAATAAAGCATAGAGTATAAACAGTATCGCTTGTTGCCAATATAAAAATACCACTTTTGTTTATATTCCCCTGGGTATAATACATACTTATCAGTGCAAAAGTATGGTACTTTCGAACGCTTCTATCAATATTCACGACCTTAGATATTTCACAGCTCCCTTAAGAATACTACGTTCGTAAAATCGTTTTCCAACCTCTACAATAAACATGTAACTTTAAATATTTTTTAAAAAGATTTTAAGTATATGTTAAGCGACGAATACCATCAAACATTAATGCATATAAGTGATTATATGCATTAATGTTTGATGATGAATACAAAAAACCTACTTTTAGATTTTAAGTGATTATTTTATAAAGAAGCAAATTAATTTACTACCAGATATGTACATTGATATCAAAATATGTAAGAAAAATATAATCCAGATAAAATATTACTCTAAAATTACACTTATTATTTAATGTAGCGTCGCATAATATTTTTCCTATCATTATTATTATTGTCATTTGATTGACCACAACATCATTTTATGTGTTAGACAAAACGAATACTATAAATTAAGGTAAATCATATTAAAACTTGATATACGTTAGACCCGAATATCAGTGTCTTCGTAAATACCACCACCGACTGCAAGGGCTGTGGAGTTGGAACCGTCGGTACCTCATACAATGCCATTGAGGTATCTGTTTCATACGACGTAAAGCTTCCATCTGTTCAGAAATAAAATACTTAGGATAACTGGTCATAATATTACGTTTCAAATTTAATATAATCAGTTTTTAGTTTTTGCAAAATGCAATTAACAATTTTATTTACCAAAAATTATTTTTATTAGGCGATACGATGATAAAATGGTCACAAACTTTTATTTAATGTATAAAAATATAGAATTGTTATACTATCATATCAATAAAATATAACATAAGGATGTATGTGAAAACCGGCTGTCCTGTTATGGGGCTCTTAAGCGGAGAAATGAAGACGGTCTTGAGCATGGATGTAGATGGATATAGAGGTAGGGGTCGACCAAAGAAATGATGGATGGATTGCGTGAAAGACAATATGGCTAGAAAGAATGTTACTTATGAGATGACGTCAGGCAGAGAAGTATGGAAGAAGAAGATATGCTAAAGTTGGGATAAGGGCAGGAGGATAGATGATAATATAGGGATGTAACTAAAGTTGAGTGAATCCCGATATTTATCTTATACCACTAAGCCGGTGTTTAACGTATACAAAACAATTTAAATATTTATTATTTAAATACATACGTATGAAAGTCAATTTAAAACATATATTAAAAAAATCCATTATTTAACTTTTGAAATGTATTTCTTTATTGAGACAAAATATCTTTTACGAGTCACAAGCTTTATTAATACTCACATAATCTATTTGCCCATTTCTTAAAGAGTAAACTTCTACGGTGATGAAAATGCACAAAATAATTGCTATCAGGAAACACTGAACAGGCTTCATAATTTACTGCACTTTACAAGCAACTCGTTTTCTTTAAAATCCTTTACACGTTTGTTTAGCGCGAAGTTTTTATGAGCAGTGCATGGATGCTGTACTATTCCCGCCGTTTATAAGGGAACGCGCCCACACACTTTCTTCCCGGCAAGATATCGCGAACATCGAGCTAAGAGGAGGCGACTCCATGAGTTATTAGATTAAGCGTAACAAAATAATAAAGATCATATTATGATAAATAAGATACGTATACCTAATATTTTATAATTCAGGATTTTTTCTACATTATTCAATAAAATTAGGTTAAACTTTTAAAAAAATAAGCTACTTTTTGCTTTTTTTTGAAAATTGGACGGGCAAATGAGGCACCTGATAAGTTGGTAGTCACCAACTCCATAAACATTGCCACTGTAACCACTCCTTACGTCACCAATGCCCTCCACCCACGATAACCATTAAGATTTTATGTTCCTTATGTCTGTAGTTACACTGGCTCACTCTTAGAACTGGAATATAACAATACGAAGTATTGCTGATTGGCGATATCTTAATCATTCATATATATACATTTGAGAGCTCGCCAGAGGGATATACGAGTATGTGGGTAGGATCTATTTTATAGTATTAAATACAGTGCACAGTATTGACGGTAATGTGCAGCTATGAATTAAACTGTATACAAATACTGCCAGAAAAAGTTATTACTTTAAGTCGACTTGGCATAGTTTTAAACTTAAGTAAATTCTGATCTTATAAGAAATGAATATACAGAAGTATATTATTAAGAACATCTAATGCCATTGTTTTTAATTATACTTTCACATCATTATATTTAAGTAGTAAGTTTTTATTTATATACCTATATCTCTATCTCTTATAAATAAAAATGGGTGTGAGTTTATGAGTTGATGTGACTGCTTAAGATTAACAGTTTACCTTTTGACGTCATTCACTTTCACACTCTCACTCATTGTGTGGTCAGTGATCATTCGACTGGTGAGAGATCAGGTGCAGGATATTTATTCTAAGGGTTTTTCGAGCAAGAGAATCACTACGTACTTCGTAACTCAGGATTACTACTGAGAATTTTATTCCGTTTACTGGTACTCAAAGACTTAAATAACCTGACCTAGGTGAAATACTTGAAACTATTGAGCATCTTCATAGACGATTCCGAGCTCTAAAGCAGTTTTTGGATAGAGATTCGGAAATAGCGCTTTTAAAAATATTTAGGCAATACCTATGACGCAGTGAAACAAATTATATATTTTATAAAATTTTTTAAAAGTTAACTTTATTGTATTTACTTTTTTGTATTATATTTATTTATATTTACTTTATTAATCCATTCCTATAAAGAAATGCAATTGACTGTACTAGATTGTTTTGTCAACAGTAAAACTGTGTATAAAATTTCGTAAGGAATCGTTTGAGTGGAACTTAAATTTCAGTCGCAAAATTGTAAAGAGTTCACGCGCAGAACCAACGATCGAGTGTGTTTTCCAGTTCAAAGTAGTATCAAAACTTCAAAACTCGGATATTACTGAAAATATCTTGATAAAAAACTTAACTTAAGACCGGCCATGCACCTGCAAAACCCCTGGTGTTGCAGATGTCCATGGGCGGTGTTAATCACTTTCCATCAGGTGAGCCTCCTGCTTGTTTGCCCCCTATAACATAAAAAAAAAACTTCTTGTAATTAAAATTGCTCAGAAAACATCACCATATTCTGTAAACAAAAATTCGAAAGAGGAACAAAAATAATATAAAATTTTGTGATACTTGTTACGAATAATAACAAAATGGTGTCAATCTATCTTCTATGTCGATTATAATAAATGAAAATTAATATAAATATGAAAAATGTAAGGATTCTAAGATCCCCAGAATTTTTCCGCGAACTTGAGTCGACTGTTGAGTCAAAGGATAATTAGATTAGCGTACTGTAAGGTCCGATTACGTGTTCCTACAATCATTTAGACTGCCTACAAAGATTTAGGTTCTAGAATGTTGAGATTCTGAATCACCTGTATGAATTAGGCCATATATAAAATATTGAATGGTATGTTTGAATATATTATGGAAGTTACATTATCTTTGAGCTTCAACATTAAATAAGAAGCCAATAAAATCCCGCATACGTTAAACACACAGTCTTTGATTATAGGGATAGATGATAAAAAATATAGTACATACAACATCTAACATACATTAATGAAATCAATTTTAAAATAATAGCCCATTAAAAAACATATCTTTGCACTGATCAATGACTACATCAATGTTAAATTTAATTACGATCGGTTCAGTGACTTAGTCGTGATGTGGTAACAATAAAACCAAAAGTTACTTGCGCCAATATAGCATTAGTTCAGTTTAAAGTCGATTAATTTTCTCAAGTTATGCTAGACAAAAAAACGTTTAGACAAATATGTATATGGATACATCTGTAACTGTGCGCACGCGCGCATTCACATATCATTATCATTATACATACTAGAAGTATGTATAATCAATTTCAATGATATAGAAACCTTTAAAGAAATACGTAAAACGTATGGAAATTTAAATAAGGCTCAATGATAGACTTTCATCCGATATTTTTTTTAACCATAAAAATAGAGTCACGTTGCAAACAAAAAAATGTAGTTCGGTTTAATAATAAACAAATCCGTGTATAGCAAAAATGAGCGCGTGCAATATAAACTATTAGTCCTCGTACCAATGAACATTTACTTTTATCAACTCAAGATCTAGGTCTTTAAATAAACAAACCATCCGCTAACGTGGCTAACAATTAAAATGTACTCTTTAGAATAAATGAAATATTTATATTTAACATTTCTAAATACTATATCGAAATAAGCTTTTCATTACTTTTAAGAAAAGTTTTGAGAAGAAAATATCTTTCACAAAATTTCCTCGTAAATGGTCACCCCAGCGCTATTTGGTATCGATCGGTAGCTAAACAAAAGAGACGTAGATATCACTTCGCCCTCCTCGTGTTTGTCGCATAAAAATGGGAAAGCAACTAAATACACTGTAGCTCGCTATTTTGAATTTACTTTTGTGACTAAACTGAATAAAAAATATCTGGTGTTAATACAAAATGTAGGGTTGGCAAAAGAGTCAAGTGACAACTATAATCATCGTGAAAAAATAACAGTGATCACGGTAAGTCTCAAGTTATGAAATAACTATATACTTACCTATATTTAAACAACACTCGACGATTTTTATTAAAACCTTAATCTAAAATGCTACAGAAATAAAGCGAATAAATTTGAATATGTTAAATATTACTAGTATTTTATTGAATTGCATAATATTTGTGATCCATTTTATAAAATCGGCCATGGGACTCATTAATTCCTTGGCTTTACTAAGTCAATTAAACGGAAGTAAAACGAAGGTCAGATCAATCCTCAATTTACCGAAGCCTTTTTAATTGTTACTCATATACTGGAATACATACAACATATAATGTAAAATTTTATACTCTATGGTGATTTAATAATAACGTATATATATAATTAAACGTGATTTAAAAAATATATTAAGTATTTAACATCAATTGTTGTAGGTTCTCAAAAATGCCAAGATAATAGAATAACAGTGTTAAAATGAGCAAGCTAAGCGTGTTAGGCGGTGGCGAAGCTTGTGGTGCGAGATGGACTCTGGGGGCGCTTCTCTTAGCGCCGCTCGCTGCCGCTAACTCTAGCTACTGTGCTGTGCCTGCTATCTTACTATTGGGCAGTTTTACTGTGTTAGCAAGTAAGACAATATTTTATTCGGCCGATAATCATACGATTAAAAATAAATTATATATGACACATTTTATATTTTTAGCGTTTACTTGCCGAGATCTAAAGAAATTAGCAGAATTGTTGCCCCCTTCTAAAACAGCTAGAGGTCGCAGAGAAAGAAATCTACGTTCTTTTGGTGATTTCATGGCTATGTGGATGTGTTTTCTCTCTCACCTGGTAGCAGTTGCTGTTTGCGCTAGGATTCTTAGTGCTACAGCTGATCATGTAACTGGCGGAAGGACAAGAAGATGGTTATTTGGATATGAAACAAGATCCTTGGGAGAACCATGGCCCGATGTATTGGGGGTAACTGTTGTGATGGTCGTATGTGCCATGTTTATGTGCGGCTTAGAGGTACAAGCGAAAAACAACTTATTATATTTATATGTTTTCTTTTATTGTAATATTTTCTATCGAGTGATTTTTTTTAGGAGAGTATGATGTTCACGTTTATGCTATTGATTGTCCTTTATATATTTAGCCAATGCTTTGCTATATTTGGATTAATAAACTTGGACATAACCAATATAAAAATACCAATCCCTATAACTGTTTATGAGGTAATTATTATTTTATATTTGATTAATATATTATTATATATAAGGTTAAAAAAACATAACATTTTTCATTTTAGCTGTTTGCTGCGGGAGCACCGATTTCATATGCCTTTTGTGTCGTATCGCCGCCAAAAGAGAACGAGACATTAAAAAAGAAATTAATAGTAATGGTTATTTTACCAACAATCGTGCTCAGCAGCTTATGTTTTCTCTACACTAATATGTTAAAAGGGTAACATTATTTATTACACCGCAATGTTTCGCAAAAAAGTCGAACCTTTCCTTATTTATGATAAATTTTTAGAACTAGTATTGACGCCGCTTTACCCGTCACTACATTATTGGAAGCAAGAGCAGCAGCTTGGATTTGTCCTGTATTGGCTGCTATAACCGTTGCCGGAGTTTGCTTAGCGTTAACGGAGCTTTGTCCAATACTTTTCTCCGTGCTAGTTGCCTTAGCGTCGCCAGAATGGAAGGTATTAACAAGATCAATGACCTATGAAAGCACCACTACTGGGAGCCCGGTATTGGCTGTTTTTACTGCAGGTTATTGACGCTTTTTCACATCAAACATTATAAATGTAATAAATTCGGTTCAGATTAATCTAAAGAATGATTTCTATTTTAGGCAGTCTCGCTGCGATTCTCGCATTTGCTTGTCCCTTGTCACATATGATAACGCTAATGAATGCTAGTCATTTACTAAGTGTTTCTATACAAGCGTTCCATTTTATTGTTATGCAATGTGTTCCTACGACTGAGCAAATGGAAGCTGGAGGTAGGTAAAACTACTAATAACAGACGAAATACCTACAACAGGCTTTATATACGTATATATATATTTTATGTATGTACATCTAATATTATATTATATTGATATTTTCAGACGTAGAGTACAAACGACTTGGTAATGAAAATCCGTTACGAGCAGCAAAGTCATCTGAGAAAAAAGCTAAGCGGGGCTTATGGTTCATACCATCAGCTATTCGCCATACTAAAACTTTAGAAAGCATAAAATCAAAAGTAGGAAAAGGTATTTGTATTTGTATTATTGATTAGTATAATCATTGTAACCTTTTTATACAAAAAAGTAAACTGTTAATTTTTTACAATTCCAGAAACAGAGGATCGTGAATGTCTTCTCCTAGATGAATATTCAGGCTGTCCAACAGAAGAGACTGATCAAGCTACAAGTGGAAGTAGTGGAATAAGAGTTCTAACATTGGCGCAAGAAGAAGACATGGCATCGGATTTGGAAGCAAGCGATGGGGAAATGTCATCGGGTGACGATTCGACGGATATTGATGCGGTTGTCAAAGAATACAGAGATAGAATACAGGTAAAATAATAATAGATGATGATATAATCTTCACAGTGGTTATAAAAGATAACGGTTCTTTTAATTAGGTGGTAACAGCAATTCCTGAAGCTAACCTACCTACTCCTCCGTGCATGCGTGGAGCACGCTGGTCGGCAGTCGGCGCTTTAATACAAGTTCTTGCAAACGCATTCATTGCCGTTGCATTCTGTGATGAAGCCGTACGAGTACCTATGTTTACGACTGGCATAATATGTAAGCGTCTCTACTTAAATAATAACTATTAAAATTTGAATTGAATAAAATGACGCGTTGGAATCCCTCATTCTTGAATAAATCGTTAATAATAATATATATCGGTTCTAGTGTGGCTAAGCGGTACGCTTATAAGTACCTGGCAACCTGCTCACATTATTGGCATCAAGCGATTTCAGAAATTACAAGGGCCAATTACAATGACGTTATCTTTGCTGTTTCTTACTCCACTACTTCTTAGCTCTTGGCCTGCAATAATTCTCTTCGCTGGGGCTGGTTAGTACCTATATTAAGTATTAAGGTGTCCAATACATCAACCATAAAGTAAATAGTCTATATTTTTACTCAGTGAACCATAAAGTTAATGCTCTACATTTCGGCAATCATTAAAATGTATACATATGTCAATAAAATCGATCAAAATAAAACTATTTCAAAATTATATTTAAATATACTATTACAACTTATGATTGTCTATTGCGTACATTCATCGTCATGTTAAACTTATAATTTTTTGAAGTATAGTTTTTGGTTGACAAACATATTTAATTTTACAACTAGTTTCTGTGTTTAGCACGTTCAATCCTACAAGTTATACTTCTTAATTATATAAAAATACATACTAATTATATTAAATTCACAATTTATTTGTAATAATAATATGAATAATGTACATCCAATCTAAATAAGCTGTATTCTAGGAGTTGTTATATATGCTCGCTGTGAACGTTGGTGCGGAGACCTTGCGGTGCAACAAGCAAGAAGTACCATTGAAAGGCGCAAGATAAGGCATGTTTCAACGGCTGTACCACTAACTGGCACACGTCTCACCCACATAGACACCGTTTATATTGCAAGGTAACCTTATATTTTCATGTTCTATATAAAAGTCCTTTAAATTGTAATAAAATATAAATATTTATGTACAGATGTAAAACCACTAATTTATATATTAATTTTCTGAAACGCCTTATGACTGTATAATTGTTGTACAGAATGTTCTGTTTGTGTATCTTAAATCTTAATCTTATTTAACTGTTTATTTACTTTTTACTGATTATCACTACAGAGTCCTCCTGCATAGACCCTACTCTCACATAGCCTTCTGGCGTTTTGTCAAATAATATAGATATTCGAAATCGAACTAATCAAAGACTAAAATGAGATTTAGACATAGACAATTTTGCTACTATTTACTAATATTATATGTCCGTAACAGTGACATTCCGTAAGATAAAAATGTATTCCGCTTTTATTTTTACAGATGACAAGAAGATGACTCGGACACGAGTCTGGATAATCTGATAGATGAAGAAGACCCCGATGCTGAAATTGAATGACATGTACCGAAAACGATTATAATCGTCACTGAATAGAGAATTCTATTAAAATACCATACCAAAAACCGTTAACCAGTCCTGGTGTTAAATCCAATAGAAATGTATAATAACATGTTGTTAAAGAATATTTGCAAAAATAATATTGTCAATTTAAAATAGCCTAATTTAGAATATTAACATTCTAGCAGTGTTAACGAGTTAATAAACGGAGAAGTGGGCATATAAATATTCATATTACATTCGAGTATGCATATTAAATAATTAAAACGCTTGTCCTTTTAAAATACTTCAAAAATTTTTAATAGATAAATCTAAATGTAAGTTTCCTAACATCATCGCAATTAGGCAAATCAATTATTTATATACGCGCTCGATGTATTTATTCTCAAATGTAATGATTAAGATATATAAATCATCCGTCCATAAAGTTGCATTATAGTAAATACATACTTCAAATTATGTGGTTAAGAAAGATTTTGATTTAAAAAAAAAAAAACACGAAAATGTTATTTGCAAAATTAAAGAATTAATTGCTTTAAACTTACCCTTTGTCATATTGGTTACAAATATTCCGATTTATATTACCGATAAATAAGCAACAATTGTAGCTATTCGACGAAAAAACAAAAGAACAGTTTAAAAATTATTTCGGAATCACGTTATTTAATGAGATAATATGAAATTCTATATATTACAAATGAGGTTGCTATTCGAAACGTTAGGTTACAATAAAATCAGGAGCGACAAGAAGATAAAAACTGTGGTTTTTATATACAACATGAGTTATAGCTTTTTTGTTATGTCTACAAGTTGCGTCATCAACGGCATTATTAAATTTAATATAGAAATTGAGCAAATAAATAATTATAAGAATAAATGCAAGCCATTGAAGCTTTGACCTGAACACTAAAGCCCAACTCTAGTTTAACACTTTCATGATGATCATCTATATTGATTGAAAAGCAATCGCAATATGTAATGTGCTTTCATATAATAGATATAAAAAATATTTGTAGGGTTAAAGACGTTTGTAAATAAAGACATATTTTTGCACGTATGAGTTAAAAGCAAAATATGCTTTTATATAAAAAAAGGATAGTGACTCAAAGCCATAGACAAACTGATTTAAAAAAATATACAACAGTCGCCTTTTATTGTTTTTCTTATTGTAACGATTCCATTTTTAAAGTATTTTACAGCGATTGGTAGGTAACGATTTACAACTATTAATTAAATAAATTATTTCTATTTTTGGGACATAAAATGAATATTTTTGTAGACTATGTTAATTTTTAATGTAAAATGGTTTAAATACTGCATAGCTAAAAATTATGAATATAGAGGGTTAACGGCTTTCGGCCTAATTAGGAGTAATAACTTCATAAATGTGCTGTAACTTGTCATTTGTCAGTTCAATTTGCAATAAAAAAATGTGCTAAATAATATCACAAGTTTTATTTGTCCATTTTAACAAATTATTTTCAATACAATTTTATTGATTTCATTTCTCTAACAAATAATATCTGTACATATTTTCAGCTCTCTTGTTATCAAAACATGGATTGAACTTGACTTCAATTACTTCTAGAAATCCTTCATTCAAAGTAGGCTCTACAAATTTGTTTCTGAAAAAAAAAATTACAACATGAAATATATTAAAAAAAAAATGTTTTTGAGGTTTGGTCAAAGGCAGTGGGACAACGCAATATTAAGAAACAAAAAGACATTTAAAATATTTGGGGGAAAATAAAGTTTTACCCGAGATCAACAAATCAACAAAACCTATGTTACACTATCTGATTCAAGGGAATGCTTTGATAGTATTATACACTCATCAATTACGGGACAAAAAAGTAGAGAAAAGTAGTAGTAGTGGATGTGTAGTAAACCTATCTTTTCAATCATATCGAAGTTTATACATCTTTCAATTTTATCATTCAACTTAACTAAACTTTTCCCAAAAAAAATATGACATACAAAACTGTATGCTAATGTTTGCATAAATTACTTTATTCACAATTCAGCAGATTCTCCCATAATATATATCCCAAAATTATTTATAATAGTAGATTTAAAAGAATACTCACTTATAAGTATGGAATACAATATCATTAACTGGCACATGCTTTATCTTCATGATCTCCCTGAACTTGTTATTATGTAATGCATGAGCCTTCGTAGTCATCATTCTGGCACAACGGCACTGAATCTTCATGTTTTTAGCGAGGGTCGTCCAGCGAGCCCTAGACTCTTTATCTGGGTTAGTACTGTCAACAATGACACTTTTACCTTGCTGGAAATTGATAAGTCTCATAGTAAACCTATTTTTAAACTAAAACCTTAACTAAACTTAACTTAAAACTGATGTTTTCTCTAACATATAAAATAATGGTGTTGTGTGTGTGTGTGTAAGTCCCATGAAATTTTTGATTTTCAAGTTAAATGAAAATATTTATTAAAATGTCAAAATAATTTAGTGAAACTTAAATATCTTAAAGCATAAAAACAAGAATTACACTATTTTTATGAGAACTATCTTAAATTTCTTGAGACACTATGCTACTCTAATATAACCTATTACAGCTTTATTTGTCATAATGTAATTCATAATCAAGATCATAATATTCTTTATTCAAGTAGGTTCATGAAAGTCATTTTGAATCACTATGTTACAGTATTGATTTAAGTGTAAAGCTACCGCCAGTTCGGAGAGAATTTTCTACTGAGAAGAATCACTAAGAAACTCAGTAGTTGCTCTCTGTCAAAATTTTAATTACAGAATTTATGTTAATCAATTACAATTAAATTTATAATATCTAAATTAATGCTTTTTCATAATTAATATGATTATATTGAGTACTATGCATTAGTCATTTATTAAGGTCAAGTAAAAATTCAATCACAACTAATGTAATGTAATGTAATTTATGAAATACCTGTAATAATTTAGTTGCTTCAGATGCACATTTTTGCCATGTACCCATAACATCACGACAAACAATGGCATATTTATTACCAGATCTCTCCACAATTTCTTTTGCTAAGAAAGATTTGCCACTACCAGGAAAACCAACTAAAACAAGTAACTGGAAAAAACGTAAAATATATTATAGGTAAATCATACTAAGTATCATACTAACCACGGCCATACATGATCAAGCAGTTTATGATTAAAAATATGGGTAAACAAAATAATGTTTTTGAACATAATAAAAGTTTTGTATGATAAGCCTAATCAATACCAGTATCATATATATTGGTATTAAGCTTATATATAAAAGTGTAAATATATAAGTTGATAAACAATAATTTACAAATACAAAAATTAAGTAAAGTGTAGCAATAACAATATAAGCAAACTCAGCAAATACAACTACATCAACAAAAATTTTTAAAAAAACAAACATAAATATCATTATATTTTATCTTTACCTCTTTTTCTTTGCTTATTAAAGAATCATTGAATGCCTCTGGTTTCAATTCCTTGGGGTTAAAATCTGGCCTGATCATTGGAACATTAGCTATGGAGTGACCGAGGAAAAACTGTTCTGGAGTATAAAATTTAAGTCCAAGATTTTCTGCTAATAGAATATCAGCCATAGAGTGATCTTTCTTTTTTCCTGGAGCCCAATTAACTGCCCTACCTGCAGCATCTCCGCAGAAAAAGCTTATGTCCATGTTGATGGCGAGATTGTCATTTTTCTATAAGTTAGTATTTTTTATAAATTATCATATGTAAATTCTTAATTATGAGTTAAAGAAATATTGTCCATTTGCAACAAAAAAACATACAATATTTCTTCTAACATAACATAATGTTAAGTTTAAATAAGGCTAGGCTAGAAACAGAAATAAAATTTAATATTAATAGAAATGATGGATATTGCTTACATGCTACACCATATATAGCTATGACAATGTACATTATACATGTATTTGCCAGTCGGCCTTCTACCTCAATTAAAATATTATAGAACAATGTTTAGTTTCTTTTATAGGTACATGATAAAATCTAACCTGTTCAGCAAGTACTTTCCACATACCCGGTGCAGGCTTTCTATAAAATCCTTTCCCAGTTGCCAAATAAACTTGAATTGGAACATTTAATTTTGCAACTATACCCTCAATTTTCTTCTTAAAGTCATCAACTTTAACTCTTCCACTTCCGATTGGAGATTGATTACTCAATATAACAATTTTGTAATCATCATTTAATTTTTCTGTTAGCTTCTTCGATGCTTGAGGGAAGGCTATTTGCCAATCATTGGTATCAACAGGATGCACTTTGCCAGACTTCGTCTTAATTAATGTGCCATCCATATCAAATGCAGCTATTTTTTGGCTAGACTTAACACCCTTAGTGGTAAAAACATAAACTTCACCTCTGTCAACTTCTTCCCATATATCCTCCATGGCTTCTTTTATATTTAAGGATTGATCGAGTTCTGATTGAGTTTTTGATTTTTTTCTTGGTGATATCTCATGCTTTTCGTCTTCAAGCTTCCTTTTATTATTATTAGATACTTCAGTGTCAGGGGGCGGATCAAAATCAATTACGTGTATGTAGTTATTCAATAAAATTTCAATTCTACTACCATGTTTCACTTTATACACTCCATTTCTTTGTAAAGCGAATCCGTCTAAGCCGGAAGGATTAATACCTATTGGCTTAATTTCAACTTCGCACTCTTCACAATCGGCCCTTAAACTAACTATAATTAACGTGAGATTTTAAACATAAAATACCAAATTAATTTATATATTAGCTTACTTTGTTGACGAGAACACGACTGATCTTTAATTTTTGTGTCTTTACTGCGACCTATGAAAATTTCTACATTATGAGGTAATTTAATAGGCGCATGCGAATCTAATAAGCATCGTAGAAAACACTGGCGCAGCATAATAAATAATTGAAATAAAAAAAACTTTTATAAATGATTGAACAAAGGGAGCATATTTTCTTGTTGATAACAAATTAAGTACAACAAAATATTATTTATATTTAATTTATATTTTATATGAAAGTTTATTTCAAAATTTGAAAAGTAAAGTGACATTGACATTAAGTTAAAATGCCTTCGCTCCACAATACACATTGAGTCGTGCCTATGTTGGGCCAATGTATTAGACCAATGTAGACCTTTTTGTATATCGGCGTATACTTAATTCAACATTGTTACTGTTCGATAAGGATCAATGCACATCTTCACTTATTGCAGCCTCTTTATGTATTTCTATTCTATTCATTTTTTATATCTTAATTTAATAAGAAGAGACGAAATATGTAAAGGTGATAATTGCCTACATTAAAAAAGTCGCGTCCCAAACCGATACGATTCAGGTGGATAATTATCAAAGAAAACAAAAACACGTAATACGAACGTGTACTGTTCTTTTATTGCCCTGGTCCAGCTTTTAGACCTAACGTGTACAGTGTAACGTGTATCTAAGTATTAATAATTCTTAAATCATAGAGTTATTAGTAAATATATGGCGGAAATAATAGAAATATATTTAAAAATTGTTTGATAAATAATGACATAAATTCAAAATTAGTATTATTATACTGAACGAAATAATTAATGAGTGATTTGTAATTGGCAGCTTACAGCTATCTGACAGTTGACACTCACTTGTCAGTGACACTGTCATTCGCATCTACGTTGGGTTTCTGAAGTTTACGTGGTGTTATATGTGTGGACTTTTAGGATTAGTAAATACGAAATCCATACAAATAAATTTAACAATTGAAGGAAGAAATTGTATAATACTTGGAGTATTACACTTAATTCCTCAAATTCAAAGTATCTTTAACAGTGACAATTAAGGTACAATTTAATTAACAAATTATTATTTTATATGAACTTAAAACTCGATTTCGTCAATTATTAACATGTGGGATTCTATATTTTAAAAATAAAATTTTCAGACACTGCACGACATAATAATGTCGCTGACAAAAAGAAAACGTTCAATGGAGAAAGAAGAATTGCTTGAAAATGGCGATACATCTTCAAATACCGGCCAAAGCAACATTAAAGGAGATGAAATTAATATAGCTGTGCTTTTATTTTTATATACTCTTCAAGGTATTCCCTTGGGACTAGCAGGAGCAGTCCCTATGTTATTACAGAATCGAGGAATAACATATACACAACAGGTGATGTATTTGATTTTTTTATAAGAATTACAATCTCAGAATACATGAATGCAAGTTGACATTTATTATGTGCTCAGTCATAAAAAATAATTACAATGTCCTAATAAAAATATCTACACGCGAAATATGAATTACTACTTAACTTGCCATCCAATGATTATTTTTTATTGAATGTGCTAAGATTCAATAAAAAAATATTTAATTAAAATAAATTCAATTCAAAATTTTTAATTAATAATATTTACAATATATCTTTTTTTTTTTAGGCTGAGTTTAGTTTTGTGAATTGGCCCTTCAGTGTAAAACTGCTCTGGGCTCCAATAGTAGATGCTATATTTTGGCCTGAATTTGGGAGAAGAAAAACATGGCTTGTGCCAGTACAATATCTCATTGGTATTGGCATGATCATAATGTCCAGCAGTATGACAGAATGGCTTGGATCGGATGAACAAGCTCCCTCTATGACAATTCTCACTGTATCATTTTTATTGCTTAACTTTTTGGCAGCTACTCAAGATATTGCAGTTGATGGTTGGGCTTTAACTATGCTGAAAAGGTGATAAATATTTTATTTGTCACTGATACATTTATTTGACATACAAAGTTACTATTCACTTGAGTAAAGTTGAATCTATATTATGAATTTAAGAATATTCTTATATTTAATCATATAATTAACATGAAATTACATATAAATTTTAAAGATTCTATCAAATACCCGGTTTGAAATATGAATTAATTTATTTTTCTAGACGTAATGTGGGACATGCCTCCACATGTAATACAGTTGGGCAAACAGCAGGATTCTTCCTTGGCTATGTCTTATTTTTGGCATTGGAATCTCCATACTTTTGTAACAAATATCTCAGAACCATACCTGAAGAAACCGGTCTTGTGACACTGGCTAGTTTTCTTTTATTCTGGGGCTGGGTTTTTATTATTACAACAACAATTGTTGCAATATTAAAACATGAAGCTAATGACCAAATTGAGCCAAAGGAAAGTCAACCAAAGGGCATGAAAGACATTGTAAATGCATATAAACAGCTCTTAACTATTGTAAAGCTACCGGCAGTGAGGACTTTAGCTCTGGTGCTGTTTACTGCTAAGGTAAACTTATAATAATATAATTAAAGTATAAATTGATTTTTATTTATACATTTATTTTTTCTTTTATATTATATTTTTTAGCTTGGCTTTTGCGCAAGTGATGCAGTATCAGGCTTGAAGCTTGTTGAGGCAGGAGTTCCTCGAGAGGACTTGGCACTTCTGGCCGTTCCATTAGTCCCAGTTCAAATTATTATGCCAGTGGTATGTACAGACCTCTATTCTGGTAATTACTAAATTAATTTTATACTCTATTGTCTATTTTTCTCATTCACCTTAATTACATTTTTTTTACAGATTCTTGCGAAACACACAACAGGACCTGCACCACTGTCTCTGTGGTTGCGAGCTTTTCCACTACGACTATTAGTTGGCCCCTTGGCAGCTGGTCTTGTTGCTCTTACACCAAGCCTCCTTGGTGACTCTGGCCCTTCATATTCTTATCTATTTGTTTTGATGCTACTTTATGTCTTCCATCAGGTTTGTTTATTAATTAAATTATTTTTCAACTCCTACAATTACATGTTGATTATATTGTATAACAAGAATGAAATTACAAATGCACTAATTATGTAAAAACATATTTCAAAAAATCATAAGCTGAAATTTTTTATTGTCTTTCTTCTACATATAATTTTAAGTTATAAAGATTTTAAGTTAATACTTGCCAATACCAATATATGATAAATCTAAAATAAAATATTTATTAAGATTTTTTTTTCAGACCTGCTTGTACTGCATGTTTGTGGCAGTAATGGCATTCTTTGCTAAAGTGTCTGATCCAGCTGTTGGTGGTACCTACATGACGTTGTTAAACACAGTATCAAACTTGGGTACCAATTGGCCTAACACACTTGCACTCTGGGCTATAGACCATTTAACTTATAAGACATGCAATGCACCTCAACTTACTGATAACACATGTGCTACGCAATTAGAAACTGATGTAAGTTTTATAATACATATTGTATTAATAGAATATAGATATATTTCTTTATTTACGAAAATACTTAAACTAATACTTTTAAAAGTAGCATGATTTTATTTTATGAAAATATGAAATTAAAAAAATATATAATAAAATAACTGTATTTTCTCATTATTCATAGGTGTGCAAAGCTAATGGTGGTTCCTGTGACACAAAAATTGACGGTTTCTATATAGAAGTTGTAATATGTGTTGTGGCCGGCTTTCTCTGGCTGCAATGGGGAAGAAAAACCATCAACCGGTTACAAAGATTGCCAGCCTCGGCTTGGCAAATTGGTCACAACAGATAAGACTGAATTCTATTACTGATTATGTAATATTATTTGTAATTAGTATAAGCACAAAACCGAAATTTCTAAGACCTCTTAAACATCATACAAGATCCTTAAAGTGGATTGTTTTGTATACAATTTCTCATTCCAAGGTTAGTAATAAATGAATTTAAAGTAAATATAATGACTTGTCTTTACTCTTTACAAATTTAAACTTTTGTTGTTGAGCAATAACATTATATTTAAATCGTAGTTTTCTATTATTTAAAAAAATAATATATATATCTTGTTGATTATAAAGATATATTTTTTTAATTCTTGCTCCTAAATTATACCGTTTTTTGTTGTTTTTGTATCCATTTTAAATGGATTTCTGGATTACTTCATTGAGAGGACACATATTATTAAGAATTTAGGCGAATTTTATTGTGATATTTAACAAATTAATTTGTAATAATTATTTATAGATCATAATTATATAATGTATTTGTTTCATTATTCTTGAATAGTACAAAAGTCCATTTAGTTATATCAAAATAACATAGTATTATTTGTGTTTTATCTTGTTTGTGTGAATACAGGGAAATAAAAGTGGATATATTATCTATAATTTATTTATATACACATCAACATTTCTTAAAATATACAGTTTACACTTATAACATTAAATTTGACAACATTTATGCGATTGATTCAAAATGAATTAAAAGTACATAATCATATGTATATATATATATATATATATATATATATATATGTGTGGATGCTCAAACTTTAACATAGTAACAATACTCGATTTAAACGTGACTGCTAATATGCAATTATAATATATAGTGATCGTGTTAAAGTAATAATTTCAAAATCATAACATAACACTCAAGCTTAAATATTTGAATAAAGATAAGAAATAAATAAAAAACCTTTTTTTCATAGACACAATCTGGTTCATTATATACTTACCTATTCGTAGCAAATTATAATTCATTGTTGGTTATGCATTTGACCATGAAATAAATTATAATATTTGGTTGTAAATATATGAACTTATAATAATAAAGTATTTTAATTTTTCTCCTTGGAACCTATTTGATAAACATGCAACTAATAAAAATTTTAATACAGAATTATTTTAGTTTTTAAATTCAACTTTTTCATAATATGTGCTTAATTTGGCAACTTCATACATAATATTATATAGAAAAAATACTTTAAAAAATATTTGTTATAAAATGATAGAATATTTTTATTAATTATTGTTCTGCTTAAAAATCCTATTTTTAATTTTGCGCAGAGTGCTAAAATATTTACTTTAACATATTTGTGCTATTAATTAATTTATGCAGTAATTGTAATTCGAAATATGTATTGGATATTTGAAAAATTGAAAAACGTTGATTATGTGTTATAGATTATAAAATAAAAAAAACAATCCAATTATGTAAAATATACATTTAAAAACGTTTTAAACTTCGAGAATTCTATTTTATAAATATTAGTACAAGTAACGACTATAATCGATTTTTTTATCGCGTATGTGTATGAATAATTTTTCTATTTACATTCACGACTACGATTGTTATTTATTTATAGTTTATAATAATTATGTTTAACAATAGAATAATGCAACAAGAGTTTTAACGCACTCACTTACCACCTTCCCTTTATTACAAAAAAATCGAAAACGATTCTATTTGGTGTCAATCAAGCGAATGACATAATAGGGTATTTTCGAAGTGAAAAATAAATTATTAAATTAGATAAAAATAGAAATATACTTAAATAGTTTGATTTTGAGTCATGAGCGCATTATTAATTGATTATATTGAAATTTAAATCGTAATTTTTAGTCTGTATATCACTCGACCTAAAACACGAGTCGCAATCGTGTGACGTCAGATAGGCAAAAACTGTCATTCCAATATCATCTGACACTTTGATAAACAACTTTTCTGGAGATTTAATGCTATTATTTTACATTGTACTCCAACGATAGTGATTGTAATTCATTATTTTCCCAAAAAAAAAAAACAAATAATTATAGCTGTTAACGTTGAATGAGTTATTATGAGTGCCAGTCGTACATACTCAACTTTTATTTTTGTCAATATGGCGTCACTAAAATGACTGACAGCGTTTTTGCGGGAGTAAAAAATGTTTTAAAATATAATTTAATTGTAAGGCAAGAAAACGTGTTTATTTGCCGTAATATATTTTTTTGTGGCTTTTTATTGAGTAAATCAACATGTTGAAGTACTTTTTCAAACATAATAGAATACCCTATTATGACAATCATTCAATAAGTGAATTGGGGCTACAGTGTCGAAAAATTGGCGGTGTAACAGTTAAGCCTAAAGCCAATACGATAATCTAGCTAATGTTTTTAAATATTCAGGCCATAGTATATTTTGGCACCTGCACTGCGAAAGTTATCCGCGGACCGTGGTCCGCTTGGTTTTATTTTCGCAATTTTTATAAATGTTGTAATTGTACGTGTAGGTACATGCAAGCACTAGCCATTGAAATTCGCGTGATAAACAATTTGTGGTCACAGTGCGGTCATTTAAACGAAATACGATTAACAAAAAAATAATAATTGCAAAATCACCTATCGTAAAATCAACTACCGACTGTGACAGCGTTAGATGTAAACGCTTGCTTAGCCTACAATTTACTTTTATACGATCTGCTTCTATTAGATTGACGTACGTATGAATATAAAAGTAAAAGTAGCAAACTTTTTTCCTATGAAATAGTTCTTTACTTTATTACATAACTGTTTTCTAAGTAGATTTCTATTTGCCAAATAATAATCATTATCAGTAACGGTAAAAAAAGCAAATTTGAAAAATAAATGAATAGATCTATATCCAAACCCTTAAATCATTTTCAACTCCTGCTAAAAATCAGAAAGTTATAAATAGTATTAATTTTTTATTCAAAATTATTCATTTTCAAAAATCAAAATTGATTGAATTTTTGCTTGACAGTTTTGTAAAGTATTATTATTAATTAAATAATAATATTGTAGTAAAACAAAAATAGTGTCATTAGAATAAGCCTCGGGCCCTAATTATCTAGACTCAATCCGCTCTTTATATGTATATTTACTCATTTCTTTCCAGTTGCAAATTTGTATGTAGCCTCCAATCAAAACAAAAAATCCAATTAAATAAATCTAAGCCTCCAACTTAAAATACTTAGAGATGTTAACACATCAAATAGTTTCAACATAAAACTTTAACTTTGGAAAAATATCCAATATTTAAAATCACGGTTCCCGCCTGGCGAGCTCATCGTCGCATATGATTGGTTTACGATCATCACTCTTACTGCCGCGACCCAGGCGTCCCACCCGTCTTGCTAAAGAACTAGTTTTATCGACGGAACCCCAGCTGTGGGCGGTGCCGCTGCCAGAGCGAGAGAGCAAGCCTGTAACACCCTCTCCTAGCTTGGTGTGATGGATCCCGTACAGGAAATATAGGAGAAGACCTGTAATATAGAAGTAATAAAAAATATATTTCAGGATCTATTCCAAAGACAACTAACTAACAAACAAGAAACTATCACTTAATTTTTAGAACACCTCGTCTCTTTACCTTGCCTTGAGAATAAAAAGTATTTAAAAGCGGGCCCAAGTAAAATATTTTATGACAGATATACGATTTTAAATTAGGAATATTAGCGTTGGCGAGATGATTCTTTGCTCAAAGTACTATAAGAAAGCTGGTAATCAAAATGGTTCCAACTGTATTAAAATGTGTTATTCATATCTGAGAATAAAATACACACAACCAATTATAAAAAAATATACCTTTAACATGAATCCTTTCATTTTGCGTCGATTAATATTTTATGTTACGACATACGGTTAAACTATATTAAATATTATGTTGTCTTAGATTTTCGCGATTATTACACATTGAAATAAAACTAGTTTTTAACGGATTTAATCGCGTATATTAATTATTTTATTTTAACATCCCGACGTTTCGAGCACTTTGCAGTGTTCGTGGTCACGGGCAGACTAAGGTGACATTTGTCTGTTCGAATTAAAAAGAAATATTATTTACAACTACCGCCAACGATTTCTTAATTGGTATCTTGAGTAGCGTTCCGGTTGCACGCAGAAGGCACTAACTGTGTCTTTAGGTCTTGCAGTCTGTTGGATTTGGGATTTTAAATTTTTAATAAGTGGATCCCAAGTGTTAAAAAGTCTCCAACCATCTTCTCTATTGAAGTTCGGATGTTTTTGAATTTCAATAGCCTCGCGTATCATTCTAGGAATGAATCTGTGTTCTCTAGCGAGGATCTGTGGTTTATCAAATCGAATAAAATGGTTAGGTTTATCCAGAGCATGTTCACAGACTGCAGACTTTGAAGAACGCCTATTTTTGACATCTCCTATATGTTCCTTGACCCTAGTACCGATGCTTCTCTTTGTTTGACCTATGTAACATAAACCACACTCACATTCGAGTTTATATACTCCCGCAGTTTGTAAAGGGATATTACTTTTGATAGGTCTCAAGAACTGGCTCACTTTCTTATGAGGCTTGTAAATGCTTTTAATCGAAGCTCGCTTCAAGATATTGCCAATCCTGTCTGTAACTCCCTTCACATATGGTAGAAATGCAAATATATTAATTATTTTATTTATGTTAAAATAAAATAATTAATATACGCGATTAAATCCGTTAAAAACTAGTTTTATTTCAATATATTAAATATTGTTGTTACTCTGTGCAGGGCAGTCTGGGTAGACATCACCCACTCATCACATATATTACCGCCAAATAACAATACAGTATTGTTGTGTTCTGGTTTGAAGTGTGAGTGGAATTACAGAATATAACGTAACATCTTAGTTCTCAAGATTGGTGGTGCATGTAATGGATGGTTAATAATGCTTACAGTGCCAAAGTCTATAGGCTGTGGTGACCACTTACAATTAGGTCAATTGTCAGCCTAATAAACTATTGTTAGGGATAGTTACGAGACTAGCCCTAGCCTCCAATACGGTGCTACGTCATAGGATATCATAATTAATAATATCATTAATAATGTCACATTATTATTATATATTATTACAATTATTATTGTAATTAATTGATCAATAATTTGTACAACTTTAGTTGATATTATTTTATAACATTTAATACTGGCATGTAACACTATTTCTTATTTTAAAAGTCATTGAGCTGTCATAAGGAAAACAATTGGATGATTGGGAGCATTGTTAAAAATATAGAGAGATATTGAAACATCATGGTACAACATAATTTTATTTAGCCATCCCGAACTACTGAAATTACAGGATATTACATATTAGTAAAAAGTATTCTGTAATAATTTTCTGATCTGATTATGATCAGTAGATATATAGTAACCAAAAAATACTGAGAATGCAAAAGTGATAACTACACAACTATTTAAAAGACTAATCTAAGATAATTCCTTACCAAATGTCATCCAAATAGTGAAACGTGCCCAAGTCAGAGCATTGAGGTTGATCATTAGTTCTACGTTCAGCATGACGCTAGCGGCCGGCAGTAAGGGCACCCAGGGCACTCGGAATGGTAACCGCGCGGGGCTCTGTTGATGGGCCCATATTATAACCAAACCTGTGAAAATTTAAATTTAATTTTAGATATAAATTATTTTTGTTTAACGATTTAAGTCAAAATATTTTTAAAGATAAAATAACTGGAGGATGCTATATATTTTATATTATATGAAGCAGTACATAAGGCAATTTGCGTATAATGTATCCTCTTTCTATATTTAATTAGGTTCGGGAAAAGTGTGAAATATTACTCTTAGGATTTACCGTGGTACTTCTTTCAAAAAAAATAGATTAAGTAAGATATTAGTAGTACCTAAATAGCCCTTTTAATATTTTCTTTGGGTAATAATTGTACTTTAAACATCAAAATTTAGAATAGCATGTCAGCTTTTCCTCTTTGAAAGCAAAGTCCCCTCTTTTTAAGTAATTAGTCGTTTTTTCCTCCTAAGCTAACTATCACCAGATTTTTTTATAGACATATCACATATCAGCATATTGAATAATACAAAACTAAGGGTATTTTCGGCTCATTTTTGCAATATTTTTTAATGATTTATCTACATAACTGATGCACGTTAATCGCGATGAAACCTCTCTTTATCCCAATAAATCAGTGCAGGACGCGACGTTATTCGGCACGGGTGTGGGTTTTGGACAGTTCTCCGCAAAACTCAAGACACAGGGAATATGAGATGCGTGCAGGGCATATTTATCGGTAACGCCCAATCTAGCAAGGTCAACGAATTATATCCACCTCTTGAAAGTCTTTTATTTTATAGCTGTTTCAAAACAAAAAGATAACGTATTTTTAGTTTAAGTAAAAATCACGGCGGTTCTTGCTTGTATTCAAATTTCGCTAAAAACAATTGTTAGGTACAATAGTTATAAAGACTGTAGTACTCACATGCAATGATTATAAAACTCAGCACAAAGTCGGGCAACAGTGCCCACAGACCAGCGGGCTCCGCTAAGAAGTGGTTATGTGCGCATAGCGCTGCAGCGGCAGCGGTAAAGATATACACGCAGCTGGTGACCGCACTTCCGGGCGCGCGTCCCCCCGCCAGCGGCTCAAGCCATGCATACTGTGCGCGCAGGCGACCCACCGTCAGTGCTTCGAACATCTGGTGAGTTATTGTTCAACATAAATATTTCATCGATCAAACTTGGATTCGATAGGTACAATAAGGTCAAAAAAAAAAAGGATAAATTAAAAAAAAATACCTCCGAAGAAGAAGATCCACCGTCAGTTCCTGGAGTACCCGTTGCAGAGCTATCTTCCCTATCTATGGGTGAATCCAAATGAGGCGAGCCGAAAATCTTGTCTTCTGGAGGTGGTGTTGGCCGATATCGCAGAATAATAACGGCTGCACTAACGATCGTATATGCTAACAATGTGCCAATCGACATAAACTCTACAAGTTTCTCTAAATCGAATAATAATGCAATAAAAGCTGATGATAATCCCGATATTATAAGATTCGAAATAGGAATTTGTGATTTATTGTTAACATCGCTAAGAAAACCGAACAAAAGTCCGTCGGCTGACATAGCATATAAGCAACGAGGTAAAGAGAACAAAGAACCTAACAAAGTTGTAGTCATTCCACAAACTGCACCAACCGCTACTGCATATTTTGCCCAGTCGGCATGTACAGCACCTAACGCTGCAGGTAAGGCAGCATCTGGATTAATACTGGTATAAGGCACCATCAAAGTTAAAGCTATCGCAACAAGAATGTACCCAAAAGCGACCATGGCCATCGATAAGATGGTTGCTATAGGAATGGAACGTGAGGGGTCTTTTGCTTCTTCACTAGAGGCCGATATACTATCAAAACCAACAAATGCATAAAAACAAGTAGCTGCACCAGCAAGAACTCCACTAAAACCGAATGGCATAAAACCGCCGTTCTTTTCAGACCAGTTACTCAGGTCAGCGTAATAGAACCCAAGAAATATTACCAGAGAAATTACAATAAGATTTAGTATTGTAAGTCCATTGTTAATATATGCCGAAGTTTTAACGCCCACTGCTAATATTAAAGACGCTACAATACAAATAAGAAATGCTAACACATCAGGATATCTACTAAGAAGAGTTTCATGTAGATCGCCTGTTACAGCTATCGTTGCATTACTTATTGCACCATCTAGCATTGCATCTAAATACCCCGACCAAGCTCTGGCAACTGATGCAGCACCTAGAAAATAAAATAACTTGTATATAAAAAAAAAACTATTCCCTTTATACGCGGTGGCCTTGTTTTTGGAACACTTGGACTTTAAATAACATCGTTAATGAACTACAGGCAACCAAGTTTCCCGATATGCTTCTATTCGTATACCTCTTGACAATATCTTGTGGAAAGTGCATATTATGTCGAAATGGTTCTGTCAACTTAATACTCAGGAACAGTATAATAAATGAGCATGAAGTTTATCGCTTTCATTGAGACTATCAATCATCAATACATGAACATCGAGTTACTATAATTTTAATAAACAAAAATTGACAAAAATGTAGTCACTTACCGATCATATACTCGAGTACAATGTTCCAACCAATAATGAACGCCCAAAATTCTCCAATGCTGACATAAGTATAAGCATAGGCACTTCCAGCCCTTGGTATTCTAGTGCCAAATTCGGCATAGCATAAGGCAGCTAGCGTAGACGTAATACCAGCTAAAAGGAAACTTAGAGCTGTTGCCGGCCCCGCCATATTACGGGCAACTGCTCCGGTTAACACATAAATGCCAGCTCCCACCATATGACCTACACCTATAAGAAAATTTGATCAACCTTCATATAAGTAAATCAATCATTTGAATAAAAAATATCCATTATATACTTGAATTGTTACAGTAGGAAAAATAACTTCACAATTCTAAATTGATACATTTTTAACTATATTTAAATATATATACTTTATTTTCAAGTTACTTACCTAATAAGGTAATATCAAAAGTTGTAAGACATCGGTTAAGTGGAGTATCCAAGGAGTCTCCATATATAGGCTTACGTCGGTTCATTTTATGACAGAACCCTGAGAGTACATGTCCCAGGATTTTATGCCTGGCGCCTGGCATGATAAGGCCTGCAATTAATGCAAATTGTATTTCAAAAAGATGTACATAATTATAATCTAATAGCAAACTAAAAGTACAAAAATTGTTCATGTGACAACTTCTTTATATATTTTCAAAGAACAAAAGTGCATTTACATAACCTAAAGTCGTAAAATAGTAACACTTAAAATTTACGCGTCACCATGATAGATTAACTAAGTTAATTTATAGTAAGGGATTCCAATACGTACAATATATTTATGTTTTTTCTTAAAATACACGATTATTAATACTATCTATCAAACCAGCTGACGATGTTTGCAATGTTCCAATGATAGGCTTGGTGAAAAATTCTGCGCGCGCATACAATCGATTTCTTTGGATTGAGCGCAATTTTATTTACGTTGTATCCAAGTAATACATACTGAAAATTCTACTAGGACTAGCTGCTATTATTATAAAAAATGGATAGTTAATTAATTAATCTTAATTAAGTCATAAACTTTTCAATAGAATGGCCTGTGGAATACTTACATATGTAATGTTACATATTGACATATGTAATGTTTTTTTTTAATATAAAAGGTACGAGAATGTAAGGTAACGAAAAAATTAAAAAAAAAAACTGGGTCTAGACATAACCGTTCAAGTAAACCTAAATATTTACTATGCTAAGACTTGAATTTTTAGACTATATATAAGACAAACTATAATATAATTTATAAAACCGACAGTTAAATGTTAATCGACCGTAAGAGAACTTTCCAAATAATTAAATTAAAGCAATACTTACTTACAAATTATTAGACTGAATGAGAATAATATACATGGGTGCATATCGTCAACGATCAGAAAAAGAGGCTTTTAAATCATATTCAAAGTAGGTAGTCTTTAGCGAATATTACAGTAAAAATACTAAAAACAGTTATTGACTAATATAAATCGAAAACTTACTAAGTATTTCCATAAAATCATTATTCAGGCGTCCCACGGATCCGCAAGGATCTAATCTCAGCCCACTGCTTTTACAAACTAGTGTCAGAAAGCTTTTTTTATTTATTGTACACAGGTTCGCTTAAAATATACTATAATATTTATACTATTGCAACTCTAATAGGTATAATTTGAGAAAAGGCTTGGATAGATGATTTATTCAATAGATTTTATCGTTTATTTAATTAAGTATGAGTATGAGAAATTGACTAAGTACATCGAATATTCGCACGGTGCAATCGACGACGCGTCTTGCGATTAAAACAATTGAAATCATATGGAATTATACTAATGCATGCGGGCAGCGGCGAGGAAGCATACTAGGAATAGCATCGTGGTAGAAATATCTAGGAACCAGAATCGTTTAGTATTCGCCGCAAAATAATAGACACAGAATTTTTTCATAGGTTTGCTTAAGTTACTGCAAAACCTATAGTTCTCTACTTGATATTTTTCATGGCTTCAAATTTTTTACGAATAATTTACCGATCAGACCCTCAATTACAGATCTATAGCCAACCTCCTTGTTCTCCAAGATAATGAATTTGATTTTTGAGGTTAGATTATGATTATTAACGGTCAGCTCCTGCGGTATATAGACGAGCACCAGATGCTTGGCCTTATACACCAGCCGTGCTAATATTTCTCAAGAACATGTAAACTTGTATCTGAAATCGAGTCTTTGTTAAAAAGTCTCGGACTGAGCCGGCTAAACCTAACCCAAAAAGACAAGTTTTCTCAATTTTTTAGCGGTCAACGCTCAACAGTCACCATTGGTCATTGGATTTGAGAACATTCCAATTGCTGCCACAGCTAGTGTCGGAATACTTGGCATTAATGTTTCAAACCTCTTTCAGTTTCACGTTCAATTGGAAGGTAGAGCTAAATTGGCATCTATAAATCTTGGTATGCTTAGCAAGGCAAGTTGGTACTTCATATCGGCCCATCCCATAAAACTATACAAAACAAAAAAAAAACACAAATGTATGGCTGGCAGAAAATGCTGTTACAGCGTTAAGTCCGCCCTCTGTACATGGTTTTTAGTACAATAAAGAATAATAAAAACAAAAAAAAAAATTTATACAAGTTTCCGTAACATGAAAACAGGCATTAAGATTAGGTTGACATGAAATTATTTTATTATTGGTTTATGGTTCGCATTAAATACTTAGCAAAAAGGTTTTCGTGTGTTAAAAAAAAACATCTTAAGGAAACCTGCATTTCATATGGTCAACCTATATTGTCAATCAACTAGATTATATGAAAACTTAAAAAATCCTGTCCTAAATTTGCCTTGTCGTTCATACGAAGAAATAAGGCTTGTACATGTATGTTGCAGACAACTGCTTAAATTAGCTATTCAATGATCAATTTAACCAGAAGTTGGTTAAAATGGCTAATTTAACCTATTAGCTGCAACGGTTATTGGAATAGAATTGAAAATCTATTTAAAGCAAGCTTAAGGTCCATTTGAGCTTCATAATTTTGAAGCTATATCGATTTTATCTATAAAATGAAAGACAAATAAGTGGCTCGGTCGAGCTCTACTTTCTACTTACAAAATCAGCAATAACTCTGAAGTTAATTTGTGTACTGATCTAAATTTTAATTTCCACTGATATGGACCGTCAGTCATCAAAAACCAAAACCACAATGTATTCAATTTTGACTTTCTCGTTTATTTTTAATCGTCAATCGATTGATATAATGTGTATCAAAGACTGATGATGCCATAGACAATTACAATGTTTTAACTAGTTAGGTGTAGGTATTCTATCCAATTTATACCTACAAATTAATTCAATTAGTTCTTTATTAAAACCAAACAAAGAAAGTAGGTAGATAAGGTTAATGTGAACTATGAAGCGATCGTTTGCATATTTACAATACGAACCACGCCTTACATGTTGATGCTATATTAACAGTGAAATGACCTGGGGACCTATTCTACTAACAAATTGTCACTGTATCGCAATCGAAATGGAGCCCCTGAACAAGATTAATTAATTTCATAATTCTTTGCAGTTTGGCAATAATTAAGCACAAAACATATATTTACACAACGTAACGTAATAACATTCACTCAAATATAGGATATATCTATAGCATATATATATATATATATAGATTTTATATAACATACTATCTTATAGAAGTGATCCCTCTGACACGACTATGTATTATACTTACTGGAGAATCACAGCCTGAAATATGCTATGTATACTATAGGAATATGTATTATTTGGAAAACAAATTGCAAATAGGAATTGTTCTTACAATTTAGTCTTAAAAAACTAAATTTTGAATATTGACAAGCAGTGACTTTTAGTTTTATTTAAATATAATTAAATTTGTGGATTAATAAAAAAAATATATATTTTATAATGTCAACTTACATAAGCCCGGTTTTCAAATTAATATGGACTCAATAAATTTCGTTTACTAAGCCAAAGACAGTGGTTACCAATTATTTAAAATAAAAAAGCAACAATTTCCTCAAACAATTTAATTCACATTCTACTTCTAGTCTGTGTAACTGCAGGTATACAAACATAAATTATTATTACATGTCATGTCAGTTTATAATATAAATAAATACAATTAGATAATAATGAAACACGTCTTATAAACATTTGTAACAAACTGTATTATTATTTGTTTGTCTTAGTTGTTGTATAATTATAATTTATTACTATTCTCCTGCTACTAACTACGTATATTTACATGAAATAAATATAGTTTACAAAATTGTTCAATTAAATTAACAAAAGGAGCGTATTTTCTGCACAGTGCAAGCATGTTCTGCTGACCCGATACATATGTATATTATAATATCTACAGACAAAGAATACTTTTTGTTTTCCTTATTAATTATTAATCTATTCAATAATATAAAATTCAATTCAAATACGTGAATTGAAGGTGCATCTATCAGCTAACTAGGACCGACCTTATTGTTTACACGTGTCATAAAATGGCAACTGATCAATCTAATCCCTGTCCATTTTATTATTACTACATACTTTATTCAATTTTCACAAAATGGCTTACATAAATTACGTATAATATAAGAAGTTAATAAATTCTTTTTTTTTTTTTATTTCACATGTGTTTTAGATAGTTAAAATAATTGTAGAATTTATGTTTTATTATTTGTTAAAACATTTTATATTTATGAAGAAACCAATTCGAACGTACTGACGCTAATCTCCTCATCGATTGTTATAAGCAAAAATGTATAACAATGAAATTAGTTATCAAACGCTTCTAAAACAAATACCATACAAAATATGTCTTAAATGAAACAGATTTGGCAATAATAAATGAGGTAGAAGAATTAATCAATCTGGCACGTGTCAAGATTTGGCGCCTTCAGTTTGATCCATAAGCTGAAGACACCAAGATTTTTTTTTACAAAAGGACGTGAACGTCGTGACGACGATGTGAATTCGCTCCATCATGACTTTTAGTGAAACATTACGTTAATACGGCAGTTATTATTTTGTGAAACTAACATTTACGAAAGTATGCATAAATCTATTCTAATTTGCACTATAACACTCCTTCTACAATAATCTCTACTCAATATCAATACTTTATCTGTAATCATGACTCAATTATTCTTCAATAGTTGTTAAATGTCATTTTCAAAGATGAAATCTGTCGGTATCAACAATATTATGGATTTTTATATAAATTTAAAACGCAGGTATTCACATATATATACATATATAATTCTTATATATATATTTATAATTCTTGACAAACAAACGGTCATTTATAAAACATCAGCAGGTATAAGACAAAATAGCTTTATTCAAGTAAATTATTAAAATTGTAATATTATTAACCATTGCATGTTTAATAAAGAAGTAAACGTAAATAAAAAGAAGCTAAGTTGCATATAATACAATCTAAGAGAAGTTATTTCAAATTTTAACAATCGGGCGGATAGAATGGACGAAATTTATAAAAGGTTCATAGTTAAGTAGATTTATGTTACAGCATAAAGAAAACTAGACAAAGAGCGTGAAAAGCTATAGTCGCAAACAGACAGTTTAATAAAATACTTAGTCGCTTTTCAGCTAAATGATATGTTTTAGGTTTCAGTCTTTAGAAATTGTTGCGCTTAAATAATAAAAAAAAATAAAATAATTTAATTTTGTTTAAATTATTTTTGCCAAGGATTAAAAAGAAGTTAGTTTTACCACTCAAAATACTTAACGTCCACAGTTGCTTATACTGCCAATTGTGAACCTTGTCGCGCATTATTATTGTTTTTACTAAACATACTGTTTTCATCTTAAATTGTGCGCTTAACCTTGTGATACGATTATTAAACAGGAACGGTAAGGACTAGATTATGTGTAAAAAATATTTTGATCGATTCATGTCTACAAAGTGTTAAGTAGAGATGGTACAAGTACAGAAAAAGTGGTTTTGTTTTGTTGTTTTTTTTGTGATCACGTCGGTAAAAATAAATGTGCAGTTTTTTGATAAAATTCATATAGTCCCAGGGTTAGATTATAAAAAAAAATACTAGATGGAGCGCGCGTACTCATAGTGAAGATATAAAGGCGAATACAAATTCCCATTAGTGCGAAAAGAAGATCGTTTTGTAAATAAGTCAATAATTAAAGTTTTTATTTTTGATTTATTTACAAATACATTTTTACCATCGGAAATTTTCTTTCGCTTTTGTTTTTTTTTTTAATAAATTTTGTTCTATATGCCTTTTGTTTTATAATCTGAAATCCCAAGTACCTATAAAACCGGCCATTTTGAAGACATAGTTCTCCAGAGAGAGCTCCATAGTATTTAGAATATAAAGGTGCAAACAAATATTGTACAAGCGTAACAGATGTATAAATTGTAAAATTCAAATTCTGATATAGCTTTCCTATATATCATCTTATAAAACATCGGTTTAATTAAATCCCTTTACTTAATATTAAATTTAATACTTGAGTAAAATATTCATTTTACAATAATATGTACTTATATTTTAATATTTGGTTTTCAACAGTTTGCCAAAATCAGGTTTTTCATTACAAGACGCCTTTAATCAAAATAGTATATCAATGGTCCCCATAATATAATAAAATGAAAATAAGTACGTGAGCGAATTAATATTAATTTTACCAATCTACCACGATATTAGTTTAACGAAAATACACCTATTTGATAAGTTTAATATGTGATGCTAACTTTACGTATGTGATTTTCATAATGAATAAGCTTGGAGCACAGAGGTAAGGAGAGGTAATTCTTTTGGGTTTTCACCCGAAAAAGTGACTGTATACATTTAGCAATTGGGATTTATCCATTTATATAACAGAATAATCTGAAAATAGCGCCGTTTCGAACGGATGTCTAACTCTTTTTCTCTCTAACTATGTTTTACTCCAATGAGTTTTACCATCTTCTAGTACTACAATTTTTAGGTACACTTTTTATACACAAATATACTAGTCCTTACCTCTACCCTCCTTATAACTAAATGAAGTACAGTCAAGTTCATACAGCATAAAATAGATGACACAGATATAATCTTTCACTTATTTTGAATAACAATTTATGAAAGATTACGTCTTTCAAATATTCTAAATAATATATATTCAATTTTATATTAAGTACATACATATTAAAGTTTAATATAAAAATACTTGATAAAAAAATGTTTTAATAACAAAAAAAATGGCATGGTAGTATAATATAATACTATAACTAGCTCCTGTTATTGAGACAAAGTCAATCTGTTCAAAATTTGGAAAATATTTTTTGCATAAGGCTGCAGTAATTTATTTAATGGAGAGTGATTAAACTATCTTCTACATGACAAAGATTATCTACTATCAAGATTCATTAAATTAAGTACCTACTCATTTGATGGCTTAAGAACTCTTTTAAAATTTCCTGATAAAAGTAATGCTTTGGCAAACTAACAGAATAACTTTTTTAACATAAGAAATTCATATCAATTTTCTATTGATGTTAGTCCTCAAAAATCCTAATCCTAAATGTGTTTGCACTTGATTTGAAATAGTTTTATTTATTTAATTGTGATTATTTAAAAAGAAACAATAATAAATACAAATAATGTGAAATGCATATGCTTACATATAAATAAAATAAATAGGTAGGTACATAAATTTACTAAATTGACACAACTTCCTTTCTTAAAGCAAAATAAAAAAAATAAAAACATTTGAAGATTCCACAACGAATCATATTTAGGTATGTACTTGCTTACAATTAACTATACCGTTAACATAAGTACCACTGAATTTATACCCTCATTTAGCCGTTATTCAAAATGCATACTAAGTAACAAAATAAAAGAAACTGTTTTGTATAGAATCAAACATTATTTTGTCCAAAATATATATTCTAATTAATACTAAGAGATAGTAAATATAAAAATAGTGACTCTTGAGTAGGCAAAAACGAAGTAAAAAATATATCTGAAAATATTACAAAAATATATAATAGAATACCTATACAAGAGAAAAAAATATTATTCAGGTAGGAACACAGAATTAAGAGAAAAGAAATAGTAATAAAATAATTTAACCGCTATTATGGACATAAAAAACTTCAGACCTTAAAACATATTTTTAAATAATAGAGAGCAATTCCTTAGCAAAAACTTTGTAAATAAAGAACAAACAAGTGTTGAACTTGTTAGTACATAAATATGTATTACATTTTAAAAGGCTTAAATGTCATCACACTGGAGACATATGATAAAAAATATATTTTAAATTTACAATAAATAATATTAAATATTAATGTTCATCCAGAATATTCGAAATATTTTTGATACATAATTATACACTAACAGATCACACAAGATTTCTTTCTTATTTGTTAACAAAGTTATTTTAGTAGAAGTTAAAAAATATCTCTGGACATTTTAATTAAAATACAGGTAATTTAAATATTTATATAACAATACCTATATGAAACAACATAGTTGTTACACATTGTACTTAACAGTACCTACAATTTTTCTATTGCATTTTTTAAAATCCTTTTCTTTTGAACATAAACCTCTTTTAAACATCCATCTGGATAACTTTCCAACATGATCCATTTTTAGCACCTTAAAATTATCTTAAACTTCAACATTATATCACATTTAAATTGCACATCCAGAAAACTGTTGCCAACATGACAAATAATATATATTAAAGTCAGATTGTATGTTCATAGAAAAGTTCATAACATTAAATTTTCACATAAACCTAGTATTCCACTCTACATGTTCCACTATCCTCCGGTACCATTGAAATATTGAGCATGTTTAGTGTATGGTGCTGCAATGTGATAAGGGGGAGGCTGTCCTCTTATATATACTGTCTCTGACAAGCCACTTGGACTGTGCCTGTGACTTACAACACTTGGAGGATTAGATGAAGCAGGCATGGCATCATACAAATCATACATATTCTGACTAGGAAGTGTTTGTATATGAGAAAAACTACCATCATCTGATATAAGTGGTGTGTTTGTCATACGATAAGGGTTTGTGGCATTAGTATGACCAGTTGGTGAGTATAACTCTGGTGACTGTGTGGCAACATAAGTGGGACTTGATGCAGACATTTCATACATATTACAATTAGGGGATGACGTTTGGTGGATTGTAGATGTGTAGTGGTTGGTATCAACATTAGAAGCAGTATACATGTTATTATAATTACACAAATTCGGCATTGTTGTTGAACTCACTATTTGACTTACAGTGTGCAATCTTGGACTAGGAATGTCTCTACCTCCATGGGGATGATAATTAAACACGTCAAATTTTCTCTGTCCATACATTTTTTCCGACCCACATGCATAAGTTTCACTAGCATATGTATTTCCATGATACTTTCCTTCTGTATGGCATATCATTTCTTTTCTAGGATATGCTGGTTCAAAGGGTATATTTTCAGCTCGACACCTAATGTTATAGGAATTTTCACTATATTGAGGTGACATAATGTTTTCATCGTTAGAATGCCTATCTTGAGACGTAACACTTAGTCTCTGTAACTGGTTACAAGTGTCATCAGAACAATTACGATACCCATGGTCATTTGGTATTACATAATTTTTATTCTCTATTACATGACCTCTAAAATTATTAATTGGCATTGATGACCTAGCTGTATCCTGCCTAGGCGAATATCTTTCATTCTGTTTCAAGTTATACTGTGTCGGTCCTAACCCACAAGAATCCATATTATCGCTTTTATATACATTTGTTTCACTATTGCTTTCAACATAGAGGGCATGATCAACACTTTTATATGTTTTTTCTTGTTCATATGTGAGATCTAATGGTTTGTCATATGCATTTTCAGCTTGTAAATTATCATAAGTAGATACTTTCATTGGGTCTTGTTGGACATTATCAGGAGTGTCTTCATCAGCACTAGCATTCTCTAATTTATTGTCTGATGCAAATCTCTGTTGCAAGGTTGGAGTTATTTTAGCTGCTTTAATATGAAGGGCATTATGCATAGGTGGGGAAACATCTTGTGCACCATCTTTGTGAATGTTTCTTGCATGTTTTGCCATTGCCCTTAATTCTTTTGGATAAGGTGTAGGAGCTCTACGTAGCTGTCCAGGTTTTTCTGGAGCTTTAACAACAGGTTTCATATCTACAAAACTAATATGACGTGGTGCACTTTGTGCCTCTGTATTTTCTGCTTTTAGGTTATCAGATTTAATCTCAATGGGAGTTAAAGGCACTTGAGGAAAAAGAAAACAAGTAAGGACTTGTTCATAAGTATTAGGATCTACTTCAGAATGCATAGGCACTAGAGGTTTGCTTTGATTTTCCGAGAGCCAGAGGGCTACCAAATTATCACAATTCAATAAAGATTGAGGAAGGTAACTTAATGAATTACGCACCAAGTTTAAAACTCGTAAAGAAGTCAAATGACCAATTTCAGGTGGAATTTTCATTAGTTTGTTAGCACGTAATGACAGCACAGACAATTTTGTACAGCTACCAATTTCTGGTGGAACCACCCTTAACATATTTTCATCAACATTAAGATATTTTAATTTTCTCAATAAACCAATAGAAGAAGGTAACATATCTATATAGTTACACATCAACATTAATTCTTCTAGATTTTTTAATTGACCTATACTTTCTGGTATTGAATAAAGACGGTTGTTATCCAATTTTAAAGCTGTTAAATTACTCAGCTGCCCAATACTATCAGGAAGTTGAGTTAAACTGTTTATTGACAGGGTCAGATCTTGCAAGCTTGTACAGTACCCTATTTCTGGAGCAAGTTCTTCTATCATGTTGTTACTTGCTTCCAAGTGTATTAGGTTCTCCAAAGGTTTTATTACAGAAGTTATACTCGTGAAACTATTGCTGTCAATCCATAATTCTTTCAATTTCAAAAATCTTCCTATAACTTCAGGAAACTGTTGAAACTCATTTTGTCCAATATCTAATCTCAAAAGTTCTGTAGAACGGGAAAGTGATTTAGGCAAAATCATCAGGTAGTTATCGCGTAGTTCAAGTATACGTAAATTTGATAAACGTCCGAAGTTTCCAGGAAGATATTCAAGATAAGTGTCATTTAAGTATAAGTCTTGTAAAGCTAGAAGATTTGTTATTGTATCCGGTAGTTTCTCCAAAGGATTAACGCTAAGATCTAAGAATATCAAATTCTTTAAAGATTTCATATTATCTGGTATGGATGCTAAAGTGTTTCTACTGATATTCAAATGTTGCAGATTTACCAGTGATGATATAGCTGTGGGAATGGCTTGCAGCTCATTGTCACTAAGATCTAAATATTTCAAGCCATGACACATGAAAAGCTGTCGGGGTAGTTCAGTGATTCGATTACTCTGGCAAAGCAGAGTCTCTAGGGTTCTTTCATACACGAACACTTCCGATGGCACATCCGTTAGCGAATGGTGCGAATAATCTAACTCCACAATATCTTCGACGCCAGGTCTCACACAACACAGAAAATCAAATGGCATTATGAAATTAACACTTTTAGAACACGACAAAAACTGAAATGATTCGTGAAACACACACATCAGGCATCCTCCGAAATTATGAACCTTGGCATTGCTAATAATTACGATTTTAATGTTAACTTTGTTTCATGTATTTTTTGTAAATACTGTTTTTCTGAATTGTTTTTACATCAACAAATATACTGTTTAATGAATCACATAAATTCACAACTGATTCATCTTTCTTCCCCTCCCGAACATAGATAAAGATTAGATTATATAGATATAAACAGACTAAAAATTTAAATGCAATGGATTAATGGTAACATTATTTGTGACACGTTAATAATATTGCGTGCTTATCATATAGGGAAAAATACCAAAGTATGAGATTATTACTCATAAGATGAAATGTTCCCGTATAGTATTCTAGTCAAATAACAGATAAAGTTATTTTATTAATTAAATACAAAAATAATAATAAAGTGATTTTGCTATATCATCATTGCACCAAAATCAAAATATACTTTTTTCGGTATATATCAGCTACATAACGATAACTACTGTTGAGTAACATATTATAAACTTGCTTTTTAAAATTAGGTTGGGTAAAAACTACACATTTTGTTTTCTTAACATTCAAAACTAAATTATTTGTTGTGAATGAGAATGTCGTGGGTGCATAGCATAGATATATAGCATAGTGCATAGAATTCTGCCTAATTTGACCGCTCTACGGTATTATTGTGAATCATGGGGGTATATCAGGACAAAAGTACGTTACACGGCGTCACAGTCAGTACTTCGGTAGACACACCTTGTCAGCGACTTTATTTTATATGTTCTTACTATGTATATTTATAAAACAATCATACGTAATCCAAATTTAACGCAGAAAAGATATCGCTAAGACGTAATGTGTTTTAAGTTACCATTCCAAGTAAATATGATGTTTTTTTTTTTTTAAATACTGCAAAATGCATTGAATATTTAGGAGCTAATAGATTTTATGGAATTAAATTATGCAACTTATGCAAGCATATAAATTTATGTGTAGACTCCAATTCTTCACGTCAAAATAATTTAAATGACATTGACAACAGTAAAATATTATTTGACACAGGCTCAGAAGCCGTTGTATTGTGATAACATTTTAAATATCAATCACAAATAATTGAATTTAACTTTTTTACCATACCAACTACATACTACCAACATAGTTTGATTACTATTAATTGGTTTTCATACAAATTAATACCAATAGAAATGGTCTTCAAAACTTTCCATAAAGGGAAATATTTTATTTCCTTTAAAAGAGGATTCGATGAAAGTAAAAAAGATATCACAATAACAGTTGATAAAATTTTTCAGACTGATACTTTAGTAAGTACATCGTAAACATTTTAAATAAAAAAAAAAATACTTTGTTTCTATTAACAACTGCTCTAAATACATTACAGAGATTGACGTTATCTGATGATGATGATCCTGCTTTTTTGTGCAAAATTAACTTAACACGTTGTGACTATGAAGAATTAAAGAAACAACAAGGACTTCTTATTGATTTTGATAATTTTCCATCTCAAGTTGTTAGATTATTACAGCAGTGTGCAACAAATAATATGTAAGCTGCTTAATATAACATTTATTGCTTAAATTATTAAAATTTTATGTTCATATTCAAATATCTTTATAATTATTAGGTTCCTCATTATACAACAAATTACACCAATTCAGTACAACTTTGAAGTGGTGGAGCACAATGAATTCAGACGATTAATTCATTTGTGTCTTAAGACAGGCCCGGCCAGTGATAATGAAGTGAAACAGCATATGGCTGAAACTATAGGAGAGTTAAAAGTATGTATATTTTTAGGTTTAACAAATTTGGTTGATTAACTTCTCATAAGGAGATATACTTAGCCTATAGCATGCTATTATTTGACTGCCTGCCTGACTGCCTGCTGGTGGTGGCATATTTTGGGTTTTTTATAGAAATAAAAAGTAATTATAAGACAACACTAATATGCACGTTAATATTTTCACCCAGGATTAGATTACAAGAGGTTTATTGAACCTCTACCATTGTTGGACCCATAAGAAAATAGCCTTGCAAATAAAACTTCTATTTTTAGATGATACCCAAAAGATGATGTATCTTTTCGGTATCAATTTAGTTGTAAAATTACTGCTTAAATTCTATCCCTGTTTTCACCTGTGATCTTTGGGTTAAATTTACATGTTCTATAAATTTATATATTTTGATTTTATTATTGCTTTAAATATTTGTTATTATTAACACATTTATTTCCACTTACAGAAGTCACTAACAAACCTTAAAGGTTTAGCTTCTTCAAATGAAATGATGTGGAATGAAAAATATTCAAACATGGAAGCAAAAGTTCACGATCTAACTTTAACTGTTAGCAAAATGGAAGAAGATAAACTAAGACACGAAAAAGAGTTTCAGGAAGCCATGAAACTAGAAAAAGATCGCATAGCCCAGGTACACATTACAAATACAATACTGGTCCTAAGCGAATAGCACAAATGATTCAGCTTTAATAAAATATTCATTAGCATTAGCATTAGCAGCCTGTAAATTTTCCCACTGCTGGGCTAAAGGCCTTCTCTCCCTTTGAGGAGAAGGTTTGGAGCATATTCCACCACGCTGCTCCAATGCAACCCGCATTGGAGCAGCGTGGTGGAAAATGTGGCAGAATACACATGTGGCAGAATTTCGTTGAAATTAGACACATTTCCTCACTATGTTTTCCTTCACCGCCGAGTACGAGATGAATTATAAACACAAATTGAAAATTCAGTGGTGCCTGTCTGGGTTTGAACCCGAAATCATCAGTTAAGATGCACGCGTTCTAACCACTGGGCCATCTCGGCTTTTAATAAAATATTCAATATAATTTATTTGAAATATTTCAGGACAAATATAAATAAAAAAATTCTCTCATTGGGCAAAGAGCTAAAGTAAAATATTTATTAGCATTAATGTGTACAAATGCTGCTGCTTTATTAGTTAAAATAAAAGATTCCTTTTTTAAATTCCTATTTGTGCTATACAAAACTTTATAAAAGTCATTTTAATGGTGTTAAATGAAATAAAAATAAAACACAGTATCAAAAGTTTGGTAAACATTTATTACTTATATATCAAACTATAATTTATTTGGCAATATTAAATGCCTCTTTAATTTAATAGAAATCAGCTGTTGTTATATAATCATAAACAATTTCTTATACATAGTGTGTATTTTAAGGAGAAAGTTCAGTGGCAAATGAATAATGATAATCATACAAAGAGTCTGCTTAATACAGCTCAAGAAACCATTAACAAAAAAGAAAAGCAGATAGATGACTTAAGTTACCTCAATAAACAATTGCAAGATAATACCAGACAACTTGAGAATCAAATAAGGTAATGATGTGAGCACTGTTTTATCAACAAAAGAAGTAAATATTTTTGATGAAATTATTTATATTTTATTTTAATTTTTATTTTTTTAGTTAAGTTATTTTTTTTATTATGCTTCTGTAAGGGATATTTTATTTTAAATTGAATATGTTTATTAATAAATTAATAAGAATATAGAGGAAATTTTCTGATCTTTAAAATTAAGGACAACATTCTTTAATTAATTGATTTGATTATTAATACTCAGATGTGTCTCATATTTATGTAGAATTTTGGGTTTAATTTCAATCTTCAAATAGCAGAATATTATTGTCATATTTCCTCAATTTAATTAAATCCAAATCAAAGTTAAAATTACTTTGCATTAACTAATGCTAATGCAAAGTAATTTTAACTTAAAAACAGATCAATTATTATTTTAAAATGTCTCTTCTGTACTCCTAAAAATCATTGATCTAATTTGTTAGTAAATGATTACATAATTGAATTTCAGTGACAAAGCCCAAAGATTGACATTACTAGAAAAAGAAGTACAAAAATCTCATATTGAGGTTGCCACACTCAAAGCAAAGAATGCAGCTTTAGAGCGAGACATTATTGAAAAAGAAAAACAAGTCAATCAGTTTTGCTCAAAATCAAATTATTTGGAAAAGGTATTTTTATGTCTTCTTTTTATTGAGATAGAGTTAGTTGGAACACATTTCAAATTTAAATATGTTAAATGTAATACTAAATTAAATTAAATGTTGTGCATGTATTTTAACACACAATGCTAACAGTTATTTTATGATACATAGTCTTGAATGTTTTCGCAATAATTTTATTTTACTTTCATAGACCAAAAATAGTACTGAAAAATATTTAATTTTAAGTTTAATCTTTATATGTTTTCTATAAACATTTTTTTAAGCAATGTAATATATGTTTACAGGTAGCTAAAGACAATTCGGATGTAATAAAAGAATTGAATGAAAACATACAGACACTAAAAATGGAAAAGGTGATTAAACTTAGTCTACATTTAAAATTATTTATTATATTTAATAATTATTAACTTAGTTTTACATAATAAATTAATAAAAATTAACAATGTGAAAACTTATATTCGTTTAATTCCAGGGTAGCTTAGAAAGAAGATTGACAATAAGTGAATCATTGGCAAGTAAAAATAATGAAGCAGCACAGTCCACAACAGAACAGCTGTTAAAAGCTAATCAGATTATATCGAAGCAAAACAATGATATAATTGAAATGAAAGACAAGGTATTTCATGTATTAATTTCTTAGTTCACTTAACTTATTATTAAATACTGCTTTATATTTCAACTAATTTTTATTAATATAAACCAAATGTAACTTATTTATTTCTTTTAAAAGCTTCTATGTAGAACTGCTATTGCACTAGAACAAGAAAAAGTTATTGAACGTAATATGAAGGAGATACAAGATTTACGATCTGAATTAGCTGTAACAAAAGAAAGTCTTGACAAACTTCGTAAAGAACTTGATTCTCTTAAGGAAAAAAATAATAGCAACGAACAAGCTCTCCGAGACCGTGATGAAACAATAAAAAATAACAATATGGGTAATATAAAAATGACAAAGATAATAATATAATACGACTGTTTGTAAAATGCGATGACGAAGACTGTAAATTTTTTTTCTTATAGTAATTCAGTGGCTTCACAAAAAGATGGAAGGAATTGATGCCACAGACTATATGCAAAATAAAAGTCAAAAAGGACTTCAAACAGGGAGTTCAACTCCATACTCACAAACAAAAAATATTCACAACAATTCATCTCAAGGTACAGATGAATCTATAAATTTTTATGCCACATCTAAATTGTAAGTATAAATAGTTTTTAAATAATGTATATAAGTCAAATATGTCAATCATACTAATTAGGACTTCTCTCTTAGGTTGAGTATTGATGAAAGTCCTCAGCCTTCTGCACAAAATAAAAAAGGATTAGATCCGAAATATTTAGAACCTTCAACAGAAGAAAATCAAGCACTACGTAAAGGTATAATGATAAAACTAACATAGCTAAATATTGAAATAAGTCATTTTAATATAATATAACTTCGAACATTTCTTTTAGATATTCAAAGGCCAACTTCAACTCTTAACAAGAAGGGCAAAGAAAACAAATGTATTGAGTTGCCAAAAGTTGATTATAGAGAAAAAAAATCTTCTAGGGCAGCAACATATCGAGCCACACCAATCTCTGCATATTTTCCATGATTTGTAAAAAAAAAAATTGTAAAATATGTAAATACAATATAAACAAATGGTCATTTCCATAAACTCATCTCAATATGATCCCGTTTCAACTTTTTTTTTTTTTATGTTATAGTGGGCAAACGAGCAGGAGGCTCACCTGATGGAAAGTGATTACCACCGCCCATGGACATCTGCAACACCAGGGGGGTTACAGGTGCGTTGCTGGCCTTTAAGAAATAAGTACGCTCTTTTCTTGAAGGTTCCCAAGTCGTATCGGTTCGGAAAAACCGCCGGCGAAAGCTGGTTCCACAGAGTGGTTGTGCGAGGCAGAAAATGCCTTAAAAATCGCGCTGTTGTGGATTTACAGACATCTAAGTGGTGCGGGTGAAATTTAGAATTTTGACGAGATGTCCGAGGGTGAAATTCAGCTGCCGGGATTAATCCAAACAATTCCTCGGAACACTCCCCGTGGAAAATTCGGTAGAAGATGCAGAGTGATCTAACATCTCTACGCAAAGCCAAAGGATCGAGCAGATCAGAACGGGCTTGATCGTCGATAATTCGAGCTGCTCTACGTTGGATACGGTCAAATGGAAGGAGCTGGTACTGGGGAGCACCCGCCCAGAGGTGAGAGCAGTACTCCATGTGAGGCCGAATTTGCGCCTTGTATAGTCTTAGGCGATGGGCCGACGTGAAATACTGTCTTGCCTTGCTGAGCACACCAAGCTTTTTTTAATGCCAATCTGGCTTTGCCTTCCAATTGACCGCGGAACTGAATAAGGCTCGAAATATCATCGCCAAGTATTCCGATTCTAGCTGTGGCGGCTATCGGAATGTTCTCGAATCGTGGAGATACGACGAATGGTGTTTTTTTGGCGGTTAACGCGCAAACTTGCGTTTTTTTGGGATTGAAATGGACTAGGCTTAGCCGGCCCCAGTTCGAGACTTCGTTTAACGAAGACTCGATTTCAGACACAAGTTTGTTGCGGTTTTCTTCGACGTTTTCCCGAGAAATATTAGCACGGCCCACCGGCCGACACCGGACGCAGACGACAGTACCGTTGACACCTCATACACCTTTGAGGTGTCAACGGTACTGTCGTCAGCATAGCAGTGAATGTTCTTGATTTGCAACAAGTCATTGATATGCAGAAGAAACAGAGTGGGTGACAGAACGCAGCCTTGTGGAACACCAGCGTAGACGAATTATTGGTCAGAGCATGCACCGTCGACAACGACCTTGATGCTCCGATCTGCCAAAAAGCTGGTAATCCAATTGCATAATTTCCCGGGAAGCCGCGATCGAAGGCCTTCGCTATGTCCAGACTGGCTGCTAATGCCTCCCCCTTGCTCTCAACTGCATCCGCCCATTTATGAGTATACGGAATATAATACGGAATGAACAGTTCCATACCTTGAAGCACCACATCGGCAACAGTGTAAGTGGTAGTGCCACACTGCATACCTTCGGGTTGCAGCCGAATGGGCCGGCACGCCAGGGGAAGTACCACTCTCTCACTTAAAATCGGCGTGAAGTGGTAGCTATGCTACCGCGTTTCGTCTATGTATGGTATGTGAGAGTCCCGGAGGCCCGATCCCCCCCCCCAAACATGATGGTTGTGCAGAATTTAGTTATAATACCCCAGGAGGGTACCATCAGCGACTGCGATGGAGAATCCCTCTCTGGGCATCCATGCTCAGGACGTACACCACCTGAGCAGGGATGCCCAGGCTGCCCTCCGAATTCTGGGGGGGGCAATTTTGCGCTCGCCAAAATTGCCCCATAAACATAAGGGGACAACTCGAACTTGAACGCCGTCCACTTTCACCTTGAGACGGCGAAGCCGGCCTTGCTCTTTCTTACCGAGACTCAGATATCTTCTCCTGCCGATACGACTTCTCTTTCCTACCCCGGGTATAAATTGGAACATTCCTTTGTACCACGAGCTGGGGTGTGCGTTTACGTCAGAGATGGTATCTGCTCTCGACGCCTCGGCAGCCTTGAAGGACAGGACCTATCAATTATCTGGCTGCGTGTAGATTGTGACGACCATCCGCGAATCTACGCTTGCCTTTATAGGTCCCATAGCGGTAATGCCGAAACCGACCGACTGGTTGAGCACGTCGTCGTCGTCGTCGGCGATCGTGGTTCTTGGTGATTTTAATGCCCACCATGCCAAATGGCTTGGATCACGTACTACTGATCATGCGGGTAGATCTGTTCTCGACTTCGCTTTAGCATATGATTTGACACAACTGGTCAACTCGCCAACGCGAATACCGGACGTGGAGGATCATACACCTTCCCTGTTGGACCTTCTGCTGACTTCTCATCCGGATAGCTATCAGGTTATCGTCGATCCCCCTCTGGGCTCGTCGGACCACTGTCTCGTTCGGGAGTACAGTTCCGGTTATGCGGTACTCACGACCTCGTTTCATGGGCTGCCGCCGCTTGTGGCACTACAAGTCAGTGGATTGGGATGGGATGCGGTCTTTCTTTGCCTCCTACCCATGGGGGCAGGTTTGTTTCTCGCTGGATGATCCGAGCGTTAGCACGTCCGAGAGAGAGTGGTACTTCCTCGGGCGTGCCGGCCCATTCGGCTGCAACCCGAAGGTATGCAGTGTGGCACTACCACTTACAAATTGATGTAAGAATTATGATGTAAGAATAAGAATGCAAAAGGTACATCATGTGGCCATGTGAATGAATTAAGCACAGCAAATGTGCAAATATCTTCAAAAAAACTAACTAACGCTTTATTGTTAATAAGTCAGAATTTTAAAATTTGTAAGTCATCAATTAATATCATTTTATGACTAATTGACATACAATTCATTGCACAACCTAAACTAACTGTTGGGTGCACCATAAGCCAATCACAATCCACTGCTAGACATAGGCCTCTCCCAAAATGTCTCGGGAATTAGTTAAGCACTAAGGGATAATTTATAAACAAATATCTAAAGTGGAGATGAGAGTTTGTATGGTGATTTTCAGCGGCGGCCTTAGGGGGTGGCGAACGGGGGCAATCGCCCGGGGCCTCGCGCAAAAATCCAAGTAAAATTGAAATAGATTTTTTTTTTTTTACTTTTCTTTTTGATCCCTAATTATTTATTAAGGTTATAAAATAACAGTAAATTTAAATAAATTCAGTTAACTAATTCATTAATTCAGAACGTAATATATCGCGCCTCGAAACACTTGATGATCGGTTTTTGAATCGCATAGTTTTCGGCCCATGCTTTAATTGAAGATTTTGGTCTAAGGTAGACTCCAAAAACATCAATTTAAAAAATTATAATTTCTTTATTTGTTAATTTTGTAATTCTTTCGATGTAAATATTTTAAAAGTACACAATTTTTATTTATTTGTATAACTTTATCATCTCTCGTCAAACATAACAAATACCTAAACCAAACAACGAGACGTACTTTCGAATGACATACATACTTTTCACTGAGGACAGGGGGCCTCGCAAAGACCTACCGCCCCGAGCCTCGCAATCGTCCTTAATATTTTATTTAAAAAAATATATTATAATTTTGTAATTGTAAAGAAAAAAAACAACAAGATATCAACATCATTTTGAAGAACTGCTTCTGATTCCCTCAATGTCCCTAATTGTATCTATATGTGTTGTTATACACAGTAGTGTTGCATATCGATAGTCTACTATCGATAGACTATCGATAGTTAAGGTGTAAGCGATACTATCGATAGTATTGTCACGTGTCAATACTATCGATAGTGGCAATACTATTAATACTATCGATAGTTTTGCAAAAACCATTACTTTTAACCTAAACTATCGATAGTTTTGTGCTATCGATAGCCAGTAATTTCCGATATTATTCCTTTCTCAAGATAAATAATTTAGTAGGCCAACAATAGTGTAAATTTTTATATAAATGAATTTAATTTACCACAATATTTGTTTTTAGAATTAAGACATTTTGTGCGGAATAAGGAATAATGAAAAATTTTAATGTGAAAAATATTGCCAATATTTTTTGTGTTTGATTTATGAATAAACATTAATAAATGCTCATAACATTAAAAACCTTTTAGGGAGTACGGTGGCGTTACAATGAAACTTTTGTAGTAATCTTGAGTGTAGCGATTAGAATACATTACGAATACATTACTTACATTAAAAAATCAATACTATCAAAAAATCGCTGGCTATCGATAGTCCAAAACTATCGATACTATCGATAGTAGCAATAGTATCGCTACTACCAATAGTATTGCTAAAAGAGAGCTAGCGATACTATCGATAATATCGATAGTATTGCTCACGGAGAGCTATAGATACTATCGATAGTATTGATCAATACGACATTATCGATATCCTGAATAATTTTCGAAGTCAACTATCGATAGTTCTGCAACGCTCATACAGTGTGTGTAACTTGTGTAAGTGACTGTTAAGTCACTAAGTGTTAATACTTATATAGTCCGTTCACAGTTATTTTACCTCGGGCCAATGATGTTCTAGTAAACAGATATGTTATAAACGCGCAAAAGGTGAAGACTAGAAAACGTCCTATTAGGGACGTATTTTTTTAGTCTGTGTCGCGCACGACAACGAGTAATACGTTTCGCGCTTCTCGTAATAACTATCCAAAATGCCATCATGTTTATTTAGAAAGTGCACCAATTACGATACCAAAGTTGATAAAACACAAGGGATCTCATACCACATGTAAGTAAGCAATATGTATTTTGCATTTTAGGATGCATGCGTTCCGAAATTAGAATAAAAGTACAGATGCGAATATTAGGCAGTAAAGTCATATTCACTCCAGAGTTCTCTTTTGCTTTTAATAACCATTTTATAATTTTGTTTGATACACTTAATTATAAATTAAATTTGTCGAATATATGTAAAGAAAATATAAATAGTTAACCATTGACATAATATGGTAAAATAAAGCTACCACTGAAATCAGGCTTTAAGAGTGGATCGCTATTGTTCGTAAACAGTGAAATAAATTGTTTATACTACCTTACTGTGTGACAACAGCGAGTTTGACTATTTACCGTCTTTTCGTAGGTTTCCAACTTCTGAGATTCAGCTTCAAGAATGGATCGCAATTGTTCGTAAACAAAGAAGTGAATGCAGTTGGACGCCTTCAAAAAGTAGTAGAATTTGTAGCAATCATTTCGAAGCTACCGATAAATATTCATCAACCAAAGGTCGTACACTTCTCAAAAAGGACGCTGTTCCTGTTATAGATGTAATAAAAAGAGAAAAAAACTAAATGAAATATATATATATATATATATTTCATTATCATATATATATATATATATATATATTTCTAGCCTATCTAAATAGTGACGAGATATATTTTACTTACATTGTTTTATTTCCCAGGAACACATCAATATAAATATTGAAAACTCCCCGACAAGTCTCGACAATGTCAGCATACCGGATATGGCAGATATTTTTGAAACACCCAGAACAGCAGCACTTAAAAAACGCGTACGTGAATTAACATGCAAGAAAAAACTGTTGCAGAAAAAAAACAAAGTACTAGTTCAACAAAATAAAAGACTGAAGAAACGTGTTGCCAACATAACCGTGATATTGAAAGATTTAAAGAAAAAATATTACATTTCGAAAGAACAGCTTACTCAACTAAATTTAAAGACAGAAAAGAAATAAATTCAATCTTTTCGAAATTGTATGATTGTTATATTTCTTTCTTTTTATAACGTCTTAAATTTTTCACCTGCCTTTTATACTATTTATTTGTTATATAGGCATAAATCCCGGCTACAAATTCTGTACACGTGGTTTGTACCTTCTGCCTAATGAATTTGTTAGTCTATGATGGCAACGTGCGGTGATTGGTGGCCCGAATAATATTTGTTTACATTCACACGCAATTAAAACATCTTGTTGTCTCTTTTATTCTTATTGTTTTTATCAAGCTTTCCTTTTTACTTGTAGCGAAATGTAAAAAAACGGCCCCCGGCGCGGAACTCTTTTTTCTGTTGTTTAGTAAGTGTATAACAATTAACATATCTATTTATTAGAATATCATTGCCTCTGGCTATTAAGTTGGCTAGCTTGAGCCAACTTAATAGCCATATATAATATAATAATAGTTTCTAAAAATCCGTGAAAAAGATGTGGAAGAAGCAATTTCACCTCCTTTAGTAATGGCGCTGGTGGTTTTCTCACATAAACCTGAAATTTAAAAAGCCTTAATTAATTAACTTACATTTAATTTACACCCACGCATAATGGTGAAAAATGTCTTAAAAATCCACAACAGCACGATTTTTAAGTCATTTTCTGCCTCGCACAACCAATCTGTGGAACCAGTTTTCGCCGGCGGTTTTTCCGAACCGATACGACTTGGGAACCTTCAAAAAAAGAGCGTATTCCTTCCTAAAAGGCTAGCAACGCACCTGCAAGCCCCCCGGTGTTGCAGATTTCCATGGGTGTGGTAGTCACTTCCATAAGGGGAACCTCCTGCTTGATTGCCATCTAGTTTGTGGTAAGCGCCGAATTTTCGGCCAAAAATCGACTATCGGTCGAACGCAACGGATAACCCACTGATTAAAATAAGATTTCCATTTAATTGAATCAAGTCTATCGTATAAATTGACTCATGCTATGCTTTAATATTTTATAGTCTTCATACCTAACGATACAAAATATACAGTAAAAAGAATAATAAGATATTGAAATTGAACTATTTACAATATTAGTTTTAGGACATCATTATGCAAAAAATTTAAAGAAACAGGTGGATTAAGGGCTGCTTTACAATATATTTATGATAATATAATATTTATACAGATTATATACATCCTATTAATTAATACAAGAAATAAAATAAAAAAACTTATAACCCCATATTTCCGCTTGCATACGGTACAGAAAATTTTAGGGCAATGGTTTATGCATATATAATAAGATGCCGGAAAATATAATCAATTTAAGAAGTTATTAAGACTACATTAATCAATAACTCTTATTATTCATTAAAATAATATTTTTTGGACACAGGGCTAATTGAACAATAATCGAGAATAGCAGCATTGTAAATCTGTTGATTAATAATAAATATTGACGATCCAAAAACGCTTTATTGTAAAGGTTTCTTGAATAAAATACAATACAGAATGTCTAATTTCGATACATTTTATGAAACGTAATAATATATTATTTTTTAAAAAAACGCGTCGCGCTTCAAGTAAAGAGGTTCAGGGCGCAAGTGTGGAATTCTGCAATCCGCGCATTAATCAGGTAGCTTCGAATTCCTAAATGACTGCTCAGTTCTCATTCAACTGCAATAGTTTGCAGGGATCATAAGTGGGTACAATATTTGATTCTCTTAAATAAAAACTAAAATATATTTGGTGTACCTATATTTAACGTTTTTTAGCAATGTTAATGTATTTCTTTATAATGTTAGTCATTTTTATGCTATCGTCATTATGGTAATACTGAATACTGTCACTTCGTATTTCCCACCGAGATTGAGTCATATTCAAGTATTCAAAATTATCTACTATTTAACTATCTTTGTCGCCGGAAATTTATTGTATACTAGCTAGTGTTTATACTTTATAGTTTTTCACTTGTAACAAGTAACTTTGTTCACTCAATTTAGTAGTTATTTGTTTAGAAAAACCAGTTTTATACATTTATACAAGTTATTATTATCAAAATGTGGAATGGTAAGTGTAATACTTGTACAGACTCGTTGTAATATTATGATAACTGTGTTTAAGGCAAATTTTATTGTTTCATATTTTAGACCAATCAGTTGCTGGTGGTGGATTCTTTAATTCACCAAATCAATTTGGAAATGTCACCACACCAAACCAAGGACAGAACAAAACGGTAGGTAATATACACTTACATTTTTAGGTAACTAGTTAAAGTATTTTAAAATACAAATTTGTTCACACCAGTCAGAAATTGGGTTTAAAAATAATATATTTTGTTGAAATGATTTCATCATTATTTTTTTATACTATTTATGTTGTAGGGAAGAAGAGCTTCTCGCACTGCTCCAATTGTAATAAAACAAGCTTTACATTCCGGAGATGAAGGCATAAAGATTTGGGGAACAGAAATACAAATTGTATCACTTGTTGCTAGAGTCAAAAATATAAGAGTTCAAAGCACTAAAATAACATACACTATACAAGACATAACAGGTAGAATGAGAGCAGTTCTATGGTTAGAACAAGATGCTATGGATGAAGATGCTGTAAGTTGTGCTATCATTCCAGTATAAATAATCATAATTGCGAAAATAACACATCAAACCAAAATTCCTCATTACCATTAAATAATAGTGTCATAATAGAGACTTCCCAATTTCATTATTTATTTCATGCTACAATTACTTTTTTGATTTAAATAGTCTTAAAAAGTTAATTGTAACTACATCCTTATTTAATTAGAGGATGAGTTACATACAATAAAGCAATGAACAAGGGTTAAAAATATGTTTTTTATATGGTTTACAGGATACATCCATGCCAAAAATTGAAGTTAATGATTACATACAAGTTTATGGAAATGTAAAAACCAATAAAGGCAAAAAAGTTGTAATGGCTTTTAAAATCATGCCAGTTGCTGATGTAAATGCTATTACGTTCCACTATTTGCAATGTATCAATAACAAATTAAAAATGGAAGCTGATTCTAAGAAGGTGTGTATTATCTTTTATATAAAATGGTATAATAATTCCATTCAAAGTTATATTATAACAAAATAAGAGTAAAATAATGTAATTTTGTCAAATGAAGTTATTAATGATTTAATAATTTGTTTAAATCAACCAATAATATATCAGTTTAGGCCTGCGGGAAGGCTTAGTGTCCCACTACAAGGCTTAGAACTTATCAACTTTTGAGGAAAAAGATTATTATTTATTCCATGTTGCTTCAATGCAGGTGAATACTGGCAAATATTCATAGACATGCAGGTTTATTTTTTGACATCTTCCACATGTAAATGAGTTAAAACACAAATAAAGTACATAAAACATACATATATTATGATTAATAATATCAATGTAAAGGAAAATAAACCACAATTAATATGTGAAATGATATTTGTGTGCTTTTATTTTGTTATCTTTGATTATTGTGTTGTTGTATGTTCAGTTTTAAATATTTTTATACTGAAAGATAATAACAATGTTTATAATATAATATGAATTGAAATAACTATATATGAAATTTAATATTAATGTTATAGACAAAAACAAATGAGGATTCAACATTTACAAGTGGATTGCCGGCTAATTCCATGGTTGGTATCAATGATAATGCTTCAGTAAATGGACTAAATGCAAGGCAAATGATGGTGTATAATCTAATTCGTGCTTCTACACTTGAACAAGGCATAAGTAAGCAGGACATTTATGCCAGCTTGAAAGATCGGATGTCTAATGTGGAATTCGGGTATGTAAAGGAATTAATACAAATAATACATACTTTCCCTATTTTACATATTTATACACAATTCTATACATTTATTACAAATTAAGGTATACTATTAATTGATAATAGATTAAACAATATTTTCTATTGAAATATTAATCCAAATCACTTATGTGTCTTGTTTTTCAGAAATATCCTAGAATGGATGTGGGGTGAAGGACACATATATTCAACAATTGATGAAGAACATTTTCGTGCTACTGATGCGTGCTTCTAAATATATCCAATGAAACTAATGTTAAGAAAAATATGATTTAATTTTTTTATCTTAAATAAAATAAATATATTTGCAAAAACACTGTTTTATTAAATGCATGAAATATTTTCCATAATATTTCCTCATATGCATTAGTAAAATGCATTGCAGATCTATAACTCATCCCTTACAGCTTTATTTTTTACATCAGGATTTTTTCCAACATATGTTTGGCTTTCTAATTGAACATCTTTGAGTTCATCTTGCTCTATAAGATATTCTTTGGCTGTCCATGCCTGAGAGCCATCTTTAAACATAAATATTGCTCGATCATCATCTATAAGATATCTGCAAATAAATTATCATATACATTAAAACATTGATCTTGAAATAAACATGATTCAATAATTTATAAAAAACTTCAATTTCAATAAATATATATATAAATTAACAAGATAGCATATAATATATAGAAAACATATCAATAAGTTATTCTTTGAAGTAAGTTTCTTAACAGTTGTTAATAATTAAAAAAGAAAAACAATTATGATAACCTTTCAGCCTGTATGTGATTGCTCCAAAGACCACTTTGCCAAATCTTAGTTAATTCTTCAGTTCTTGTTTTCGAAGGTTTGTTAGCAACTGTTACAAACATCATCAGAGTCTGACCTTTCTTTGTCGCTTGTAATACAGATTCCGGGTTTGACATGTCTAGATTATTTAAGTCTATCGAAGGTGGCTTACGCTTGTATTCCGGCTGTTCGTCTTCTGGCAATGGCTCATCATCTTCTTCCCATTGGTCGTAAAGTCTAAAAAATGTTTTATAATTATAATATTTGTATGGTTTGGAAGTACATATACGAAATATTACTATACCGTTCCATATCAGCATCGCTAAAGTCACGAATATCTTTCTTCGCCCATTCCGGCTTTTCTTCATCGTTGTATTTTTTACTTAAACAACTGCTAAAGCAAACTAAAATAATGATATACAACAATTTTGCCATGTTAAACGTGCCTGAAATTGAAACAAATGTTTAAAAAAAGATGAAAGCAATACCTACTTGCATAAATTTCAATTAAATTTTCTGATAAAATGGTTAAGGAGAAAGATAAACTTAAAAAACAAGTACGACTAACCTTTTACCTTACTTAATAAACTGGATAGCTATAATTTCCTTATAAAAAATATGTAGTTTGAAATTGTAATACAGTCTTATATTCTCTATGGTTAAAACTTAAAGTAGCATTCGCTAACATAAGTCAGTTACTATATAGATAAACCTCAATTATAACAGTATCTGTCTGCCTGATCAGTGATCACTTCGACTAAAAGTAAAAAAGATAGCAAACAGTTTGTAATAAATTGAATTACTGAGAATGACAAATTATACTTAATTTAATTACTGGTTATATATAATAATTGAAAGTTCTTAAACTATTTCATGCGATGTATATAAACAGCAAAAGTGACTAGACTAGCATATATTACGTAAAAATATATGTACTAAAAATGATAAATAAAAATGTTTCATTATGAAATTAATAATATCCACTATGTATACACTAAAAATATATATATAACAAACGAACGACATTTTTTTAAGCGCTCATTGTAAATTGAGTATACTTGAGAACAATTGATTTAACTTAAAAAAAAAAATACAAAAAAAATATTGATTCTCCCCTTTACTCCCCACCTGCGTAAGATAGCTTAAAATAGAGATTTCAAGATTTTGTCTCTGGTATCTGTCATTGAATAAAGTCACACTGGATTCCCAAAACTTCAAAGTTATATCTTGAAAGTATACGTCAGAGCACGTCACCGGTTTTAGACGTTTTTGGTTTTACTTTATTTAGTTGTCACTGTGGCGGGTATCTTTTCGGTCGTATATTGTTTTAATTTTTTAAACCCTCTATAATTAAGATTGATATGTGCAATAATATAATTAAATTGTATAACCAGTTTCTCATTGCTTCTTATTAATTTTGTGTAGTGACTTAAGTTTAAAGAAAAAATAAAAGTTTCGTTACGGTCAAGTGATTGGGACTGCAGTTACAGCTTAGTCACTTTTAAGTTTGGGGGTGGGCATCATGGACCAGAGTAGTATTACTCCAAATACATCAAATCAACAGTTGGTGATAAATGGGGATAATGATTCTGCTACGGCACTGTTGCACGAGAAGCAGGCGAGGAGGCGAGATAATCTGAGCGATGTCAGCTTCATCGAATACATGACAGTCGGAGTATTGTGTTTTGTCAACCTCATCAACTATATGGATAGGTTTACCCTGGCTGGTAAGTGTCCTCCTTATTGATAGTTATAACAGATACCCAATGAGTTAATTTACAAAATTTTAAAAATACTAACAAAAATAAACTGTGATTTAATTCTAATAAGAAATATTTTGTTCCCTGTAAGACTTAAATCAATTAATTTAATGTTAATTTTCATAATATATGAAACTGCAAAAAAAATTATGATAAAAATCTGAGTTTACTTAACTGTACTTGCAGCCATATATTTGGTAAGGGATTAAGGAGATAAGTTGAACATATTTTGGCATAATATAATGTGTAAGCCTTAAATTACGTGAAAGATATAATTTTTATTTTTTATTATATTCAGTGATGTTACTAAGAGCATTCGATTAAAATATATCCTATTATGTATATTAAAATAGAGTGACCGAAATATATGAGTTAAATATGTTTTTCATGTTAGTGTTTATTGTTTATACTGTTATGCAATTAGCTTGACACCATAACATGTTATTAAGGGTTTGTTTACAAACAAATACTAACATCTTAATCATTAGTAATCAGTGCCAAAATATTTTATCTCTTAAATTTTTATACACTATACGAACAACTTGGACAATATCTGTAGTACATTTTGGTCGACTGTTGTGTCTTTCAAATATTTCTGATATACTGTTCGAAAGCTTATAATTAAATTAGTATAGATATTTGTTAATTTGAAATGTATGAATATTTATTCTTTATTATAATAACAATCAAAAATAATTAAAATTCTTTATCAGATTGTGAGTTAGTTATGTATTATGATTTAAGTACAATTTTATTTTAACTAATTTAGGAAATCAGAATATTTGGACACTTGACAGTGTGTGGTTACTTATCCCACATAAATGTTGGCACTACAAGAATTGTAAGGATATTGTAAATAAACCAGAAATCATGGATTTGCAAGATGGTATCTTTGGTTTATAATTGTGCTTTTAATTCACATACAGATTTGCTCAACTAATATGCTTAAGTTAATAAGAAGTATTTATAGAAGAGCATTTTATTTAAAAAGTAATTTATATATTCTTAGAAAGTAAACTTAAAAATTATGTTAAAAGATCAGGGAAGTTTATGCACTTTTTAAATAATAATGACTATTCAAACCACATATGCATGACGAAAAATGAACAAATTTCTCAATATTTGTTAATTTATATACAAAATTTACGAAATAATATGAACTAGATTTACAGAGAATGCAGTCTCTTTGTGATTATATGAGATATTATTGCAATGAGAAAAATTATCTCAATACTATCAAAATGTACTTGATAATATTATTATATCATTTTAGATAGGTCACAGACAATATTTGTTTTGAAAATAAAAAATAAAAAACTGAAATCTAGTTTCGTAAATAAAACGTGCAATCTTCAAAACCAGACAAATGACTATTCCGAAAATGTACATGCGAAAAACGTACGTAGCGATTTTATTAAACTTACGAAAATTAAGGCCAATTTGAAAGATGTGACTGTACCCGCCAGATATCCAATCCAATTATGTGATGTGGTCGTGTCGATCCTAATTTTTATTTCCACCTCTTGGGAAATGCGTTCTTAAATATTTTGCTTCATTCGTTATTTTGAATATTTTTATAAGTTTTTTGTTATCATATAATTATTGCGAACAAACAAATAACACGCCAAAATAGAAATAATAGGCCCAATTAGTTGTACTTTATTAAGATTAATTAAAGTAAGTTTCATACAACGCCAAAATGACCAATTTCAAAGAGCCCTGAGCGCGGACGCTTACTGCTTCGTGGTCTTTAATCCTCATACATATACCTACATAACTACCCACATAAATTTCGCTCGAGTTTTTTTTTCATGTAATACGTATATATTATAAATAAACATATTAATGTTTTATCGGTATTGCATACATTATCCGGCAATTTCTGATAATTGTAATTATTTTTTTTACTATAATCTGAAAGGTCATTGGTCGATGATAGCCGATGATTTAAAATCGGATTCTTTTTTGACGAGGAAGGTAATCGTTAGGCGAAAATGCACTTGTTACATGTGTATCAAACAATTAGAGCAACGTGTTAGAATTAACTCTTAAACTTCGAAAACGGAAAGGCCTTAGCCCAGCCGTGGATTATTTAAACGCTGTTACTTTCGTCTTTTTACTTTTTTCTTATATTAGAGATACGTATAATGCGCTAGTGAAATATAAAACTAAAATTGACCACAGAATTTCATTACTTCGTATCTTAATAGGCCACCACAAGTCTAATATTACGTCATGTTAAGCAATATTTTAATCTCTGATTAATAGATAACTTAACTCTGAAAACAACTCGGATAACATTATCTCTAGACGTTTAGATGATACTTAGTCTAAAGGGAAATTAAATGACGAAACCTTTGTTAACTATACCGTTGACATTTTAAGCTATTTTATGAGTATGCATATTACTTGAGATTATTTTTTTATCTGTATGACATCACTTGCGTATACTTTTGGATAGATCGTGACATCGTAACATTAAGCCATTTTTAAGTATTGAACATTATACGTGCATTTTGTTTTATTATGTTGTGTCTTAACCACAGACTAAATTACGAACATTTTTAACGACATCTGTCTAAATAAATGTTTTTTAGACAATTAGTCTTAGTAAAAAAAAGCTTTAAAATAATCTCTAATTCGATTATTATGTTTGTCAATTAGTATATAGACGTTCATGTTCTTGGATTGTATTGTCACGAGATCTACACCGATAGTGTAAAAAAACCAGCCAGCAAACAAGTATTGATCTACACAAACAAACATTTGAAGTTAAATAAAAAGCTTTTAAAAATGTAACTTTATTAATGCATTCAGTTTTAACCTAATTATTAAATAAACAATTTTTATTGCTTCGAATCTAAACAAAAATGTTTTCCACGTAATGTCGAATCTATTTGTAACAGTCCGAACACCCATGAAGGGTCGATGTCACGTATCCTGGGAACTAATCTGTAGTGTGGAATCACGTGCGTAGGCCCGCTTCTCCCTTTCACTGAATACAATGTGTCCCTTTAAATATGTAGAAGGTATTTAATGATAATGGTGAATGAGTGTGCCTGGAATTAGGGGCTTGTATCGTTTGTACAATTTTTAAAAAAGCCGTGGTATAATAGGTTAAATGTACCTACTTATGAAAGGTCTTCTTAGAAGTTCTTTATTCTGTTAATGAATAGTTCCTATGATATTATATTATGCAATTTAAATTAAAAAATTTTTACAATTTTTTTGTGAACTGTTTTATAGTATGAAAAGCTTATTTATTCACATAATTTTTTATACATGTAAAATAGTATAGAAACCATTGCAACATTTTATTATTAAGTATATAATAAATATATTACAAGCTCCATACGTCGCGGCTTCGACTACGGAAAGTTAAAAAATATAATTATTTTGCTCTCGTCGCACGTCGGTGTTATGCCGTAACATTTAATACTATATTTATTTGTCTTGGCCTTTTAAAAATGACGTATTTAACTGGTTCATTGAATAAAGTCGAAGTCTCGGTGCATAATTTTGTAACGACGATCTACGGTTAGTTTAAGTAAATTAGGATCATTTTATTTATAAAACTAATTTAAATTTAAAATTGTCGTAGCATACGCACATAGTATTTTTTAAATATACATATTCCTGCTTATGTAATTACGGTTGGAATAGGGATAAGCGCGTTAAGTGCAAAACAAATATATAAAGTGAGATCGTTTGATTGCACAGACGTTGCTTGCCCCTATTTGCATAGGGCGGATGATTTCCCCGAGGAACAATCAACACACTGTTTACACGTGGGTTCTATCTGCGGTAGAGATCTCTTAAATTACTGTTATCTAGATTACAATCTTCACTGTAAAGTCCCAAAATGCAGCTGTTCGAGGGTGACATATAAGGTGATAAGTACGTAAGATGCATACGAACAAAAAGATTTCACTACCGGTGTTATTAAGTCTTAAAATATAAATGATAATTATAGATATTTGATATACTTTGCATCTGCTCATATCATTTTCTGTCAGAGAATGTTATTGTTTTATGAACGTTAAGGTAGATTTAAATTGTCATTATCGGCTATTGTAAATTTTTTTTACCCGGTAAACATTTTGAAAAATTCAATGCGTCTGAGAAAGTCATTGCTATTATTATATTATCTGTTGTTCGTTATCTTGGTGATACATTGCTTAGGTCAAGGATCATGAATCACTGTGTTTGTTACGTCACAGATATGAGAAGTTTTACTATTTGTTAGACAATATGACGATCGGAACATCACATACATATTATGATTAAAAATAATTTGTACGTACAAAAGCAAATGACGCAGCAGTACGTGTTTTGTTTAAACTATTTATACAAATCTTGCGGTATGTGTTTGAACAAATATTAAACTATCTTTCGTCAAGTATGTAACAACCTGGGTTTCCAAGGCTAATGGTTAAGTCTTTAGATTAAATTTTTTGTAATTAATTGAAAAGTTTGTTTTAATTATCATGCGGTACGATGTATTCCAATTTCGATTACAGAACAAACGATTTTTATTAGTGTATTTAATTCATGCGGCTAATAACGTAATTGCTATTGCTTAACTAAGAATAAATATTTCTAACCATTCAAGGAGAATCGTGTCACGTTTTCTTTTAAGTAAACGTTATATTTAATATGATTACAAATAAATGTACAAAGCGAAGATGAACATTTATAATGTATTTCTATTAAATATCTATTTAAGAAGTATGTATTGCCGGACATACAAAGAAAAAAAATCTTGTTCAAAAATTATCAAAGTTTTATCACAATCGGGCGATGGAAGCTTAAAAACCGCATATGTATGTACATACAAACATTTATTTTTGTTTATATAGATATTAATTTTCTATATTAATACTTATATTATAACAACATATTTTTTATTTGTCGGTAAATTTACTGAAGATATTTAATATAGTTTTAATTTTTCATACCAAAATTAACTAAATAATTTAAATGATTAAAACTGATGTCTATTATTGTAGCTTCAAGTAGAATTTATAACATAAAATATATATTAATTAACACTAGCATTATTTATTTAAGATCCATGTTTTGTCGTTAGTTATAAGTGTTATAACTTACAAACAAATTATTTGTTTCATGTGAGTGAAATATTTATTATCATATTTTTACTGGTACTTTTTCTTTTTAACACGATTTTGTCTGGTATTAATTCATCTCACTCGCTGTCTTACATGCATTCAACACGAAATAATTAAAAATAATTTGATTGTTGTTTCTTTTATTGGTATTTAATAATTGATTAAGGCGATTTACGAAATTCTCGAATTGATAATATGTTCCTGATAAGAATATTTCCTGAAGACAAATTTGACGATAGATATCTTAGATTATCTATGAAGTTGATAATTTTAAGCGTAAATAAAATATAAAAATCATTATTGGATCATATACTATTTTTTTTTTAATTATTTGACAATGGTATTTTAATAAATATCCCTGAATCTTATTTTACATAGACAAAAAATCTCAAGTTATTTTAACTAATAAATAAAATGAAAATAACTTACTACATATTGTATCTGTGTAGCTAAAATACTTTCCAAGTCAAGGTTTTTTTTTCTAGTACCCGCAACAAAATGCCGCATCATGCATAATTCTATGAACGTGACGTTTTTATCTTTTAAAATAGTTCATTGTTGAGACGAACGATGCTGTCTCACAATCTTTTCTATCATGACCTGTAGTTTTTTAAATATTATTCGTTACTGTATTTTACGTGACTTTTTTAACGCCGCGTGCTTTTTTCATTATGAATGCGTTCGTGTCAATTGATCTTATTGAGTAATTAATCTACGCTATTTTTCTACAAGTTTTTTTGCACCGTTAGTAAAAAGTATAGTAGCTATCTTTGTGTAATAGATGAAGATACTAATAAAAAAAAAAATCTCTTTAAATCGTGTGCATTGTACAATTAATCAAAACGCAAAGCCTAATTTTAGAATGACGCATATTGCACTTATAATTTATGATCATTGGTTAAATCATAAAAACTTTTGGGTTGTTACTTATATTGTGTAATAAAAGGGTTCCTGCTGTTCCTATTTTGTTAAATTATTATGGGGTGCGGGTGTGTACACATCATTTAATAAATGAAATATGTGGAAGCCCCAGTTGCGTAGGTCGGGCTGCCCGTCGAGGGGTTAAAAATGTGGTATACTGTAACGATTCAAATATGTTCCATGGTTATTTATTTTTATGTCCTTAATTTGATCATTTCAAAGTCTCAATATTATGTGGATATTTTTTTATTAATTCACAATACTATAGATACACAAACAAATAAGTGAATGTTGTCGACTACGAAATAAATTGAACTCTAGCCGAAATCGTAAAACTATTGAAATGAAACCCATTTCAGCGAATGGCGAACCTTTAGGTCGGATTGTAAATGTTACGAAAGTTTTATTACCACCATTTCTTTAACAACCACGTAGGTGGCGTGAAAGGTACCGCAACACAAGAAATCTTTTTGAATTTATATTGAAGATTTAATTGTTCCGTTTAACACATCGTAGTAAAAATATAAAACAGAAAGATCGATCATAAATTTTATTACTTTAAAATTTTTAATATTATAAATTAAGTTTTTGTTATAGGATCGTAGCTTCGATGCGTTTACTTTATGGGGATATTAATCAAACCAGTTAGACCGGTCCTTCGAATATTAGTTATTCATAAATTAGATAATATTCTATTTTACCCAACGTTTGTTTGGAATCTTTTTTATCTGTCAATCTGTTTTTAAACGTTAATCATTCGTAAATGCATTCCCAGTGGACATCGTCATTACTTTATCTTAATTACAAAAAAAAGTATGACTTGTTTTTTAATAGTTTTTTGAAGAATGTATAGTAGTTAATTGTTATAGGTAGCAGTTTGTGCTTAAACATATAACGCAGCTTATAATTACAAATATTGAAGTCCTGACTAAGCTAAACATAAAGAAGTCAAACGTATTTTGTTAAACCTTGTTCAATGGTTGGACAAAACAATAATGAAAAATTTTATCATTACAACGATTATTTTAATATTTTTTTTTGATAATGTAAGAAAAAAGATCTATATATTTTTCTAAGAAGTTATGTATTACAGATTTGAAATGTTGTGCGCATGAGCAAGCTCCTTATATCAAAGTCTGATAAAAAAGAAACACAATATATTTGAAAGAGAAAATATATTAAGCTAGAACTTGTTTACGTTATATTTTATTTTTATTTATGTATTTCGTTTTAGTGTTTAGTGTATAGCGTGTTCAGTAAGAGACGATTCTGTTCGTTGAGTTTTCTGTCAAGTCTCTCACAAAATTTTAGTCACGTAGCTACGTACATAACAAATTTACATAACTTTCCATTACAGCAAATATTTATTTGTCATAAACATGTAATTGCGTTGCATTGGAATTTATTGAGTACCGGTCGTACGATACGATACGCTAATTTCTTTTTAAGTATTTAACTTCTTTCGTTTCGTGTATCGATGTTGTATTGATATATTGATTATGTGATATCGATTTATTAATACATGAAATACGCACTTGTCACGTGCGCAGTTCAGATAGTTTAATTAGAATATTATATACTTAAACCGTCTCCATTGATTTGGTAGTTTTTTTGCAGTTAGGTATTACAAAACAAACATCATCTCATTTATTAGGATAGTATTACGATATATATCTTAAAAATCTTACTTATCAAACACACACACAACACATCAAATCAAATAAATTATGTTTCAGTGTAGATTGAATGAGCATAAATATTCCTTATAATAACGTTTTGTGAATTTTAAAATTGTTCAATTTTTTATTTTAATAATATGAAAGTTGTAAAGTTATAAATATTGAAAGAATGACAATAATTATTATTAACTTATTTCACCTTGTAGTATTTTGTTTATAACCTTTCGATTATTATCATTCGAATAATAAACTGCAAGTAACATGGAACTGAATTTAATAAGCAATATCGATGACTGCACAGCGATTATGAACTCTAATTGAGACATAATTTCATTCTTAGAAATCACATTGAGCTCAATCTAACTTTATATAATGTTTTTTTTTTATTCAAATCAATCAAATTATATTATGTAAAAAAGTTTTTCTTAGTAAAACAAAAACTGTCAAAAGACTTGTTATAGAAGAGAATAGGCAAATACGATTTAAAATATATTTCATGTTTAATATGTAAAATTAAGATATAACTATAAATCCTATTTATTGTAGCTAAGTTTCCATAATACAATCAAGATGCGACGTAGGTTTAAATCAAACTGCAATCAGTTGATTGATATTACAAACGCTACCGTCACAGTAATGCCTTTGATAAGATGAAACGCAGCTGCAGCCATTTTGAGCCCGCATTATACTCATGAAACGCTGGTCCATACGAGAGCCCATCGAGACTGCACTTGCAGCCAATTAGTTCCACTGGAGATGATACAGTGCACTACATTATATACTTACAATCGAATAACGTTCTTAAGATGGTTTACATAAAGGCGTGGTATGTATATATTTACGTTTGTCGCCACGTATGTACGTACCACCTACGTGAAGATCGCTATTAATACAATTATACCAATGCATGACATGCTCATTCAACGTTCCGTTTTATGGGATGTTATGAATATTATTAACAGTTATGCCTAATGCCTAACTGTAATCAAAGTATGAAGGCACTTACGTGTAAGATTTTTTTAATTTTTTTTTTCGTTTTAATATTTGAAATCAGCAATTTGAAATTACATTTTTATTCAATAATCGTTTATCGTATACACTATGTATCTGGTATATTGCGTTCCACTTACAAGTTAATATCTAATCAGTGATATCGCTTACGAGCCCTTGGTTTCAACATTACAGAAAGGTGAAATATAAAGTTTACTATACAAATACTCAGTAAGCGGTGATAATAAATACTTGTATCAATTTATGTGGTTGTAAAACTGACGGTAATTTAACCTACACGCATCCGAGGAAAGGCTTGAATAAAATAGAAAAGTAGTGAATGTGTGAATAAATTCAAATATATAAACAATTATGATGTTTGTTGATTTCTTTTTAGCTTTAAAAGATCCATTACGGAAATATGAATATAAAACCTAACTATTTATAAAGTTAAAATATAAGATTATAATAAATTTAATTATTATAAGTAAAGCATACAAAAAATCATAGATATAATAGTTTTAAAATGAAGTACGCATTCGTTTTTACTTTTTTACATAAATTTTTGTACCAGTGATAAAAACTATTGGGTGTTTAAAATTCATGTCGCGCGAAAGACATTAACAATTTTATCAAATTTTGTAAATTTATTAACCGCCAAAAGTATTTATTTTATGTTTGGGTATTTTTGGGATTTAATTTGATGATTTTTTTTAGTTTGGTTTCTTTTAGTAATAAATAAAATAGGTCCAAAGAGTTCCCAACGTTCCATCTCAATTTAATTAGTTTTATATTTTACTAAGTTGAAAACCTTGTAGCGTATAATTAAAATATTAGCGTATAATTAAAATTCTGAAGTCGGATTTTAATTTTATTCCAATACCTATTTTTAGTAAAATATTAAGAATAAAATAATATTAAGTATGGGAAAAAGAATTCAGAGTTTGTATGTTAACTTTAAGATAAAATCTAGATCCGCATCTTGAGCTACGTTACTCTGTAATTGGCTCAAGTCACACAGAATGACGTCATCGTCTCTCGGTGATATAGCAAAATTTTGAACAAGCGTCCATTAAGTCCAGTACCACCCGTTGGTTTTGGACTTAATGGAAATTCATGTATAAAGTGACACTTAAACTTTGAATTGCATTTCCAATAGTACAAGAGCTACCAGCAACGTCGCGAAAAAAAATAATTTTAGGTCAGCTGGTTTTTATAATTTCTTTTGCCGTCTGACTGCTGGGATCGGTTGAGTTTCCCTTTGCGCATCGCATTTGTACAGGTGCAAATTTCGTATTCTAACATCATTTTTATTCGAATTTTAATTTAATCATTTTCTTTAGGAATAAAAAGTAAAATTGCTTTTTTTTTAAAGTTAATAGACAGTCTTTTCGTTGCTATTCGTCCCGGATACTATCATATTATCATTTTCTTAATTCATAAATTGCACCCGTCGCTGGTAGACTATAAAAGGTTGCTAGCTCTCGTACCACAAGTAATATAATATATTGGTTACATCATTTTAAGTAGAATTGAATAAGTACAATCCAACGTTGATTGCGAGAAATGCAATTCTAGCAGACTTATTGGAGCCCGTGGTTGTATTATGATACATATAAATGAGCACGTATTTAGTTGTTTCCCCTGACTACTTACTTTTTTTATGAAACTTACTTGCAACATGTTCCTAGAAATATGTTTTGTACTAGTACGTTACATTTATTATTGACAACAAATTATCAAAAATTGCATTTTAATTTTTTTAATTAAATTAAATGAAAAACAATATATTTTTGAGAAGACGATGCAATCAGTCTCACTCCTTTAATGATTTATTAACTCGTTGGTCTATAAAACCATTTGAATATACTTCACCGGAAGCAGTTTGTTAAGTGGGCTATAAAAATTAAAATACGGTACACACATCTACAGCCCAAAGTAAACTATTTTAGTCATATACTGATGGTCTTTTACTGAAAGGATCTGTCAAAGAGATAAAAAAAACTATTAAAACTAGTAAGTAGGTTTATTTAAAAAAGTTTTTTTTTTATTTTATTTAATCAATTCGATCGAACGTTAAATTAAATTACGTTAATACAATATAAGAATACTTGTATGTATTTGTAAAATTTGACTTGTCCTCACCGCCAGCCGCCTCAAGATTAAAGAATATTTTCGGGTTCTGCTTTTGAAGTCCGTAAAGTTAGTTTAATGTTTTCATGGAATAAGAAGTGTTTATATTGTGTTTACGTTAATAGACAGTTATGTAGATTTAGCAATTCGTTATAGTATTTCAATCGACAGGATACTTAGCTTGTGTATTTGTATGTTTAACATATAATGCGTTTCCTAACCGGAAGTTTGTTAAACAAATATTAAAAACAAGTCTCAATAATAATTATTGCAATTAATTCCAAGTAAAAAAATCGAACTAAAATAATACATAATTTACCATGTATGTTATAAGCGACTGTTAATATTAATTTTGTTTTCAAAAACAGATTTGATTATTCAAGTAGTGAGTTCGAAATGGAATAATGTGATTTATTCTAGACACTCAACTTGTAAAAATGTTATTTTTTTTTTATTTATTTATTTGCTTTTGCAAATGTAAAAGCAAGTAATATGAAAAACAGAACGAACGTAAATTAGTGCGCATAGGCGGTCGGATCGCGTATAGCGATCTCTCACGTTCAACTTCGGTGAAGTAGTCTTGTAAGAGAACGGTTAAGTGCCTTAAGATTAAGTCAGAAAAATTAATGATTTTTATTTAAATTAAAAGTTATGCGGCGATTTTTGCTCTATAAATAAAACAAAATAATAATAATAATAAAACAATTGCTGATTTATTTTTTATTAATTGTAGTTGTTTAACAGGGTGCATGTTATATCGCCAATGTCTCTAGGATACCTAACCCTACAGACTATAGATATGATGATATATAAGTATTTATATAATAATTATTCCGACGACCTTAATTGAATAGTTGATCTACATCAGAATGAAAAACAATTAAACATACATGTAAGTTTAAACGGGAACAATGCATTATGTTAAACTTGACCTTAACCTATTCTTACCCAACAACGTATACAATATAGAGATACCACGCATGAACCTGCATTTCACAATATTTAACTTTAGGTATTGTTCAATTACAAAAATGTATTTTTTTATAATTATATTGTTGCATTTACATCATATGTTTAAATACTGTCAAATATTTGAATAATATTCAAATACCTATATTATTATTAAACCATACTCTACTTTCGTCAATGTCGTTAGTCGTAAAATATTATATCAGTGTTTTCATTGCTGCCCTGAGACCAACGGACGATAAAGAAGAAAAGAAAGAAAGAAAGTATTTATAATTCGTCTTTGATCTTCTCCTCAGTCATGAAAGAAAATACCGTGAGGAAAATTATGTCCAAGGAACGCAATATCTATCCTCAGTTAAGCGTTGAGGTTAATGGCTTTGCTAATTTTGGAATATTTAACGGGTTATCAATGTACAAGATTTTCATACTTTTTTTAAAGGTGGTAAAAATAAACGAATGACTCATTGACTATTTACTTTGAGTCCTATAAATCTTATAATGATTACTAATAATCTTTATTTAGCAAATTGCGTGATGGAACGTCACCTAGACGCCGCCGGCCGACGTTGTTCCGGATATAAAATGTAAATTAATCACATTCTTATCTATTTTCCAATACCATTATGGTAACTCGCCGGATACTATTGCAATATGCACTCTAGGTATTGTCTGTTTTAATATATATACGGGTAATTTGTTGTGTAGATCATTGGTCAGAGCTTTGGCTGTAAAAATATACCTTATTATGTAATATCCACAAGTTTATGCACGGTCAAAACAAATGTCACGTACAATGTACAAATGTCATATTGCATTCTGATGTAACGAAAAAAACAAGTAAGTAATTAAGCATACTGAACAGAAGTTTTGGTGTAAATTTGATTATTAACCGCAATTCGCACACATCATCAGATGAATCAATTCTTTTCTTCGTTTGCGTGAAGACTAGTAAATAAAACGAAGATCTACATTGCAATTAGAAAATTGTAGTAGGTCTTATATAACTGTTAAAAATAACTAAAGTTTCGTCACATTGACCGACTGAACATTTCATGCGTTGCCGCCGCAGCCGTTACAAATCACTGCGCTGCTTCGCGCTACAACTTTTCGCGCTTGCGATTGGTCGGTGAGATCGCGTGATGTGGGTAAACGGACGGGTGTGTGTGTGTCGCATAGTATCTGCTTCAGGCGAAGGTGCTGCCCTCGCTATACGTTGGCGCTTATTATTTGCGCGGGTGACGTATACGAGGCGTAATGTCACGCCACAAACGCTGACGTACATTTCAAAAAGAAATGAAGGTCAAACGTACTTAGTATTATTGATAGTGGCGAATCATCATAAATTATATTTTATCGAGTGTTGTTCTATCACTGACCATAGGTTTACAAAAACGTTAGAAACGCTAGGTCAGTGTATGTTGACATAGGCTTGAATTTATGTTTTTTTGTGGATATTGTTAACTTAATCTAATGAAAACAGTTTGCTGCTGCTCCTGTATTAATAATAATTATAGAACCCTAAATATTTTTATACCTACCGACATAAAGTTCTTAGATACCCAATAAAAAAAGGAAATGATCACTTTGATGTGATGAATTAAATAGTCGTTGTTTAAGGAGAATCGATAGTCGCTAAAAGTTCGGATATTTAAATTATCCTGGTCCGTCTTAAATTTTAACAAGTCGTTTGTCTAATTTACAAATTGCTAAATATTTACCTATGCCAGCGACGTTGCACGGCGTGGATATTTTGAATATAGTTCAAAACATTAAATCTAGTCATAATATTATATAAAATATATTTAAGTAGGTAGGTAGTTAATAAATACTCATTGTCTATTCCAACCACAAGACGAATAAAGCAAAATTAACGTTGATATGGAATTTCCGCGATATAATTGGCCGAGACATTGAATAATATATGCTATTCTTTAGGATTCGAAAAAACTAGCATAATTAATGCTAAATTTAGAAGTAAAATTAAAAACAAAATCTGTAAGTATATGAAAAAAAATAACCAAGTCGAACATGAAACATTTCTTATTTTAAAAGACCTTCGATTCCATCAAGCCCTCCGTATCATTGCCCCCCTATATACAATACCCGCATGCTAGTTGTCAATACTTCGAGATAGTAATATAGGGAAACTATGTAATGGAAAAAAAAACCTTCAGTGAAAGCTTATACCTTGCTTTCATAAGTCTAATCAACGATTTAATCGCTTGTTAACTTTCTATCTTCTGTCTACTTCTTGTGAACACTATGTACGACTATATAAGTTCCTACTACGAGTTTTTCACTTTCACCTCACATATGAAACACATCAATATTTCCATTACAGAATACGAAATGTTGTTACAGTTTCACTTCAAGGGGTAGAACTTAACTTATTTAAAACTAGCTACCGTCCTTCAGATGTGTACAATAAGGGTTTATATACTACTTTGAAATTAAGCCCAAACATAGAAAAAAATTAATGTTTTATTCCGACTAGAAAAGTTGAAATACTCGGCTTTTCTTCGCTAAAATATGAATCTATGATATAAAAAACCTTTTTTTTGAATCACTTTATTTGTTGATGAAAACTGAATTGAAATTAAAATGATAAAAATTGAATGCTTAAAATCCGTTGCGTAGTTTCAAAGTTAAAAAGATCTAAACCTACAGACTGGAAGGGACTTTATTTCAAACTTTGTATATATTGTTGACTATAGGAATATCGGTTGAGAGTTTTTGATGTTGGTAAGTGTGAAAGAGTTGTTTTTTTTCTTAAGTATAGATTATAAATGGTATATATAACGAATACGTTAACTTTAATTAATCTACTACTTGAAATACAATTATATACATTGGAAATAAAATAATTACGTAGTTACATACGCAAGTACATGAAACAAAAACCAGTAATTAAAATAAAATATCATACGTTACTACTGTGAAGTTTAACTATTTAATAATAATAAATAAAATGGTATGATAATAATGCTTTTAATAATTATAAAATCAGAACTAATAAAGAAAAATTACAAAAAAAAGAGTCGAGTCTGTGGATCGAGTGAAGCTTTTATTATTTCGTTATACAGGTCTAAGAGGGATAAAGATACGTAAAAAAGCGTATATTATAATGTCTAAAAATGGGGTGTCAACAATAATAGAACTAAACAGTAGGGACGGATGAAAGACATAATTTATAGTCATGTCCAAATACAGCAGTTGAATGTGTACATAAATGTATAGAATATGAATTGTCTATCAATCAGTCTGTCGCTTACAAAGGTTTTTCCCTTCGACTGATATATTTTGTTTCATTTGGTACCTATATGTTACAGTCAGACTTTGTCACCAATCAAGTATACTTTTCCCAGACAAAAGGTTGGTTAAAAGTACTAAAGGTTCCGGTACCTGTAAGCTTGTTTTTTGGTCATATGTCGTGTATACGTGTTTATATAACATGTATCTCACGGTCTTGTTGTATCTATTGCTCTATTAGCAGACAGAACTAACCTAACTAAAAAATAATCAAAATTTCTTTTAACCACAATGTAAAAAGCACAATGACATGATAATAAAACTACATCCACTCGACTGAAAACGCGGGCTGAAACTAAATAATATAATATAACCCACCAAGGAAAATATATGTAAAATTTCATAATGATGACCGGACTCAATTTCGAATGACGAATGAAATGAATGATTATGTTACTTGTTGTTAATATGGTCAGGATAATGCACTCTTTTCTTTATGTGCACAATATTTTAATAAACTACCCGACAGATTTTTATAAAATTTTGTTTATAAGGGTAAAATATACTAATATTATAAATGCGTAACGAACTCGGTCTGTTTCCTCATCATGCTTAAATCGCTGAACCGATTTTTATGAAATTCAGTCAAGGAGATAGTCCGGCAGGAGAGATTATGGGATATTTATGGTACGGATTTAGTATACTGCCGATTAGTGTATCGACTGATTATTGTACTGCCATTTTTATTAATTATAATAATGACGATTATTGAATGAGGCGTTTCTTAAAAAAAAATTATTGATATCTCTATTTTAGTATTTATTTAACGTTGGATGATATACGGATTACTAAAAGTAGGGTACGTGTTATGTAACAATGAGAACGTTATAAATGTTTTATTTATTCAAGCTTATGTTATCGGTCGTCTATATTTGTAGTACAAACTATAACCACTCCCATCCGTCCGTACGATTTACATTATTGGCAAAATAAATCATAACATATTTATATGTGAATGTTTGTATTTTTATTTAATATTTTGAAAGCAAACTTCACGGGATTATGAAATGCATTAAGATAGCATTATCATTTATCAACGATGGATATTGATTTTGATGCTTGTCGAATTTCGTTACGTTATTGGTTCGAAAGTTATCTTACATGTGATTTCGGTTTGCATTATAATCATAATGGATCCACTTTACTTTAATTGAACTTGAGTGCGTTATGTTTATTATACTCTGTACAGTTTCCAGTAACTTTCATATTGTTATATTTCCGAATAAACTCAACTGGTTTAATGTTGGCTCGAGAGACTAAGTATCGTTACGTTTTTGTAACCTGGCTGTAACCATTGTTTGAAGTTATATAAGTTAAATAGTTTATTTGTAACGTATAACAAGAGTTGTTTTTATTCGGACTATAAAGTGCAACGATTTGATATTGAATAAAATAGTTTAGTAGTACTGTATTGATGAAAACAAAAAATTTTAATCTTTTTTTGTTTGCATTGAATTTCAGTAAGACAAATATAATTATAATATTATAAATTGTTATTCGAAGGTTTTATTTTAATGTCCATCCGTCTATCGCGAAGGTAATTTTGTTAAAGACCCACTGGAGCGATCGATAACCGTTGTCTGGAAAGACTTCTTTTTTTTTAATCAGCAGCTCTCAAGTGGAAGCAGACAAGCTTAAGATAAAAACAGGTAAAACATAAACGAATGATGCAATAAACAAAAAACAAAAAAAATATTTAAAATATAATCGTGTTCCGGTTGCGATCGTTTATTTGCGAGTGTGGCCACTCACCCTGCCAAGGTCACTTTTAAGGTTGCACGCTACTTTGCAATCAATAAGACTACTGACGTTTATTCGAATGGGACGTCGTAATACATGGCATAAAGCAAGAGTTCCGTACCTTATTCGCCTGTAACCTACTTTTTTATTGGTTATAAAAGGATAGCTTTAATTTTCCAAAAATGTACTCAAAACATAATGAAGGCAAAACTTACCAATGAGCGACTAGTTTTAAGAAAATATTATCACATTCAACCGTTCTTGTATAGTTATTGTTTTAATACTTAGTTCATTCGATATAGTAAAGCATATATAATTGTGAAATGTTCTGATAATAAGCTTAATTACTTTTACCATTTATATTTTAAAAACACAGTTATAATGTAAAATTCCATAACGTTTAACAATATCCCTTTAAGAAGCACTTGACCGAGAACACATGTCTTTACTTAAGAAATTCCGATGCGTTGTCGAAACGGCCACTTGAATGTTTTAAGGTATGAGGAGCATCTACTAATATATTCTCTTAACATGGAAATGGAATGTTTTGAATCGTTTAAATGATTTTCATCGTTGTTAAATTTATTAAATAGGATACGAGATGTTAGATGCGTCTTTTTTTAAGCTCTTATTTAATTTTACTTCTAAGTATGCCTAGGTCAAATTTAAACCAGTTCCGATAAACTGATTAAGTTGAATTTTAGCACACATTTGATGCTTATAATAAAATAATGTAGAATAATATAGAAATCCTAATTTTAATTCTAACTTCTTTGTAAAATGAGTGTTTTTTATTTCATTTATTTATTTAAAGTTAATGTAAATTCATTAATTACGTTCCCCAAACGCTTATCTCATTTGGCAAAGAGTTTAATGTCATACAAACTTATTAATCAACAATTGTAATACTGTTTATTTGAAAACAAATTGGAATTAGCATGTTGAAAATAAATAAAAAAATCTAATGGTTTTTTTTTTCTTTCAGGCGTGCTCGGAGATGTCAAAAAAGAGTTTGCTATACGGGATGATGAAGCCGGATTTCTGCAGACGGTATTTGTCATCGCCTACATGGTGTTTGCTCCCATTTTTGGCTACATGGGCGATCGTTTCTCGAGGCGGACGATAATGGCCTTCGGTGTCGCACTTTGGTGCATCACAACCTTCATAGGATCGTTTATAACTGTGAGTATATATTAAATTATTCAATGTAAGAAGCATTTCAACCATTACTACTTGATATATTATTTACGAGCAATATTTTCAGTACGAAGTAATAGGTATATGGCTATTAAAACTGACACAGTGTATAATATTAACGGTATAATAGTGTAAATGAATGGCAATATATTAAAAGATATGGTAAATAAATGTTCATTGGCGTGCACTTTTGCATTGGATAATATATATAAAAAAATCGAATAAACTGCAATAAACCTTCGTATGTATGTGTGAAAGTAAGATATACATACGTAACTAAAGATATTTTTATAAATTTTAATGTTTGTATTACTTTTAACAGAATTTTTACCTGTTCGCGTTCTTCCGTGGATTGGTGGGCATCGGTGAAGCGTCGTATTCCACGATAGCCCCTACCATTATAAGCGATCTGTTCGTTGGTAACGTCCGGTCTAAAATGCTCGCATTCTTCTACTTCGCCATACCCGTCGGAAGGTAAGAAACGGTTCCTACTTCTTTACATTGTTAGTCTCTGTATATTTAAATACATTGTAAGTAATATGTATGTTTAGGTATGTGTAGGTAGCAATTATCTGTCCTATCAAGTCGTATAATACCGTTAAGTGAGGTTAATTTGAAGATCGGTGATGTAATTGCTTCTCCATAGCAATTGACGAGGTCGAAGTGTAGATTTGTGTACAATAATTACAAGATATTATAAATTTCTTGTATATCAAGGTTATTCAAAGGTATCTTATAGTAATTAAAGCGTAGAAAGAATCGCGCAGAATACTAAACTCGTCTCCCTACTTTACTTATTAAAGGGTGAACTACAGCTACATTTTTTTTTAAATTAACTTTAGGTAAGTAAATTTGCAACATGGTATGCGTATAGTAAGTTGTTAACTATGTAACTAAATCAAAGCATCGCCAACAATTGATCGAAGATGTTTTGTCTTTTATTTTTGTAATTATACTGGCTCCTTTATCCTTCCAAGTTCCAACCAAACGATTGAATAATTGTTGTAAAAATACCATCCAGACGGGCACGTAGGCCGCACAGAGCTCGAACCACCGTTATTAATATTATGCATTTAAAAAAGTGTGGTTATTATTTAATATTAATATAGTTAATTTTTCAATAGATCAAATAAAACTGACTATTCTGACGGTTATGGAAAAGTGATAACGGATACCGTTATCACTTTTCGTTGTATCGTCCTATATATCTATAAAACGATCCCGGATTTTTTGAGGGCATCACGCATAACCCCGCTATATATTTTGAAATAAAATTGGTACCATTATATTCAGCGTGTTTCAGAGAAGGTTTTAAGCTAAACATCATGATACAATGTATTTTAACGTATAACTAACTGCTACTAACAATTTTTGCTGGTATATCTGGTGCTGGTGATCTACAGCCTCATAAGTTAATCACTATTAGTTATTTTCCTTGTTTTAATATAAATAAGTACCAACAGATCGTTTACCCTACAGCTAATCATTGACACAGCAGTTACTAGCAGGTCGGTAGACGATAAACTCGTACCGGACGTATGCAAAAATATTCTGATCTCAGTGGAATATTACGAGCACGGATTACTGCGCGATTGATAATGAATGAACGTAATTAGATTTATCGTTCTAATTATAGCTTAATTAGTCAGAAAGATAGCAAAGTAATTGATTCACGCATCAATTTTATTAATCTAATTAGTTTTGTTTTGGCTACGAAATCTGTAACTTGATTTTGATGTTTATCATGTGTAGAAATAAAAAACATCTCTTTTTTGTATACATAAATTATGTACAATTATTGTTAATGGTAATTACACTATTTTATTTTTTTTATTAAGTCTGTAGATAAATTTAAAAATATTATCGTCATTCGACTCATATCAATTATATATTAATTGCTGTGTTTATTCCGAATAGTTTTTTATGTATTTTTTTTTATTTCCACACGTACGTATACACTGACCAATATGCATACATTAAAATAAATGTTGTATTTTCATCTGTGCATTGTCAAAACGCGGGCGACGACGAGGATCTAATGTTTTTTCGCTTGAACTATCTTTACTCTATCTTTTGCACGTTAAATTATTAGTACTTTGTCTGAACACCCTCCGGTATCCGGTAATAGAGTGCTGGAATAGAGAGTGCAATTGAAGCACACACTTGTGAAGCGCACACACACACAACTATGATATGTCCTGCTTAGTTGGTAAGTCTCCTGCCGTTGCTAATCGTCATATATACCCTGGATACTTTTAGTTGTAGCTTTTGTAAATTGAGATAGAGTGTAACGTAGTAATAAAATTTTCTCGCCCATACACTATGTCTATATGAAGAAGTCAGAAAGAAGAAGAATACTTCGTGAAAGAAGAGACATACTTCCATATACTTAATAATTTCGTTAAATTTAAATGTGTATGTGTAGTTAAAATATTCCATACATATTGCAAACTTTCACTGTATTATGCAAGTAAAATTGGTCTGAGGTTTGCACCACAACGTGCCGGCGGTGTAACACAATCCGCGCTTAATACGAGACCATGGTCTTTTCATCTGTGAAATTTTATTGCATTCGATTCGATGGGTTTCGCGTTAACGTCCACTTTACTTACATTATAATAACGGACATCGTGTCACGAAAGCGTCATATTAGTAAGAAATATTCAACGAATTACATTCTAAATATGCCTCGTTGTACATGTTTTTTCAGTATTTTTCAACCAGCCTCTCCAGCAATCGGAGATTGGTTGCCGCGCTGTGAAGTTACCTTTGAAAAAGAAATCAATTTGTAAAAGAATCTAAAAGCAAAAACAGGGTCTGGTCAATGAAAATTATTTTTCTCTCGAGCATCGCTCGTAAGTGTTGGAGTTAGGAAGTAGCACATACAGCAAGTAAAGCCATTGGTACTGATCTCTATTCGGCCGCGTCGGATTATCATCGAGAGCACTTGTGTTACAACCTACTTGTGCTCTATAATATCTCCTACGAGCACTTGATATTTCGATCAGCTTTCGTTCACGTCAGCTAGCAGCTAGAAGCTATTATTATTATGATATATATATATATATTATTATAATAGTCTGGTGGCCAGTTATAAGGTCGTATATACCGAGTTCCTGTGTATCAATCCCCAGCTCAGGTCGATGAAAAGTTATTGGTTTTGTGAGTCGAAAAATTTTCAATACCAGCTCGGAGTGTCAAAATGGAAATGTAATGTGCACACACACACTTTAATTTTCTAGACCCGAACCTCGGAAAGCACGTAAAATAATTAACTGGTAAATGTATTAATTAATAATAATAATGTTTAATTTTAATTATTTATATGTAGTTGTGATGAATTAAGTCTTGACGTGGAAAGTATGGAAATCCCATTTGTAAATGAAATGGATTTTTTATGATTGACGTCGAACAGCCTTTTGAAGACCTTCATTATTAAAATATGCTATTTGTATTGCGCTAAAAATAAAATTCTGTGTTGTTATAAACTGTATTATTGTATGCTATTAATTGTTCGGTGCCTTATGTATTTCTTTACAATTTACCCGGAAGTATAACAATAATAATATAATAATCAACTCACTGGAAAATCCGAAATAATTGCCGTCTCTGTTTTCATATGACGTTATTTATATTTATTGTGTGGTTTAGTATACACTTTAAAAACCCTATTTATATAACACGATTTAGTTATTTTAATACGTCACACGCGGGTGAAGATGCGGGCAAATAGTATTAAGTATACGAAAAACGTTATTGAATATTTAAGTTTGTAACGTAGAAATCGTTTTATTCAATTATTGTTAAAATGCGGTATGGAGATTATAATAATATATATTTAAATAAGTAAGAATTAGGAATAATCACAATCCTTAATATTTAAAATTTGTTTGGTCACACATACTAAGTGAAAATTTCATATACCAATATATTTGTTTAAAATTAAAAAAAAAAAGATTGAGCTAATTTATTGTAGTAATATAATGATGGCTATCAGTACTCATATTAATTGGTTCTTATAATGAATGCTTCTACCTTCAATACGCGTGCCGCAGATCAAAATAAAGCATTAAGTCTTAAATATTTTTGCTATTCTTTTCAGCGGTTTTGGATACATTGTTGGGTCGGTGGCGGGTGCAGCGGCGGGCAATTGGCGATGGGGTTTGCGTGTAACCCCCTTCCTAGGGGTTGTAGCTGTAGGACTCATCGTGTGGGTTATGCAAAACCCCGAACGTGGTCAGGCCGAAGAGAGTCGAATGAAACCTACATCGTATGTGGACGACTTGAAAGCACTAATGAGGAAGTAAGTGCCATTATCCTTAATTTAATTAAGTTTAATAAAATATATCTACGGGTATGACGTCATGAAACAAATCGTTCTTGTTTTAATTCATTTCATGCTCAGCGGTAAAGGAAAATAACTGAGGAAACTACATCGTATGATAATCTGTCATATGCATAAGTATATATTATACGGCAACAACAATTTTAATAATCAACAAATCTTCTTTAAAAAATATAGGATTCATCTCTAGCTAGCTGTAGCAGTTTTTTTTTTGGGTGATAAATGTAATCTTAACAATTCTCACTTGATCGCGAGCAAAAGTGAAAATATAGTTTAAACGAAGATATAGAATGGAATGAATGTTTTTTCCAGTCCGTCGTTCATGCTGTCGACGTTAGCGTTCACGTGTGTGGCGTTCGTGACGGGCGCGCTCGCGTGGTGGGGGCCGCAGTTCATATTCCTGGGACTCAGCATGCAGCCTAACGTCGACATTACTATAGAGAGGTGAGCACACGTCGTAGGTACACGACTATCCAACTGCACAGGATGTTATTGTGTTCAAGTTTGTGCGAAAACACAACCGCACGCACTATTCCCTTTCTATCGTAGTTCGATGGGAGGGTATCCGACGAGACCGAAAAGCCGTTGTTGATAGCTATTGGTTGCTTTTGGGAATATCCCGACAAAACCCCAGTTAAATTTATACAATTTTCATTAGCCTCAACCTAGATTTGAATCCCAAGAGCTCGGTATACGCAGTCTTATAAGCCTCGCGAGTGAGACTAACAAGGCAGTGGCATCTATACATTAAACAAATCACAGGACAAAATCCAAATACAACTCTGTTTTATCGAAAAAAAAAACTGTTAAAATTATGACAAGTTTGCAATATTTTCGGCGTAAGATGTTTCGGTATTCCGGAAAGAGCCATGTCTAATTCTACTAATATTATTAACAAATAACACAATTTAATATATTTTAATATATCGTACTATTATATTATTTAAAGTACTCTGCAAAGTTCTATTAAAACGGAATATGACTAAATATAAAAAAAAAAATTAATGATTTTTTTTATCGATGTCATGAGAGAATTTCTCGAATCTCTAAGGTTTTATCATTAGGCTCATCCCACACATCGTCACTAACTTCAGTAATAATAGAAAAATGTCACGAACTTGTGTAATACTTACTAATCGAATACTTACGAAAAGTTTACTACCCACTAGCGTAATTATCTTTGGTAATACGACAGAGACGCACACATATACATAATTAAGACGATAAATATATTTTTTTTATAAAATCAATGAAATTGTCTCTGGCTTTCTATAGATCTTTCTAAAAAACTCTTCATCGTACTAAATAAAATTAATATCGCTACAACGTATTGACAATCATTTTATTAGAGAAAGATTGATAAAAAAATTATGACAAGATAATACGGCGACAACTTCGCTTTAATTGTTTAAATTTTCAACTGTCTGTAACTTTGTATATACGTACATCCTACTAAAGTGGCCTTGGTACATATGATACTTATATTGACATAAGCAGGACACTGTTTGGTCGTTTTAAATCGTAAAAGTTAAAACTTTTTACACATTTTAATTAGCTACAATGTATTTTCTGTTCGGTTCACATAAGAAAACAATAATTCTTTATTTTAGCATCAAAATAAATAATATAAAATATTCTCCATCGTTCACGGTTCATGACCAAATAATCACATTTCCATATACGTTCAAAAACAAAGCGGCAGATGTTTGATGTTTAAAAATGTTTTCGTTTTTTTTATTATAATAGTTGATATTGTAAATAATAATTCGTGAAAATATCTTACAGATCTGATTAATAATTATATTTCTATTAATTAAAGTTAATAGGGGCGTATATTAGTTTTAGTCCAAGACATTGGATATTAATGCTAAGTGCGATTCCCTAGCCGGCAGAATTCGCCTGTACTGTAATTATCTAAGATATTGTTTATTTATTTATTTAAAGAAACCAACCGCCCCAATCTATGTGTGTATGATACAATAAATTTGACAGTCACAAAACAATAAATAAACAAATGAGCGATTACTTTAATTTCCTTGAGTAAGTAATGCCGGTGCGACTCAAGCTGCTCGTATTAAAACAACTACAATCATCTCTAAGAGCCACGCGGGGGTTAACATTTAAAAACGACCACAAGAAATCATGTAATAACCGGCCCAACCCGGCGGGCATGCACGTGGCAGCGTGTCGTACAAGTTCGGGCTGGTGGGCATGGCGGCGGGCGCGCTGGGCGTGCCGCTGGGCTCGGCGCTGGCGCAGCGCCTGCGCACGCGCGTGCCCGACGCCGACCCGCTCATCTGCGGGTTCGCGCTGCTGGTGTCGGCGCCGCTCGTGTACTTCGCGCTCGTGGCCGTGTCGCACGTGGCCGCGCTCTCCTATCTGCTCGTCTTCCTCGGCATGCTCACCCTCAACCTCACCTGGTCCATCGTCGCCGACGTCGTGCTGGTGAGCGCCCCGCCCTCCGCGCGAGCCCTCCGGAGACGTTCCAATGAGATGCTGCACGACATGCCCCTTCTACCCCTCTACTCATGTCTGTCTGTGATTTGACGACGTACCTCACCGTGCTTGAATCATACTAATATTAGTTAATTTTCATTCGCGCAATCGAGAGCATGATCATCGATTACTACCTATCGAGAGCCCATCGCTTGAAACTCGCATAGATCGTAGGATAAGTCGCTAAGTTAAGTCGCTCACTAGAATATTCGCTCGCTCGAGGGAGGTCAGCGGACGACCGTCATTCCGAAAACCGTTTCGTTGAAAATGTTCAAAATCGGGACGCGATTTCGACGCGCCAAAGCTCGGCGCAGCGGGATGACGGTCGGGCGCTGACTCCGCGTGTCGCACAAGGGTGTCGTTGGTGTTCGGCGCGCTGACCATGGCGTCGGGGCTGGTGGGGGTGCCGCTGGGCGCGTGGCTGGGCGCGTGGCTGGTGCGGCGCTGGGGCCGCGCGCACGCCGTCATCTGCGGCTCGGGGCTGCTGCTGTCCGCGCCCGCCATGGCCGGCGCGTTGCTGCTCACCGAGTCCTACTTCTACTCGCCCTTCGCGCTCATGTTCATTGGGGAGCTCGCTTTGAATCTCAACTGGGCCATCGTGGCCGATATGTCGCTGGTAAGATTATGATCGTGATCGTCCTTGGTCACTTTGAGATTTCTCTTTGATTTTTGACGGTTCGAGTTTAATTATGATGACCGAATCTATGACCGAATTGAGGAAAGAGTAATGTGATCTTTAGTAGAATAACTTTTAAGCTTACTATTGTTAATTGTTTCATATGCCGTTTTTTAATCAAAAGATAATTCTCAAAGTTTGACAATCGAGTAGTCACTACGAAGGATTCATTTTGTAGAAAGTAATGTTTGATTTATTTAAGTGTTTTATTTAATAAGCTTGAATCGTTGCATGGGTTGTCACTTATTATTTTAGTACAAATACTTATTCGCGCTTAGTATTATATAAAATACTAAATTTAAACAGTTAAAATAAAATTAAACTATTCATCAATTATTATTTAAAATTTTATTGGAATAATTATGAAAGGCTTGTTATTTTTCAATGCTAAGCGCAAGTAAGTTATACATTAATGCCACCTTGTCGCTAGCATGTTTTCATACTTTTTGCTTTGTATGCCATTGAAATCAGTCAGTCATGAGTACATACTATATATAAAGGTTTTTGAGGGGACTTTAATAGTTTAAGAAATCTTGATTTAGTATCTCATTGGAATATTTCCTAACAATGCCGTGGCATGAAGGCTGGTTTCAATATTTTTTCCAAAACAGCGACATCTATTGGATATTGCATAAAATTCTAAGCACAAGTTGTTATTCGCTTTGCAAGGTACCTATTTGTTTCTGTAACTTTTGCATAGATGGCGCACCTGTACTCCCGCTAAATTTAAATTATTTGTTGAGTAAAATTCATGTTCTTGATTATTTATTTTGATAAAAATTACACTATAAATCTGTAATTCTTATTTTTTGCCTTTGTTTATTTATATTTATTTTTCATTGCAGTATGTGGTTATACCACCTAGAAGATCGACAGCAGAGGCTTTCCAGATATTGATATCACATATGTTCGGGGATGCTGGGAGTCCTTACTTAGTAGGAGTGGTGTGTATTTCATATTTGAATATATGAAATTTATTATATCAATCATTTTGCAATGACTAGATTTTATCTTATATTTCAGATATCCGAGAGTTTAAAAAAGTCACTATCCCCATTACCATTTGAAGCGCCCAGCCAAATCGTGCAATTTAAAGCTCTTCAATACGCTCTGTTTGTTACCTGTTTCGTAGAAGTTATCGGAGGAATATTTTTCCTAATAACTGCCATTTACATCGTCAGAGATAAACAAAAAGTTGACAGAGCTATCGCAGGTTTGTTTATTTAGTATATTAGTTAGCAATCATTGTCATTTTTTGGTCATTTATTATATGATTATGCTTATTAAGTTTTCTATCTGTTAAGTTATTTTATTTGAGTATAGCTTTATAAAAACGAGTTTGTAGTTTGCTTACATTACAAAATTTGAAACTTCACATTGTTTCAGTTGCTTCAAAAATAGTTTAGCCTTGGTGAGTGTATAGGTTATGTGACTAACTGGAAATAAAAGCATGGAGTCGCTTTCGAATTTATATAATGCATAAAAATATTAGTTATCGAACATTTTTATAATTTTAAATATTTCTTGCAGAAGCAGAAGCTCAAAGTGCTGAACCATCGCACAGTAACGCCCAAGAAGATATTATTGATGGTGAATAAGTCAAAGTGAATCATGTCGCTCGTCAGTCGTATTAAATAGAACATAGATCTGTGGGAGCTGTGAACGTTCACACTGGTAAGATATATTTCGATAAAACTACTGGAATGTGAATGTATAAATATACGGTATACCTCATATAATAACATAATTTATGATTCGATCGGAATATGATAAAGACTGATTCGTAAATGCACAGCACTTGATCAAAGAGTATGCGTATGGTAGAGTGAGATAGCTTAGATAGTTAGGGTTTTGGAAACTAGGCATCACATTACCTACTGGTTAGGATTAAGACATGATGTGCCTGAAATGATTATTCAAAAATGTGTCGAGTTATATAAAATTGTTTGATTAAATTATTCTACCAAAATAAGCCTAATGCCCGTTATTATGTCTTAATATTTATCTTCAATTAAAGGAGCAAAGAAAATATAGTAGTAATAGTAGGGGAAATTGTATTTGAATTACCTCAAGCTCTTGTTACACAAGAAATAGATACAAAGTTTTGTTTTATTTATTCCGATTTATTTTGTTCATTTAATAAGTAATTTAATTTATGATAATTATTTATAAATGCAATTTTGAATGGAAAGCTACTTAAGTATTTGGAATAATCTGTTGTAGATATATTCATACAGTTTAACAAACTTGCCTTATAGAACTTCCATATTAAATAGTTTTCACTTCAGGAAACATTATATAGAATATTCATAAGTACCTCTAGTAGCCTCCAGTTTGTCAATTATATGTAATTTTTGTTTGTGAGTTAAACTGTATAGAATATCAATCAAGACTGAATTGTTTGTTTAAAATTCCTAATAATAATATAATTGTTTGTAAATATTGTGTAAAGTATGGAATTGAAAATAAATACATAATTTATTTTTCATGACTATTTTTATTGTACAACAATAATCCTGTTGTCATTATACATCATAAGAACGAACATGATAAAAAACATGGCACATTTGGTGGGTTGGAGTGGTGTAAGAGTTTGTCATACACCATAACCTTAATTAATATTGATAACATTAACTATATTAAGCATTACGTTATCACAAAGTCGTTTTTAAATTTAATTAAACATTAACATAGAATTTTAAAACACTAAAATTTAAGAATAAAAGGGATCAATAACACTCTTAGATATTAAATTGTCAAGTCAACAACAAAAATCAACAACATACATTGTAGTATCATCACAAATTGTATAAGAACAATCACAAAATAATGAAGACATACTCTCATTAAAATTAACCATTAAAATATTAATTATTTAAAAAAAATGGTCACATTAATTAGCACAAAGTAATATAAAATTTTCTGAAATAGAAATAATCATCTGGTAATGGTATTATAATTGTTTAATCATGTGAGCAACAGCTGTTAGTTGAACTTGTGTCGTTGACATTATCAATTTGAGGATGATGATCAACTCTCAGTTTTTTTGGGATAGGTTCGCAGGAATTGTAACTATCGCTCAGTGCTCTTTTACCAGTTGCTACTAGTCTTAGTACAGTGACATTGTCTATATTTATATTTTCTTCATCAGAGTTGGTTGATGATTCTGTCAGATAAACTTTTTCTTTTAATGCTTCTTGCGATAACAACCTCTCGGTTCTTATTATAATATCCACATCCTGTAAATTATAAAAAAATTTAAACATAAAGGTTATTAAAACAAATAGTTGGATCATTCATTCAATCAAGTTAATTTTTTTTATTATTATTAAAATTTTGTATGTAGGCATATTACAATACATAACAATACAATTTCAGAAATCTCATGAAGGGTAGCATGTCATACTGGATTTTTGTTTACTAAAATTATTAAAGATACAGGCAACAGTTACTATTAACTGCATTAAGATTTTTCATATAACAAAGGTATTTTTGAAAGCTGTTGTTATATTTTGAAATTTTATGAATAATGTAACAATTTTATAGATTATTATTGAGTTAAACACAAGAGTAATTTGCAACAAGCCATTTTAAATATAATTTATATATTATTTCTTTCTTATTGTTGTGTAGAACTTTTTTTTTAAATTAAGTAATGTTTGATGAAATCAAAATAGTCCAAAATGTATTGTATGAATATATTTATATAGTCACAAACCTGCATCCAGGCATGATTGAGTATTTGTTCAAGGGTGATTCTTCTTTCAACCCTCACTGTGAGCATTTTCTTCATCAACAGCTTGGCCTGCAAACTGACGTGTTGCCAGTGCGAGTGTGAGAAACGATACTTTCCACTAAGTATTTGGTCTCTAAGTGAGATTTCCTTGTAGTCCGATGAGAAGGGCAAGTAGCCCACAAGGCTGGAAATATTGGACAATGTATTTTAATTATGGAACTATATATGTAAAAGTTCTTTCAGAAATGATATTATTTCTTTGAATTGTTCTAACTTATAGCTAATGTTGTTATACTAACCACACAAATAATATGACACCCAAGCTCCAAACATCTACTTCTGGTCCATAACAATTCAATCCATTGCCTCTAAGTACCTCTGGAGCTAAATACAGAGGTGTTCCACACATAGTTTTCATGAAGCTGTCTTCGCCAACAAACTTGCTGAGTCCAAAATCAGTTATTTTCACTATTGTTTCTTCTTCCTTACTCTCCAATAGCACATTTTCAGGCTGTTATGAAAGTAACAATAAATAGTATATATTAAACATGTTTTAGAATAATCTTAGTAAACATACTTGTATTATAATGCTATACAGCATTGTGAAACATTGAGTTATTAAAAAAGTATATCAAAATATTTACTTTAAGGTCTCTGTGTGTGATTCCTTGAGAGTGAAGATACTTTACAGCTAAAACCATTTGTCTGAAGAGAAATTTAGTCAGCCTTTCGGGAAGCTTTCCAAGCTTTGTAATTCTGTCGAACAGTTCTCCCCCTTGCATTAACTCCAGCACAATGTATACTGCGTCGCAAGAATCGAATACCTCTTCTGTAGATATTATACATGGCTGAAAGTTTTTTTTAATACAGTATGTAAGTTTGTGCAAAGGATGTGAACAAATATTCAATATTTATCTTTAATAAGCTATGCAAAAATAAAAATAATATTGTCTATAAAGTTAATGGTAGTTAAAGTTCTTTTGTGTAAATATAACACAATTTTTTAACACAGATTTGAAATATGCTATAATGATGCTCAGTCATTTATTCATGTGACGACGTTCTAGATTAGCATAAATTTACATTTAATGAAAATTTTTAGTGGTAAATGCTTACTTCTATAATCTATAACCAGGTATTTTTGACGAAACAAAGTAATTATAAAGAACCTTACGTGTCTCAGAGCCTTCATTATGTTAATTTCATTCATAATTTTTGCTGGATTATTTAAATGATTTAGCTGTCCATTTGTCAATCTACTTTTTTTTATAACTTTCATTGCATGCTTAGTGCATGCTGTCTGAAAACAAAATTATAGTGTAATTTTGTAATAAATATTATATTTTATATTTGGACCAACCATGCCATATTAATTTAAAAATACAAACTTTATTATACACTAATTTTACAATGCCACAAGCTCCTTGTCCTAAAATCCTGGAAATATAATATTTTTGTGATATTTCTTTGGGTACTTTATCTTGTTCGTTTTTTAGCAGATCTTTAAATAAAAATACTGAAAAAAGAAGAAGAAGAAAAAGCTTAATATGTAGATCTATTAATTTAACTTAGATATTGTGATCTTTATAATCAGACATACTTTTAACAAGCTGATGTGTAATAGCTATTTCATCATTGTCGTCTAGTACTCTGCTGTTTCCCTTTCCAATTTTGACACCATTTATAAAGGTACCATTGTGTGACAAATCTGTTATGATAGCAGGACTCAGAGTTTCTCTAAAATATATAAAACCTTGTATTTAGTATTACAATTTTTTGCGAAATATAATAAAAGAACTATAATTATACTTACGATAAGTCTCTTTTGATAATAAAATGTTGTTTGCTAACATTTTTAATGATATTTTCTTTTATAATATCTTTTTTTACGACGAAGGTACATGTTAATGTTCTTCCAAGAGTAAATTCAGGATTAATAAGATCTAAAAATTTAGCTTATATTAATGAAGTAGAAAATATAGATCACTTACTTTAATAACGGAATATTATGCCGTAATTTTATTCATTGGAAGGTAGGTATAAAATTTGTTCGCCTAAAGTATTAAAGTTTTATTTCTACAAAATTAAAGAAACTTACCATAGTATTCGGGCTTCTGTGTATTAGTATATTTCCAGCAATATTTTCCTGATGAGGAAACTTTGGTTGAATAAAGCCTTCCCCAAATATTTGGTATAAAAGACGGTGTGTTCGTTTGACTCCATTCGACTTGAGAATTTTGAGTTTGTGTCTGAGTATTTCCACTGTCATGTATTAAATCATCACCCATTTTGTTGTTTTGTTCCAAATGAAATAATCTTGTTAAATAATGGAGAACAAGAACTCCAGACTCAGCTTAAAAAAAGTTTGATTTGATTTGAGCGGCGGCAGCTAGTTTGACATAGACCATAGACACAGAATACAGAATATGGAATAGGAATAGTCGAATACGCTTGTTGTACCACATTATAGAGTACAGACGATTCAAATGAAAAGTTAACTATTTATTTCATCTAAAATAATGTCATGGTCATAAAAATATATTAAGTAATACATCCACTAATAACCACTATAATATATCTCAAAAAAATGGCATGTCTTTGTTTTATACATTACAATAAATTTAGATATACATTTCAATCATAAAAAATTAAGCCTAGAACTAAAATCTGTTGTGTTCTAAACACCTAACCTGGTGATTTTAAAATGAATGATTAATAGAAACATGAATACTTTCTTTTTGTTGAAATTTAAACGGTGAGTAAGTCAGTGAATATGATTCACTGTTACACGGGCGATATGTTTGAAAAGCAGCAAGCATTCATACTTATCTATTATATTTGTCAGTGCAGTACGCCAGAAGGCTACGTTACTATACCACAATACTAATATAATAGTATATTGCGTAGTTAGTGATGAAATAAGCCATTATATCTTTTACCATTAGGTGGCCCATTTGTTCTTTAAAACAAAACTGTAATCATCGATTGAAAATATTATTAGCTTGACCCCTTATTATGGTTACAATATTTTTTTTATAAATGATTTCACAGAATGAAATCTGCACTTTTGTTTCACCATGTTTAGTTCAAGTTATGGAATCTTTCGCAATTAGATTTTTTTAAATTGTTTTTGCCATAACGTTTTAGTTGTTATTTTTCAACTCATCATCATCCTCCTGCCCTTAATTATCAACAAACTATTTTTGCAAATAAAATAAAATAAAAATGTATATAATTTAAACAAAAATAATCCTGATATTTGACAATAAATAACTAAGGTAACACATTAATCATATTTATATTATATTATATTAAGTATATTATATTATATTAACCCTGTCTAACCAGGGCCAGATCGTAAGTTTAGGGGGCCCTGGGCTATAGCCAAAAAGCCATATGGTAGATCCGGCCCTGTGTCCAACATAATATTACAAAAACACATCGACTGACTCATAAACTACATCAATGTTCAAGATACCTTTGAAAAAATATTTTTACCAAGTATTCAAACTTTTTAAATAAATTTGAAACCTATAGTTTGGTTCGTTGGCTTCATAATAGCCTAGTATCGTGTATCTTTGTATACTGGAAAGGCCCATATAGTTATTATGAACAAAAACGATAAATGTAACAAAAATCGTTTTGGTTGGTTTATTGAAAAACTGGTTTTTAAAATCAAAGGAAGTCGAAGCACATGTTTTTTTTTAATAAGGTGTATTGCCTCCACTTGCACTTATTTTAGATTCTAATCGGTATCGTATAGATGTGATTAGGGTTATTTAACGGTCTAGCGAAATATTCTTCCATTATTGTGAAATCGCTGTTCATAGTGCTCCCACTGTTGTGGGCACAGAATTTGTCGCATTTTTAAACTCTTCAAAACATACTAAATTGGGATTAAGATCTAGGCTGCGTGCTGAACAGTTCATGGTACGTGTCCGAACCTCCTCGCAATATTATCGAACTTGTGCATCGGCCTGGGGTGGGGCATTATCTTGAAGTAAAATTCATTAATTTGAAGGTTAAAATATATATTGACATCTGATTCATAAATATGATATTAGCTTTTATTACGATTCCGATTGATTCCATTTTACGTAATGAATAAAATATACCTACATTAAAAACATAATAGGTTATATCTATTAGGATATTTTTGTAAAGGTCTTTTAGCTATGATTTTTAACATAGATGTAAGGGTTTACAAAGCGGACAGGAAATAAAATAAAGTTGCGTAATTTTAAAGATCTAAGTATACACAGACAGACAGTCAGCGCTGAGCGACTTTGTTTTATACCATGTAGTGATTTATTTCATGACGTTTATGAAACGCATAAAAATTATAAAGCTTCATAAATCTCATAGATTTTCACATTTAAACGAGAGATATAGACCTTATTTAACGAGGAAACTCTAGTTATAGATTTAATCGGGATTGAGAAAGTTTGGAATCAACTAACTTTTAATTAACGGAATCGGCTGTCACATGTCTAGTATACTGAAGCCGAGGGTCACGTGTTGGTAATAAATCGATAGAAAAAATGTGTTTTGTTTCGCGAATATCTAATATCTAGTTTAGTTCATTTTAAACCAATTCATATTAAATGTAACCATGCAAAGCCTTAATTTAACTTATATATCTTGGTTCATATTTGTCTTAACAATAATTTAAACCATAACACAACACAAAACGAATAATGAGATAAATTTTAATTATCGTAACGATTACAAAATATCGAAATTCTAATGAGTTCCAGATAATACCGTTTATTATTATAGAGAACTTATTTTTATTTTTAAAAACTTTTTTAATTAAATGGACAAAAGTACGGAATAAAATTGTATTGATTTTATGAATACCTATATAAATAAGTATTTCTTAATAAATGGTACGAAATTTTTACGTGTCCGTCTTTAATTTTCTAAATTATGGACATTAAAAATTCGATCTGATTGTAATGGCTTTAAAATGGAAAGTAAAAATGTTGTATTGGTATTTTAAGAGCAATAAGTGAAATAAATGATAGGCATTTGAACAGTTTGAATAAATCTTTGCCATAACCAAGAAATTCTTCTGGATTATTTAGGTGGACATGCAATTAAATTAATCTAGGGAATTTAAATGATTATATACTGCCTACGAATAACCCTGATAATTTTATAAATATGTTATTTTATTTTGATGATTTGGGAATATATGTGATAGAGAGCATTATTGGCGTCACGGCCGGTCGGTCTTACTAGTTGACCAGTCGGTCTTAGTTCTTAGTGAAACATCACATCAATAAAATCCGTAGTCTGGTATAAAGAGGGAAGCTAAAGTCGTAAAACAGAAATTAAGCTTAAAAGGTTTAAGTTAACTATTAGGATTTGTTTCTTATTTCAGTATTAGATTTGTTTTTTTTATACATAATATAATCGTCTTCGAGAGACATGATGGTCTTTTGGTTAGAATGCCTAAGTCCAGGCTGTCACCAGAGAATTTGCATGTGCTTAATTTGTGTTTATAATCCATGTCGTGCTCTTGTTGAACCTAAATTTGTCATATATGTCTGTAACAACCTGCAACCTGGATCAGTGTAGTGGAATGAGGATCACACCTTTTCTTGGGACAGTGGGACATTAGCACGCTGTTACTATTTTTACTTTACAAACTTGTCGTCCTTGTTGGACGCCGCAACAAATGACATTTATCAGATATATTAGAAATACACTTAAACTACTTCAAATATACTTAATTCAAGTATGTAGTATTGAATCGTTATTCACTTAATATTTTTACAAGTAATTCAATATCTACTCTATTCAAGCAATTAAACAACATGCATACGTTAACCAAATAAATTTGAATTTATAAATCATACTTGAAAATCAATAAATACTACTTCCACGCCTTCTTAATATAGGTATGTGATTGATTTGTATGTTTGTATGTTTAGAAAAATCAATGGCTAGACCGATTTCGTTATGTCGTGTTCGTAATTGTTCGGACAAGATCTTTATGAAGGACAATTTTTTAAATATTCCATCGGAAATGTCTGATTTGGATGATATATTTTTATGATTATCTCAATAGTAAAAATGTGACGTTCCGTTTGATATTTCTGCTATCGAATATTTTTATAACAACAAAACAAACAAACAAAATTTTATGTTTGATGAATGTCTTCAGAACTAAACAGGCACAGCCTAAACCGCTGGAGATAGAGAACACGCTATATAATACCCATACCAAATTATATATTTTTCTAAGCGTCATTTTCAAAATTGAAACTGTGCTAAGCCGTTTCGTGTCGGTAGCTTATTTATAATATTTTAATATTAGTTCCGACAACAGCGAAGACGCGTTTTGGAGATTATGCGAGAAGGACTTATGCCGAGCACTAAGGAAATTCTAAATTACAACCTCAAAATGCTGATCCATAATAGAGATGACCAAATTATGGGCAAATTATTCAAATACCATCCAGACCAGGATCCCACGTAGACTAATGCAACAACACTACTCGACAAAGACAAACTCCGAGTCGATGAGGAAGTCGTCGTCTTAAAGTTCAATTCAAATTTTATAACATCAATTTGCAATCCATTGAGGTACTGCTTGGCAATAAAATGCAGGCACATTTAAATAACATAATTTTGACTTAACAATCATAAACAATATGATATAACAACGGCACGGACTGGATGTCTGCAGAAAAATTATAATACATTTAAAAAAATCCCTATATATATTTCCTAACAATTGTAACCAAAATGTGCAAAAAACAGTTGGAAGTTATTTCCATTTTTATCAATTAATGAATCTTAATTCAATCGTATTTTTCGTATTACGTATATTCTGTAAAATTATTTGTATTTTTTATTAATTATAATGATTAAAGATTATGTTACTAAAATAACAACAGTATTCATTGCAGAACTGAAAGTCACTACAAGATATCGATTTTATAATTACCAACATCAGTAGAAGTTACCGAAACAATTTTCTAAGTAATGACTCGGTAGTTTTTTAATTCACGTTATAATATTCCAAATAACCAACCCACGTAAATACGTGGGTTGAACAATGAAATGTTTGGAACTAAATTTTCATTATTTTAGAAATAATTGTGTTCTATATTTATAGGATGGTCCTATGGAAGTGTAATCACCTAATTAAGTACTTCTAGATTAGTTAAATTAAGCATATGAGGACAGGTTTTGTTTTGTTCCGTAACTGAAATTGCTAAACCAATAAAAATATAACTTTTACCAAAAGATGCAGCGCTTTTGGGACAGGGTTTTAGTATTACCTGGCAGATAACACTGGCTGATTTAGGTACTTGTTAACATTCAGCGGTGCTTGTCCTGTATTGGTTTCGCAATTTTTGTTAAAGCTTATTCTTGGTCATCTGTGAAAATTTAATGGGTTAGGTGCGTTGCCAACCTTTGACGAGCAAAATTGAAAGAAATGGGAGGGTTGTCTGGGTATCTCTGTTTAGGTGTACGTTATGAGCATGGATGCCCTGAGAGGGCTTCTCTATCGCAATGGCTGATGGTGACCTCCTGGGGTAATGTTATAAACCAAAATAAACCAAATTCTGCACAATCATCATGTTTTTATGTCGTGTAGTGTATAGTGATTTGTAGTATTTTTTATATAATTTTAATTATTATACATGAGTGATACATGTCCTTCCTTATTCCGGCTATGGTGGTCGTTATTTATGGAGTCTTCAAAAATTATATGTTATAAAAATATATTTTGATCTAGACTAACCAACTGCATATAAGATACCAAAATGCACAATTGTGTGTACAAACATACGTGCATTCGATATTATACTTATTCTCACAATCCGATGGAGCGGTAATCCCGTTTGAACGTAGAGAGATCAGCAACGACCTTCTGCTGTCTTTCTTACTTGCTTTTACCTATTATTAATATAAAAACTAAAATTACTTTATTGAACTAACACTGTATTTGAACCAAGAACTGCTTTAAAAAGAGTTGTCGTATTATTTTCACAATTTGTACACAGTACATTAGAAAATAATATAAGATTAGCTCTTTATGTGCTAGGTAAGTAACGAAATTCATACATACTTCGTAGTTAAGTAACTTAAATTATTATTTATTTAACCCGTTTAAATAAGATAAATAAAGCGTAATACTACACAAAGCAGGCGGGCTCTTAATGTGCTTAATTTTGTCTATAAGCGTGCATGACATTCTGTTATAAATGTGTCCACTATTCAGCTTTGCAGCAGCTTGGAATAAGTCATAAAGCAGAACCTTTGGCCAGCAGTTGTACTTTTGTGAGCCGTAACTTTACGTTTACTTTACTCTAAGCAGATTTTCAAATAGTGATGCAAAAATGCTGAAAATTACTTTAATATAATTTAAATCTACTTATTATATTTTTCGACGACAAACATGTTTTTAAGCCAATTACATTTTATTTTGTTAAGACGAGAAGGTAATCATCTCAGCAACACAACCGTGACGCCACCACCCACTGAGAGGCGCTCCTCACATTGAATTAAGATATTTTCTTGAATTTAATGTGACGTTACCATTTCAGATTCTTACATGAGTAACAGGCACGTGTAAAGAATATCTTATAACATTTTCATTTCAATTTCTTTTTATAGTCGATCTTATGTTTGGGTATTATTTTTATATCAATGTACATCTAATTTTGTGATTGCATATAATAGCCGAGATGACCCAGTTAATTTTAACCGATTGCCGGATCAAACTTAGGAAATGTCACTGATTCATGTGCTTAATTTGTGTTTATAGTCTCGTGCCGGACCGTGAAGGAAAACGTGGTGAGGTATCAGGAAATGCGTAAAAAAGCTCGAAACTATCGTCTCAAGTACATTTTCAAAATTACTAATTGAAATGTTCGCAAGCTAAATAAACTTACAAAACTTTCAACCAGTGCTCACATAACTAACGGTTGTTTAATTGTGTTATAAAAAGGGGAAAATTAAATTTCAATGAAATCAGCTTATTTGAGCTATGGAATAGTATTGAAAACACTATTTCATAGCTGTAATCTGTTACTAATTATAACCTTACATATTATTCATATTGGAGATTAATATTACAACTAGTTGTTGTTATTTGTAAATGTCTCACAGTTCTGGAAGTTGTCGTACAAAGTTCTCGTTTGCAAGAATTAGTTTTATAAAATTGTGTATGTTGAATACGGTTCATTGTCAATATATTATTTCATTAAAATATATATTTTAATACCTGTTAGAAATTCTACATTGTTTTATAAATAAAAATATCGAATATTGAAATAATGATAAATGTAAGAAACTTTATTTTTATTTTTAATTTTGATAATAAAATTTACTTATTATTTTTTTTTAATTCAATATTTTTTAATATTACATCACCTTTCTTTTTATGTCTATTTATAACAAAATATTCTGTAAGATCATACCTACTCATAATTACTCGCAGAGTACGATAGTGAAAAAAAAATGACAGTTCTCATAATTCGACATGCATTTATGTATCTCTTTTGAACTTGCTTACATTTTATTTAATATTTAAAAATAGAACATAATAACAAAATTGTATGTAAAAAGAAGCCTGTAAATAGCCTAAAGCCTGCTGGGTTAACACTTAATTTCCTTTTGAGGGAGGTGGTAGCCCGAGTTTGAACTTTAAATCTTCGGTTATTCACGAGTACTAACAACTAGTACATCTCGGCGGAAATCTAATATGTATTTATAATTAAACATAATATACCACCTCATTACCTCTGAAAACATATTAAAATATTGTAGACTTTATGTATATATACCATGTACTATGCCGTTCTGTTTTAAAACTAATATATCATATTCAAAAACTTATGCAAAAACATGAAAAATATTTGCTATTATTTATTTACGAAGAAAGCTTGGAAGCCAAGCAAAACCATGAAAAGGAAGGGCTTTTTTACGTCTAACACCGGACGACCAAATCCTAAAACGCGAGAGAAACTGTGGGCGACAGCTAGTTTTACTATAAATGTATACCGTGATTTAATAGTCCTTCGCCCATATGAATTTAACTTAATTTTGTACTTCAAAGAGGCCCGCACTACCGCCGCAGTGATGTTCGACACAAGATGCTTGATGTAATCTACTTGGATGTCATAAAAGCAATACAGCCATCTATTAAATATATACTCCTATTACACGTTAGAACCGATGTGCTTTATTCGTGTGGGCTTTGGCTACGGTTACAGTTTTACTAAAATATTGCATTTTTCAACAATAAATTTGATCCATCCATCCAGCGGCTAAATTTGTCGTGTGATTTTTCACACAAATAACAGTGTATAAATATGTTTTCATCTGATATGTGTCGAATAGTTTTGTTTTTTATAATTAAACTCGATAAGTTTGTCAACGTTTTATAAGGATTTCATACTTTTGTATTCAAGCATTCTTTTTTATAAATAGTATAAAATAAATTCGCTTTCTGCTCTCTGTCCGTATAAGCTTTAGAAGATATATCAGAACAATGGACTTACTAGAAAATTGTTGGTCATAAAGAGGCCCACACAAAAGTCTGTGATAGGATGTATCTCTATTCTTTTTTCTAAGTTACACTCATAATACCAATTTTTGTCTAATATGGATTAATAAAAGACTACCTATAGGTACTACCCGATGGTTCTGATGTCGTCCTGACCAATTTCCAGTCAATTACGCAGGTCACAATAGTACACATGGGTGCGCGCAAACACAGGTGCACTGTCTATTCCCTTACTCAGATAATCAAGCAAATTCGACACGATCAGTAAAAGTTTAGTCGTAGGAACAACAGCTTTACACACTTCTAAATTCCAGAATCTAAGTTATTGAGAATTTTCATCGTGATCTGCGGCTACGCCACGCCAACGACATACTTCACACTTAGCACCTAGGCATATATAAAAAAAAACGTTACAAAATAAAGACCTTACAAAATATTTTCTTACTAAGCTAATTTTTCATTTTCTATATTAATCACTGCAAGCTGCAGCCTGCATCCGTGTTCAAACTTGCACGTTGACAATTTTTTTTAAATATTTTATTAAATTAAATTGCAAAAATAAAAATATCACTATGAAAGAATTATTAAAATCGGTTCAGTAGTTTTATTTTATGCTATCCCATAGTAACCTAGTGTTTTTCTGGGATAGAAAGTATAAACCTACCACTACGCAAAAAAATCATGTCCGAGGCCTTGTCCTGTGAAAAAAAAAAACATATATCCGACGGGAACCGTACATTTTCTGGGATATACGGACTATATGCTATTCCGGACTATAATCTGAAAACTTCTAGACTGTTGTTGCAACTGGATTTCTAATTTTCCGAATTTTTTGCCTTCAACCAGCACTGGGCCAGTAGGGTACTATGGCCTCACTTTTCCAATACTATGAAGAGGCTAGGAAATAAATAATTTTAATACTTATAATTGTTCAAAATTACATTTAAAAATGAAGAAAACCTTCTAATCACGTTCTATATAAATATGTACTTATTTATATAAATGATTTACACATACTATCTTCAAAAAATATAATTACTCCAATATATTCAGTTTTCTAGTCCAGTCCTCCCTATTTAACCATTGGGGTGTACTCTAAAAATCTTGATATCACTGCTTGTTATTTGTACCGAAAAGCATGAATTATTTATATTTCTATCTTGATAAAGAATGACAGCATCATATGGAGGGAGAGGTGCTATTGTATTTCAGTCCTTATTACTACCCCATATAATAGTATTTTGTATCTTTTCAATGGCTATTTGTATATTTTTATCTTTTAAATTAATGAACGTTCATATAACTCTATATGAAGAAGAAGAGTAAAAAACGGATACTACACAAAAAATATTTTTGTATTAATAAAATAATAAAGCCATTGTTGAAAATTGATAAATATTACTTGGTGGTAGTAACCACCCATTCACCACTTATTGTGCCGTCATACAGTAATACTTAGTGTTGCTGTGTACGGTTTAGAGCGTTTTCACATTATCCGATCCGATATCGGTGTCGGGCGCCGATCCGATATTCGAGGAAAAGTTACTAGTAAAGTAATTTTACGTCAATTTCTAAGGCCAGGATTTAAATTATAAAGTGCAACGGGCTTATATTTTATAAATCAAATAAGATAAAAAAAACATATACATTGTAAACTCCATGTGACGTCACTCGATTTAACGACAAACTCCCTAAAGCGTCGAAATCACTCGTAAAATAAAACTACTCACATCACATTAACTTCCATTATATTAAAACCACTCGATACAAATATTACTTATAACTTTAACAGCAAATCCGTCCTTCGTCCTCCGTTTTTCTCTCCAGTTCAAAATCCCGCGCTTTTCCGTGCCAGGCAGTACCAGCTCGCCTCACCACGCTACGAGACGGAAGTGACGGGAGTGCCACAACACGGTGTCGATAACCGAATCAATAATCATACTTCATACATGTTATTTCAATTTAAAAAAAAAACGTATTTAAAAGTCAAAGCAGTACTAAATATTATTATTTCAATTAAAATTATATAAGTATATTTAAAAAATCATGACACTCGACTTTGGTTGGTTCAGCTTGTCTTCCATACAATACATACATACATTCTACATAGCGTTACATCCATTCTCAATAACGACAAGAATTAAATAATAAAAAGTTATTTTTTAGTTGCCAAAATTAGTAAAAATTCGTAGATGTGTACCTACGTTCTTTTGTCGTTTTAATATCCTAGCCCGTAATAAAATGTCGGCATCATACATACCGACTTTCTAAAAAATCCGTTTTTTAGTTTACAAATTGTGATTGCTTGCACTCATAAAGAAGCTCTGGAGCAGCAATATTATTGAAAAATACTTTTTTATCACCAAGATGTCTCATTATTTTTTTAATTGTTTTTTTTCTCTTTTGCTCATTTTTCGTTTTGTCTTTTTTTCACTTTTGTTGTTGTAGCAAGCAATTGTAATTAATAGTTTAATCAGCATGTAACACTACATGCTGATTAAACTATTAATTAATGCTTTTAAATGATTTTACATCATCTATGTACGTATATATCTAATTGTGTATTTATGTAAGAATGATAAATGTAAAAAGCGCTAGCGAACCTAATAAATAAATAAATTATTCCTTAAACATTTTTTAATTTCATCACTCATTTATTTTTGAAAGTACATTTTAATGAATATACATTAAACAATATTAAATAGGGCATTTTTTAAAATAAAACGTTATAATATTAGACAAACGTTATGTTTATTCATTGACTAGATGTGTATATATGAAATAATCTTATATCTAACAATTACAATCATTATATTTATGTTGTTGGAAAGAGTTCTTTTTTAATTTGAATACATATAAAATTAATGTTTAGGTTCTAGAGAATCAAATCACACTGTAGAAGATTTAGAACGTTTTTATATTTAAAAAATAAAATGAAAGTTATAAGTAAGATTTTAATGATTTTGAAATATTTAAAATTTTGTAAAAATATTTTTGCTATTAATCTAATAATCTAAACATTTATTCTTATATGTAAATTCTAATTTGCAAAAGAGTTTCTGATAAATATAAAAAGCAGGAAAATGTATTCAACACGACATTTTACTCATAATTTATTATAATAAGAATGTATTGAAATCGTTTACAAAGGGTACCCGGAAATGGAACAGCGTACACTTTTTTATTCCATCATGAGAATTGTATATTTAAAACGCTACAAAATAGACGAATTTCAGATGAATTTCGTTTTTTCACTAGGCCTGTTCGAAAATATACTAAGATTGACATATAATAAATTTGACTAGGTATTCAATAACAATTAACATTAATTGTTCATAAAACAGCAAAAATAGAGTTTAATAACATCGTATCAATTATGTAAACGTGTGACAAATATTTCGTAGTTTACAAATAGCTATATAGGAGATATGGGTCATTGTTTCCGGTAGCTCACTTGCGGAAGCAAGAGATCGGGTTGAAGTAGCATTGTCGGAAGCGGACCTGTCTCTTGTCGGCGCGCCATTGCCTGGCGATCCTGCCGTCCATCGCTCGCAGTCCCCAACCACGTGGCTCCGTCTGCGGCCAAGAACGACTAACTCTGGCTCCCATGCCCAACCTAGACAAAAGTATCAAAAGTTAATACGACTGGCTTAACTAAACTGATTTTGAAAGCGATACATATGCTTTAAACTTATATTATACTTTATACTTAGTTTTAGTGTTTATATCGACATAATTATTTGTGTAATTGAAGTCTTAATTAAATTAAATTTATCTCAAGACTGATTTACTCTGACTTTCAATAACGTTATCGCGAAAGAATTCGTTTCTTTCGTAACGTAAGCGATGAAGATTTTGTTCAAATTTCTATGAATACAATGTTTCAGTTTAAGATTAATACAAAAAAATTAACCCTAAATGGAGCGCGCGACACATTGTACGAAAGCAACTAACGATAACGAATACAAAATCTCGGTAGTGCGAAACGATGCGTCTTTTTATTAATACGTAAACTTTCGTCGTTTTTCTGATTTTATACTATATATTGCGAAGTCTACCTCTATAAAACAAAATCATTCAATTGGAGGACGACGTGGAGAAAAGATGAGCCGAGATGGCCCAGTGGTTAGAACGCGTGCATCTTAACCGATGATTTCGGGTTCAAACCCAGGCAGGCACCACTGAAATTTCATGTGCTTAATTTGTGTTTATAATTCATCTCGTGCTCGGCGGTGAATGAAAACATCGTGAGGAAACCTGCATGTGTCTAATTTCAACGAAATTCTGCCACATGTGTATTCCGCCCACCCGCATTGGAGCAGCGTGGTGGAATATGCTCCAAACCTTCTCCTCAAAGGGAGAGGAGGCCTTTATCCCAGCAGTGGGACATTTACGGGCTGTTAATGTAATGTAAAATGTCGAGAAAAGAATATGTAAAAAAACATACTCGTCGAACAAAATAAAAACTCCTTATTTTTTCAAATTAATTAAAAAAGCGTAGATGTATCAGCACAGTGCAGTACGGAGAGATTGCTTAACCAGACATACGTATTTCTTTATAAATAATTACTTTAATAGTCTCAACTCTCAACCATTGTTGTGTCTAATGTCTATACGTATACGTAAACAACAGCTGTCAAATAATTACTTTATCCTTTGAAATAGATAATTAAATACAAAATGGAAGCAAATTGTGTTGATATTACGAGTTCAATTATAAAATTCGACCTGCAAACACATTGACAATGGATTAAGATTCGAACTAATTTAAAGCTGGTATTTACAACGGAATATTCAATTACTATGCAATACGACTACGACCTCGGGTGTTTAAATACTTTGTTGCAATTAACCTACAGCTAAATGGATGAGATAATTACAAAGACTGGAATTTATTAGTCTAAATTCCTTTAACATTCAATAGAGTAATTGTTTTAAAAAATAAACAGTCTTTTTCCTAAATACTTATACGTAAGTTTTTTTTTTTAAATAATTAAATTAAAATTTTCGAAGGTTTTATTTTACTTGATTTCTATAATACCTTTTTTATTTTGGAAATAGTGAAAATTATAATGCCAGAGTTTGAATTTAGAATAGATGTAAACGATAATAATGTAATCACTTGGTAGACTGTAAGATGTAAAATAACATTGTTGTTATGCATAAACTGAACTTAACTGAAGTCGTCCTTAATACGACAAAATTTTATTAAAATTATTTTTAAAATGAATAATATATAATATGCTTAATCAACTCGTTCTTTCAATGATACTGGTTGGTTATAGCGAAATTATAAATCCACAGGCATGATATAATTTATTATATATTTTCAATTTATTTATTAAATTATTTTTTATATATCTTGGATGTTTATGTTTTCAGGCAGGATCACAATATAAATTACTAGCGACTATATAGATTACACAAATTTTGTAGATCTAAGTAGGTGTTTGTAAAAAACATAAACAAACCTTAAATAAAATATTAACCAATGCCATTTTTTCTCAAATCCATAGTGAATATCATAGATTAATCAAGTTCTCGACCAATGATATCGAGTCAATTTACCTTTTTTCCTTTTATGGTTGGATTAGAGTATAGGCAAATTACCTGTCATCGGCATCCAATTGCAGTAGGAGTTTGCGCAGTGCAGCAGTATTCAGAGCATCCCACTGTACGGCCATATCTGCAACGTCTTCCGGTCGAGCTACCAATGCATTGTCCGATCGATCTTCATCCGGTTCCTATAAGAGAACATAGTCAATCTTGGGCAGCATATAAAAAAATTTACATAAACAAGCGATAACAATTACCAAATTAAAAAAAAAAAAAACATTTTCAAACCCGTCTTTTAGTTAGTATTCAATGTATGCTAAATAACATTAAATTATTTTAAAAAATGATTATGTTAAAGTTAACATTTATACACGAACAATAAACCATCGATATTTATTTTTATGAGTTAGACAGTTATGAAGGTTTTTTTTGAAAATTGATTACCAAAGAGGGTGAAATTGGCGTGAAGTTTATACAGAAGTTTTTATTTCATGTCAATTATTTATTTCATTTTTGATTTCATATATATCGAAATCGGTGTTTAGGCATCTTTTTATGAGCTCAGTTATTTATGAATTGTCGAAACTCTTCGTTAAATCTTAAAGCGTTTTGAAAAATTTATGGGTTTCACGTAGTGTGCCGTGACCGAGGTAAAATAATAACAACGTTGATTACCAAAAAACTGTAATATTTAAGAATACTTGGTGGGTTTTTTAATAATATTTTCAATTAGGTATCCCTCTAGGTAGACCAGTTTTTTTTTTATTATCATCGCTAAAATTTTAATGTAAAATACATATTAAGTGTGTAAATAACTTGCTGAAACCAAAAAATGAGCTAAGCTACGTAACGGGGGGACCAATCTTTACTTTCAAAACTTAATTTTTATTTCCTTTGTCGCCCCCATTTTTAATTAGGGCATATTAATCGTATCATTGATAGTAATTTTTTTAATCTCAAATCCTTAACGTCTTGACTAGTAAATTTGTTTATTTAAAATACCATAGGAGCTGCGACGACGGTCATCAGCAGCACAGCCAGGAAACCGATGATGATCATTAGAGTCGTGTGTGCGCTGGAGTTCATTGTAGCGTCCGGTAGCTGTTAGAAGCAAAATGTAACATGTAGCATAATTAATAAAACAAATTAAATAAAGTTAGTTTTCAAGTTCACAATTAAGTAATTAAGTAAAAGGAAATTAGTTGTTTTTTTTCTATTCTATATTATATAAAGAAGCCCTTAGATATAAAAAAAATAGTTCATCTAATTTTGTGAAAAGCTCATACTCACTAAAATAACTTCTATCTAAATCAAACCTTTTCACTCATATTCTTTGAATATTTCTAGTACTTATCTAAGTTTATATAAACTTACACATTTCTCGTGTATAATTCCAATTAATTTAAATAAATTTATCTAAAGTAATTTAAGTATAATAACAATATGTAATTCATTTTAGATATAAACGCTTGTCTATTTATTAATTATTTTTATTATCCTAAAATAAAATAAGTCTCTATTTAAACATGGTCAAATATAGAATCCTAGAAATTAATATTTTACCCTTGGCTACGTTTCTATGGATATTCTGCCGTAAAAATTGACATATGTATATGACAAAATTTTGTCCCATAAAGGAAAATAATCACGTTTCTCCGTAAATGTAGGACAAACCAATTAATACAGTTCCGCATTTATTATATCAGGAGGAAACTAGAATTATAAAGCACAGGGATACCATTATAATACACGATGGAGAAATTATAATAGTATTAGTTAAGACACGGCTTCGCTCGGGTGAAATAAATAAAACTAAACAATACGGTTTATCATTTACTTTTCATATATATTTTTATTAACGTTGTGATTGTCATACATTTATATTCTTTATTTAGGTGCTGAAAACGAACAGTAATCTTTATTGACACAGCTTTTTGAACGCACCCGTAAACGTCAAACATGGCCGCCCGTTGAACTGTCATGTCATTAAATTTCATGGATTTAATATCGAAATATCTCGATTATACGTATTTTGAAGATATATGATGTCGACTAAAATCATTATTTCTTAACAATCTATAATTGTGGACTGTTTGATCGGGTCTATCGTAGACCTGCACGAAATTATTTTTCTGGTCCGACTTTCGAACTTGGACATTCATGATAGCAAGAGCAACTGCACAATACGATGTAGTTATGTAAACAAGGTTGTTAAGCATGCAGTAATAAAAATAAAAAAATACACTTTAACAAGAATAACTTAAACGATTACATTTGAAAATAAATGTCAACTTTAAATAGGCCGAAGAATAAAATAAGCGTTGGTAATGAATGTGTATCTAACATTTCACATTAGGAGTATTATAAAACGTATAAAAATATACTTAATGTCGTCGTTAAAGCGCTTGTACCTTTAGGTCTTAACTTGACGCATATATCAAAACTCTTTTACATTTATTTTTACATTTTCAGATCATCATTTTTTTACGTTTACAACTTTAAATTACAATTGCATTAAACAAATTCGTTTAAGAGTCTGTTTTTGTTTGCTAATTTATTCTTATATATGTATGGTTTTTATCATTACATATTTCGATTATTTCTTAAAGATTAATTGATAATAGATAATATATGAAGGTTTATAAAAGTTATAAAATAAGTAGAATTATATTGTAATTTGGCAATGAACATGTTATCTTGCGCCATAAACCGGCCCTTACGGCTGTTAGTGACAACTTAATAATGGTCACACGTGAATACTTACTTACATGAAGTTCGTAGAAATGAATCATAATGAAAGTAAAACGCAATCACACTTGAATTTTCAGTACAAGGCTCTTACAAACTTAAAGAAATCCATACGATTTTTATCTTAATTCCTAGATTAGATCTTAATTTCAATTGGACATTACACTTACTTATTGGTAGTCAAAGTAAAAACTACCCCTATGTAACCTACATTACAATGAACAATTCTGACATAGTAATACGTTATTTTTTATATTAATTAATGCCCACTTAATATAATTTACAATTTTTTTATTGTACATCAGTAATTGAAAGTGAAAAATTAGTAGAAAATTGAGATACGAATACTATGATTGCGTTGCTCCTATATAAATTAACGTCACGTGCAATTCTAAAACTTAAAAAGCGTTTTTATTGCGACTTTTTGAATAATGGTTCTTGGACATTTTATTATTCGTCAGAAAAATGTATATCTTAAACATAGTAATCGGATAAAAGTCGCGAATAACTCTATGTATGTATGTAATTTATAAGCATAAAACTAATTTAGTTATGCACAGGGGTCGATTCTACTTACATATAACGACGACCAGCTTCGACTATTCTTTACATAAATTAACCTCAACTTGATCGTAGCTGAGGACCAATTCTACTTATGTCTATCGGTTCCGATACAATTCCGATTATATTCTGATTCAACTTTAACCTAACCACTAACTGGACCACTCACGAGTGTAAATACAATAAAAAAACGGGTGAAGGGCCACGATAACTTTTCGATCCGATAAAGTGACTATTTGTTAGTAGAATTGCCACCAAGTACCTTTTAAGTAAGACAACAGTGCTTTTATTTAGTATAATTTTAGGAAACATCAAAATTTAACAATATTCTATCATGCAAGTGCAATATTTTCAACTTTTCTTGTCTTGAATTACTAAACGTAACTAAAAGATACATATTTAACGTTTTCTTCGCCATTACAAAAATGATAACGTTTGCCGTCTTCATATGCGAAGTCCCAAAGGGAATCATATCACAGAACACGGTAGACCCGACGGACTATGTGTTGCCTTGACAGTTAATTGGATGGAAGAGATGCTATTTATCAATAAGCCTTCCGTCACCCAAGGACGGCCATTGTTATCTATGGAAATGTTTTTTAAACTTAAGCCATGTTCAATGATTATAAAAGTTTTTTCTTTACTGTAAAAAGATAGTATGTTTTTATTCTGAATTGAATCTAAATATTACTAATATACATTTTGCTGACTAATATTGTAAATGCATAAGTCAGTTTGTTTATTTGTTACTTACGTGTCTTAAGTACTTAACTAATTGTCATAAAATTCTGCATACACATCATAAGAGTACATAAAAAGTGGACTAACTAACAAATGTCACCCTTTCCTCCTAATACTTAGGTAACTACTATAGCTAATATGTACTTGTTCACTTTCAGGCAGGATATAATATGTATATATTTAACTAACAATACTTTGCGTCGTTTGGCATTCAGAAGCGCGAATGTGAAAGAAATTTGTTTTTCTTATTTATAATTTAGATAAATACTATCGATATAAGAAGAAGAAAAAATGCAATAATTTCACATTCGCGCTTCTGAATGCCAAACGACGTTTGTATTTAAATGTTGGAAAAGAATAACTACTGAGTTTCTAGCCAGTTCTTCTCGGTAGAATCTACATTCCAAATAGATGGTAGCTTTACTTAAAGTATATTTTGATTTTAATTTAATATAAAAAGTACATCTACATAAAGAAAAATATAACGCACTAAATGATATCAAAGTTTGAACAAATTGGCTTATTACTTAGAGAATGCTTTCAGGATGCGCTTGTGTATATTACACAAACCATGTGACATTATAACGAGTTCCTTCTATGCATTCGATTTTACTATATATTGGAGATTAAGGGTTACCTCAATCGCAATCTTGGCATCGTATCTGAATTTTAAATTAGCGTTGCGTAATTGAAGATAGATTTAAGGGATTTACATTTTATATCCCTCGGCTAAATTATGCATTTAATAAGCTTCCTTCAAGGAAAAGTATATTTTCATATAATTAGCTTGAACGTGTTCTTCGTAGAAAAGGCTTTGAATTATTTTTCCATTTATTTTCTTTGTATATTTATTACTTTAACGGTTTCTAACGTTAAATGTAGTTTCGTTTTATTATCCTTTCCGAAATAATCTTGTATTTTTTTTTATCCTTATATTTATACAACTATTTACTTTGTAGCAGCCCTTCTCGCGTGTAGTATATTCTATTGGCAAAAATGAATACTGTTGTTGTTTTCAGGTTTGAAGGGTGACAAGGGACATAATATCTTAGGTCCCGTGGTTAGTGGCGCAATGGCGATGTAAGGATTGGTTAAAATTTCTTACAGTCCTAATGGTTATATATTCTGTTTAGCCTCAGGTGGCTCATTTTGCCGTCACGCTTAACAATGTTATAAAAAAATCGTAATAAACATATATATTTTTTAAATAACAAGGCAAATAATAATTTATAGGTATTATGTTTTTTAAAGAGTTATTACAACAAAGATATATTGAAAATTCAAAGGAACAATCGTATTACACAAGTATTTGAAGAATAATTTTCTTTTATTTGAAGGATCGGCTACATTAAAGAAAGTCAAGGTGGGATAATGACCATTGGAACCTCTGAAAGTCAGTGTTTTTGTAACTTGATATAAGTCGATCTTAAAAGAACTGCAAACTTTGATGTTTTAAGGAAAATTATATAATAATGGCTAAAATTTCGTAGGGTAGAAAAGATGGTTCCTGTTTTTTACACACCTATAACAACTGGTATACCCTGGTTATTGGTACTGGTTATTAAATGAATACTTCAAAGCAGTGTCCGATGTCATATTGCATGACATTGAGTACCCATTCTATTTGACTTTTGATTGGAATATTTTCAGCCAATCCAGTGTGAAAGTGTTACAAAAATCTAAACACACAAATATTTACTCTCAGTTAATTTAATATTTTTAAATTAAAAGAGTAAAGCATTGTCAAAATTAGAAGGCATATAGCATGATACTACCTACTATAATATACCTATTTTTAAATAACGTACTCTATAAAGTAATAACTATTTCTTTTCGCGTTCTATAATGTTTGAGTTTCGTTTTAATGTGAAATAATTATCACTTGATTTTAATATAGGAAAATAATTGCATTTATTTCTATATCGTTTCTTTAATTTACAACAATCAATAGCAACGTACAATGTGATTAACTTCCGAATTTCTAAAAATAATTCAATAAATGTGAAAATGGTTTAATATTACATAATCGAGGCTCACAAATTGTCGAATGTGACAATTCAATCGAGTCTCCTGTAAGGCATACTTAAGATGACATGAATGGAAATTGTATGAGCGAGTTAGCCTCAGTGTAAATGGCAGCGAATTGTGTTCACCCGCACTCATAGAAATATATTCTATAAATTAATTAGTAATCTCTTGTATTTTAAGTAAATTATTTTATATTTATGCAAATTGCAAGACAATAATTGAAAAACGTTGACTTCGGTACAGCCTCGCTTCGTCTATGTTGTAGCGAAAAAAATAGTATACAATTTATATACATTTTATTTTTAACTATTTTAATTTGAATTAATTCCTTCGTGAATTAAATGATTTTCTAGTTCATACTTAGGTATATGTAGCAACAATTAAAACGTAATCATATTCAACTTTACTATATGTTGAATGCTACGAATTCTTTAAGCCCTACGCGCGATTAAAACTTCTTAATGAAAGTTTGAATATAATTATTACTCCATAAAGATTAATTAAATATCATTAATTTATATATTTTATTATTTATAAGTTTAATATCACCCACTCGCACTCAATTATAGCAGCGTGGTGGAAGTTCCAACTCTTCCCCTCCCGACGAGGCTAGGCTTATGTCCATCTTTGTGATATCGAACTGATACTTTTTATGAAACCATGGAGCGTTTTCCCGTTACTACCAGCCAACTACCAAAATTTCGCAAGCGCAGTGTACCTTATTACCAGTTCTCATTATTCTTATTATTCAGCATAATCAAGAATTGGTAATGATTATGTCAAAGTCTTTGCTTCCTATATAAGCTTAGTGATTGTCAAAAACCAATTCCGAAATAAGCACTTCGCACCCGAAAAGAACAGGTGAAACCGGCGGATTTTTATTTATTTCTTATTTAGTCCAAAGAAAATTTTATTCTATTTTCTTTTAGAAAACCCTCCTCATTCGACTTCATATTATACTAACTCCTTAACCATTAAAGCTATTTGTCTGCGGAAGTATCTTCCTGTAGAAGCAAGACGTGCACAATCACTTGCTTCATTTAAAACCTTATTAAAACAACACTATCTTGCTCTCTAGCGCTCTAGTCGTGTATTCCGCGAGAATTTAATTAAATTTGATACGTAAATTGTATGTACGTCATTATGTGCATAAATGTATGTGTATTTGTATATTAATTTATTTTAAATTTCATTGTAATGTAAATATATATTATGATCATTTAGGCTATACTGTACATCCATCTCTTTCTTTCTTATGTACCTTCTTAATGGTTATCTGGAAGAGATCACTATTTCAGCGGTAAGGTATGTGTGTTGTGCATTTTTCTTGCATGTTTTATGCTTATGTTTTTGGGTGTAAAATAATGATTGTGATTTGATTTTGATTTGATAATAATAAAGTTTTTTTAAATGCTAGCATCGTTGGTATTGCGCTGGCCCGTGTAAGTAACCCGCTATTATATACCGTCAAATAGTAATCTTATATTGCTATTTTCCGGTTGAGAGAATACATGTCCTATGGTTGTCAGAGCACTAACACATTAAAATAAATTAAAAAATAAGTGAAACAATGTAATTTGTTTTCTTATATGGGAGCTAGTTGTTTGTTTATTGATAATAATAACTGATCATGAGTACGCATTTCTTTTCAATAAATATAAAATTCATTTTCTATAGTTACCGGCTTTGTTTAGAAAATAATTACTTTTAAAAATAACACCAATACTGATTCAGTTGTTTTGCGACAATTTCACATTCGTTAATTATTTTTTCATTTGTTTTTTAATTCGTAACCAATTTTGTTGCGACGCTTTTTTTTTTTTGCTTTCGACAGATTATAAATCTGTTACCTAAAAATTAACTGAAGTTCTTTTGTTTGAATCCTTTTTTTATATATTTAATTATATCTTTATTACATATTTATGTATTTATTTTAATCATGTCAAGTTACGACATGTTATTACTGGAAATTCGTTCGCGTGAATGTTGAATATGGAGATGCAATTACTTTGATTATCTCCTGGAAATCCTTTCAATTTCCGCGGTAAATGCGTTACCAAAGTATATTCTGATGGTGGCATTTTATGTAGAAAATATACAAGCTTATTAAAAGTCATCGAAACAGCGGACATAATAGTGTCCAAACTTGTAATGGCAAAATGTCCTGCATAATGTGGGGTGTATGAACTAATACAGCCTCATTATAGTTTTATCATTTGTTATTTGCTTATGAGTTTTCGACCTTGGTGCGCGAGTTTTTACCGCAATATTTTCAAAAACATTGCGGTAAAAACTAATTTCAAAATTCGTATTCTAATTCATCAATTTAAATATTGTGTAAAAAAAAAACAACAACATAATCCTATTACTTATTCAGGATTGTTATAAAAACAAGATGTTAGAAAAGCCTGGAGCTCGTATTCGTTCGGTTTTTTTTATATATAATATTTTATTAATAAATATGAAATGAGACGTAAAGCTGCACAACATGTAACCTTTTTTTTTAATTATACATATGTGCAAGTTACATACTAGTACTTGCTTTGATTTAAAAATGCAATCTCGACTATTCTATCAACAAGATTAGACCATCAAATTAAAATTTAAATGTAAAAATTAAAATAAATTTCGGTAAAATAAATATTCAGTATGTTTTATTACGGAATGTGATTAACTTGTCGCGGTGGTTGTTTAACTTGCGTATTTTTACTACATCATAAATACGCTCCATAAATAAATTTTATACGGTAGTTCGAAGTTTGTAAGTTAGTTTCTTTCCTAACTTGGGTTGTTTAACATTTTAATGCATATTTATTGATTATTTTATGTAAAGCTTTGTGAATATTAAATAAATACGTTGTTAAAATGTTATGAGCTTCTGAATAGTTTTAATTAAAATGGAACGATAAGTTTAAATATAAAAAAAACTATAACTTTTTATTCGCAAATTAAACCTGCCGGTATTTGTCATACATATTGAAGATATGGTTTCGTATATACATTTAATGGATTTAGATTTTTTCTGTCTGATAGCAAATATCAATAAGACCAAACGAGTAACGTCATATATAAGTAATGAATATCGAAATAGAACTCTATTGGAATTTTATGATACTAACTAGTTGAGTTGGATTCTGAAGTTTTGCGTAATCTTAGTTTCTGACCGTAGTTTCAAAAATACTTATTACGCGGTTTATGTAGGAAATATACAGTAACAATGAGTATGGACCAAGGTGCCAATTTAATTACATGTGATTTGTTATGATATTTAATTATACGTACGAACCTTCTTAAAATGAATTTAAATAATCCAATTTCGAATTTAGAATAATTTCTCTGTTAATAAATCTGATTTGTTTTATAAAGGTTGTCGGTTGTTGTTGGTTGGTTGTCGCCTGCGGCTTCGCGCGCGTTTTACGGATTGGGCGGCAAGTGTTAGGCATGATAAAAGCAGCCTATGTTATACTCGAAGGAGTTCAAGCTTGTTTTCTATAAAATTTATTCAAATTCGGTTTAAGAGTTTGGCCGTAAAATAGCAATAGACAGAAAGACAGAGCTACTTTCGCAGTTATAATATTAGTATCGGTAAAGAAAAAAAACAGATAAATGTATTCGTCAATATTATAAGAATTATAAATATTAAGGCTAAATACAGAAAAATGTTGCAATATAGTAATAAGTCAGTCAGTACAAACTACTGAAGGATAATAAATAGCGAAATCACAGTCGAAGGTTCAACGCTATTGTGATATTTTGTATTGAGTCGTGAAAAAAATCATGTGAGTGTTTTTCATTTACTTATACGAATGCGATTCGTAATACTTTACCGATTTATTTTTAACCTAATTGAAGTATTGGATTTTTTTTTCTTTTTAAATAACGTACTTTTTTGTTACGTTTACAACAAACGACTAAATGTGTTTACTTGGGACGATGAAATGTTTTAAAATGGAAACCCTTTCAATTTGATGTTATACCTATACTGTTTAACGAATTATCTTTACATTTATATTTATACGTTAATTTTCATACTTTTATTATACAACTATATTTTGTAATTTACTTACATTTTAAAAATTAACTTTAGATCTATTAAATCACGAAGGCAACGTTAAATTTATTAATCTGTACTGATACTATAAATGCAAAAGTAGCTGTCTGTTAACTCTTCACGATTAAGCCGCTGAACCGACTTAAAATTTAGATTTAATTTTGTCCATCGCAATATCTCCATCAAATTCCCCAGGACTCAAAATTCAAACTCAAACTATCTATGGCGGTAGATTTGAGTCTTGGAGAAGGAAAAAAGCAATTTTTTTTAATTCACCCATCGAAGGGTTCATTTGGGAGGTGTCGGTTTGTGTGCCACAGGTAAAGATTTATAAATTTCGCGCAGGTAAACCGGGTTCAGCTAGTTTTAATGAATCTATACAATGGTGAAAATATAATTCAGAATTTATTTATAATTATTCCATTTAAATATTACATGTGGATTGTTTTATTAGCAAACTATATTTAATAAAGAGTGCAATTTATAATATCTTCGCTCTTTCGGACTTAGGATATGGTTCATCCTTTGGGAACTGTCTTATTTTCCGGGTGAAATATCGTCTTATGTTGTTGTCTTAGAATATAAACTGTCAAACTTTTTAATACACACTCCAGTTACTTCATTATCATTTGCGCTCAAACTGATTGAAAATATTAAAAATAAAAAAAAACGTTTCCTTTTACGATAGGTACATTATAATAAAATTAAGAAAAGAAAAAATTGTAATGCCAAATAAATTAAAAAAATATATTTTATCTATTTAATTTATTGAAATGAATCATATTGATACAAGCACTAAGTGTGTGCAAAATTTTAGACCAAATTTCGTTTAAGTGTAACAGTTTTGAAATATCTATAAATAAGTGAACAAAAATAAAAATATGTAAACAAGTAAATCAAAAATCCTTACAGAAATAAAAATAGATTCGGAGAAAATGGACTCTGACAGACGGGTAGACAGGCACGGGAGTGATCCTATAATTGATTTGTTTTTTGATTTTCATTTTTCCATTCGATGTTCGAATGGAAAAATACTACCTAAAACCTAAACCTAAACACGTAGTATTTTGTGAAATATGAATTGTCCTTCATCTATTGATAATAATATCAAAGTCCTTTACAAACACAATTCTGTTTTATTATATTTACCTACACAGTCAAAGTCAAATTTCTTTACACAATGGAACTACCGCTGTTCCAAAAGATAATCGGGATTCCTCATTAAAACCGGCTAAAAAAAGGAAAATTCCGTCGAATTTTACAAGTTTATAGTACATTACTTGTAATGTTTGTTTTGGTCAAATCTAGCAAGCTGAATTAGAACCATTACATCTTATCCTAAGGAGTTGAAATTATATACTGGTTCAATTCCAATAACAATGCAATATTTAAAGCATGACCTGATCAATTCCAGGATTGGTTCCACACCGAGCTGAAGTTACTTGGAGTGGAGTTAAACGGTCAACAGTAATACACACTTTTCTTTAAAACAATGTAAAGTTATTAATTATTTATATATTCGAAATCTCGTATAAATGAATAATATTTCAGTATTCTTTTTATTTTAGACTTTGCATACGTAGAGTTTGCTTTAACATTATAAGCCATGTGAAATTACTATATTTGAGTTACTGTTCATTTAAAAAAACATATAAAGTTAGCTTTCTTAGATTTCATCCAGGATATACGTATATAATAACTCAATTATATTTAATTAACATATCTTTTTAATTTTAATATTGGAACGGATTTTGATTATTTTAATTAATCTCGAAAAATTATTCATTAGTACTTCTAAGAGCCTACTTGTATTGATTTTGATTTATTTAGTAAAAATTAAGTTCTTCAGTTCTGTAACAAGTGGCCTCTACCACTTGTTTGATGAGTCCATGAATGGGTTTTCAGTGGGCATTAAAGATAGGGTTCTGTTTATGAATGTATCAAAATGTTTACAGTTTAGGATAAATTTTCTTATTTAATTTAAGATTATTTAATACCTAAGTGTATTAAAAATTGATTCTGAATTTCAGCAAGCAATAACTGTTTAAAATTTTTCAGAAGAGCATATTTTTAAATTCGACGTCATGTTAAATTTACAAAGAAAAAACAAATGTTTCGATATCGTTTATTAAGTATTCCTTTTGCTAGAATTATATACTTAATAATTTGGTGATTGAAGAATATTACCTAAATATATACATATATATCATTTTAACATGGGAAATTTTTCACAAGCCTATGAGAAAATGTCGTCTCAAAATCTGATAAAAAATTAATACAACATAAAACATTAAACAAAATTTTGAGGGTTTAAATTAAAAATATGTGTAGTATTTTATTATAAAAGAGAAACAGTATATAGTTTCAGTTATAGTCCAAATAAAAAGAAATATTAGAAGTGGAAATGTAAAAAACCTTGAGTTTAACAAAAAAACAAAGATTTTAATTTGATTTCAAATGACGCGGCTGCTGTCGTCATTAATTCTTCTATTAAGTTTTCTTTATAACAATACTGTTTTTTTTTCTAATACGAAACAACTCATATAAAGCATAGGAACCAAAAAAGAACTATTTACAAATTAATATTCAGTTAACTAAATCAAAAATAAATTTACACTAAAATTATTACAAGATTAAGTCGCTTACCTCTTGAGGTCTTAAAGGCTCTGGAGCAATATTCAAAACGTCGTTGAGACAAACTTTGTGTTCAGGAAAGTTGCAACCCTCTGCGTGACGATGGTTTGAAAGCAAATGGGTGATTGTGGGTGAACCTCGCGGTTATATACTCGTTCACAACGCGCTGTCCTCGGCGCGTACCGCGTAGGTGAGGGACATATATACAACAACCCTATCTAGCGGGTTAATTAATCTGTTTCAGTCGAGTTTATGCAAGCGAATACCGTTTTAGTGTCCATTAAAATAAATACTTATTTATTTGGTTTGCGAGTTTTTTCAGAATAATTGATTGAATCGAATCTCTTTAAATAACCTCGACTTAATTTTATAAAATTTGAAAAATAATGAGTAAGTTCATATTTTTATCAGATGTTAAAAATTCAATGTTTAATTCTAAATACAATGCATATTGTAGGCGGATATTAAACAATATTTCATGCTAGGACTCCCGAGCTTCAATATTTCTCTATTAGTTTAGATATAAGGTTATCAAGTCGGATTATAAAGCACGTGTGTACAGTATTGCTGTGAAGTCACGTTTGATGTGATATAAGCTTAAAGCTTAAGCCATGGAGATTAAATTATGGGAACATTTAAATACTGGATTTGTTTTTTTAAAAAAGGATGTATAGGTATTGTTAATAATACATCGATATTTAATTAACCTATGGCTTGTTCTAAGAGGAACTAATCAAGTCAAAATAATTCTTTTCGGAGGGTCAGGCTTTAGCCCTGATACGATAGGTATACATTCAAGTAGATTCATAAAAACTTTTGAATCGTCAGGTTACAGTGTTGAATTAAATGTAAACCTACAGGTTCAGAAAGTAGATCCTAACGGGAAGAACCGACTATTATTCCGATGACAGCGTATGTCAATAAGGTGCAATAAAATGTATATATATATATATAGTCTGCCTATAGATCAACAAATACTAAGTCTACGCTTTTTTGTCAGGAATATGAATTTGTTATGTTTTTCTTTTCTTTTCAATGTTCAATACAACAACATCAGTACAACTGGGAAAAAAATTGCGAATGCAAAATTTTAAAGATTTGTGAAGATATATTCTGTTTCCGAATTACTTACGTTAAAGTTTAAAAAAAAAAGTAACGAAATGCTTTATTAAATTGAATATATTAATCGATATTCCTCAAACGTAACTTCGAAAATTATAGTTGCAACTTTTTCAAATAAAGAATAATTTTTAAAGTTTTCAGAATTTTACAAATTCGTTTAAATTTTTCAATAATTAAAAGTTTACGTATTATATTATACAGCATTTTTCATTTTATTTAGTTGTCATATCTGCTACAGCGTCAAGGAAGTTTTACTTTAACCGCGCGAAAAGGCTACACAACTAATTCCCCTTAGAACAAGTCATAGTTTAGACAGGCTCTTATTTGTTTTACCGCTTATGCAATATTGACTTTATCGAATCTGGGATATTGAATCCCGGTAACTACGGAAACGCTTTATTTCTACTTTAAACTACAATAGACTATAATGTATATAAAGAACTCATTGCCGTTAATACCCCACCCAATAATTTCTAAGACGTTTAACTTTTTTTAGTTCAATTCAAAATAAAAATGTTAACACATATATACTCGCATTGACGATTAGTAAAACAGTGCAATTACCAATTATGATACTATATTGATGATTTCGGTTTCAAACCCAGACAAGCACCTATGACTTTTCATGTGCTTATTTTGTGTTTATAATCCATCTCGTGCTCGGTGGTGAAGGAAAACATTGTGAGGAAATCTGCGTGTATCTAATTTCAACGAAATTCTGTCACATGTATATTCCACCAACCCGCATTGGAGCAGCGTGGTGAAATATGCTCCATACCTTTTCCTCAAAGGGAGAGGAGGCCTTAGCCCAGTAGTGGGAAATTTACAGGCTGTTAATGTATGTAATGTAATGTTAAAGATAATTTAATAAATTGTTCTAAATGATATATTATTTGATTTACCCAGTCGTATTTAAGCGTTGTATATTATATAATATATCAATTAAACATAAAATATGCTGTTATATCATGACATAAACTTAAACGGATTATTTGACATAATAATGATTTGTATTTGGGCAAATAAACTGTATAATCTTCTCATAATCTGCGGAGTGCGGACCCGTATGGAAAGATAAAAGTATTATGCGATACTCATAACGTCATGTGAAATAATATTAAATTATTGTTATAAATATTAAATTTACAATACTTAATAACCTAGTTATTTGTGGTTTGTGATAGTCGAGACAATAATATCTGTTCTCTCTGTCAAGTTAGTTCATGCAACATTTTTTTTTTTTTTTTTGTAAATCTTTATTGCGAAGTGTCTCTTTAATATCGTAATATGAAATAATATAACATAATCAAAGTGTACATTATTTCCAACATTTATATAAATTTAAGGTAGCTTTTTATTTTAGCAAATATATTTTCTTAGTTGAGCAAAAACATTAGACGAATTATTCAGGGAACCGCTATTATGACAGTGCGTTACATAAACATAACATAACATAAGCAGCCCGTAAATGTCCCACTGCTGGGATAGAGGCCTCTTCTCCCTTTGAGGAGAAGGTTTGGAGCATATTCCACCACGCTGCTCCAATGCGGGTTGGCGGAATACACATGTGGCTGAATTTCGTTGAAATTAGACACATGCAGGTTTCCTCACGATGTTTTCCTTCACCGCCGAGCACGAGATGAATTATAAACACAAATTAAGCACATGAAATTTCAGTGGTGCCTGCCTGGGTTTTAACCCGAAATCATCGGTTAAGATGCACGCGTTCTAACCACTGGGCCATCTCGGCTCTAGTGTGCGTTACGAGAAACGCAAATACATAGTAGCTTCTCACAGATTTTAGAATAAAGGTATAGCTAGAAACAAATATTTTACTACCATAGATATACAATAATACATTCAATTTCTATAGCAATGTCTGTGTGTGTATTTATTTATCTTGTATTATATCGTTATTACAGGAAACGCTTTAATTTAATATGTTATTTATTTCAATGAAGATTACTCATATCGTGTGATAAATATATAGAGCCGAGATGACCCAGTGGTTAGAACGCGTGCATCTTAACCGATGATATCGGATTCATACCTAGGCAGGCACCACTGAATTTTCATGTGCTTAATTTGTGATTATAACTCATCTCGTGCTAGGCGGTGAAGGAAAATATCGTGAGGAAACCTGCATGTGGCTAATTTCAACGAAATTCTGCCACATGTTTATTCCACCAACCCGCATTGGAGCAGCGTGGTGGAATATGCTCCTAACCTTCTCCTCAAAGGGTGAGGAGGCCTTAGCCCAGCAGTGGGAAATTTACTGGCTGCTAATGTAAAAAATGAAAAAATATATATTGAACGACGGAGAACACAGTACTTTTAGCCTAAGTTGTTAATTTTATATTAAAAATGTATTTAAGCGTAAATTACTATAAATATAAAGAAATTTAAATAACTTCAATTGGTTGGTACCGATCATTACTCAGTATCGCATTAAATAGTTAAATTTGTGTGAGGAGGCATCTGATATCCAGTGGCGTAGCTAGGTGGACAAAGGGCCCCGGTGTATTGAAAAATAATCAGGCCCTCATCCCCTCTTTCCACCCCCTCTTTAACTTATATTGCCCTTCAAAATTATAGTTAGGAAAAAAATCTTGTATGCAGGTCCCACGTTTTCTAGCTTGAGGAGCTGGCGATTTGGCTGTACCGCTCTTTACAAAGCTTACGCCATTAATTATTCTTAAGATGATATCAAATGACGAATAATAGAGATGAATGGAAAGAACAGACAATCTGCATCGACCCCCAATAGTTTGGGACACGGGCAGGGTAAAGAAAATTAAATAACTAAATTGTTGACGCAACTAGAGTTATCAGCAAATTTCTTCGTAAAAACCCTAGTTATAAATGTCTACAAATCTTTTCAGTGAAAATGTACAATCTTTGAAAATCTGGATTTTTGCTTCGGGATATATACTTATACATTTCAGTACATTTTAAACATTTATAAAACTCGAAATGACTAGTGCGTTTAGTTTGATCAGGATTCAGGGAAGGACGTTTGCGGGTTGAAACCCAGGAATCATCACAGAATTCCCATTTGCTTAATTTGAGTTTATAATCTCACATCTCGTGTTCGTCGGTGAAGGAAAAATCGTGAGGAAACTTGTGTCGGTCTAATTTAAATGAAATTCCGTCACACGTGTATCCACCAACCCGCATTGGAGCTGCGTAGTGGAATTAAATCCGAGTCTTCTTCTTATAGGGAGAGTAGACCGAGAGTATCCCAGCAGTGAGACATTTACAGACCTTAAATATTGCTGTAATATATTTAAAACAATTTGGTAATCATTCTTAGATCCTCAGTTATAACTTTTTTATAAAAATCAGAGTTAAAATAAAATTAAAAATAAGTATCAATAAATAATATTTATTGTAAAACTTGTTCCTAACTAGATCATAACTAGAAGTTACTTCATAACGAACCTTCTGCTTGATTATTGAGCAAGGGCTTGGAGTTGTTTTTGTTTAAATTATTGTACAATGTTTCTTTATTTATTTTATTTTATTTCTAAAGGGTCATTCACAAAATGTATCGTGTAAGTTTTGTGAATTATTAAAAGAAAATATTTAGAATATAGTAATTATAACATCAAAAAATTTACTCCATACACAACATAAACGAATAATTTAAGTCTAATCTAAATTAAAAAACAGAAGTGTAGTGTACGAAGTTAATAAATATGTAATTTAATGTCAAAATATTTATATAGCTTTTAAAATTACATAAAATATAACGAGCAGACGCCAACGATGTCAAGTTAATCAAGTTCCTTAATGATATATTATCTAGTTATAAAGTATTAGTAATAGATTTTAATATAAAACAAATTTAAATTATTAATGAATTCCTAATTATAATAAAGCCTTTATTTACGAGTACTCAGAGAAGAAAAAAGTTGCATATACAAGCTGGGGGGTTAACTAACATTATTTACTTTTTTAAAATTATATTTCGCGTTATGTTTTTGTTTGTATTAGTTATTAAATCAATGTAACATGATCATGATAAAAAGCTGGGAACGATTAGAGTATACTCGAGTCGAGTATTTGAAATACCAAAAACAGCGAGCGCACTATACATTTTCGCTGTATATTGCTATTTGAGTTGCGCTCTGCATGATATTCAAATATTTTGGGTCAATAAATAAAAATAATTGGTTTAATCCATGTTGTTTAAGAAACTGAGATGTTCCAGTGATTTTCTAACACGTGAATCTTAAATGAATGTATGTATATATATGTTTAAAATTTAAAGTTCAAACCCAGGCAACAACAGATGTGCCTATAATTCTATTATTTGTGGGCGTAAAACTCTTACATTTGCATGTAACGCATTGGAGCAGCGTGGTGCTAATATGCTGTTTAGAGCTACTCAGCGTCGACTATGGTTTTTTAGTGGTAGGGCTTTGTGCAAGCCAGCCTAATATAGAAGGTACCATTCAACACATATTGTACCGCGAAATAGCAATACTTGTAACGTTTGTGTTCCAGTTGGAAGAGTGAGTGAGCTAGTGTAACTAACTATAGGCATAAGGGATCATCATAGTTCCCAAGGTTGAGATGTAAGGATTAGTAAATATCCATTTGATCGTCCGCCTACGTATAGTAGTTTACAAGTTGATACTTACATATTAAATTTTAATATAAAACAGTTTAAGTGTTATTGGATCGATAAATAATAATATAAAAAATATATTGCATATATGATAAATTATTGCTGCTTGAAATTATTATAGTTCATTTTGCGAAAGTCATTTTATAACGGAAATGCATCGGAGCGCCTGTTGCATGAGTCGAGCCTGCCACTAAATAGGGATTCGACTATAATTATGTACATAGACAACATTAAATTATTTTTTAGTGTGTAATTATAAAAATTGTAACACATTTTGGTACAATACTATATCATAGTAATTACTTTATGAGATCATAATCTGATATTTGTTCTAATGTAAAAACTACTAATTCCATAAAACTTGTATATTATGATTTTATTGTTTTAGGCATAAATGAACATGAATACGTTCTTTTATAGAATGTTTGTAGTTCGTATATATATTTTTAAGTGCCAAGATTTACAGTTCACATTTTCAACGATATCACAATCACATGGGATGTATAAAAGCTCTATTTAAAAGATTTTCAAATCTCTTAAGTGTCTGAACAAAGTCTGCAAATCAAATTATATTTAATTTACAGAAACTATTCTCATTTTACAGTTTTATTAACTTGAAATTAATTTCAGACAGTATTTATCAGTATTACTGGGTGGGAGAGCTTTGTGCAAGACCGTCTTTTTTTTTCAGGTGATGTGGGGGTATGTGGGACTCGCCGGTGCCTATGACTGCGCGATGTACACCGAAATGCCCACTAAAAAACCAGCGGTCTTTTCAGTGGATGCATGGATTCAGAACATGCAAGACCGTTTAGGTAGATACCACTCATTAGATATTTTGCCGTCGTTCGCTTACCTTTACCACAAAAAAGAATGGTTAATAAACCAAATAACATAGCGGCATTTTCTTTAAATAAAAATTGCCGTTTTAATTTTGTTACATACACAGTTTTAAAATAATTACAATATAATATTTTTGCGAGCGCATAAGTAATTAAGAATAAAAAATAAACTTCTTTAAGCACAAACTTTTATTGAATCAAGAGCAACGATATAATAAATTTTAACTATATATTTGGTATACCAAATACATAATAGAATATATCCTATTGTTATCGGCGTTAAAAGTGTGGGCAATATTTCAGCTCCATCTAAATTATATCAACACTATAAAAACTGTTAAGTAACTGTTATTATAGTACATTACGTATAGTACAGTAATTAGTGATGGAGAGTCCGATATATAATAGACATATACAATAGATATATATCTAAGTATATCTATTATACTAACATAATCTAAAAGTCAAATTACTTTTTTGTCCCATTTGCTGTCGAAACACTTGGCCCTTGCAGTAGTGGTGCAAAAAGCTTCATCAAAAGTATAACACCTCGCCTTATTGCCTCCACTAATAGCCTGCCTGTCACCACAGGAGGGCTGTTTCGATTTTATCCCAGAGGATCGGAACTGCGATTCAAAGGGGAAATGCTGCTAGCATTCTTGCCAACATTCCACGCGGTCAATATTTATGCAGTAACTATTTTCAATTAATATTTGTATATATTTAACCGCTTAATGTTATCAATTCTTATTTTTATTAATCTTATATTATATTACAAAGTTATAAAAAAAAAACATGAAAAAATCTTTACATTTGTTTCCCTGTTTAATAGCTACACGTATCTCTGATTCAATGACATACTCGAATTGTACATGGAAGGGAAGTACATCACTCATGATAACCTGACAAAGTAAGCTTAAATAACAATTAAGGTTGTGAATGGCGAGCAACGATTATGACGTGGTAAACAATCATGATAAAAGTAAAGTACATAAGCGTTATTATTATCCGAGTAATCCCCAGCTCGGAAGAGTTTAATATTACCTGGAAAGTGGATGTCTATAGAGTTTAATCCGTCTTATAAAATGTTGAAATTAATATTAAAATTATTATTAGCTCCGTGTTGAGCAATGAAACATTTTTTTTTGACATAAAATGAATTTCAGTATATCGTTTTATGTATATCGTTTCGTTGTTATTTTTTTTTAGTAAACATTTAAAAACTTTTCTATTGACGTCATTTGTTTTGCCGCTCACAGGGCTATAACTTACTATAAATGATCCAATTTTCTGGTCTACCTATCTAAAAAAATAAAAAAAATATGAGTAATGGTAAATTAAGAGAAACTTACAAATTCATTTTAATAATATCTGCTTAACATTTAGAAAAAATTATAATACATGTCTTAATTAGATATCGATTTAATATGCGTGTGTATATAACATCCTTCGTACGTTTCGGTACGTTGATTTCAAAATATTAACCTCCGTATAAGTTACTCACCCTTATAATTTGACTGGGAATCGGGTAAACTGCTCAAATAAAACCATCAAGAGAGAAGTCTAATGATTAATGATGTTTTTATATTTGCCCTTTTATTGCAATGTTTTTGTTACTACGTATAAAACCGATTTATACCTAGAACTATACTCCTAGAATGCAGAGATGTATAGTATTTTTTTACTTCATCTTTTTTTTTATTAAAGTTCTATATGTCGCAGCGTCAGATAATTAAATACTTTGATTGTAATCTCTTCGTGTTGAGATTTGATTCTGGATGGCCAGTGAAGTCAATCACTCTTTGTCACGTTAGTAAAACATAAAATGGCAGTTGTCAAGAAGGAAAAGACAGATGTGGTCGCGGCCAATGAAATATTGTAAAAATCAATATACGATAATCCACCTATCGATTTGTTGTATTATTTGTGAACATGTATGACGAAGATGGTAACCCCGAACCAAACAATATTGCCCGCTCGCCGTTATATAAATATAAATTAGATTCCTTATATTATCGACTGTGATCGAATCCCAAATTTTGATATATTATTAAAATAATAATAATATATTTAAGTCTATGATTGTAATGAAAATCTAGTAATAAAGCTATTCTTAAAATTTCCTGGATCTGGATCCTCTGGATAAAACCATTTTGACATTGTTAAGTGAACTGAGATCATTTTAATCATCGTCATCATCATTATTTTAATGTTTAAAAAATATAAATTATACAAAAATGTGTGTTATGTGCAAATTAGATTAACAGTATGCTTCATGAAAAAGCCTGCCTTACCAGCTTGAACAAGTAATACCATACTATCTGTAAATTTAACTTCACTTCATACGGACATCTGTGTTCAACGCACATTGGTGTTCCAACCAACACTGCACAACTGTTAAGGCGAATTAATTCGAATATCATTAATATAATCGCCAAGATGTGTCCAATATTTTTCAACAGTATTAAATGTAACCTAACTCTAGTTGATAAAGCCAGAAGCCAGCTAAACTATACAGTGAAACCTGAACTAATGGTGTATCCCAAAGTTTTTGCTTGGAATCTTTCTTAGAGATATCATAACACTATCATAAATAACCTTTTCTTTATATTGCTTTTGTAACAACTGGGATGTAAACTAAATATAATTCGAATAGTTAGTGAGCAGTTGTATATAACGCTGGAGCGGGGAATATTAGACCACTGTTTTTTTAGGGCGGCCATTATATTTAATACGAAGGCTGGTTTGGGCCCAGAAATATTCATTAGGTTAATAATCAACTAAAATTTTGTAGGCCTTTATTTCAGAGCGATTTCGAGATATTTTACTATTCACAATAACTATATTCATGCCGTATTACAATGTAAATGCAAGAGGCAATTAAAAGTTCCGTTGTTAACAAATACAGTAACAGTCTGTGAATATCCTACTTCTGTTATATAAGTACTGCTGCAAATGTCTCCTCTCCTTGTTTAAAGTGCGCTTGTGACTTCTTCTACCACGCTGTGAAAATACGATACATGCAGGTTTCGTTATGATGTTTTCCTTCACAGCTTAGCACTACATTCTTCGGTTAAGGCTATATAAGGCCATTTTGGCAATAATATCTTAATAAATGAAATAGTTGTATGTGTCGTACTCAATGGATCCGAAATAAAGATTTTATGATATTGATAAACTAAAATCTGTCCAAGTGACTTAGCTGGTATAAGCTAGTTAATATATCGAGACTAATAACTCGTGTAATTACCAATTTTGCTGGTTCCAGGTGTCATATATCAAACAAATACGAAGAAAGTCACTCAGTCTTTTAAAAGTTTTGAAAGACTTAGTGAATATTAGATAATGCTCAGTTCAGCAAGCATTTCCTGTCATTGAAAATGATCACTGATTACTTTCCTGATCTTTGATTTTTCAATTAAAACTTGCCTTAAGAAAACTCTTTGAGTTTTCAAATAAGATGCTAGTGATTGCTTTATGTAATTAATACGTACTTTGTGATAACCGTAATTAACAGTGACAGGTGAGGTTTTCCTTTTATCATACATTATAAAATACCATATGCATACACATTTATTTATATATACCCGAATTGTAATAAGAATATTTATCGAAAACTAATTCGTAAAGGACGGTATTATCTTTACAAAGACGAAAATATATTTTTTATTATTATAAAAAAACATGAAATAGGTACACTCAAACCGTTTAGCGATTTGTTTCAGCGTTTGAATTCGTTACAGTAAACATTTTAATATATACTAAAACATGTTGAATGTTTCGTAAGTATGTATTATTTTCTTTTGTATGTATGTATTTTTAAAGAAGCGAATGAATGTTAGTGTGTGTGTGTCATCTATTATTATCCGAATGTACTTAACATTGTCACACTGATATTAGCTTCATAATTTCTTCGACAAAAATGTAGATTTTTTTAAGAATTTCGCGCAAATGTTTTATCATTTTGTGCCTTATAACGTACTTTAACGTCTTAAGCTCTCGATCATTATGAAATTTTGCACACACGTTATCACGGTACTGAAAAGGATACACCTGTCGACCCTCCCTTTTAAAAGGGTGAAGCCCCAAGCGGACACCAGTTTTAAATAAATATAAAAGTAATTTAATATACTAGGAGTACTCTTTATCATATTATGATAGGAGCACATGTTATTAAATACGTATAACACCAGTACCTAGAATTTTCAACTGTGAATTTTCTTTGATAAACACGTGTCTATCTCGTCAAGTAGATGAAAAACGTTAATGTTTTCATCTCCTGCTTAATGAGATTAAAACAATGTTTTGTGAATGTAAAATATTCAGCGTCGAAGGAAAAATATATAGAGCGTTGTGGGCAACGCAATACGTCTACACTTTTAATTTCAAATAGAGTGACTTTGTTCTAACCATACAAATTAAAAATACACTTATGTCGATATAATTTAAAATATTCGAAATAATAAATATACTACAAACTTATTAAATTATAATTATTAATAAAGATACAACGATTATGTTCAACAAAAAAAAAGCTTATTGTTTTATTTTTTGTTTGTAATGTAGAATTGTAGTGTTTTAACTAATTCAACTAATAATAAAAAAATAATAAGTATTTTTTTAAACAATTTTGTACGGATACTATGCAGGAGTTATTGTAGTGTGTACGAAAATAGACATTCATAAATTATATAATATTTTAACTATGTGTTTGTTATAAAGTTATTCCATAACACAAGTGCTAATTTTAATATAATTTATATGTAAACTCTCTAATATATATATATATATATATCTCTATATATATATATATATATATATATATATATATATATATATATATGTATGTATTTTTACATGCAAAAAAAAATAGCATGTTTTGTTGTTTTATTTTATTTTACTTTTGTTTGATCTGTATGTATCAGTAATGTTGATACTGTATGTGTACAAAGTTTCAATTTGATCGGATGAATAGTTTACGAAGGCATGCGAGAGAAATAAAAAAATATTATTTTTCATATAAATGTTTTTTTTGTAAAAATAATGTGATTGCGCTGTGATTTTGTTGTGTCATTTACGTGCGTTTATTATGATGCTCATATTATTTTCAGGTGAACGGAAAATTACCTTTTCCTGTATTTGAATTCATATTTCATAACCACAAAAATAATGACTGACAAACCACTCTATTTTCATTTACGTTAATTTAGTAAATTATAAGGGTGACAATTTTTGTAGCGGCCTAGGGAGCATTTTTTGTCGTTTCTGAATATCATGAAAAAATCCTATTATTTTTTTATAAAGCTCAGATTTTTTAATTAACATTTTAAATAGTATAGATTTTTTTTAAATCTTGCTCTTTCAATATTAGAATAACAGTAATAATTAATTTATTGATATCGAACATTTGTTATATCAAATCGAAATACATGTATGGTTGGAAGGAATGGTCATTATAATAAAAAAAAAACGCGTCAAAATTATATCCGCTTGTGAATATTTAATTTAAAGTTAAGATAATTACCTACTTGAAGTTTAAAAATCTCTTGATCAAATAACTTTAAAGTTTTCAATGAAAATTTGTGCCACAATAAAGGCGAGATATAATATCTCGCCTATTTTACATTCTGATATTTCAGGTCACGGTGAACGATCAAGGAATGTGGCGGTGATCCCTATTAAACTAAATTTGTAACCGTGTAATGTGTTTAGTCATGCTTCATAATGAACATTTCTCCTTTCTCACGTAATTGGATAAACGCGAAACTTATTTACAACTATGTCTAAAATATTACACGAGCAAGAAGGGTTTTTTTTTTTAAATATTTGGTATATTTATAGCCAGTTCTTCTGTATCCAATTGAATGACTAAAATAGAAAAGCATGAATCGTTTTATTTTATTACAATAGATTTTGCACATTAAAAAATAACTTTAAAAGGATTTTATTTTTAAAACATCTTATATCAAATCTAATGTAAACCTAATATTGTAAAAAGCGTTAATGCCATAATTGATCAAAAAGCTTTTCCATTAACTCAACTGAGTTATGAACATAAAATCTTTTTTATCTGTGCTATAAGATTTTTTAAAAAAACCTAATGACTTAAAATACTTTTAAAATAATTCGCAATCCAAAAGTACATTTATACTATATACAAATACCAAATATGGATAGTCCTGAATCCTGTCATAGTAATAACCTAAATCAGCAAGGTTCGAAAGTCCATTATACGGCACTTATGGTTTACGGCTTGTAAGAACGATTTCCACACGCCCGTCATTCCTTTTCTGCGGGATATCAAGTGATCTTTTCCACTTGACACTTGAAAAGGATTTTCTTTTAGTAGAACCAATACATACCGGATTAATTTAGAAAATAAATCAATAAGATGTCTTTATCTCAAACTAAGCTAAAGTAGAATCAAAATAATTATTCACTATAATCATCTTTACGAATGATTTTAATCAAGATTTAATTTTTGTTTAATGAAATCAATATGTTAATATAATCGCTTTAAATATTTATTCATTTCACTTAATAAAACAAAACAATTAGGTATTATCATACCTGATATAAGATATTCATAGGAATATATACCTATAAATATAATTTTAAATTAACGTGATTTCCCATATTACTTCAACTATATTTTTAAACTAGGCATAATAGAACACATCAACCTTATAGCATGAATTAATTACGATTTTAAAATTATATGTACGATTATTAAAAGACAACCTATTTCTTTGTTTGCCAAATAACATTTTCCGTCTACTGCTACTATACTTATATATTCCTTAGTAGTAATATATCAGCCTAACCAACCTTGACATGTAATCCAGGGGTGTAAATACGCAAACGTGTGTTCATTATTGAGGTAATTAATAAATTGTTAGTAAATTATCTAGTTATGTAGATATAAATCTATATTAATAAGAGATATGTTTTTTTTTATAATGACTAAACTGAAAAAATGACTAATTTAATATACATAAAACTTATACCAGAAAATGCAGAGCGTTTCGGAGAAGGTATTTAATATTTTTATATATGAAGCTGTGCTACAGTTGCAGCCGATGAAAATTCATACTATATTCTTTAAGAGGTCTCAAAAACGAGTTTCATATTCTTTTAATTAATAAATATACCAAGATATAAATAGGAAACTCAAGGTATGGACATATATTTATAGATAAATAAACAGGCTTAAATATATAAAATTATTGGTCGTGAGAATGTCATAGAATTTTGTCATAATTTCTGGATAGCAAGAGAATAACGCTACTTAAAGTGAACAGCTCGTGTTTGAAATGATGGTCTAGAATTATGGCCGATAAAAAGTAAACGCACGCGGTCGTTAAGTTGTAGGGAAAATATAGGTCTATATTATTTCTAATAAAAAATTAACAAATGATTTCGTCTAATTTTAATTTGAGCATTATACAGGCATGTTTTCCTCGTGTTTGATTTCTAATGTTTTATGTTATGTAATATTAGACTAGATTTAATTTGGTAGAAAATATATATATTACGTTCAATTATATAAGTTAAGTTAAATTATTATTTCACATGGAATATGTTTTTGATCTTAAAAATAAACTGATTATATTGTAAAATAAGCGTAGGTCGGTAGATTATAAGAACTAGTTTCTTTCCAAGAAAGGAGCGCTTTCATCTGATTTTTTAAACTAGTACTTCGCAGTTATAAAATCCGTTGTTTTTCCTTTTAAAATTACCTTTATTTTTAAATAAATTTATCGATTTTATTAATAATTTTTTTTTAGTTATTTAAACCTGCACAAACCACCGCCACTATTTATTTTCGAAGATATTTTAGGAGGTTGAAATACTTTTTAATCTTTCGTATTAAGTTTCGCATAATAGTATCAATAGAAATTTGAAATATCGTGGTGATTCCACCACCTAATCTTCACCTCAAAGAGAGAGGAGAATTTAGCCCAGCAATGGGAAAATTATAAGCTGTTCACGTTAATCTTTTATGTTGTAATTCTATATGGATAAAATGGTCAGAAGTTTGCAACTTCTTGAAAAGTGTTGCTGTAATTTCAATTTTATATTACATAGACTTGTTTATATGTAATAATATGAAATTTCATATTATCCAGTATAACATTAAAGTCGATTCTGGCGGTTTTTGTAGGAGCTCTCTCTGTGTGTGTGTGTGTGGGTAGGGGTGTATTTTTTCCTGTAATAGGTATTTCTCTACTGAGCGATTCTGACAGAATGCAATAAAATAAATTTTATCGAGCTATCTAATCTAGTGGAAGTAATAAATGTAAAAGCAATGTTTGCCGCGGCTCTATCTACTCTTTTTCATATTACGCATCATTGCCACTATTTAACATACTATCTGAACGCTTTTCATTGAAATTAATACTTTTTAATTTGTTTAATAAATATAATAATTACAAATGTTTATTTAAGTTTTAATTATAACATAAAAACATTCCAAGGACACTTGCAAATCACAAGGGCAGTGTGATGAAATAAGATCCAAGCTGTTTCCTTAAGCGGAAAAGACTGCCGCCCTTTATAACACAAGGGAATTATAGGCAATTATAGCATGAAGGTCGGTAAACAAATATTGTACATCAATTTGACATTAAAGTGTCGTAAAGCTACATAAGTTTAACCAAAATCGTGTCCCTCAGGTATCAAACACTGATTGGTGTTCATAAAGGTATAATATGAAAGGTGTATTTATGTTTTTCGAAACTATTATAACAGAAGTATAATATGAACGTGGATTTTAAGAAATTATAAATAATTTCGTTATAAAACTACTATTTGAAATATGAATAAAGAGAATCTAATCCAATCAATGCATTTTAATATTATTATTCGCTTAATATATTGTTGAAAATTATTTATCGCACAAGCGTTTTATTTTAAGTATTTATTTACGGCGTGGTTAGGCGGACAGACAAATGGGCCACCCGGTAAGTGATTATCAATGTCCATAGCCAATGACGCCGTAAGAAATTATAACCATTCCTTACATCGCCAAGGCGCCTCCAACCTTGGGAACTTATTTATAATGGCTTACTCACTAGAATAGTGGTAAAATATATGATGAAGTGATTTTTTTCATGAGCTTAATTTGTGTTTATATTTCATCTCGTCGTTGATGGCGAAGGACAACTTCGTGAGGTAATCTACTATTATTGTTTTTGTATATTATGTAAATTTTACTCGACATCATTTTACTAAATTCAGTCGGCGTATACGGGCCGAGACCAAGTGCACGTCCGTCTTACTGTTGGGTGTTATGTTGGATTTGTGCGGTATTTTGTGATAGAAATTTTCTGACAGTCAGTCTAGTACGCTAGCCTATATAATATTGTTGAAAAAGAATAATAAACATTAAAAAAAATTCTAATAAACTGTCTTGTGACAACCTAACTAATGCTGGTTCGTTATTGTTTCTCAGAATAACGAAGCGCTCACGTTGCCAAGCGCTTAGGTTACCAGGACCTTAACCCGATTTATGAAAACCTCTTTTAAAATAATTATTTAAAAGAAAGTATTTGCTGCTGTTTAAAAGGGCACTATGCTACTTTCGAAGGTATACAAGTCGTTATTGAATTTAAACTGGATAACATACTTACATAAACCCTAAAAAAAACCCGGAAAAAAAATCGAGTTCTACAGTCGAAAACTATCGAAATTCGAAAATTGACAGTGTGAATCGGAAAGCACTTAAAAATGTTGATCTTGCGACTGAACTCCTTCCGTGTGTTGTACTGGTACTATGAGTGTGAGGGAATGAACTGAGCACTTGTGTTAACGAACAAATTCCAATCTATTATCATATTGCAATAACTAACCATTTGTAATGACAATAGTTTGAATTTGTCAATCTCCAGCGGCGTTTGTCCGTAAAATACACATGCTACATATGAACGACGACCTCGACGACTTCATGGGTACGCTACTCTGAGGTACCGGGTTCGATTCCCAGCCGAGTCGATGAAGAAAAGGTTCATTAATTTTCTATGTTGTCGGGTGTTTGTGGTACCGTCGTTACTACTGATTTTCCATAAAACAAGTGCTTTAGCTACTTACATTGGGATCAGAGTAATGTATGTGATGTTGTCCAATATTTATTTATTTATTATAACTTACCTTTCCTTTGATCATTACATAATATTTAACAAAAAGTAATAGTGTTCAGCAATATATAAATACTTTACCGATGACTACACTATTAAACTTGTCTTAGTAAATAACTCAGACGAATGGGTAAATGTTATCCCTAAGTCCAATTTACCTTCTAAAATACTATTGAACTAATTTAAATTGATTGAACATCAAGCTGAAGTCAAGCAAATAATACAGATATAGTAATCATAGATTGTAATTCTAGAATCCGTATAACCAACAGTTCGGTATCCATATACAACTACGTAAACATATGTAGTGCAGGCAATATTTTAGTTAGAAGCTATGATGAGCATTATTACTGGATAACGCTAGTCCTGGGTTATTAATAGTCCATGGATATATATTGTATACATGGACCCCGCACTTTGTTAGGCAGCCTCATTACATGACATATGTTAACAGCCTAAAAATTTCCCACCACTGGGCTAAGGCTTCCACTCCCGTTGAGGATAAGGTTTGGAGCATATTCCACCACGCTGCTCCAATGTTGGTGGATTACACATGTGGTAGAATTTCGTTGAAATTAGACACATGCAGGTTTCCTCACGGAAGTTTTCTTTCACTGCCAAGCACGAGGTGAATTATAAACACAAATTAAGCACATAGCCTGGGTTTGAACCCGAAATCATCGGTTAAGATGCACGGGTTCTAACCACTGGGCCATCTCGGCTCATCGGCAGCCCCGGGTTCCTACGATTTCGATGTATCATATCGCCCGGGCGTCCGTGAAGACCACATTTCCTTAAAAAAAGGGTAGGGAAGCCCTTTTTATGTGCGCGGCAGACTATCGTTTCACTTAATCAACGCAGATATCTTATTACATTATTATTTTATTATTACCGTAGATAGATAGCTATTAAATATCCTTGTTTATTGAATTGAAATAGACAGTTGATGCTGTTTACACTTAGAAATAATAATAATAATAATATTTTATCCTATTAATGACATTGAAACCATAATATTATAGTAAGTGTCTTATATAGTAAGCATATCATTAATAAATCATACTGATGTATGACATCAATCCCGCTTTCCTGCAAATCGTGGGAGGATTAAGTGAAAAAGGGGACGGAAATGTTTAACAGGAATCCGGAGAAGCGCGCGGTATTTGAATAGACCAATGAGCGCGTGGACAGGGGCGAGTTGTAGGCGAGATGTGGGCGAAACGTTTAAGAGCATTTTACCAGCGAGATAAAAAAAAAAAAACAAAAAAAACGATATTTGAAATAATTCAAACTTAACACCCATTATATACATCTGATGGTAACAAATGGGTGGTCCATATTTTGTCTAGAGAATCAAAGTTGCGATTCAACGGCGAAATGGCGCTCTTATTCTTATTTTGATTTTGTTGCCATTACACACGTTCTATATGTATATGTCAAAATAAAATAGAAATGAGAGCTTAGCTAGACCAGCTGGTTAGCACGCGTGCATCTGAGCAAATGATTGCGGATTCAAATACCCGATCAAGCACCACTGAATTTTGATATTCTTAATTGGTGTTTGTATTTCTTCGCGCTCGGCGGTGAAGGAAAACATCTTCAGGAAACGTGCAAGTGTCTATTTTCTATGAATATGCCACATGTATATTCACCAACTAGCATTTGAGCGTGGTTGGAGATTTTTACTTTCAATTTTTACAACAAAATATCATTTTTTTTAATAACTATACATATACATATAGATCTATTACACTGTTAAAGAATGTTTACTATTGCGATTGAAGTTCGACTTCGTTACGTAATTTTCGTGGTGATTATGTTAGTTCATGAGTTCCTAGCTCATCCATTTAATATTTGATCACATTTACAAAATATTAATATTTTTTTTCTTTGCTCTACATTTTACATATAAAGTAATCAATATTATATTTCCCATAAGCAGAGGATTTTCGTAATTTTTTTGAAGTGTTTTACATTGACTTAGCCTGAATCAAAACAATGATGGATTAATTTGATTAATTATCTACTGTGGTCGTAAAGTGCTCTGAAATCGGCTGGAATGCTGTCGACGCGGTCTCCGTAAAGGGTCGCCGATTAACCGCCATTATCCTTAATTTGACAAAGTAACAACAAGTAAAAGACATTATCGGTGAGCTGAAACCAATGTCACTGAACACAAATGGACAGGAATACTTTTCGTGACGCTTATACAGAACATCATAATAATATACAAACTAACTTTCCCTAACAAATACCCTATTTTTCGATTTTTTTATTCTATAGCCTTACGTGTGAATCGATTTTATTAAAGTAAAATGGGACTCTTGAGAATAACCTATTTAATAAATGAAAGATTCACTAAAATCTGTTAACAATCTAAAGATATTGCATCTAAAGACTTTTCAAAATAAAGAAATGCACATAAAGAGGGCCAAATCACCCCTCCCTTTTTTGAAGTCGATAAAAGAGAGATTTTTTTGACAATTGAAGTAGGCTCGACATTATTTAGAAGACGCAGTTAAACAAATTCGTCGTGTATTGTGTGTCTGATTTGATCGCTTTAATATAAAACGCCTTTGTTGCTATCTGTTTCTGAATCATTTCTCCTACTTTTTAACCATTGAAGATCATTGTTACCCGACGTTGGTCGAGATAAGTAGGCTGGTCGCATTGTGTGGCCATCATCTGTTATTCCCTGCATACTTTTGTTCAGTCGCATAAAGAAATCGATGAAGGTTCCATAATGGAACTGTGTTACTGTTTTTAATTTTATCTATGTATAACAATAGATCACTGTAAAGATGTATATCGTTAATCAGTAGATAATAGTATTTTATTATCTAGCTATGAAATGTTTAATAAATGTGCCCAATTGTAGTATTATATCTGCATATATTCAGAATAAATTGTTCAACAAAAATCGGATTTCTTTGTATAAAGGATTTAGTTTTTGAAACCGAGATAAGAACCAGCAAAACTACTTAAGTCTCTCACATCCGTCAAATGAAATACATATACATATTACTATATATTATAAATATATGTAAAGAAAAAATGTATTTTTCTTTAATTTGAATTCCGCGCATCAACCGTCATCGAACGCTCAGTGACATGACAACTAAATTTTGTCAGCCATGAAAAATATTATCAATCTCGTGATTGTGAAAAATAAAGTATAAAGTATCTTGTGATTTAGGAACAGACATTGTTAATAAATAAACATTAAATGTCGTTTCTCTTTTTACATACCTGTAAAAAGAGAAACGACATTAAATATTATTTTTGTAAAAATGCGTAAGTAAATACAAACTTTTATTTTATTCTTTGTTATTGTAAAATTAAACAAATAAATCTCTTTTTACAGCGAAACTCAATTGTGTTTCATTAACTGTGTCGTCCTAATAAAAAGAATACTAGAAAAAATCTTACATATATACAATTCAATCTAAAGTGAAACCCAATATTTTATTAATCATAAATTATATTAAAAGTACTTTTCAATATTGGAATATCCAATATACTTTATATATTTATAAATAAATACTAAAATAAATGTATACTGATATTTATAAACTGATAATTATAGTTTTCGCAAGTAATTACTTTAATTTGCGGTCGTTCATGATATTTAACATAGTAATTGAAAATTTCGTTACGGTGGCATTAATTTACATTAATCATGATATTTAACATACTTTGTCGAAATTTCGTAAATAGTCCGTTTATTTTTATTTTATAAAGTAAAGTAATAATAGTAAAGTAAATATTTACCCAAGTATTTCCTTTCCATTGGCGTGAATTCGTCAAAAATTCTTTAGCGGAATTTAATTTGATTTTAATAAACATACATAGGGGTTCTTCATTTGATATTAATTTATTTATTTCATACATAATTTTACACATATAAGAAATCATAAAAATAGTTATTAATTTTATAAATCAAGCTTTTTTATTACTTTCTTGAATCCATATGAAGACGTTAGCCGTTTCTCGGATTCAATTAATGAGGCATTGATCTTGATTTCCAGCCTAATGCACAATTCACACTAGTGATCTACATCGTTAAGTCCAAGATATTCTTAGAAACGCATCATTTTGCGTTTCACTGACGCTTATCGCAATATCATAAAACGAGATTTATGTTTAATTCTACTTATTATACTACTACTCATTTTAATATATACGTTATGGCATCTATGTTAATATCAATTAATAAATTTAAATGATGTTATACAATAAAGCTAATCCGATTATACAGATAGCTTGAACAATTCAAAATAAACAAACCCTAAAATAACAAAAGTACGAAACTAATTATGTTAATGGAAATTTTGATTGATGTTTTCAATGGCAATATACTCAGTGTGCTTCGGTAACTTTGTTTATAATAACAATAAACAAACGAAATAAAAGTAATGAACTCACTTATCAAAATAAATACGAGCTTGAGTATTTCGTTAAATTAAGATAATAAATGTATTGTTTTGTTTCCTTGCTTGTAGCCCTTTTCTACTTATGGAAACTCGGACTCATACTGCGTCATATTTGCCTTTGTTCAGGGAAATAGTTCTTATCTTAACTAGAGTGTAACTCCTGTGAAAATATATTGAAGTGAAACTTTTTAAAGCACTTATTGTTGATAACGTGAGTGAGCAAGACAGGACTATATGTTTCAGTATTTATACAAACGCTCCGAGACAGGGCTATGTTTCTGTATTTATACAAACGCTCCAATGAACATTATCATTTCTATCGATATTAATTTACATAAATTAAAAAATTAGACAGCTTTAAACGTATTTGATTCATTCGTAAAATTATATTTTACAAAGTATGTGTACGAAGATTTGGTTCTGCCTCATGATTCATAATTAATACTATATAATATATAAAAGTTGATAATTGATCGTAAAAAAAAACAAATCTTCATAATATTTTTTTAATATATATTTCTTTAAATGGAATTACGTATAGGTTTTAACATTTACGGATAAATGATGCTTATTAATTTACTTTGTCCAAGAATAAAAAATATATTTTTTGTATTTGAAATAATAACTGCACTGATATAAATGAAACAGATAAAGTGCATTATTTACTATTTATATATAATAGAAGAAAGATTTCAAAGAAGATTAATAATAATTTTGACTATCTTTTGATGATTTGATTGTGAATATCGACATCATACGCTTTAACGTAGATCATTGTTGTTGAGTTTTATGAGACCACGAAATCGAACTTAAAAATATCGTGAAAAACTAAATACATTCAGAATTATTAATTATATCTTATTATATCTGTAATTCTGTAAATGGTTAAGTGATTTCCTTCAGACAATCTTTAGGTTAGGAGATATGAATCTTTCAAACTAGGGTGGGTAAAACAAATGATATTAGGTAATGGGTATTTCGTTGAAATTTATCTTATCAAGTTTTTAGAATTATAGCAAATATATTATAATAAAGTTTTAAACAATAAACAGATAGTTCTATTAATATAAGTTATTATTACTATAAATAATTATTTGATAACTTGTATATGGCTCTACTGATTCAGGGTATGTTTTCCGAATTACAATACCAATGTTAACAATTTCAGAATTTTTTTTAAAGCAATATAATGTATTAGGTATTTTCATTAAATTATTAAGTTACTAATTACTCATGTATTTGCTTATATATAGATTTACTTATATTTTATGCTAAAATACATTTGCGCTCATTATTATAATTGATGACAATATATGTATATATAATATACGTTAGAAACAATGCGCAATTGCAATGGCATATAAGAAGTGTGCCTGTGTCTCTTATAATAAAAAAAAAATATATTACAAATTCGTTTCGAAAATAATTGTAACAACATTTGTGCAATACAAATATTTAACTGCGTTAATCATAACGTTTTTAAAGTGATATGAATAAGTAAAAGTAGTTATGAAAATATTTTCACTAATAAAAATCAAAAGCAAAAACCAAACGATATTTTTATTCAAAGTATATGATATTTTTAAACGGCGAATAATAATAATAATAATTACATGAAAAAGTCGAAGTGATATTCTCAGCCGGGCATTCGTTTTGCAGCCAAGTAGAATTATTAGTAGTACAGCTATAGTAACAGTCTATTATATGATATCAAATTATATAGCCATAAATATATTTAAATATAATTTCTTAAAAGCACGTAATGGCGTTAAAATAGCATCGTAGCACACGCCCTCTTGTGGTACCCTGACCACGACGTTGCAACCCCGTCTGAAAAAATAAACAAAAATATATTCAAAAGCTTGACCAAAATTTCTATATTAAAAATTATTATGTCATAAGATCCAATCGCGAAATATAAAACCATTATAGTTTTTAATATTTTTAATATTGAATATTTTACACTAATGAAGGCAATAATAGCAATAGGCGACCTGATGTTAAGTGGCCACCTTCGAATTGATCAACCATGAGGTCTAAGGTAGTACTAATATTATGCTGATTAGCTCACCCTTTAAAACATTATCGCAATACAGACTTGATGTAAATAGAGTAATTAATTGGTCTGACAGCTACGAACCACTAAGATGGACATGCGGAAAATCTACTACCAAAGAAGTGCTTTCTTTTAAAACTGCTCTCTATATATATGAAATCGTCTAAAAATTTATCTCGTTATAAATTTAAATTGACTAAGACTCGTTTATTATTATTAGTAAAACAAAGTGATAAAAAAGGGATAAAAATGTGGCAAAGAACGTCTATGGAACATAAATATTATTCGTTATATGAATTTTTCGTGTCAAAGGCGGCTTATGGCTGCGGTACAGCAATTTATTTTTTATTGTTTTCATAGTTTTGCAACGTACGTATTATTTACGTTGCTCCCAACTTCATCTTGTAGCAATAAATCGTAATAATGTACATTACTTTCTTCGTAATAAAATGTACTGCTATAATTTATGTGCTTCTAAAATTGCTCAGTGCTAAACATATAAATGAAATTTAAAAATCTATAAATTGGAAATGTATACAGTATGACAGTCAAAACCGTATAACCTTATCACCTCTGTGCAAATAATGACTTAATTTTAACGTTTCAATATTTTTCTGTTTCGTTTTTTTATTTTATCTAAATCTCAAAAATCCATTTTTTCATAATATCAAAGAGCGCGTCTCCGATATGGTATTCAATTAAGATGATTGAAAAATTGAAAAAGTGTATTTTTCGTTAATAAGTCAAAAGCCACTTTAATTATTATTATTAATTATTATTGACGAAATGACAGTTTGTATTCGCTTGTGTATACACTTTTTTGCACTTATAATGTTGCGTGCGCTACATCAGCGTTTCGTTGCATAATATGTGGTGTTTTTATTCAAATTTCAATGTCACTTCTGGAGATCGATCTTAATATATATTTTATTATATTATGTCATGTATGCTTTGACTATAGCCATAAAACATAGTGTGTATTAAATGGCTCACCATATCGTTAGTGTCAAAGTTAGCCAGACGCAAGGGCGCCGTCCGCGGGCCTTCTCGGTCCGAAGCCAAGCGCTGGTTCACACTTTCCTCGTGTAGTGCCTTTTGTAATGCGATCAACAAACGATCCAGGACAAGTGCTGCTCTCTTTCGAGGTATAAAAATATTCTGAAAAAACGAAACGAAATAGAATTAGTTAATCTGTTGTTACGGAGATAACATTTCTAATTCCGGTATACCAAGATTAAAATATAGTTAGATTATGATTAAAACTTTTTTATTTAAAAATCCCACCGCTGGACAAAAGCTTCATTTCCTCGAGGAAAAGATTAACGTTTGAGTTTTTATTTAGTGTTATGATTCGTAATGTAATTTTTCAGTGGTATTGATATAACGGAAATCTTAAATTAATATAACGGTAGCTTCTGCTTTTTTTATATGTATATTATTTTTATAAGTTATATTGTTTGAGTTAGCCAAAAATACTCATATAATATTATATCTTGACATTTTAACAAATTTGTTGTTTATATTCGTAAGTTGTAATATGTCTTGCACTAGCGACTTCGCACGAGTGTATTTTATTAATAAGGAAAATGATGAGATATACCTACATATAAGTTATACCATCATAGCACTCAGAAATAATGTCACAATGTACCAGTTAATGCTCTATACTAGGAAAAAAAATGTAAATTATCATAAAGATCCACGAAAGGAGATGTGTAGAGGACACACAAATAAAAAAATTTAAAGTATACTTATTATTCATATACTGTATTACTATACATATTCCAAATGAAGATATTAAATTTTTTTTCTGGAATATTCCTTTTGACGCAATTTGTTACAAGGTTCAACATTGTTTACAAAAATTAGATATGCTAGTATTAGATATATTGTATTACTTAAAGGTAATTATGTTTTGTATGTGTTAAGTTTTGGTGTGGGTTGCTTGTAAGCAAATAGATAATACTTGTATTAATAAGTTAGTATACCACCTACGGCGTCATTCGCCAAGGTAAACCTTGGAATTATATACTAAAAAAATGCGTAAAAAAGTGTTGGTTCAGTACTAAAAAGTGAGTGCTATTTTTATTTATTTGTCTCGTTTCGATAGCGAGTTGACATTGAAATTTCAACTACACTTATTAAAGAAATTGACTAAAAGCAAATAATTATTTTATTATTATTGTAAATAATAAAAAATATATATATTTTTTATTTATATATCAACAAATGTATTTTATAGCCAGAATTAAGACAGAGATCAAAATACTTGCATTTAAAGTAAAGGTTTTAATATTGTATTTTATCATTTTTTATATTTATTTTCTTTCTATGCGTGATGTAGTGTTTAACGAAATGCTTTAATTACCTCTGACATATCACCTCTATTATATCCCAGTGTATATTCAGGGTCTGAGAGTGATGTTGATACGGCATCATAGGACGGAGCAGCGAGGGCGCCGGACAGCGCCATGACGAGAAGGGGCAGTACACAATTCATCGTTAGGACATGAGAATAAATCCTGAAATTAAAATAACGTAAATTTTAATACATATCCAAAATTATTGAACCGAAACAGATCGATCACATATCAATAACAATTACTAAGCGCACAAAGGTTTCACTATTTTTATTTAACAAAAAAAAACGTTTCACTAAATCGACACTTGGAATAAATTGTGATAAATCTTTTCATAATTTTTCAAACCAAATAAAATAATCCAACGTATTCGAATGAAAACAAACTTATACCTAATTAAGAAATGTATATAAATCAAACTAAGAAATATCGTAAAGTAGGTCAAAGTTTTCTCCTTTTCTTCAGACAATTGTTGATACTGGATTATAAATAAACACTTTGTATCGAAGAAAGTTAATCGTGGCATGTTTGTAATATATAACCATAACTAGAACAAATTAATTTCGTACTCAGGTAGGTATATATTTATAAATTTTGCTCGGCACAGATCCATTCGGTCCAGACACCAATAGACGAGTAAAAAAAAAACATGAGATGTCAACTAAAATGTAAAACAAAACCGAATCAGCTTAATAAAAAGATAACTATGCTATCCACGTTAAACGTCAATGCTCCGTGCCTAGAGATCGCAGCGTGATATTATAATTGTTTTTTAAATATTGGACAACATCACATACATTACTCTGATCCCAATGTAAGTAGCTAAAGCACTTGTGTTATGGAAATCAGAAGTAACGATGGTACCACAAACACCCAGACCCAAGACAACACAGAAAACTAATGAACTTTTTCTACATCGACTCAGCCGGGAATCGAACCCGGGACCTCGGAGTGGCGTACCCATGAAAACCGGTATACACACTACTCGACCACGGAGGTCGACGATACATACTCGTACCTTTCTTAATATCTAGGCTATCTATCGCAAACGTATTTTTTCAAATGAGACGTAGAGATTAGTACGTTCAGACAAACTCTTTAGCTTTATATATTAGTGTCTATACTACAACAACGTTATTTTAAAACCCATCACATTATACTTCCGTTAAAGGAACATCTCGTTCGCCATTTTAAAAGCCGTAGCGTAGAAACAAGGACAATCTTGCTAATAAATTAAAATTAAATTAACTTGCGGAGACGAGCGATTGTTTATTTTCTTAAAACGAATTTATTTATGTCTGTATTGAGTCAGCATTGGATCTTCAGGGACATGTCTGAAGCCCGAGTGATATAACGACAACGGCAAGGTATATAATAACATATACTTGTATATTTAAATGCTAGAGTTTATCTTTTATGGTAACGCTATTTACGATTTTTCAATTATTTACGTCAAATATTTTATATTTTTTTAAATTATTGAACGAAGGCACGAAATAGGCAAAAATAAATAAATACTTTTTTAAAGCGCAAAATTATGCATATTATAGTGGAATCGCCCTATGTGTTATTACAAGCAGAACCGTCAATAGACGTTGTCAACCATGCATAAAATATACTATGAAACGTTACCAGAAACAAGCTGCATCTTCTGGCATAAGTTTTATTTGTATGCGTTTAGTAGCTTCTTTAATTAAGGAATACAAAAGTAACTTCTCATTTTTTATATAATTGATGTCTATTAAAAAAATGTATAGTCTTGTCAAATCGATATAAAACTATTTGTAAAAAAAATTTAAATCCTACTTTTATTTAGGAACTGATCACTGGTGTTAAGTACATTAATTATTTTCATCCATTGACCATCAGTGTAAACGTGTCCTCCTGATTCATTGTGATCACAGCAGACATTCTCAGGGGAGAATAACACTGTAGTACCTCTCGACCCAACGCATGATTCCAAGGCCACGAGATGCGACTATATACTAACGAGGCAGTCGGTTTCGATATATTATATATAAAATACACATGGGTGTCAATAACTATGGAAGTATCAGGGGCACATTTAAGCCCCGTATCAAGTAGCCGTCGGCAGAAGGATAACAAATGACACACTTATTCCTTAAAGGATCAACTGGTTTATTATTTCACTGATCTTTTATCTCAGTTTGAACTTAATACTCACTATTTTTATTGCAAGTAAGCACTGAGTTTCGAATGTTATATTTTTAGTGATAGCTTGGGAAGTAATATTTTACTATTAAACTTTATGATTACTACAGGTTTTATAAAAAAAAATTACTTTATTTATTTTTTTAAATTTGCTCTTGTAAACACTATTGAAACGTCATTTTTTAATTTAAATCAACAATTGGCTTGGAATGTTAATGCAATAGAGAAAAATCAATAAAACAAGAAACTCTGAAGAAATTCTTTTTAATTTTATTCATACATTACTAGCAAACGAGCAGACGTTCCACCTCATAGTAAGTGGTCAGCGTAGGCCAAGGAAATCTACAAAATACAGAGAGTTGCTAATGCGGCCTTGAAGGCCGTGTACTCGATGTTTGAAAGCATATATCATAATGCTCTGGAAAAATCATTTCACCGTCTGCACGTTCGTGGAAAGAATGATTTTAACTAACGTCCATTATGCAGGATGTCAAGCATCCACATCGTGTGGACGAAATTTGCCCCAGTGGAGAAAGGTACGATGACGGAAATGTGATGGTTGCACCGTGTCAAAGAATTCCGGGGAGCATTCCCAATCGTACAGACGGCAGCACACACACTTTCTAGTCAACGTTTCTCCAAATTTTTAAAATGACCTAAGGTCTGTTAGTATTGGTTCATCAGTAATGATATATCTATATAAAAATCATATACAGAAAAATTTATATACCCTGTGACAAAATCAACAAATACTAAATCCTAGGTTCTTTACAATATACGTATAATCTTGTATAGAATAATGACCGTTATTTTTATAGCGATAACTTAAAATGTATTCATTGGGAATAGTTATTTTTTTGTGTATATTTATATAGTTTTTCATAAAGTTTAATTAAACACATATATTTTTAATAGTAAATTTATTTTTGCTAAATATTTTGACGGATAGATTTATATTCTACAAAATGCACTTATAAATAGTTAAGTGCATATATTTAGTTAAAAAAATATGTAATCTTTTAGTCCTTTATTTAGTATAGAAAATTATATAATGCAATATATATTTTTTATTCTTAATAATTATATCAACTTGTCTTCTGCACATAGAAAATGCCGTAGAGCCTCGTAGCCCTGCGTAACTTATTTACGTTTTACTGCAGTATCCTCATAGCACTATCATTTTTTTTTAATTTATGTATCTTATTCAAACTCTCAAACTAACTGACAAGATAATAAAAAATTATTATCTTGTCAGTTAGTTTATAAGTAAATTTTTCAGACATTTTCACCTATGATTAAATTATCACATTTATTTTAAAGGCCGATGATGAAAATATAATCATATTAGTTTATATTTAAATATAACTATTATACAATCTAGTAAAGTATGTAACGACGTTTTTTTTTAATTTGCTTTTTTTATTATTGTTATTATTATATAGTTTATATTATTTTATATATTAATTGCTTAAGTAAGTTTTTCATCAGGTAATTATTATAAGGTTATTAAAGATTAAACGACAACTGAAGCCAAGAATTAAAAAAGTAAAACATAAATATAAAGTAAAATACTTACAGATTTTACATAAAATCACATATGTGTTAAATGTTATGTTAAAATTAAAAACACTTTATACTATGTTAAAAGTTTACTAACTATTATAGACTGTAGTAGAAGTGACGTGTTTAACAGAGAAGAGACCGATTCGCTATTAGGAAAGCGTGCGACGTCCTACCCTTTATAAAGGCGGGAAGGACATGCCCACTTGCTTCATTTATTGCAGTATTATTTTGTATTTGATATAAAATAAATACAGCAAAGGTATATAACATAATATTCATTTACAAGATTTTAAACATAAAACTCTTCTTTTAAATTAAGAAACTCTTTAAATACTGTTCTACTTTATAACGACTAAGTTTTTTTTTTTTTTAATTTATGAAGTCTGTTATTTGTTATATAAAATTTTTATTGTATCATTAATTAAATTACTTTCAGACAATTTATTTATTAACACAATTTTCATCGTTTTTTTAAATACAATTATTTTTATCCTTTTTCGCACAATAGCTGTGAACCAACGAACGAATAACTATCCAATATTTTCTAAACAAAAACTATGTCGTTTAAAAGTGACCTTTCTCAAATTTATTCAAAGTGGCTCCTAATGACCGTCGTAAGTTTAAAATCTTTCTAGCATCAATTTAATACGTGTTTTAATTAATAATTTAAAAATAAATACTATCAAGAATTTTTACTTAAGCTATGTTGTATTTAATATTATTCTTCTACTTAACACTAAAACACCCACAATCCATTGTAAAGTCTTAACCCACTGCATCCAACGAGGTAGTAACGACCCAGATTAATGTTTAGTTTAGCTAACTATAAGAATCACAATTATAATTCATTCATTTAGTGTCTTCAAACAAATATAATTAAGGAAGAATACCCGACATATAAACGACCGAATGAAAATAAAGAAAAAGAACAATTGATGTCATCAGGAATAGTGAAAAATAAAGTAAAAAAAATAAGTAAAAATATTTTATTGAATATAATATTATTTTATCATTAACTAATGATTTTACCCGACTATCATAAAAGTTTATCACGGTTAGTTTCCACCCATGCTCGGAGGAAAATGTTATAAATAATAATACTTAAAAAATTAGACTTTATATGCACTTCGGTGGTAACAACATACATTTCTCAATAAAATAAGTATTTAGGACGGTATATTTATACGGTATGCAGAAGCCATTTCTCAAAAGAGGAATGTATGGAGGTTATCCCACTACGGTTCTTAAGTGCGACATAAATTCATACTATGCCTGCGAGTTTTCTCTAAAACTTTTTCTTCTTCATCACAGATATTCTTAATCACAAAGCAAAATCGAGATGGATTATAAATACAAATTTAAGTAAATTAATTCAGTGCTCTTTTTAGGAATGCACTCTTGGGTTAAAATCTACGTTTTCATTTTATTGGGTTATATGGATATTTCTCAAATTATTGTAAAAATATATTTTCTTAAAACTAGGTGGATTGTTAAAATGTCATAAAATATAGTAAAGTCTTATTGTCGGTAGAATATAAAACACGTGGACGTGACACGCAATATTCTGCCATGATTCATTATTATTTGAGTTCAAGTCTAATTGCTCCAGTTTAAATCGAATTGCAGACGAAAATATTGGCTAAAATTGAATTGTAAGCTTTGTCTAAAGATTTTGTCGAATGATTAGCTAATACTTATAATTCATTAATTGATTATCGTTCTGTCTAACCGCATTCTTGATACTAATTTCTTCTAGTTCGATAGATATGAAGATGGTGTTACTGTAAGCATAAGATACAGAAACATACCGCTGTTAAATGTATAAAAATAAAGACTAGGACTAGGTTGGTTCCTTTTTTTGTTCTATAATCATACATTAATTTATAAAAATCTAAATTTATCAATTATCAGGTGAATCGACCGCCAGACTACAAGTATAGCACTTGTAAGTAATGTAAGTAAATCTAAGGATTTATTTAAGGTAACTTAAAAATACTAGATATAGTTAAATAGAATAGCCACTACCACTAACAGATATTGGAATAATATACATAATATATCCGTAAATAATGTCAACCGTTCCTTATATGGCCAATGCACCACCAATCTTGTAAACTAAAAGGTTTTGTTCTTGGTGTATGTAGTACACTGGCTCATTCACCCGTCCTACCATAAATTAGCAGCCTGTAAATTTCCCACTGGTGGGCTAAGGCCTCCTCTCCCTTTGAGGAGAAGGTTTGGAGCATATTCCACCACGCTGCTCCAATGCGGGTTGGTGGAATACACATGTGGCAGAATTTCGTTGAAATTAGACAGGTTTCCCCACGATGTTTTCCTTCACCGCCGAGCACGAGATGAATTATAAACACAAAATAAACACATGAAAATTCAGTGGTGCCTACCTGGGTTTGAACCCGAAATCATCGGTTAACCACTGGGCCATCTCAGCTCCATACTACCATAATTCAGCAATATTAAATATTGCTGTTTGGCGGTAGAATAAAGGTGATGCCTACCCAGATGGATGCATAAATCCCTACTATAAAGTTTATAAAATATGCCGCAATTAATAAGTTAATAACAAACAATTCATAGCCAGGCATGAATGTAATAAGTTGTGACCATAAAGGCCCGCTATCGGGCCGGATTAAACGCTAAATTCTAGTACGTTATAATGACATCCGTGTGAAAAATGGTTGATCGTTTGCATATGTTGTTTGTAAGAGTTTTCTATTTAAGTGAGCTATTATTAGCTTGTATCGTGCTATTTTTCATACCTCCATTTTTTTTATAAATCAAACCGAGTCAATTTGTTTTATGTTTATAAGTTATATACATTTTACTATCATAATTAATTGTTATCTTCAAGTTTAAATATTTAAAAAAAGTAGGCCTAGTTCCTGGGACAAACATATCAAAGCACTTCATATCTTCTTTCGACATAGTTTAAGGACCATCTCGAATCTGGAACTAAGGTTCCACCTCAGACTACGCTCTTGGTCCTTATCCGCTACGGTCCCCGGACTAGGATGAACGTGCTGAACGTTATTAATAAAGCGCTCAGTCTTCATTTGGAAGAACGTGTTTACGATGGCCAGATGAGTTGCAATACAGGTTCATAGAATATGTCTCAATAGTCTGCAGAGCGCTTAGTACCTCTTCAAACTACTCCCGAAAGTATGTTTTTTGGCCTCACTATAGTCTGTGTGGCATAGGCACTGATGAAGGTGATAATGCCCTTAATCAGTTTACCCGCATCAGTCGGTCACCGCGACGGTCAACTTCAAGGAGACCATTCCGAAACTCCTCAGAAAACACTACCGCTACACCGTTTTTATTTAATGGTGACCAAGTATAAACCAGCTGGCGGGGATAACCCCACCAACTCATATATACTTGCTCGTATAAACGAGCAATGTTACGGGATTTATTGCCCTTCTAGTAAGTTTCCTGAAAGTAAGCACACTGAACCCGCCGTCTCTTGAGTACATCTGCGAGTTCCCTGCATCGTCCTGTGAGAGAGAAGCAATGTTTGTGTATAGGTACTAACTTCTTTGGCTGTGTCCGTACCGAGCACGGTATCCCTTGCCCGCTTGTCGCTGGTGTAGGGCAATAAGTCTGCACGTCGTTTAGTATAATCAGCCTAGCCATTCCCAGCATTTACTTATTTATTCACGGAAAAGTTGTTTTTAAATGGAGCGATTGCCATCTTATATTCAAAACCATTATTTTGTGGGACAAACTAGGATAAGGATATAGAGTCAAGATGGGAGGTAGAAAGAGAGGTGATGGGTCAAGGAGGAGAAGAAAAAGAGGGTTAGGACACCGATAAAACGAACTGGAAGAAGGTTTCATTGTGGTGACTTGAGTATCCAAGGGTTCGTACCCTGAAATGAATATCGGATAGATTGCCAGAACACCCTGTGAGTCCACAATACATTAAAGTATATAGGAATTAATTTCGTTCGTTACAGACATTTATTTTTAATAAAATTGAATCATAACTATTTATCTGTTGTTTACAGCTCTTGAATGGATTTTCATAAATTATGCAATGCAACGAAATTTATCAATGAAATTATTATCTTTATATGTATGTATATGCATGTGAAAATTCCTATACATGTGTATGCTCTTTTTTCTTCTAAGCCGGCACTACCACCTGTGTAGGGGTTGGTGGCATTGGTGATATAAGGAACTTTGGGAACTTAGATGTTATATCCATTGTGCCTGAAGTTATACTGGCTTGCTCACCCTATCAACTTTGGAAGCTAGTATCATAATAATATTAGGTATAAAGAGTTAAATTCCTCTTTTAATGTAAAAACTACTGATCTGATTAACACATACTTTATTTATGGATTGAACTTTTGAAGATTGACGAAGTAAAATTTAAAATGTATCCTATGATTCATTTAAAAATTTTAAATCTGTATTAAATTTGTTCAGAAGAACTGGAAAAGTTGGAAAATTGTGTATGAGAAATTATTATGTATATTAATCGTATCAAACGAAATGATCTATTGATTCAAAAACTTGAGCGTCAAAAAGTAGTTATTTGGTTTCAGGGATTTTAAAATTCGTGGTAATAACTTGAGCGTACATTTGCGAGTACAGTCAGTCTGCTATGCCAAATGCTTAAGGGTGACAGTACAATTTGATTTTTATCAAGTATATTTTTGACACGCCCAAATTTAGAAACATAGTGTTAAGAGAATAAGATCCATTCATTTTCTCAAAGGATTGCAGCCTTCGAACCAATGAAGAGTCCTTCAGAAACATTCACATTCTTCCATGTCTATATTAATTGACGAGAGGTATAAAACATCTGTTATAATATTTTTCAATATTGTGAAATCTGTGCTTCAAGAAAAAACTTGCCTATCACGGTTTGAATCATTAACTGGGAAAACATGATGATAATTGAAATTAGTTTTTTTATGTCAAAAAAAATCCGTATCTATTAAATAAATAATATTTATGTGTGTAAAGTTATAGATCAATAGAATTATAGCTATTATTTATATTGAAGAGGTTACAGGAAAACGTAGGCAACGATGGTGAAACATGACGCGGCCAGCGGCGCTAATGTGGCGGTCATGTTACACAGCATGAGGCTTATAGCTTTCGACCACTCAACCGTTACTACTATTAAAAGAGTGATTACCCGCACTGTATACCATATATGTTTTTGCCACAATAGGATAAATGATTGTGTTTTTGGTATCTATTAAATAAATAAGTTGTACAATGCCAAGACATAGTAAATCACTTATGAATGATGAAATTAATTCGGCGCACATAACTAAGAAATTATTGTATATATTATAATTTTATTAAAGAACGTTAGTATGTTTATTTAAATAATGATAAAAATACCGAAATCCGATGAAGTATCAAAGTTTGAGACTGAATTTTAATTTGCGAAAGATTTTGGATATTAATATTAAGTGGAGCCGGATACCTGATCAGGCTACTGTAACAACAGTTGGAGTAAGACGGTTTGAGTTGTTGCCGAGACAAGGAAGCGTAGCTAGCGTAGTAATGTCCAGTGGAAAGATAAAGGACACTTGGAAATAAAAAGTTACTTTAGTGTTAGAGCGTTTTCACATTATCCGATCCGATATCGGTGTCGGGCGTCGAGCCGATATTGAATGAAGTAAAATTTATAAAATATGTATCTGTCTTTCAAATTGACCGATTCGGTATTAGATATCGGAGCTGACGCCGATGTGTTGGCGGCACCATCGGATGCCCATGAGCTGTCGGGCGATATTGTTTAAAAGTGGGTGGCGGCCATTTTGCGTTTTTATTTTAGGTGCGTTTTGTAGCTTGCTAAAAAGAGTATAAAATGCTCCCTCTGAATATCTAGCTTCCAGAATGGGATGTATATACTTTGTACATATCTGTTTTTGCATCTCAAATATAATAGATAAAGTTTTCTATTATAATCTATGATAACCTGGCCGCACGAATGGCTATAGAGCAAATGGCCGAATCGAAACGATTTTGTCGGAAATATGTGTAAAGCACATGGTGTTGGCTATCGGCTATCGACGTCCGACACCGATATCGGATAATGTGAAATCGCTCTTATGTTACTAATACTTTTTCAGTGTATATATATATATATATATATATTAAACTATTACTTTATTTTATTTTTGTTTTATATAAATTCATAAAGTTGAGTAATATTTTTTTTTTATTTAGAACTTCGAATAGGGCCGATTTTCTTCCAAGAAGCCAGAGAAGTCTTTTTAAACGAAAGTTGATTTCGTTTCGTTTCTTGTCTATGAGGTACTTCCACGTCATCCAAACAGAAATGAAAAAAGTATATTGCTAAAATATTAAAAGGGTCGGATCGTTTTTCTACTCTAATAGTAATAACTTGTAGATAAGGGACCGTAGATCGTTTGAGCAAGCAGTTTTTTTACGCTAGATTTGATGACTATAGCAGTAAAATAATGCGATAATACGTAAGAAATAACAACAAAATAATTTAAAATTACGAATTTTAATAAAGATAATAATCGTGAAATTCGAGTGTCTTTTTCTGATTTATAGTGAAGTAAGGGATCACCAATTTTTAAAAGTGGAAACAAAAGCGATCCGTGTAATTATAATAGGCCTACGTCTATACTTCCATCGTTGAGCAAAATATTTGAAAAAAATATGTTAAATCAACTTCTGGTTCATTTTTATGTAAATACTATTTTTCACAGTGAACAATTCAGCTCTAATAGGGATCGCTCAACAACTGATGCTGGACTGGCACTACTTAGACATATATACGATTCATGGAAGAAATCACAGAATGTACCGGCCTGCGAAGCCTGGATGAGACAAAAGCGACGAGTTACCTTCCAACTTACACAGATAATCGGTCACGGTTTTTTTAGAGAATACTTGGAAGATCGGACGCGAGGCGACGACGGTGTGTCACCACTGTGGCGCGAACCAGGACATCAACCAGCATACACTGAAGGCGTGCCCCGGGTGGAACTTGGAGAGGCAGATCGTAGAGCTATTGTATCGGCGATGCTTCGCAAGGTAAGGCAATAGGCATGGAGAGCTGAAGCCTCGATACGATCCGAAGGCTTCTCCGATTTAGCGGTTCTCCGGTTAAGCAGCCCGGGTACTTTTCATAAAGGTTTTACTGAAAAAACTGATAAGGACGCGTGAATCTTCACCGAAGATTGCGGGTTCAAATCCGGGCAAGTACCACTTAGTTTTCATATACTTCGTTTGTGTTGCTCGGTGTCGAAGGGAATTATCGTTGAAAGTCTGCCACATCTATTTTATAGTGGTGGAATATACCTTCTATTTAAATAAACAAGCTGTTCATTTACAAACAAAGACCCAAATATTTAATATTCGTCTCTTTTTTATTGTGCTAAGACTAAATGCCGTGTTAGTGTGATAAATTAATTAAATTTAATTTATTATACCTATTTTTTATACAAATATCTACAAATATGTTATCAATACATACATATAAACACACACATCGTACAAAGTTTTCGAACGGAATATTAATAATTATCTCCGACTACTATATCCAGTAACTAAAATTTTAAAATATTCAAATGATTTCATCAAAAATTTTAAATATTCCAGTGTCAGTCTATGTTTACAATTAATAAAAGAATATGAGTATTTTAATATCTAACAATTCATAATAGTTTTTTTTTTAATATTAATTTTTTCGGGTTTTCTTTTATTTAAAACTATGGCAATACCATACAAACACAACAAAATGGCGCTAAGATTTTAGTATCTGTGTCCCGTAAGCTGTAATTTTGTTTAAGTGCGGTTTACCAGTGGAAAGACATACTTATAATTAATAATATTGATTAATGCAATAAACATTTGAAAATGTAAGCTTTATTTTGTAATACCTAACATATAGAAATTTCACAATAGGAGTAAGTTGTTTTATATATTTTATATTTTATAGGGCTCGGAATAAATCTCCGTCGGTTGCTTCCGAAAAAGATAAAAAGAAGCTTAAAGATAAAAAGAAAAAGGGAGATTCAGGATCCAGCAGTAGTGAAAGCAGTGGCAGGTAAAAATCCTAAACATATTTCTACTAAATTAATTAATTTTAGGGTAGAGGTTAGACGCCTAAGTTTGTTCACGTAGATATAATGTTGCAATTAGGTTGAAAATGTTCTCAATATTTTCCCGTTATTAAAAGATATAATTAGTTTATTAAATAAGCCTAACTTTTATTTTATAGTTCATCGGAAAGCAGCTCGTCAAGATCGTCATCTCGTTCGTCGTCGAGCAGTTCTGGCAGTTCCTCTCGCTCGTCATCTAGCTCCAGCTCTTCAAGCAGTAGCAGTAGTAACAATGATCGCTCGAGGCCAAAGAAGAAGTAAGTGACTGATTTTATTATAATTATATTATGAAATGATTTTACAAAAACAAAATTATCATTTCTATTACATTTTTAGAACATCTCCTAACAAGAGTCCTATAAAAGATCGCCGTGAACCCGATGCAGAAAGACTAAGAGATAGGTCGCCTATCGGAGACAAGAAAAAATTTGCAACACCATCAACTAATGACAAAGCTAAAAGCAAAGAGAAAACTGAAAGGTAAGTCATAACTATTAGATACTAATGTTGTCTTAGATTTTCGCGATTATTACACATTGAAATAAAACTAGTTTTTAACGGATTTAATCGCGTATATTAATTATTTTAACATCCCGACGTTTCGAGCACTTTGCAGTGTTTGTGGTCACGGGCAGACTCAGAGTTTTATTTCAATATTAGATACTACCTAAATTATGTTAAATTAACTTAAAAGTACTGTTTGTTATAACCCCAACAACTTTCTATTGGTACCACAATAGGCCAACATTTATTTTTTGGCAGCCATTTTACATTATACTGTTAAAAATTAACCTTTAATTGGTGCAGTAAAGTTATGGTGAAGAACAATTGGTTAGTCACATAGTACTCTTGAACTAATCATATCTTCATGGCAAGACATTTTGTTTCATTGGCTTTAAATAAATATAACTGGTAGTCCATATTTTATTAAAGGGAAATCTAGTTCTATTAAATATGTTTTTTGAGGTTGTGTTATATTTTATTAATTGGTAGGGTAAATTAAATGGAATCTTATTTTAAGCTATATATATAATAATCAAATTGCTTCTCATATACATTGCTGATATAATTTCTTCTTTAAAACTCATTTAATATTGTTTCTATAGATCACCAGGCCGTAAAAAGCGGGAACGATCACCACCTCCTCGTCCCACTCGAATACATATTGGCAGATTGACATTGAATGTGTCAAGGGATCACATACATGAGATATTCTCCACTTATGGTAATGTTAAAGCCGTGGAATTTCCAATGGACAGACTTCACCCCCATAATGGTCGTGGCTATGCTTATGTGGAGTTTAGCAATCCAGATGATGCAGAAAATGCAATGAAACATATGGATGGAGGTATTTAATTATTCTAAGTTATCTGTTTGTTGTATTTTCCTTATTTGAGCTAAAATTAATCACTATAAGCTAAAAAAAACCTGAAATTAATTAAATATATTGTTTCAGGACAAATCGACGGTCAAGAAATCACCGCGGCCCCGGTGCTGGTGCCGTCTCGACCGCGCCGGCCCTCGCCGCGCCCGCCGCCCCGACACGCGCCGCCCCGTCGACATTCGCCGCCGAGGTTAATATTCTTTGAGTATCTTAAATTTTTATTTGATATTATAGGTAATTAACATGTCAAACTTATTGAATGATTATTTGGAATACAATGTAGAATGTAGTACAAGTATGAATGTTGGAGAACATAGAACAAGGAACGAAAGAATAATTATGCTAGGTCATGAATGTAATCTACATTAACCCGGCTGAATATGAGCAGATTCATAGAAGAAATCAGTTCTTTTTACTTGTCATCTTAGTGTTAATTTTGTTCTTGCTCAACATCTCTTAGTTTAATTTCGGTGCATATGTGTTTGCACTAAAATATAGATTTCTTTAATATAAATGTCGTAGGTACCGCCGCCGCAGCCCGCCCCCGCGGCGTCGCTCGCCTCCGCGCCGTCGCCGCTCGCGTTCGCGTTCCCCTCGCGTCGCTCCGCGCCGCCGCCGCTCCAGGTCCTCCTCCTCTTCCTCCCGGTAGACCCACTATAAAAGACATAACTCAACACACACTCATTTCTCACATTAAACCTTATATAAATTCAATATTATTTCTGCCCATTCCTACATTCTAAAATTTTAGTTGTGTTGTTATGGTGATTCACAATATACATAAAATAACAAAGGTGACCTAAGTGATCTTTTATACCATGTTTGTTTATAAGATGTAATTAGTTTATTACTAGGCAGCATTTCAATATGAGCATTTGAATTCATTTATTTATATGTTTAATGTATATATATTTTCTAAATTATGCTAAATGGGCTATCAAAATCCTTCCATGAAATATATTTAATTATACCTATTTTAAGGTTCGTGAACACTTCAAATAATCAATACTAGGTATGTTATTGTATTCCTTTACACATAGCATGTAACTTAGGTATGATGTCCATCAAATACAGAGTTTATTAAAATGCTTATTATTCTTCAAGTCAATACTAATTTTTCCAATGTGTAGCCAATATAAATAAAAATCGCCTCATTTGTAAAAATGTCTAAATTGATGTTTTTGAATTTTTAAAAAATCTTCGAAGTGCCATGTTTATTTGATGTGATGTCATACAATTAATTATTCGATTTCTAACATCTTATGAACTAAAAAGGTATAATATACAATACAATTAAAATTTTATAATGTTTATCTAGGATTTAAAAAAATGTTACAGCTAACACACAAAGGTCTCTCAAAAACACCAAGATTGTTTACATGATTTTCTATTACAAATTGAATAACACTTTTTCATTATGAAAATGAACCATAACATACATTAGCTATAAATACCACTGCATGACACATTCCAGAGACTTCGTATGGGTAAGTATAAATTGAATACCCATTTTATATGCCTAAGAAATATAGAAAAGACCAGGATGGGTAAGTATATAATATTTCATGATTGTCATACGATTTAGGAACTTTGACTTAAAATTAATAAATAATTTCTTGTTATAAAAGCTTGCAAAATGGAAACTGACCAGAGTGAGTGATCAGTGCAAATAAAATAAATTGACAGAAGTGCAGTGCTTATGTATCTTTGAATTTTATTCTGTAATATAAAATGAACCTTTTGTTAATAAATATAAAGAAATGACTTGATTTTTTATTTGATTCTCAGATCCAATGATCCTGTTTCCCATGTCAAGTGAAAGTGTTTTAACAAGTTTATAATGGCATGAAAGGCTATTAATATGTTCACAGAACACATTCTGTAATTAAAACAAATTGAAATTGCTATCATTGTTTTATTTTAAAATAATATAAAACATATGAATAAAAGTTACAAATAGATGAATAAAGTTAAAGTTAATAAGTTGCAGAAGTTATCATTGTTGGAAAATGTCCATCTTACTATATTTTTAGATTATTATTTGACTAGCATTGAGTAGCTAACGTTATACATTTTTGATACTTCATCAAAATAATTAATTTGAAATATTTTATTGGAAACTGACTTGAATTCTTTTTTTTAAATATAAAGTTAGTACTATCTATTTAGTATTCTAATTTGGACGCGCTGAAAACGAACATAACAGAATTTTTTTTTTACAACCGACTGACTACACAAAATCTACCTAAAAATACAATGTTTTTATTATCTACAACTATTGTGGCAAACATTTTTCCCTACTAGAAGATTTATCGCAATAAATGCGAGAAACAATGGAAATAAAGAAAATGTAGATATTTTTAATTTTACCTTAAAAATAAACTTGCTGGTATTTTGAACGCCATATTCGTTCATCAGATCGAAATCCATTACCAAAAATCAAACATCATTTGTAAATATTTGACACAAAAACAGATAAATGGATGTACATCGAAGAAATTAATATTTACAATAACAGAACAGCCGTACGCGTACAGGATGTGGAAAACACTGTTATACAATTTAACTGCCAATTATATTAGTATATGTCAAATAATCTGTAACAATTACTTTACCCTTATACAGGTAGTTTGGTTCTAAAAGTGGTAATTCATTGAGGGATCTGAAACAATGAAACAAAAGTACAAAGTGCTTTTACATAAAATAATCACAAAAACTATTTATGAAATAAAATCTTACGGATACTGTATTCTCATGTTTTTTGGTCCCCGCACCGGATTCCAAGCTGATACCGGTGACTTGTTTGCTATCATTAGACCAGCTACTGCTGTATATAAACCATATTCTTGACATATTTTTTCCTAGTATATGATAAAAATTAACTTTGTTTTAACTTTTCTTTACAATACAAGTAAAACATTAAATGAAAATATATTTCTCACCCTCCATTCAGCTAGCATACAATCTCCTTCACTAAGCGTTGAAGCAGCCTTATCAACGTCATTGATACATGAAAAATGTGGCAAGTAATTTTCTTCTAAAAAATTAATAAATGAGGATGGATGGCTTAAGAACTGTTCAATAATATCCTTCGGAGCATGAGTTAAAGATTTACGACCATCAGGTGTGGATATTTCTAAAAAATAATTATGCAACATAGTTAAACTTTTCAAATTTTAAAAGTGTAAAAATATTATTTTAATTACCTTTAGGATTCAGTACTCTTCCAACACCATGTAATATGCTCACGGTTTGATCTTTTCCTAAGGACATAAATTTGTTGGAAACTGTCTTTTTTTTTCTACTTGTTTTATTTTTTACTTCCTTTTCTTTAATAATACTGGTTTCCAAGTTGACCACCGATCCTTTAATTATACTTTGTTGAAATTAAAGTGAAACTAAACACTCTACTATTTAGGAGTTGCAGAATTTAACATTTTTTAATGTATGTTCCAATTATGTACCTTTTAAAGAGGCGAAATGTAAATTTAATATTGCTGATCTAATATCACCACCAGACGAATTAACAACAGACTCAATTAGGTCTACTGTTGGAACATTGTATGTAGTAGTATATTTTTTACTTATTATATCTGCTGCTCTTTTCAAGGCTGCTTTTAAGCCAGTTACTGAAACACTGTTGAACCTAAAAATAGTTTTAAATATAGTTAAGTTGCAGTCATCAAGAGAGAGGATTTAAAAATATGAATCATTCCTCATACTACCATTGAACTGCCAACGTTGTGAACTACTAATTAAGATTTTAATATATCCTTTGTGCGTATAGGTACATTGGGCCATTCAGCCTTAAAACCGAAACACAAAAATACAAATTATTGTTGGCTGGCAGTAGAAACATTTGTGCAACATTTGGACAAGTTATCTATTCAGATATGAAAATTGATAATATAATTCATAGTTATATTGTAATATGCAAAGAATACTTACATAATATGATGAATGTTAAATTGCTCTTTCAAAGTTGGAGAGAACAGATGAAAAGCTGTATTTTTATTGTCAGTGTGAGAGTCTGAACAAATAAATACTATAGGTGATTTTGCTCGTTGTTTGTACTGCCTAGAAGCACATAATATACAAAGACAAAGATTGTACAAAGAGGCACCAATGATTCGAAGAGCATAATTATTACATTTATCTAATTGCTTAATAATCAAAAACGCATAATTTGCCATTGAAAACTTAATTGTTAACTAAATTTCAATGTCCACCGAACTAGGCAAACACATGCATATTTTGTACACTTGTTTATGTAAAAAGACTGGTACAGTCAATTCTGACTCCCTCTTTCTCATAAACTATAGGGACGGCATTCTGAGATGACCAAAAAGAGATCAGTAACATAAACGCAGCTTTACATGTTTTCCAAGTCATGCAAGTGTAACACTACTTAATTTCTTTCTCAAGACTGCAGTGCTGAATATCTTGAGAAAAACTATTGAGACAGACAACACCTCCACCTCAATACACCTTCTCAATATTTATAGGTGGTGAGAATATACTTGTACCACTTACATCTTCAGAAAAGTCCTTAATGTAAATTTTTCTTTTGTAATACTTGCATTTTTGCTAGAACTTAAGTAAAAAAAAAAAAAAACAGCATGTACATATTATAGGTGACTTATAGTTAATAATATATCTCCATTTTCATTTAAGATCATTTCAAGAATTTGGCATGAAAAATTAAAGTATTAATTTTTGTATTGCACTATCAATTCAGTATTAACAGCTTATCTCTCAAATTTAAATATCAAATGTATTCTGCATTATATTTTTTTTTATATCATGCGGAAGGAAATGGTTTAAAGTTACATACAACATATTACAATTAAACAATTACTTTCAAATATACTCACTGCAATATATCTATAAACTCTGATGGTGACCTTAGAAAAGCATTAGGAAAATCTTCTACAAGTACTAATTTACAGCTATTATTGTCCAGGAGTGATGTGAAATTTGCTGAATTTATTATGAACTCAAGAAACTTTTTTGATTGTGATTCCTTAAATTCGTAATCTCCTGAAACATAATAAATAATTATATTTCAGGAGACTTATCCCATATGAAACATAACTTTATACTGCTGTAGATTATAATATCATTAATAGAAGTAAATCCAATAGTAATATTACCAAACTCTGAAGGATACTCAATATCAAGAGGTGTAATCCATTCAGAAATTTTTATATTGTACTTGGAAGCTATTGTGCGTATTGTTGCAGTTTTGCCGCTGCCCACGGGTCCTGATAGAAACAACATGTCATTGTTACTATTAACACAGGTTGTTTTAAGCCACTCGTCAACTTCTTGTATTTTCTTATTATGAACAGCTAAGTCTTCTACATTTATGGGATCGAAATTCTTTATCCAATTCTTATCATTTATATCGGATGGAATATTCACAATAGGCACTTTTAATTGTTTCTAAAAGTATTAAATAGATTTAACCACTGTAATAGTATTTGATTATATAAAATGATATATTTATTAAAAATACCTCATTAGTGGGTGGTGGTTTTCTTTCAGGATTATTTTTTTTGGTCTTTTTGGGCGGTGAGCTATCATTAAATTCAAACAACGGTTTAAACCACTTTCTTTCCTACAATAAAAAGCACTTATTACAAAATATAACAATATTTTTTCGAATAAGTTGTATGTAAAGAAAGTATCATATACCTTTTGCATTTTGGTATTTTATTAAACACGACAAAGTGAATATTTAAAATAAAAAAAAATTATCACAAAACAATCTTCGGGCTAATTTATTTTGAAATTTTAGATATCGTTTTGTTGACACTTGATATTACGACAGCTGACACTTTTTGCACTTGTCTTATTAGCCTTAGATACGAGCATTTTATATATTTTCTAATTTATATAAAATATTTTTATAAAAATATCACACATATCATCATAATTAAAAAATATAATTACATTTTTAAAAGACTAGACGACCTTATTTCGGATTTAATTTAATAATCGACCAGTTCTTTTATTAGAGATGACACTAGTTTCACGAGGTAGCCGAGCTACACTTACTACTTTCAACACTTCCATTATTGCTTTCACCCCTGCACTATCAGAAAGCAGTATTACGATTCATACTGTAGTAGCAACATTATTACCTCCTGAACTCAATGTCCTTTGTGTTGTCAGGCGGGCTAAAAGATTAACAAAGTTTATTCCGAGCTACGGATGGACAAAAGCTTATTTTCAAAATAGGGCTACTGTTAGAAGTACCAGACTCAGATTACATTAACATTTCAAACATATCAAAACAAGATTATTTCTATAGGTTCTTTTTGCCAGATATTTTTACAGATATAGTAGAGCTGTCCTACAGTCTACACCTATGTAGTATCCAATATCGACCGTTCTCTTGGCTTCACACAAGACAAATTATGTGATTTTTTTAAGGCTATACATATACACTATTATAGGTGTCGTGATCATGCCTACATCGATTACTGCTAACTTCGGCATCTTGCACCGATTTTGGATGTATATAACAACTATATGTGGCTATTGTAAAAGCAAGATTACTCCAAAACTCACAAACAACCAATGTTTATAAAGAATTTTCGGTTTAAGGTAAATGAGGGTTTATCAAAACTTGGACGCGCTGCAGTGTGTGAAACAAAAAAAAAATTGTACCACGAGCTAACCTAGTAGATTTGTCACGTTATAACAATATTGGTCATTTTATGTCCATGACCACTCAAGGTAGATATAGTCTTTATTCTAAACTAATGAGTTACATATGAATAAATGCCATGTCTGTTAGTGTTTTGTTACTGGTAAAGGTCATAAAAAAAGAAAGGAAGTGCCAATTAGACTATCATGTAGGATGTGATGATTTTGCCTCAACCTTGTGGACGTTCAATGCGTTTTGAACACGGCAAACACATATTTCTATTATATGGCATGGGCATACAGAATAATAATTCAATGTTTTTCTGTGCTTCCAGATGCAGGAAAAGCATGAATGCCACAGTATACATTACCAGTAATGTATACTGTGGCATCCATGCTTTTCCTGAAAAACCTGAAGGCTGAAATTTGTTTTTTATATTTTTCTTTTTTATTATATTATATAGTGAGTTTAGACTTAATTAAGGTCTAAACTCTACTTTCAATAAAAAAATATATAATTTACCAGAATTGACGTACCAACTATATCTTAGGCTATTATTATTTCAATCAATAATATTTTATTCGAAGGAAAAAAAAATGTTAAGATTCTTGTAATTTAAAACACCGATGCTATTTTTCATACATTAAGCTACTAAATTAAATTCAATTATAATGTAAGATTAATACAGTGACTATTTTTGATTCATATTTGTATATATTTAATCTTATCAATTCTCATGTTAATAAATTTATTAAAATATAAAACAAATATAAAAGGTAGTCACATTGACATTATGACATTGACATATACTGTCATTGACAGTTTTAGAATACTCTTAGTTACGTAAAATATCTTTTTTTTCTGTAATTATTCTTGTGAGTTAAGTTATACAGTTAAAATACAGCTGATGTGCTAAGCCTGTAAGTGATGTTAAGAAATTGTTATGAAATGAGTGATGTTAATGTTAAATGTTCGTTTATATAGATTTTATGAATATTGCGTCTTGGTTTTCCAGATAAAAATGCAAGCTATTAAAGCTCTTGGAGCTTCAGCTCCAACCGTTCTTTCGGTAGTCAAGAAAGGAGGGTTCGCACCCATTATAGATCAAATACGACAAACTCATTTGCCTGCACCAAACCCTAAGGAAAGACGACCTTATTCCCCTTTCCAAGATACTAGTAATGTGGCAGAATATGCTGTAGCTAGGCTGGATGACTTATTAAATTGGGGAAGGAAGGGGTCTATGTGGCCCATGACTTTTGGTTTAGCTTGTTGTGCTGTAGAGATGATGCACATTGCTGCACCTCGCTATGACATGGACAGGTAAATTTAGATACTTTTATTTTATTTTTGCTTTTTATGTACATAATATATTGTGTGATATAAATTATGTCATATAATATAGATTTTTACATGTACATTAATATAAACAAATATGAAATAAAATTGTCTTCCATTTTATTAAAATTGGGTATACAAATTTTGATGTTCAATTTCTTCTTAAAATTGATATGGCAAATTATTTTCCAGATATGGTGTAGTATTCCGAGCTTCACCACGTCAATCAGATGTAATGATTGTTGCGGGAACCTTAACCAATAAGATGGCACCCGCTTTACGTAAAGTTTATGATCAAATGCCTGATCCGAGATGGGTTATTTCAATGGGAAGTTGTGCTAATGGTGGTGGTTATTATCACTATTCATATTCAGTAGTCAGGTAATAAATAAATTTGAAATTAAATAAGTTTTATGGTAATAGTCATAGTCAAAAGCAATTTTTAGGGCTTAAACTTTCTAAAAATTATTGTCTATAGTCTATTCCAAACACAAGAAGATAAAAGACAAATAAACATAATTTGACAATTAATTGAATCATTATTATTGGTTGAAGCTTGAATAGTCTATGATATTCATTATGGATTTGCGAACAAATGGCATTTTAAATGATAAAGATGTTATTAGCAACTTTGATAATAAAATTAAAGTGGATCTATGTAGTAAAATGGAATAGTGAATACTTACTTGGTAGTAGGGCTTTGTGCAAGCCAGTCTGGGTAGGTACCACCCACTCATCAGATATTCGACCACCAAACAGCAGCACTTAGTATTGTTGTGTTCCGGTTTTAATGATGAGTGAGCCAGTGTAAGTGTAAAAAAAAGATGTATAAGGTTTGTTTATCTTCATTCCTTCTTTGATTGGAATAAACTATTATATAGGCAACATGCAATTACAAATGTTTATAATGAAATCTATATCATCAAGTCGCTTTAGCATAGTTATAAATGTCCATTAAAAAAAATATTTTTCTATAATATAATAATAATTTGTAATAAGAAGTGTTGCAAGACTAATCATTGACATTCCTGCAATGTTATAAAGGAATATTTATTATTTCAGAGGATGTGATCGCATTGTTCCGGTTGATATATATGTTCCTGGATGCCCACCAACAGCAGAAGCTTTACTCTATGGTGTCTTACAACTACAAAAGAAAGTAAAGAGAATGAAAACTATCCAAGTGTGGTATAGAAAATAAATTAGAAGAACAGCGGCAGATACAAAAAATGATATTATGATTTTATTTTATCATTGCAGTAACATGATCATATAGTAGAAATATAATACATTTTGTTTTTTTTTATTTATATATATTCATTAACCTTCTTGTAATAGAATTTGAAAGTAGCTATCATGAAAGAAGCATATAAAATATTATATATTTAATAGAAACCATATATTAAAATAGATAAAACAAGGATCTAACCAAAAAATTGTGTTATTTGATTAAATTTCCATAACATAAAAGTAAAACAATACAAATCAATAATTCTATAATAGGTGCTAAGTGAAACTTCAAGAGGCTTGAAAAAGAGCATGCTTCTCCAGTAAAGGTTGGTAGATACTACGGACATTGGGGATATATCTTCAGTACAAGGAATGTGTCGCCTCACATTCGGACAAACTGACCTTATATATAAGAAACGCCTGCGTTTCATTTAGGTGGTTTGCAGTTATAGTATATAAGTCACATAATTGCAAAATATAAAAAAGATGTCGGATCGTTCTGATCTTGTCGTTAGATTATTTATATACCTATATGCCACAACAATATTATATAAAATATATGTGTTGATGACACCCAGTTGCATCATAGTTGCTTTTGTGTCGTTCGAATGTGTATCGTTTTGCTTGTAGTAGTTATTTAGAGGGGAAAAGACCGGTCATACTACGACCCTTACTAATATGCAATTACATTTCTCTCATATATCTATGGAAACATATGTGGCAGGGTATCCTCTGACAAGCAGATTTCCTTATGATGTGTTCCTTTACCGCCGTATAATAACCATAACAAACATATTTATCGAGACTATTTGAATAAGATTTTGATCTTATATATGTAGTAGTTTCTATAACAAAGTAGTATCATGAAATATTTAATACTGGCATTGAATATCTTCCAGTCGCAATAAAACCAAAATGATTTATTGTGTTACAACTATAATTACGACTTACTTATTTTAAATAGAAATAGTTTAGTATCTTTTTCTCCTGTATTTTAAAGCTATTGACAGGCTCGTGTTATCAATTAAATATTGGAATTAGTAGAAAAAATTGCGCATGCTTATGCGCATTATAAACGAAGGTAATAAATAATAATATTTCCAGAATTAGTAACTAAATCATAAATAAGGCTTAAATTATTTAAGTTAAATAGCTTTTAGAGTTTATTTTATATTCAGAATTACCTGAGTAAATTAGTTATTCACATAGTGATTACTTAACAATATGTATTGATATATATAGAGGTTTTGGATATCCTGCTGATTCAACATGACGCTACCGTAAATAATAGTAACAAGATACTATTTTTTTAATTACTAGACTAGAGCAAACAGCTAAACAGATTTTCTTTATTCATAGTTGAAAACAGTCTCCATCAAGTAACCTTTCAAACAAAAAGAAAAAAACTATATCGAAAACGGTTCATCAGTCTAAGAGATTCGCTAACACGAGTAACACCTTCTTTTGTATCTTAAAAAGCTAATTTGTTTTGCTATTTCGGTTCATAGTATGAGTGAACCAATATTTTAATTATTATGATCAGCAGCTATTTTTGCTATAGTCGAATTTCATTACGACCGATTCAGTGATTGCCGTGATGAGAAACATGGACAGAGTTATTTTTTTCATACTAACAAAATCTTGTGATACAGTACTTGAAGTACTGACCGATGCCCCTGAAATTTAGATACTTTTTATTATTGTTAAGAATATTAATTCAACCTTGTTTGTGTTTAGTAACTTGGAACGTCTAACGTAAAGCTTCGAATATGATTGTATTGGATAAAATACCCTGAAAAAAATAATTTCAATTAAAAGCCAAAATAAAAAAATTAAATCCTCTTAGATTAAATAAAATAATTCGAATAGGAATAATTTGAAATTAAGCGATCATAATGAAATATATGATTGAAAACAGTTTTAAAAGTACATAGTTCTACAAAAATGTGTTATATGATTATTACATAAAACGAAATTGTTACAATAAATTTATTTTGTAATTGGGTAAGTTATCAAGTATTTTTTCCACGCAACAATACTCAATCTAAGACTTTATTTAAATATATTATTTATAATATTATAAAGATCAAGAGTAACTAACAATTCGAACTCTATAAGTTATCTTGAACCATAATTTGGATATTAATTGTTATAGTATTAATATAAAAAAGCACGAAGTCATGCTACCCCCCGAAAATAATTGACTGAAAACTTAATTTAGTATTCAATGTTATTATGAAATGGGATTCGGCTGTTGTTCCGAAAGTTCGATTTAAATACATAGTTTCTGGAAAAGTAAAGGAGTTGAAAAATATTAATTTCGTTATCCTACTTTCTATATCTTAAAAAGGATGATTTCACGTGGCAGAGTTCTTTTTTGTTTCATTTTAAAGATATAATATCTTTAAAAAGAAGATGGACCCTCAATATGGAACTATATTCCCGGATGCAATTGTTCTTTGAGTCAAGTTATCATAATTTTTTACCAAGATTTAAGGAGAAAGTATTTTTATGAATATATACACGTTCGTCGGGTATAGCCGACTACAAAACTATACTTAGCTGAAAACGTAGACGTTTATCAAAATTAACCAGTAATAAATAAAGGGATCTGTTACAGTAAATTCCAATAGGAAATTAATAAGAATAAATAAAATTACCTTTTTTATAATAACAAAAATGACATGTCAACATTATTAGTTTGAACATTTCCGTATAATAGTGAACAAATCAATAAAACCAAGTTACTAAAGTAATTTTTAATTTTGTTTTTTTATAACTTTGCTGAACTCGCAAACAACACTAGTAAAATAAAGTAATTATTATCCATTTCACTATTTGAAAATTAGTTGTTAGATATATTTATATGAAATTTGTTCACTTAAATTGTAGTTTTCAGAACAATTTTAAATTAAAATATATTTAAATAATTATAAGAGGCATAAATAAAGTCATGTTGGTATAAAAATCAAAAGTTTTAATGGTATTTTCTGAATCGCACCAAGCTTTCATTTACTTTTAGTATACAGAATGATTTTTGTATAAACTATAATACACTTTTCCGAGTTACCCTTCATGAAATCATGAGAACACAATCATTAATAATGTGCCTTAAAACAGGTTATAATAATCATAATTTCAATTTTGTCTGACTTAACGTGCATTAACATTAGATTTTAATGGCACATGTAGAGTTTATTAATATAAACCATAAAACACTAGATGGAAGCATTGTCAGCTTGATATTATCCTCGAAACTAATATGAAAATAAGTTTAGGAAGTAGATAACACGATAATATGATTTAATTTATTACTGTTAATATATTATCTAGCTGCAAATAGACACTACTTTAAAGTCAGACAAAATGTATGTTTCACAATATAATAATATCACATATTTTAAATGCATTAAGAAGAAATGTCATCTGCTATAATATGTAACGAAATTGTAATCAATCTTATTCGAAGACAGAAAAAGAAAGTATAATATAAATAAATAAATAATCCACCACTGGTACAATTGAAAAACCATTATGAGATTTTTAACGGAAGTGTAAATTAAACTCCCGGTAGAATAATAATTTATGGGATTTTTTCCTTTGTATGACGTTAAATAAACCAATTCTATATTTTAACACTAATTTACAAACTAATATTTACATTTTATTTATAGGTATATATAAATATGTATAATTATATCGATAGCGATTCCGATAATCCTATCCTTCACATAATCAGCGATTTAATGTATAATTAACTAATAATGGTCACAATAACAACTCGATAGATATTTTCATGTAAATAAACAAGCAGTAGTGTACAGGCCGGCGCGTCGGGCGCCCTTGTTCTCGTCCTATATTGCACATGACACTTGAGCGATCGCTCGTTTCATCTGCTCCGCTAGCCGCTGGTCGCCTCGCCGTCGATCGCTCCTGACCGACACGTCCTCTTAACGACTTCACTCAGCTACATTACGATTTAATATTACACTAAGAGTCAAACGTGCCGAGACAGATGGTTGGCGAGACTAGCGACCGTTTTTTCGAAAGCGACGTTACAATAAATAATTTTCTATACCGATAATGTGAAACGATACACTTCGAATTAGTCGTACTCTCACTCGGCGATGTCATTTAAGTTACGCTATGTACACGGGGAGCGGCGGGTCGCGGGCGGTCGCTATCATCGCGGTTCCTCTTTTTTGAGCAGATCGAGCGGCGCCAGCGGGGCCAGCGAGGGGGCCAGAGGTGCCAATGGGGCCAGCGGCGCATGCGCACCTAATGGCGGAAGTGGGCCGCCCGGTAGGGTTCGGTGCATTAATGGGCTCGATTTCATCTGTTGATGGTGCGCGTAAGCGCTTAACATTTTTGCTCGGTCTTCTTCTGCACGTATCGCCGCTTCGACTAGCGGTGCGAACCTCATATGTTGTAATGGATCAAAGGCGCGATAAGGATCCCAGTGGGGTGGCGGAGGGTAGGCAGGTAGAGTCGGCGGCGGGCGCGGCGGTTCCTTGCGATCATCCTTAGAAGGTTCCGAGACTCCATTTCGTAGAGGAGAACGCGTTCGTACTCTTTCGAGATCGCGTTCACGTTGTTCGCGGGCCTTTCGTCGCTCTCGTTCCTCGCGATCTCGTCGTTCACGCTCTTCACGTTCGCGTCGCGCACGCTCGCGCTCCTCGTGTTCGCGACGCACTTCGGCAGCGGCGGAGACTGGCGGCCGCACTCCACGCCACGCATCGTGTATTGAGCCCATAGGCGGACCGTGGTGCACGCCGTGGAGCGAGGACGAGAGGGCGAGCTCGCGCCCGTACGCCGAGAGGCTAAAGGGAGTGGGCGCGCCGGGATAGGCACCGACGCCGTACCGCCCGAACGGTGATACCCCTGAAACGCCCAAATGTCGGTCAGAGGGCGCTCCTAGAGAAGCGGATGTGAGAGACGGCCGCGCGGGGTACCGGACGATACCTAGGGGTGCGTGATGAGATAGGTATGGGCCTGGGGGCAGTTCGTAAGGCGAGCGATAGGTCGGCGGCGGCGGCGGCGCTGGTGTAGGGAATGCGCGAAGTTTATCCTTTTCAGCGTTACTGACAGATACACTAGCCCCTCCTGACTTTTCCTTTTGTTGATGGTTGTAGATTTCCCAGGCGATTCGCACATGCATTGCGTTCCATTTGCCAGTTTTCTGAATAAAGAAAACAATTCATTTTTAAAGTCTTAGTAATTAGTCTTTATACAAAATCATGCAAAATAAAGAAGAAATATTTGCATGCATATAATATAGTGCGAATGGAGACCTACCATAACAGCAGGACGTGGTGGTGGTTTAGTGGCGGAGTCGCTTGCTGCTGACACTACGGGCTGTTAACATGAGGCGATGCAATGTTAATGATGATAGAGCAAACTAAAGAGGGAAGCGTTAAGCTTGCTTGCAGTGATGGTAGCAATACAAGAAATATGAGATAAAGTATTGAATATAGAAAACCATATTTCCCCAAAGAATTTTAAATAATATTAATAGTCACTAATGAAAAAGCAGAGCAAAATGGTAGAATGATAATAATAGACTACTAAACGTATATAGAAATAATACTAGATTCTACAGGTTTAATGTGTACAGTTACAACTATAAACAATATCATATACAAATTGAGAAAACTATGGATAATAATTGAATATTTTATACACCTTACAGGTTCTAAAGATCGATAGAGAGGTAGTTTGATTAACATAAGTGAATGTATTTACCTTAGGTGCATATGTTGTAAGCGGTGCTGGTGGCACATAAGGCGCTGTCGGGTGTAAAAGACTCGATGAGTATGGGTAACCCAGGCCGATACCAGTTCGATACAGTGATGTCATCTTTCCAACATCCTTGAACTGAAATAAGAATAATTTATGAACATTAAAAAATTATACCAAAGATAAGATCATTACTAATATATATATATATTAATCATCCTGAAGTTTCCTTTTTTATTAAGATAGAATATTGAATTCAAGTCAATAGTATAGCACTTACTAAAGGTGCATGCGGTACCAGGAGCTGATGGGGATGGTGTGGTCCGGGCGGCGCATGAGGCGCGTGAGGCGCGTGCGGCGCGTGGGGGGCGTGCGGCGCGTGCGGTGCGTGGGGGGCGTGCGGCGCGTGCGACGACGGCGGCGGGTGTTGGTGCACGTGCGTGTGTTGATGCTGGTGGTGATGTAGCTCGGTACGAACGCCGACAGCTCCTGCCGCAGCCAGAAACCGGTTGTCTAGCTCGCGACGTAATAAATCCGCGCCAGGACCTTGAACATTAGACGATGTGGTAAATTACAAATTTTAATCATGTTAGAATAAATATTCAGAGAACATCATTTGTGATAATACTCGGGCTGAATGTTCTTTTCAAGTATTCTTATTGATTAGGCTTTGTGTAAGGCTTTCTGGGTAGGTACCATCTATTCATAACTTAGTAAAGCTACTTTGTATTACTATGTTTCCGTTTAATATATGAGTAAATCAGTGTAATTATCTGAAACAACATCTTAATTCCCAGCGTTGGTAGCGCATTGTTGATATAAATATAAGGAATAGTTAATATTTAAAGCAGTGCTAATGTCTATGGCCGATGATGACCATTTATCACCATTCTGTTTGCCTTCTTATAAAATATATAAAACAAAAATCTGATAGAAAAAATAATCTACGGTAGATATAGGAATAAAATCAACTTACTTGTTTGAAAAAGTGACTCAGCTGAAAAAGGATTCGGGTTAGGCGGACCAAGAGGCGCGCCAAACAAAGGCGGGGCAGGCGCGAACCCGGTCGACCGATCCGCAGCCGACGGCCTGCTGGAAGATAAAATATAAACATTAACTATTGTGCGAAAAGTAACTGTGTGTAAAAGTGCGTTCTTATGTAAATTTCGATACTGTTAGCACTTAAAATATATTATACATCAATTTGTTATGTCATACAACTGCTGCAATAATGTAGTTATAAAAAATAACAATCTATCTGGTAAATTAAATTAGGTAGGTAGGATGGTAGGTACTAAGACTTTTCAGCGCGTATACTCACGTTACCCCCCAGTGCGCGGGTGGCTTGGCGCTTGAGCTGATGCTGGGCACAGTCGGCACTGGAGCTAGCGAATGCGCTAAATGTGTAGCGGCCGGTGTTGGCGCAGTCGGTGTTGGCGCAGCGAGGCCCGTCAGGCCTCCGAGAGAGCTTAGACCGGTGTTTAATGATCCCAAAGAACTGCCCAATGCTGGAACTGGACCCTGTATCCACAAAAAAATTATTAAGATATGCAATATACTTGATCGCATAAATAGTATAGGAATAATTATAATTTTATACTTAACTATTAATTTTTTAGATATTAAATGTTATGTTTAATTTTTATATATATTATAATAAGAATATAAACTCACAGGTAACTGAGCAGCCAGAGGCGCGGCGAGCGGCGCCGCGAGTGGTGCAGTCAGCGCTGAAGACACTGTCGGTGCCGCACTTGTGCCACCAGTCGCTGGCGTGCTGCGCGACAAACTGCTAATGTTGCTGCTGGAATTAAGCGAAATTAAATGTTAAGATTACGCCTTGACATAGCTTTGTTTTCTATTAATTCACTAAAGTTATTAACAAATTTCACCTAAAACTTTCTCGCTCCCTGTTTGGACTGTGTCCTCTCGGTGAGTAAGATAGCGGGGCGTGTGATCCTGCAGCGCCTAATGAGCCTGGCGTGTGTGGTCTTAGACCTTTTGGAGTTTTAGGTGCTACTAGCGGCGATGCCGACAAACTCGTCCGCTGAAATAATAAACAATGCAATATAGTTACGTATATTCGATTAAATCATTTACTGCAGGTATAATTGACTGAAAAACACAACGGATAAACCAAAATAATTTTTTAACTTTTGCTGTTTAATAATTTTTACTGTTTTAAAAAAACTTCTTTACATACATTTTGAATAAGAATACTATACTAACCGTATCAGCTGAGTTTCTTGGTGACGCAGCAGATGGAGGCAGGTAGGGACTGTGTTGTAACGTAGGAGCGTAAGGCGCGTACAATGTTGGATATGAGCCGCCCGTGTACACCGCAGGCGGAGGGTAGCCGTTAGTTGCCATCGCAGAGCTTATAGCAAAACTCTCTGAGCGAGATGGGACTTCACTCGCGACTGGTAATTGCCTTGAGTCTACCATCGGTGGTGCCAGTGGATGACTCACGCTGCTGCTGCTCGACGCAGGAGTTAATATTGCTGGTGCATTAGATGTTGGAGATGGATCGATATGGTTCATTGGCTGATGTAACGACACAGCCGGTGCTAATGGAGCCGCATGGGGAGGCATGCTCAATCCAGAATGTTTAAGACTCGGTGTAAAACTAGACATAGTACTGGTGGTCGTTGCGCTCGAAATAAGAGGCGAGCTCATATGGTTTGGCGCAGATGTTGACAATGGATTCGTATTATTCATTTGCATATTATTCTGGTGGCTCATAATACTATGGCTTATAAGAGGATGGCTAAAATGCGTCGCAGTTGGCGGATTAGATGTTGAAGAAGACATATGATTTGAAGATATGTGGTTCGCCACGCTAAATGCCGTGTGATGCGAGGATCGACTAGCATAAACAGGCTGTACGGAATGTTTCTGTAAACTCGATTGACCTTGATAAGGTATCGAATGGCTGTGAATACTGGAACTTAGACTCGAGTTTACATGACTAGACGCGATCGAAGGCGTAGGGTATGGGCGAGATGCAAGCGAGGGAGACATAGATCGACCTGTTTGTGTTTGACTCGGAAGACTACTAGGAGTAGACGCTGTCGGCAATTGCGACGATATACTCTGTGGCACGCCGTTTGACACAATACGATTGGGGAACGAGGTAGGAACGGAAGGAAGAGTCTGTGATGCTGGGGAAGCATTTCGAACATCATGGCCGGGCATTACAGGATGCGACTGGGTGTGGGGTACACGGGTAGGGAGACTAGGGTGGGATGCAGGCGTCGCAGGTGACGCCATGTGTGGCGGTCGCGGTGCGGCGTGATGCGCATGGAGATCGAGAGGAGCATGTGGCTGTTCAGCAGAAGGTTGCTCGGTTCGCGTTTCGTGATTAGTATGACGATAATCAGGAAGCGCAGCAGCAGCGTGTGCCTGGTAGGCAGTGTGCGAGGGGAAGAGCGGCGAAGGAGCTGGAGGTGCAGGCGGTGCCGGGGTCGGGCTATCAGCCGCTGCACGTGCTCCCGGCTGCAGCTTATTATTGCTTGCGGGTCGTTCCGGCGTGTCCGGGCCTGCTGCGCCGACGGGTCGTGCTGGGATTTGTGTTGCAGCATGGCCATCGATGGCTGGTATGTGAGCACCGTTGGGGCGATGTGGAGTATCTGCTCGGAAGGGAGGCGGCGGCAGTGCGGGTGGAGGTAGCGCTGCGGGCGCAGGTGACGGTGCAGGTTGCGGCAAAGGTGCGGGTGCAGGGCTGGCACTGCCACCAACAGGCGCTCGCGACAATGCCAATGCGCCGCCGCTCCCACCCCGCGCTACTAGCTCATTCTTGCCGCCGCCGCCGCCACCCGCACCCGTTACCCGGAACAAAGAGCCGGCGTCCGACGCCTGAAATAAATATGTATAACATTGATTTGATTGAATTTTTACTACAATTTTATGTAGGCTTTTATATCACCTGTACTGTTTAAAAAAATTAAAACAAATATAGAAGAATGCTTACATCATCCATTGATGCGTCGTGATATCTTGGTGAAGCATTTCTGCTGTTTTCTGGACTCGCCTGCAACAATATTGTTAATTTAATATTATACGTCAAGTTAGATTATTACTTTAAACAATATTTTAAATACTATTAAATGCAGTAGAATAAATTGTCTATAAAAGGCTTTGCTGAGATCATTTTATTTATTCATAAGGCAGGTGAGGGACCAAGCCAAAGCCAGCTGGTATAATGTACACATTAGTATTCTAACTTATATTCATGTACACCTATTGTTCTTCACTAATATCCGCTTGTTTCAACATGTTCTATGGATATAATATAGATACACAAATGGAACATGTTTTATATATTTTCAATACCTGTGTTAATTATTATTTATTTTATTTCATTTAGTTAGAACAATATAATTTTAATTTTATATTGCAAAAGCTATTAAACATAAACTTTAAACACAAATAAGTGCAATAAGAACACTTTCAAAATTTCTCTCGACAACTTATTTTATATCAACATAAATATATACAATTTTTTTTTTTTGTATTGATTGTTTACATCAGAAATCGCATTTATTTCAATTTGATATATATACTCGAAATAGTGCCACGATAACCACGAAACTTTCTATAACAGGATAGGATTAAGATTAATTCAAGTTCCACAAGAAAAACAGCATGCTGATTAATTTCGTACTTAAAATACCTTTTTATATATAATATACAATACACGATTTTATATAATCCATATGATTTTGTTTAGAAAAATACACATAGTATACCTATTTATGGAAGCACTATAGTATTAAATAACTAAAAAACCCTCCATACCATGTCACTAAGACAGATGACCATAATTAACTACGATATTGTTAATATTTTTTTTTGTATACATGAGAAATAATTGCGTAAGTTACTCTTTCACAAGATCGGACTTAAAATATAGACGTAAGATCTCGAAATGTTATACTATGTGTTATATAAACCTCGTCGACAACACCACATGGCCTTCGATTGGTAAATATAAAAGATTGTCGTATTTTTTAAAAGGTAAATTGCGTAGATGCCCTTTTGTTTATAGTAATAATAATTGCAATTTTTTGTTTAATTTATTAATAGCTTATAATAATTTAACTCAATAATTAGTCACGAAATTTGATAAATCAGTTTATAAGCGATATAATATATCCCAATGTGTAGTAGATATTAACGAAATACGATTTTTAATGGTGTCGATGTGAATGAAACTTTTAAAGAGAGATCGCAAAGTAATAATTTGAAGACATTTACGATCGGCGGAGCAAATAACTCAATAAAGTTATTTAGGGTATCTGAAACGTGAGCTACAAGGTTTATTTACGATCGTTCAGTTTAATTTCATTACAAAACAATACCATTTTACAGTATCATGTTTTCGAAGATATTATTATTCATTTAATGATAAGATGAGGTAACTACATATTATCGTATTTTATATTTTGTTAGTTTAGGATAAAGAAACCTCAATTTATCGATCAGTTTTTTTATACTATGTCAACGTCAATAACCAATTAAGAAAATCAGACTGATTGGGTTATTATTATTAAGAAAACATTTTAGAATAACTATACGTGTATTCGTCACATTAAATGAAACTTATGTTAAGAAAAAAACTGTGTATGTTAGTAAGTCGATATAAGATATATACTATCTCAATTTTATAGTAATTATATTTCGCTATGTAGGTATGCTACGTTACGGTCGGTAAACATTTATACTAAAAGGATGGAAATACGAATTTTACTACAAGTGGCGTATAAAGATAGTCAGTCAATCGATCGCGCGAAACGAACAAATCGTTTTGGGAGCGTTCTGGCAATTGAATGTTTAGTCTTATCCGGCGATTCTGGCGAGGGTGGGTCGCCGGTCTGCAACAATGGAGTGATAAATCAAGTATGGAGCGCGCGTGCCGGCGGGAGGCGGCGGCACGGCGTCCGGTGGCCGATTCGCAAGGCGGCGACTTTCAAAGGAGCCGCGGTTCGGCGGTGCTGCTTGTCTTTTGTAATAGACACCCGGCTATTACTTAAACGATGACGCGGTATGATAAATTTATGCTTTCAATATGTTGGCTGATTTATAATTTGGCAATGCTTTACTGGTCGGCTGGTTGGTTTCGCCGTTCGCCTCATTTTATGACAAGATAACATGATAAATTCCTCTAAGCGCCCCGATCGCATCCACTGTTTAAGACGCAATATCTATGTAACAAAACATCCATATAAATATTCATAAATATATTTAAAAAAAAAACTTAAGCTATTTAAATTGCAAATTTATATTTATAATCGGTATAAATCAGAGACCAAGATTTATAAAAGTTTTACAAATAAAAAATATATGAAACGTGAGGTGAATGATCGAGACAATGTTTGTGAATAAATTATACAACTTATAATAATGTAAATATCTATCTTAATTGTGTGTGCGGATTCAACGAGATATAAATGGATGGTATCAAGTATTTAATGTAGTATAATTTAGCCAGAGACAAGAAAAGAATGAGCCATAATTCTGTTCAAGAAAAATAGGTCACGGCTACTTGCCAAGATACTATCATTTCAATAAGGAAAACTCAATTTTTACTCTATGTGAAAAGAGTATTGAATCGTTTGAAATTTAAATGAATGTCGTAAAGAAAAAAGATCATAATTTTATTATAAATAATATTACAATTCAAACGACTTTATGAATAACGTCGAAATATTTTCGTTGGTTTAAAATAAATAGCTATTTATATTTCCACAGTGTAATACCTGGGTATTATAAAATCACAACATATTCTTAAAATATACATTCGACGGTGAGTTTTTATAGAGACTATGAATGTTGGCCACTTGTCAAAACGACTTAACATTAAAATAGATAATCACACAGATATTAGCGCGATGAGTGATGTCGTGTCGACAAGTAATAATAGTTTTGTAGAGCCCGACCGCGAGGAAAACACGCACAAGTTTAAATAAACCAGCAATAAAAATAAACGACCCCATTAGTCAACGCTGTCAAAGCAAAAAAAAAAGAGAACAGGAAAATTAACTTCGCACGACAAATGGTAAAAAATACAACCAACATGTTTGTTTTGATATTTTATAATATTGAATATGAAATGAGTAATGAAAATGTGATATATATGTGATTGATATGTTACAGAAGGACTAGACATGCGACATAACTTTATACCGATATGATTTAGGTTTTATCGTAATTATTATTTACAAATGTGTTTGAAATATTAAGGTTAAAAATGTATGGTAATGGAAAATGTTAAAAGGAATGAAACGAACGATATACCACATAATATAGTTTGATTGCGTCCAATCGTCTCCCTTTAGATAAATACTATCAATGTATTTTCTGTAAAATATATCCTACTAAGTGTTTCCATAAACATTAAACAAATTATACCTCTTTAGAACATTACTACGATTTAATAATTCAATATATAAATCGCTTTGTTTGCGGCTTATACTATTAAAATAATCTGATAGCACATATTTCAATAACGAATTCAAAACGGATATTAAAGTATAATCTGAATACTCCGACCGCAGACTCACACTCCCGTCTCCGCCCCCGCTGCCATTGTTGCAGAGCAAGGAGGGAGAGAAAAAAAAACGACCTGATAGCTTTTCGCCCCTCATTCGAAATTCTAATACTTTCACAAACTTTTAATAGGATAGGACTTAAAATTCAACGAGAATTTAGACTCGCAGGAAAGTTCAAATCATAGCCATCGGCAACTTTCTAATGGTCTACCGTTTCCATTATAGATTTATTGGATTAAAGCAGGTTTATATAAACCGAGCAAGATCGTAAATCGCTTTAAATAAATAACTCTCGAGTCTAGTTTTATTAAGTAGCCAATCACTTAATAAATAATAATATAACAAATAATATTCGGTCAGCCATCGTAGGTTAATTCGATTATTGTTAACATATTTTTTCTTTGCATAGTTTTGTTATTATAATTTGTACATTATAATAATTACAACATTTATTCTAATTTATTAAAACGAATCATAAGGAAATATTGTAAGCTGGAACCATCTGTAATACAATTTATTTATAATTTATATTTATATATAATAATAAATAATCATTTTAAACAAATTATTACTTGAAAATTGAAACGTGTTGTATAAAATTGAACAAACTTTTCAATAGATTTTACTTTACTCCAACAAAATTTTGTTGCTAAGTCATGGAAAGATGTTTAGTTTCGTTATTTATACCTCTTTAAGAATATAAATAGTTTATAAGTACGTTATTTAAATCCAAAGAAATAAATTTGTCTGAACATTGTGAAAAAAAACCCCTAAGTACATGATATGAATATTTAGAACGGGAATCGTTGGTTCGTGACAAGAATCTGTATACCATGCAGGTATGTATACAAAAATTTCCTATCGTGACAGCGAATGCATAGTAAACAGCAGCCAGATAATTCAAAAAGTGTTACATTATATTGTATTATAAAACTAAAGTGTAATTAAGGCACACTTTTAATGTAACAAGTATTGAAGCAAAAGGTGTAGTAACGCATGAATAATTATTTAGGTGTCGTTTTTATTTAAGAACTATTCCTAAGCCGCAAGGAACCAGGATAAACGTCAAACCTAATAAAACATGCCTCTATTCAGTTGGCACATTACTGAACGGCGATTTAACATGAACCACTTACTTTAAACTAAAATAATATGGAGGAGATTATGCGAATTCATAAAATGTTCTCGTCTTCCGTGTTTTATATCTTTCGAGTATTTTACACTTTTTTAGAATGTTATTTAATAAAGCCGTATGTAATAAAGACTATTTATCACGTTTAATTAAAAACGTTAGTCATTTAATATGAATACCACGCACAATATGATTATAAGTTTGATAAAATTTGCCAAAACCGTTTTGCTCGGCAAACCCTGGTTTGACCTGAGCTTATAAACTAACCACTTAAGCAACAAGACAGTCCATGTCGATATGATGTGATGTCAGTGCACAATTATTAAACATAATCACGTCGACTACTAACAAAAGTATTTTTAATGTAATAAATATTCGTCACGGTCATCTAAATATCAAATACGTTGACATTTTTATTTGTTCCATAAGGCAACGAGAATTATACTGTTTAGTATTAATTTATTTATCGTGTGTACACAAATCCGTATAATATTGACTGTATTGTCATATAATATTGACACAGCCGGTTATGTTTACTATGTGAACGGAAAAATAACTCGAGACTCGAATTGTATTAATAATGAAGTAGTTACACGAGATACTCTGGTACCACATTTTTGCAATCTCTGCTGTTAATATTTATTTTAAATTATTCGATATGATATTAAATTATTTTAATGTTATACCGAATACAGCGAATACTTGCTACTTTAAGGTATGGAATATTTATTAAGACGTAAGCCGTCAGCCATTATCGAAAGATCTTTAGGTTTAAATAAAGCGACAACTATAATACAAAATTAATTAATTGCATACGACACGAACTGATAGTAATCTTTGGTGTATCATAAATAATAATTTACTATCGCATGTTAGCAATAAATTTAAATTTAATCGGTGGGCAATAGAAAGTATAATTATGTAGTTAGTTACCAGTGCTATAATATAACATTTGACCGCATTCATACGGGATGGCGATACGAGCTATAAGTAGTAAACCGCGTTTGTTTGGGCTATCGTGACTAACTGCAATAACAATTCTATCACGTTTCTTGATATGGACGTATTGTTAATTAATAATTATGTCACTGGGTGTTTCCAGAGCTCATATAACAGGAAATATATTAATTGTTTAATAGTATTGAAGCGGGGAATTAGTTACTTGTTAAAAATGGTTATAAAATATAGCTTTAAAGGGTTCTTTACCATACATAAAGCTACACTTATTACAACTATCAAGATCAACGGTAAAAGTAAATGTATCTGACATCAATGTTAATGGTGCAATTGCTTTGACCGTTCTAGATTTAAAACAAATTACAAAACAACCATCAACAAATTAATTTATCTGAATATATTACGATCTTTTATAATTTAAACACGAGAGTACCGTTCAGTTACTAGCAAAACATAAATAATTGTCTATGCAAATAACGATAAATAAGACAAAGACAAGCAACTGATTTATAAGATAGTTTAAATTGGAGAGTGTCCAATTTTCATCTATGTGGAATGAGATTGTGAGGAAATCGCACACATATTAAAAGTGTTTTGCCAACTGAATTGATGTGGCGATGAATTCATTATGTTACGAACATAGTGTAACTAGTCAAGTGTTCCAAACGTCGAGTTGTATGGTTAAGACAATATTTTTATTTCGTGTAACACACGCTTATAATATACCTCATTAACAGTTTCATTCTTCGCTTGCGACCGTTTTGCATTTTCCTTCTCCGTCTTCACAGGCTTTTCGTTTTTATTACCTGTCACCGATCCGTTGTTTTCGGCCTTTTGTTTATTGGTTTTTTTCTTGCCTTCTTTCTTGCTACCACCTTCAGCATTGCTTTTGGGTGAATCTTTGATCCTCACTATGGTAACTTTTTTAAACTTCTTTTACACGTTTATTTGCTATCAACAGTTTATTAAACGCACAATCACTTAATTCAACACACACATTAATTAATTATCACAGTGGCTCAAGTTCTAGTGTAAACTCATTAAGGTAATATGAAACACTAGAACTTATCCGTTAATTGGTTTAACAGTAACCGGCGTCACAAAAACTGTTATAGCACTTTGCACAAATTCATTAAGATCCAATTGAAAATCACTGCAATCCAGAGAACACTGTAATCCATACAATAGCATTCGTTCCGGGAGCTGGGTGCAAATCTGTCAGAGAATAAAAATAACAATAGATCGTGATTCGAACGGCAGACAAAGACAGCGAGTATACGTTTACGGAGACATGACATCGGCCTGACGGCCGAGGCGAGAGTGCGGTACGAGGCGGCAACTGGCGAACCGCGCGGCAGGCGGCAGGCGGTAGCGGCACGGTCGGTCGTCGTCCGCTGCGGCCCGCACCCCGCGCCTCGCGCACGCGCCGCCCGCCCAACAAAACGCTCCGTTGAGCATTTCTCGCGATACAATACACATGTAAACGGCTTTCGAAAGCTAATACATACCCCCACGTAAATATACCATCCGGAAAATAAATGTTGTAGCCGGATTAATACTGTGATTTGTTTTATTTTATCTTAGATGTAGCTTTATACGAAACATGAATAATGGAGAGCGAATTATTTAAAAAGTAAGCAAAACCAACGAAGTGTGAAACAATGAATTCAGTTATTATTCTTTATGTTTACTGATATTTATTTTATGTATTATCGTTGTATCTTAACTATGACAATAATATAATGTTTTCCACTAATGTTAACTATTTTTTGTAAACTTATCTAATTTATAAAGTTATGTAGTGTTTAAAAGTTTATTATAAAAAGTATATTTAACGAAAAATGTACAGACTATTATATAATAGTCTGAACATTTTTCGTTACATATACCTTTGAATAAATAAATGTAATGGGCTTTTTAAAACTTCATGACACAAACGCTAGAGCACTTTTTATTAAAATTGGTACAGTAGGTTTGACTTCGAGCGTAAAAAAACCGCATAGAAAACATTTTTACATAAAATTTCACTTTTCTTATGTGTCATTAAGTATGTCCGCGACCATTCCGTATAAATAAAATACAACTTAGGTCAACAGTTGAATTATTATTTTAATAACTTTACTTTTTCTTGTTCAAAAGTCTAAACTACATGTTAAATTAAAGAGTTCATGATTCTGGTTTGAAACTGGAAGTTCAATATCAGACCAGTATTTTTAGGATGACTACTATTTACATAGTAGTCTCAACTATATAAGTATTTTATTACAATAATTAAAACAAAAAAATATAAGCTGTAAGTTAAATTTCAGAGTTAACTTTACAAATTCCACTGCTACGTAAGTGGCATACATTATTCACGGATCCATTTGAAGTACGTCGCAATAAAAAGCTCCCTTCAGAAAATATTAATTCAGAATAAATTATTTGAAAAGAAAGAGAGAAAAAAGGGATAAAAGGCGTCCCTCGTTTCTTATCTTACGGGAAATGTCGAAGGGTATCTTACTTAGCTTTCTCTGCCAAGTTATTGAATTGTTTTTAAATGATGCGATGTTTTTAGAAAGTAAAAGAATAAATTATGGTTTCAAAATATAAAAGACGGTGAGAGTTACTAATCTGTTTATGTTACTTTTTGTTTGCAAAGCAAAAAGTTAATTGCTAGAAAGCTATGTGTGATGACTTAATGTAAGAGGAATTTCCAATAGAATAAGCCAACACATAATATATTATTTACATTTTGATAACTCGTAAACGCTTAATAATTAACATGATACAGATAACGTCGAGTTGTTGTGTACGTTAGCACGTCGAGTATTTATTAATTGATTTTAATTCGACAAAATGTTCTACTTAACGCTATTAATCGATCAATTAACCAGCAACATTCCGTAACCGCACTTAACGAAACGATGACCACAATAAGTGCTTTATTTAAAGAGCATTAATTTATAATAATAACTATAAACACAATGACTCAATTATCATAAACGAGAAACGGACGGGTATATTTGTCGGCTGGTCGGATTACGCGAGTATTAATTACCGGATGTCAGAACAAATGAAATAATGTCGTGGCCTGCAGTAAGAGGGCGAGTGTGTGCTCTATATCATAAAATACATACAAATAATAAATAATTCCTAACATTAAAAGATTTAAAGCAATAATCCGATTTCATAAGTAAAAGTAAAATGTTTATAAAATAATATTCAAGTAAGTAAGGATTGTGTAATTTTTATTAATTTCAATAGCGAAGCTCTAAGCAGGAAATTTAACGGCAATGCTAAGGAAATAATAAATATTTTTTTATTTTCTATCGACTTGACTTCAACATTTAAAAGCAAGCATAGAGTAATTTCATTCGCAGTTTATAGCTTTATAGTTATTTATTTAAAGTTAGCATGTTTATCGTTATATAATTTGAAATAAAACCATCCAAATTACATTTTATTAATTATTAAACCTTCCCCGCCCGTTAAGTCAAACAGGGTTCGAAATATTGTGTAATGAATGATTAATATAATAATTTCATTTCCAAATATCGCTGCTTAGTTTAGTTATTTTGATATGCGTGTTTGTACATTTACATTACCATAAATATTTATAGTAAAAGTAGTTATTAAATTTAATTGGTACGAAAAAAATGAGTTCTCCAAAGGGCTGTGTTCATATTTTAACACCAATTAAGCCTTACTTAACGTGACGTGGATTGCTTCCGGCATTGATTACGCAGATTGGGATCGCTCGGCTTCCCTCGCAGCCCGTTAATGACGCAATAAAAACGGCGCTTATCGACTTAGCCGTTGAGGACGCTTGGAGGCATAACAATTTATTATACAAACAATTTCGCTTCGTTGTAAATTAGTGTCCTCGATTGTAGAATTACGTAACGACATGATTTGTTAACCGCACGCTTGCGGAGTGACAAAAGTAATTAACACTTACGATACACTAGAGCGTTGGTTTACGGCACCGACCCTCGGGGTTGGGGCTTCTAATAAGGGAGGGAGCCAGCCTTGATAACGATCGAAGCTATTTCAGAAACTATTTAATTTCCAATTTTTTTTACACTTATTTTTGTACAATTGCCATATTATTCAATCAAGAACCAAATAATAACGTATTTGTTCCGTAATTTATTATTTGTATTCAAATATTAAGATTTAGCTTCAATTTCTTAATAATATAATAAAAAAGAAAAGAAATAAAAGCAAGTACCGACACATAATATATGCATTTAAATGTTAGCGTTATGAGGAAACAAAAATCCAGCATAAAGTTATAAAGAACTATACAACGAAATAAAGTTGACGCAGGGAAGAAAATCAAAAGCATCATTTCATCTGTTAAATTGTATATACGACACATTATGGATATCTATGCCGGATAATTTTGTTGGGTAAACTGTGAGCATCGCAAACAGGGGTGCAATGCGAATGGGAGGGAATTGGGAATCAAATAACGACCGCAGGATTTATTTCGAATCTCATTCAATTTGCGGTGAGCGAATTGTTAAATTATTTTTGTATCAGACATATTCCACGTGCGTGATTTTATTTTTAACATTTAATTAATCCTGCAATGGAGTTTAATGTTATGTCAATATTAAATTCGTTTACCGAAAATATATTTGCGTCGATTTTTTTGCGGAGAAAGTTTATACGAGGAAAATGGAAATTTAAAATGTATGGCGGCATTCCCGAGGCGTCAGTTACACACAGAACATATTAATGAAAAGACTGACGCGTCATTGTGCCTTTTGAATTATAATTCATTTTCAACGATTATGTCTTTTTCAAAAACATTTCACTTCGTTTAAGAGTGAAATAATAAAATTTTCAGTTGTGTACATTTACAAGTTAAAAAATGAATTACGCAAGACTTGCTTACTATTGAAAAAAAACTTTCCGAAGTTCATAGAAGAATAATGTATTTCACTGAATCTACACAACAATGGAACGAACACAAAATGGAGGTGGTTTTAAATTTAAAATTTCAAAACCTTTGTCAAGCGCAGTGCTTGCGCTAAGCGTACTGCACTGAGAAGTTGCAATCAGGATTTGTGACAAAGAAACCACGGAGGGACGGAAATACGGGGAGTGTCGACAGCACAAAGCGATTCATCCCTTAAGATTTCTACAAAGTCACGATATTCCAACATCTTGTATCGGAATAAAATATTTTTTTCATCATTATATTTATTGGATTACTTTTAAAACAATTTTCCACGTGCACTTTATTTTAAGCAAAACTATCTGAAATATCTTAGAAAAGCAGAAACGGGTAGATGCAGTCGACGATGCAGCGCGAGGTGACATAAAATTTTCAACGACTGCGTCAAGTATCTGCCGACATTATCTAACCGTTTGCGAGTGCTCCACCGCATCTCATATCTTTTGAATAAAAATTCTCAAGTGTAATATTGTTCTCGCTCGCTTACGCTGGTTCCACTTTAGAAAAATCTTTATGGGTATACCGTGTACATAATAAAATTATATTAAGTGCAATATTTTCTAGAATGATATCTGTTTGATAACATTTGTTTGGTACTGAGTTTAAATCTGTAACAATAATAAAAAGTGGAACTTGACAAGTTGACAATTTATTATTTTAAATTTTTAAATTGCGTCATGGCTCGAAAAAAAGTAAAAAGAGTATAACGGTCGCAAAAAGGGCGAGTGAGCGTAAACATAGCGACGAGACACGAGTGGCGGGACAAACGCCGAAATGTGGCAGGGGCGGTCACTGACAATATCATTACAGATATGAATAAATAATGAGTTAGCATTAAGCCTCCGTCCTGCAGAGGGCAATCCCGTTGCCTTTGTTGCCAGCGTTGTACTGCGTCGGGATTACTGCCGCCGCAAGCCCAATTTATTCCGCTAATCGAGCCTTACCTCGCTTGCCGTAAATTAATTAACTCAAGTGAACCCATGCATGCGAAATTCACATTACCTAAGTATCTAAAACTTCGAAATAGCAACACATACAATATGATAATTTAATAATTAATTAGAGTGTGAAAATGTTTTTCAACAGAAGAATAAATACATGTATTAAATATTTTTTTTATTACGAATACATATGTAGATTACAATTATTTTTTAATTGCAACTTGTTAACCGGTAACCGTTTATTTATGTTGTTCAACATGAACATATATATCCGTAAGAATACTAGTTAGGTAGATATTCATACAACGGGTGTAATCAAAATATATTCGATGTATGGTTAAAATTAGGTCCTGACTGTATACAATATCTAAAAAATGCTTAATGTGTGCGACGAAAAAAAAAGTTATAGCACGCGACATCAGCCAGATGTACGAGTTCAATCTCGAGAATGTTCCGAGGGTTGCCAACTCGGTTGTTATACACTTGACAACGTCGATCAAGCGACGCTTTGGTTATGCGTCAAGCGATCTGAATCATGCTAGCAGATAATCAATATAGATTACGTGTGATTAATTCATATATAACAAAGTTACAATTAAAAAATATATGATTTGCAAATGGTTAATATAAAATGTAACACTACTTAAATCTCTATAATACAGCTAACCACAACATTTAGTTAGTGTTATATATTCGAAATGCTTGTATTTTTAATTACAGCATAAGATTTAGAAGTGTAGATTTATCACTCATTTGATTTGTTAAACGAGTTTCTTTTTACTTTTCAAGTGTAATTGAAACTTTCATAACATAATATGTTTTGTGTTCCTGTAAACTCGGTAAACATTCAGCGTGTTAACTTGAAGCTATTTCGTTAACAAAGCGCCGTTACACAAGAGGTCCTGGTCAAAGAGAAAGAGAATTTCGACGCGCGCTTTGTGCGCGAAATTGAATTGAATGTCATATAGAACGCATTCCGTATGCTCAAAGGGAGAGTAATTGCGATCTGGCAGCTCCATTTAAAATGAATTCGTACAAATCTGCTCTAAGCACGGCGATGAGAGGCAAAGAGACGAGGCGGGATAGCTATGTGACGTTTGTCTTTGTAACCAGTGTTCGCGTTGCCGTTGCAAATCGTGCGCCCATCCACTCGTGTCGCACTGCGCGACTTGGTCGTTTGCCAGCCGCTTTGTTTTATCGCACTAGGAAAATATTTGACATATAAGCATTGTTTACATTTAATGATACAGAAAAATCTAAATAATGTACCATATCAAAGAGCCTCAAAATAAATATATGTATCATTTTTTAAACCTCGAAGAGAATATCTGCTATTCAAGTTATTGCTCCACTTATCACAATTATCTTCGTTATATTTCTTTTGAAATGCTTAAAGTGTTTTAATAAAATTTTCCGTAGTACAAAAGAAATGTAATACGAATCATTATTTAATGTTCTTCAGACTCCCTAATAAAATTATAACGCCGTATAAAGGGCACAACAAACCAAAAGAGATAAAGAGAGTACGTAATAAAAACAGTTCAATTTTAGGGGTATTTTGTCGAGGTTATATCCATAAACTGAACAGAGTGGTGGATGGGGAGCCGACCGTCTCCACGCCGCCCCCAGAGCGTTCGCGGTGCCGAGTAATGAATAAACTCGCTAAACACAATTTCACGATGAGAGTAATCGGGCCACTCTTTAACACTATACAAGTAATTTCTTCTAGTCCGCTACCGATTTATCTAAATAAACAAAACGATTTTATTTTAAATGTGAATTAAAATGGGAATGATCAGATAAATGGTGATTCGTAATTCTTTAATTTTTTACAACTCCTAATAAGATTTTAGTTAATAGATAGAGTCAAGAATTAAGTTTCGTTAATGTACTCTTCTGGGAAGCTTTGAGTAAGATTAGTAATTAAGTATATTAATAAAAGTAATAGATTGATGACACTATCTGTGACATCGTTTGTGCTTTTAATTTATTCCTAAGACTTAATAGGTATAAGAGTTTACAGTGTGTACAAGTAAAAGTAAAGTCTATAAAAGCACTTGTTATATGGATTCATTAATCTTAGAAATTTTTAATACAAGTGAAAAATCTTGAAAATATTCGCACTTGAACATTGTGTTGCAGCACGAGAGCTGTAAAGCGATGTAGAACAAAGGTATTAAAGCGAATTTTGAAGCTTGTTTCCGTCGAACACAGAGAAAAGCGACGCAATATATGTGCAAAGTCATTTTCGTTTGATTTCCCTCTATAAAAATGAATTCTGTTTTAGAACCTTACTTGTATTGAAATATATCAAAACGACGTAAGATGAAATAACCAAATTTTATCAATATTATTGTCATCTTCTAAATTAATTAATCAATTTTATCATATAATGCGCATAACGGGTATTATATTATTGTTAATTTGATTTAATAAAAACGTCATACATATGCAATTTATTGGTTGACTTTTAAAATTGTGTAAATAAATGCACATACACAATATTATAGTCAACAAATCGCTTTTGTAAAGAACACCCGCTGTTGAGTCTCTAGTTTTAAAATAAATTTACATAGTAACGTGAGCTGAAAATAAAGAGGGAGAACTAAGCGAAACGGCGAAGAGCAATGAGGCGATGCATAAAGTCGCTTCGAGACAAAGTATAAAACAACAAAGTGGTCGACGCATCTAGCTCGACGGCATAAAGAGGGGAATAATCCGACAACGTACGCTAAAGTGCCGAGAACACTGCTTTAGGATACATATAAAATAATGATCTGTCTTCTCGTACAATATTCGCTTGTAATTTATTACATAACAAAGCAGGTCTGTTTGAATAATGTTATAAAACAACGTCGACCTTATAACGCCGCGAGTATACTGATTGCTGTTGTAAAAGACTAATTGATAACGGGTAGCGGCAAATTACTTTAAACTGTTTTATAAAGAATGGTTGTGTGCATTGGGCGTGAATGGCGCTCCAGATGGGAAAGCGATAACTGTATTACGGCACTGATAACATAGTGTTTATTTGACTACTTGTCTTTTTGATATATCACTATCATTATATAATAGTAACGATATTATACCTCATTAAGCATTCATATTATTGTTAATTTTGTAATAAGATTACTATCAAGAGGCATGTGTTAATATGTATAATAGAAATCATGCTGATAAAAAAATCGTAAACCGTAATTGATCTTCGGTACAAGAAATTGCATGCAATTTAGCAGTGACAGGGTCCGGTCCGTTAATAAGATAAACATTAGACGAGGACAAAAACCGCTTTAATGAGGTCTAGAGAATGTACATTGGTGATATTACACGAGCCCGCGCAACCGTAGGACCGGTTCCACTCGCTCGAATATCCATTAAAGTCTTATTTTAATCTCTTTAACGTGTTTCGAATCCTAAGTGAATTAGAACGATCTATATTACCCTACAAAGACAACTGATTTCGGTTAAATACAATTAATTATTCTTGGTAATTTATATGTAGATTAAACGTTTCTTATTTAAATGTTTATTTAAAAAAATAATTGATTATAATTAATGAAAAGTTTTAATAAAAACATCGAGTAATTTGAGTGTTTATTGTGACAGCGAAGTGACGAGCGATGAGCTTAGGCAACGAGGCACGGTAGCCAATTAAAAGCGGCGGACTAAGCGCCGACAGACTTGTTATTTAAGCATATGCGCCTCAAATATAACCAAGTAGTATCTAATCTATCTACATATAGAATCATAAAAGCCTGTGTGACACATGTCGTAAATATTTAAGTATTTAATGTTAGGATTTTCATTTCATCAACCTTATTTATGGTTAGTAAAATTATAATAATAATTTTATACGAAAAGTTACTTGTTTTTGGTTTTTATGGGTTGAAAAACGGGAAAGAGTTGGGCGCAAGTGGCATTGGATATTTAATTACAAAAAAAAAGAAACAGTCATCAGTTAGTTGTACGATATGCTTAATTATATGGCTATACTAGCAGCGATTGATAAATAAACGATGTAAACATTTTTCCTCGTTTCATTTATTTTTTATGATATATAATAATCATTAATTAAACATCTTTAAGCTTCGTCACTAGTCAATTAATGCATCCAAAGGTAACGTAACATATAAAGCATGATTCCCGATGCGATCCAGCTATTAATCCTTAAATCGCGGGCTCAGATGAATCCGTCACGGTTGTAATACGGCAAATCTCTGGTGGATGGGGAAGCGGTTCAGTATATTTAAACACCTGTCAACCCCCTTATCTCTCTACGGATCGTCTAACTTAGATTACTTTATAATAATTTCGCTCCAGACTGAATATATAAATTGCTCTTTGTTAGAAGTTGGTGTAATATTAATGGATTATGTTCAATTTATGGTGTTGTAAAGTCGACCGCTTTATCATGTTGTATAATAACAAAGCCGTGTCTTTGAATACTAAGATATAAGTGTTCTAATTTCAAAGTAATATGGATTTTTCGAAAAAAAAGAAATCTTTTTATTTAATATTCTCGGTATTTAATCATTCGCGCAGTCAGTCAGGAAACATGCTCAAACTTTAGAAGATGCTTTATGTTAGAGAGGACACTCAATATCCGTATGTTCTGTATAATTTTTAAATATAATAAACTGATATATTCCATTGTATTAAAAATGTATTAGACATTTAATATACTATTAAATACGGGGCTTTTATACTGTATCATGGTATCCAGACCAGTCTAGTTCCTCAGTAATAATTACGTGTCGTCTTCTATGAAGACTATTTATTAATTACGAAGCGCAACGAGTTCTGTGCCGTTATTTTCAATCAGAATCTATTTTTCAACAATCGTTATACATAATAACATCTATGTTGTAAATTGACTGTATAAGAAAATATTTAGTCGACTTGGAATAACAAAGAAGCAATCCAGTATCTGCGAAAGTAATTAGTTCGGGATCGCAAGGAACTTTGCACTCAATCCGCAAACAATGGTATGCTCTATACACATATATGTGCGTAACAAAAGGAGAAGTCGAGAGAATTACTGGAGGTAAAATAAATTAGGCGCGTTATGTGAATCGGCCAGTACGTATCTGTATTTAAAGCATTCCGGTGAACTTTGCGGTCGGCTAATTACGGCCCGTCCCGTGTTCGCTCACACGTCGACGTGTGAATAGCTGTTCGGCTTATCTATGCATGCTACGTGTCGCGTCTTATTTATATCATGCGTTTATTAGCCATTCTTTATTAATTGTTCATAATCCGCTTCGGATATATTATCAATACGATAAGTGCTAAACAGGTAAGCAATAATTAATGCTGTCTCGGTTTCAATATTACGGATTGCTTGAATCAGATCTAAGCCTGTAGATTGGTGCAGTGGTTTAGACTGTTCGTAGTCAAAGCACGTTGACATGCGTTTATCAGAGCGAGAGCTCACACCGCAACCGGGTGCCGTGACAAACGGAATCGCAGAGTGCATCCCGAGTGAGCTGCTGATCCGTCGAGAGATATCTCGACCTCAACGCCGAGTGCTAACACTCGCCCGCCTACGGATAATTACGACCCTTTGACGAAGCGTCTTTGTTGTCGGCGTGTGAACAGATACACTGTTCTACTTATTAAAAATAAACCATTTTGTTTGAATTTTAAGACGCATGTTATATATTATAATGAAACGTAATAAATAAATATATACTTGTATAATAAATATCATTAACAATATTAACTATAGAGATAAAAGTACCTATTAATTGCGAGTTAAGTCTTATCCGAGTCAATCTGTTTAACACGAGGATATAATACGGGTATTCGAAGTTCGCAAGCGGGTAAGCTTGTGGACGATAAAGAAGTGAGAGGGGTGGAAAGACTTGTTATTACACCCTCTCACCTACGCAAGGGGTTCTGCTCTGAGCTGTACTGTCGCACGAGATTAAGACGCTCCTCGCTTTACTGTTAACGCTTTGGCTTCTACACTCTGAATAGCTTCAAGAATGCGCTTCTTTTTCTCCTCGCTGACTTTAATATGGCAAGATCACTTTTATTTTCATTGTGGTCCCGAGTTGTAATTCGATGCTAGAACTTGCTAACCTAGTATCACGGTATAGCGAAGACGTTTAATTTTTTAAATTATATAACTTTAATTGAGAATAAGAATTAAATAGTCATTGCAAATTACATGCCTCCTATCCTTTCTTTATACTGATGGATAACATTCAATAAGTGGCAACGAAACATTTACTGTCGTCAACCTTTTATGTGAGGTTATTTTGGTTATAAATAAAAGCTTCGAAGAAAAGCGAGATAAGACGGAAGCGAAATAAGTTTAACAGAACGGGAGAAAGCATTATCATTGGCTGTGAGCGAGGAACAAAGAAAATGGTGGAGAGCGAACGTACGAGAGTACTTTATAGGCGCGTAAATATGTTTTATATCCTTCCAGTGTCTGTTATACACTGGCGCGCCGCCGACCCCACACTCCTCCGCACCGCGCGCCCACCACCCTGTCCACCGCCCGGAGGGTTGCCTCGCTCTCGGAAATGCCGAGCTTTAATAAAACATATATTTTTCCGAGCGAGGAAAATACTGGGGAAACTCGCAATTTGTTCTTTCACTTTATGCTCGTTTACAAGACAAAAGTGGAACATTTCAGAAACATTATGTTAATCACGCAGTTATGTACATAGTTCGCTATAATTTATTAAACATATTTGCGTTAGGTTTTATTTGATGCATATTGAAGAACCATAATTTACAAGTGTGAAGTATGATTTTACAGAGATTGCGTGTTATGAGTGTGAGATGTAATAAAAGGTTCACGGACGTTCAAAGGCCGGCGTCGTGTGAGGTTTAAGTTGTTGTTAGGAGTGCAACAATGTAATAGTGGTAGATAGTGTCGCGATGACCCTTATCTCGCGTGCCGCAGCACGGTCACGGGTGTGGGCGATTTATTGCGGCTCATGTCGGTGAGCCGCAGAATCAACCCTCCGATTTTAACGCTAATTATAACACGCCCCCGCTACCTACCTTATTGCTTGTTTTCACACTAATACTCTCCGAAGGTTATAAATCAAACTAAACAAGTATTAGGTATATTTTACGTTCGTGTCAAACAGTTATATAAATATTTATTAGTTATAAATAAGATAATTATCACTATATCTAATAAAATCAATTTATGCGAAAGGTCAATATTAAAATGAAATCAAGGACGCAATCAAGATAAAGCGCTTGATATAAATTTGTATTCTTATAAAACGAGAGATTATTAAATTATTTTCTTATTACTCGGCGTATAACAAAGAATGCTAAGCGGCAGTTGGGCGAGACGGCGCTATGGAAAGATTGGTGCGAGTTGAAGTGAAACCACAAACTCCTACCGCATCGCGCCAGACTCCACGCCATAAAATATTACACTAAATGAAAGAAGCTCTTTCAATTAACCGAGGCAGGTTTGCGTAAGGTAATCCTGCCGAGAGGCGGCCACTGGTGAATCTTGGAAAAATATTTCTTTCGAAACGATTTCTATTTAAATAATTATGGACATGTTCATTTTGATATACTGTAAAGTAAACTCATTTCAATAAATCGCAACATGGTAATAAAAAATAGTAACGATAAGTGTTAATCATACAAAGTCACTAACAAACATAAACATATTATAGACAAGCTTTTACCGTTCGATAGGAAGTCAAATCGGATTTTGTAAACATTTTGATAGATTAATACTTTATTTGAGCGAAACCTTATTTATTTTCTATAAAATAAAAAAGTAACCTAAATTACTACTCATAAAATCATCTATCTAACAGTGAAAGACCTTTCAAAATCTGTCCAGCCGTTTTAGAAATTAGCCGGAACAAACAGACAGATCGATGGCAATTTATTTTATTATTCGAGTACCGTATATACTTTCATATGCATTTAGTAACAAATTCAAATTCTTCAATTTTATTTATTTGTTTTGATATGGAATTTAAATGGATACAATTTATTATAATGCTAAATATAAAAAGTGATAACACGTAGCATATGAAAGCAAAATTTATAGACGCTACCCAGTATATTGGTATTCATGTTCTTATTAATGTTCCCCCTACACGGCCTTGCGAGCAGATTGTGTTCACCTCGATCCACCCGACCTAATCGACTAGAAGTGATATGCTACCTGATGAATGATTGAGGTTTCACGGATTTCATATGGTAGTTACGATTAAGGCTTCCACGACATTTAATGTATTTAAAGATGATGTATATTAGAAGTTTATTTATTTCTTTATTTATGTTAAAAATATTTTTTAATTAAGCCATGTTCTTTTAAATTTAGATATTTTAGTGGCTGTATCGATTCTCTCAGTCACAATTCTTTGTAGTATCACTGATATCTTTATTTCTGAATCTCTTTGTTATTTAAATGCAAATATATTAAATACTGAATTATTTTGTATTCAATTTTATAAAACACATTAAATAAAAAAAAATATTGTAATCAATAATATTTTAGAAAATTTATATCGTACATTGATAACGAAAAATAAAACGTAATATAAATTAGTAAATTAAATGATTCCTCATAGTTTTATAAATGGTTTGTAATTAAGCAGTTATAAACAAAGGAATGTTCGTAAGCTCCAAACAATCCCAAATGGCCGCGGTCAGACAGGCGTTGCATCACTAGTTGCCGACTCCCATTTCAGCTGAGCTAATAACTGAGGCACCTAACTTTGAAGTGAGGCTAGTTTGTTCTAACAATTTACAACGAGTGCCTGACTAAGGGTGTCCGTTTCGTTCCTAATAATATTATCTTTGTAGTGATTTTTTAGGTTGGTGTTTTCTTAAATTTCTAGTGTTTAAAAATTATAATAAAATTATTTACTATTTAAATGTATAGATTTATGTTTTTATAAAAAATCATATTATTTGAAAATAACCTGTTGCTAAGTTCCTTAACTTTGAATTTACGTATATTATCCTATCAAGAAACATACTTTCATATTCATTAAACTATAAAACGACTTGTTTAATGGAAACATCTTGTTCCACATGTTTATATTATATCCTTTAAAGTGGGTCAGTAAAATTAATAACATTATTGATAGGAAATAAATCTTAGCGATCGTCCATTTAAATTTCGCACATCTTGTTAACATCATAACAAACGCAAATTCAAACAGAACGGGGTTGCATAAAGCGCATGACCCAGCAGAAGCGTGGTTCTGGCAAGTCAAATAAATTAATGTAAAGCTCAAACTGACGTTTGCAACGGAACCTGGGAAGCGTCTACGTAATTACCCAAACGCGAACGGATTTGCATATCAAAGTGGAAGCATAATTGAACCCCGAGTGTAAATAGCCCAAGTTGAATCGGATCGAGTTAGTGGCGCACTCCGGCTAAGTGTAGCCAGCACTATAAATGCTACCTCTCGCTTGGGACTCATCGCATAAACCGGGCAGAGTCGAGCACTTGAAAATAAGATTACTCAATAAAGGGAACCTTGTAGTTATGAGAGTTGGGATAGTGTTGATTCCTTTTCTACGAGGACCTTAACGATATTTTCTTCGACAATATATAAATAAACGAACACATTCAGTTCAACCGATAAAATCTATAAACATGTCAAGTGCAGAATATTTGCGATTTAAATGATAATTAATTCCGTGAACAAAAATGTTGTATTTATTATTCTTTTCCTCTCACACAAATTGAATTTCAATTACTTCATTAAGATCCTTTCAAGATATCGAAACATTGATGTAAAAAAATACCTAGTGATGTTATCTCTTAATATTTTACTAATCTTATATAATTTATTGCGATACGTTACGCCTTTGTCGAAATTAGTTTATAAATAATGTCTTGAAAGTGAAATATTATTTTAACATAATATTTTTTTTAATCTGCATAGGCCATACCATTAGATAATCAGTTTTTAACCGTTGTGTCATAAGAGCCAACTAAGTTATTTTTTTACTTAATTTGTATCAACTAATACAATCATTACTCCGCGTCCGAACAGTCCATGGTGACGAAAAACCAACCAATCAGTTAAAACATTTCCAGAGAGGTTCGGAGTTAGTCAAAATATATTTTAAGGTTTTTACGGTTCCCAAAATAAATGGGACGAAAAATATCTTACGACGATGATTTGTAGTGATTAATTAAAGTATATAAAAAATATTTGGTCCAGTGAGAAATGGTCCTTAATACGTGTTGCTCAGACTGAGCTCGGAGCTATTCTCCCGCAACACTGTCAACCTCTCGGGATAATTTAATTAATCGTCACGACAACAGCGGAGCCGAGACTGATTTCCTCCTCAGATATCCATTTACCGACATTATTGTGCCACTCAACTTTCGATTCGATTATGACATAATATATTAACTAATCCCTAAGTAAGTCTAAAGTTATGATTTCTAATTGACTATTATAACTAGATGTATTTATTGAAATTTAGTTACGTTATAGTGTAATTAATAAATGATTTTTATATAACAAAGAGGTACTAACTTTTAAGTAGGACAAAAGTTTAACAGAAATACGTTAATATTAAATCGGATACCATTCATGATGAAATCAAACACCTTTAATAATATTTTAAAAGTAGGAAGTAATTAAAGATAAAGCAAATATCGCAAATGAGATATGTCACTATATCGGAGAATAAAAGTCCACATTAGCATATAAGATGAGCCTGAAATCCATTAAAAAGATTTCGTTTTACTAAACCTCACATGTCATTCTTAAACTTATAAGAGAAAAAACAAATTATTTAAACACACATATATTTTACAAATTGGAATTCAAAAGTCTCGAACGAAAACTCAGTAAATAAATAATTTAATTAATATTATACAAAGGTATGTAAACGCAATGATACCAAAGTTGTAATAATTACATTCGTAGTTATTTTTAGTCTATCGTATTACACGTTGCTTTAAATTTATACTAGTCCAGTCACCTATTGCTATATTAAGTTTATTTTTATCATAGACATTTAACTCAATTGTAATATTTTATTTCAGTCGTAATATGTGATCGTATTACGACTAGGTTTCCTACTAAGATAAAACACTAAGCAAAGGTACAAGGGGGTGAGTTGAGGGCAGCGAAGCGGACAGGCATAATTAGATTAAGAGGAACGCGGTTGAATCGGAATTGCCAGCGCTTGCGAACAATGCTATCGGTCTCTAAAGCTTTTGGGATTTGAATGGGAGCCGTAGCTAATTTGTAGCAGTTATTTACACTTGTACAAATTAAACTTTCGTTTCGAGTAACAGTTTATGTTCTCGGTAGTTAATTGACATGTCAACATCTCGATATTATTTACAACGAATCGTAGTAACTAACTTTCTAGCAATTAAAGTTATTAAACGAATATTACTTAAACTAGAACTTTCAGGCGCATATTAGTACTGAGGCGAAAGGCGTAATATAACGTACTTAATTACGGGCACTTCGCGACTGCGCCAATCTTGTAATTACGAAACAGAGCGACGGCGCGTAATCAGCGCCCTTTGCTACGTCGACACGCCGTAAAGCGTTCCACGTTCAACTCTGGCTTTTGACTCGCATTTCACAACCTGTTGACGAGTTAGTTAAGCTCCTACAGCGCGTTAAGTCCGCACAAAGCGAAACTATTACCCTCAAACTGCACGTTCGCAACGTCCAACTCGGTCCTGATTTAAATGGACTATTATGCTGAAATGGTTTCAAATAAATTGTTCGTGACAAAAATCCAATTAGAGGAATAGATAGCGACTAAACAATTTGTAAACAGGTGCTCGGGGCGTTTCTTCCCGTGAGATTAATCACCGTGCGAGTGAGTTCGCTCGTGTAATAAACGGGAAACGAGCAACTTCGCCACTTACATTACACAGACATTTATATCAGACGTTGTTTTAACTTTTCACAAATTCGAAGGCGAAATATACTTAGTTTAATTAATTTACGTTCAAAACTTGGCTATGTAACGGTGTATCCGATGGAATAATATCATTAAAATACTTGCCTTGTCATCGTCGCCTTCACTATCACACTGCAAAAGAAGAAAAAGAAAAATAAGAACAAGTGTCAATCACATTGTAACATCAGAAAGCATCATGCATAATAATTTGAAGGAGTCTATTGAAGCGAAACAAGCGAACATCAGTTATTAAACCAGCAATTTATAATAAGTTAATGAGTCATAGATCAACACTAATTACTCGTCATCCAAGGCGGGATTAAATACGCCTACCTCTGTGATATAATCAATGTCTACTCATTTGCATATATCGGTACACCCAATACTATATATTAACATATAATTAGTTATCCAAATTATCATTGGCGTGAGAATATTAATGTTTAGATACATAAATATTATTATAAATCAATTTAGATAAATGAGGTTTCATATAAATACAGCCGTATACATAATTCAAATTATTAATAGAGACTTCGAAGAAAACATGAGTTTCATTATAGTTTAGGCTGGCGAATAAATCTTTGAATATTTACGAAGTTCGCGTCGAGGGAAACAACGGAGGGATCAGACGTAGATATTACAATTTCGTATAAATACACAACATGAAGTATTCAGGACGCAGGTAAAGTTACGAGTACGTAGTGTGCCTCGACAAATCTCGTGATTTAGGTGCTATACGTGCCGAATATCGAACAGGGACTATATGTTGCGTGATCGGGGTAAATTTGCACGCAGTAATCGAAAATTATTGCTTTCACCTTTGAACAACTCAACTCCTCTAATGAGGTTCACAACTTGCTCATGTTTAGAAAGAAAAATGAAATGCCGGAGAGACACCCTGTTTGTTTATTACTACTTTGAATATTTATGAGATCATAAATTATTTTGATATATTTTCAATCATCATTCAACTTTAAACAGAGTTTGACATTTAAAAGATAAATTACGTGCCTACGGCAACTGATTTCTCGATAAAAAGTTTTATTTATAAAGAATATATATTATACAGATAAATTTGAAATTCTTATAAAGAAAAATAGAAATTCTTATAAACGAATAAGGTATGGCAAGCATGCTGATGTAAAAAGCGAAGTAATCAAGCTCGTGACGTGCGGTTCAAATATTTGGGCGCAAAACAAGGACAACATTAGGTATACTCACGATATAGCCTTTTCCGGAACTACAGCGGCTACTGGCCTGCAGGGAGAAAAAAAAAGCGAAGATGTGAGTCGACTATTAAGTCTAAAGAAAACTTATCCTAATTGCCATCCCCTTAAACGTCGAGATTCGTTATGACTTCTCAATATTTTTTTTAGTTGTAATTGATATTTTATTTATGTTTGCAATATTTTTAAAGTAATAAAGTCGTACTCTTCGTGTGTAAGGCTGGGAAAGTAGCATCGGCAACAGAACATACAACATCAAGAAACAATGAACATGCATCTTAATAAAAAATAATATGAGTGTTACAACAACGGACACCATCGGAATACATAAATGTATTTTGAAAATATACACGTAATGTGAAAACGAGTAAAGCATTCGAGTCGTTGGACACACATGATATAAGTAATATTTTTTCAAGTTACAGAATTATATACATACGTCGCTAAGACGATCGCGGGAGGAATCGGGATCGCGGGGTGCCACCGAACTGCCCGTGAGTCTTTCGGATGCCCTTCCACTATCATCCGACGTACCAGCGTCTTGAAGCAGCGTTATACCCTGCAGAAGGAGTACAGAATTATCCCACTATTCGACAAAAATAAATGTAATACTGCACATCCAGCAAAAATCTAGCAATGTTGGAAGGAAATAAATTCAAAATTTTTATACAATTTAATTTTTATGGATGAGGGCATAAAAGCGTTTTACGCTGCCTTTTAAAATTGAACGGTATATGAGATATAAGAAAATTTGATAAGACAGGGACTCAGCCAAAATGGGCCTCCCTATAACGTAACGCACCCCGGACTTAACAATAAAAAGAGCATCCCATTTATCACATTTCGCGTCTATTTCACGGGAGGGTTCCGAAGACGAAATCGGGGGGAAGCAAATCTGCCCAACGATGAGCGCTCGACGGGACGGATAAAAGAAAATAAAACGACTAACTCTCTGTAAATGGATAACTCTCCGACCGCCCTCGCTCAGTGAACTTCCATGTTTTTATTACTTAGGATAAGTTAGTCCGCAATTTGATTTTGCTTTCCTTTTTCAGTCATGTTCTTTATGTTTAAGAGAAAACTTGTTACACTAAATTGACAGGACGCCGTTCGCTTCTATTGCTAATATTGCTTATAAAGAAGTTGATATTAAAAAATATGAATAAATTGTTATGAGGTCATTTAGTCATTAATCTTATTTTTATGTAACGAAATTTAAATTGAAGTATATCATTTCTTACGGCTAAAAGGAAGTTTTAAATGATTCCAGTTTAATTTTAGTCGTAGTTTATAATTCGCGTTGTATAAATTTAGAATCACAAAATAACTGCCTTTTTTGCCCACTTAATATATTGTTACTGTCATCTTAAGTGGCAGGCAATATATAAAAACATAATACGATCCATTCCTTACACAAAAAATAACAATAAGACATATGTAGTCGATTATGTCCCCATTCTAGTGTAGGGGATTCCTTTACGAGTTTTTACATAAAAGAGATAAACAAAAACATATATTAAATTAATCCACATCGTGTAGGCGAGTAAGATCCTACTAATCCAGGGTGGATCGTGTTGCGCCGGATGCTAACCACATAATTACTTTTGCTCATTACATCGCGCCCTAATTATAATGAGCTCTCACGCGACCCTTTCTCCTCAAAAGCGTTCCAAGAATGAAACTTAGCATGTTAACAATTAAATTTTAACTTTATAACCTTTAAATGTTCACGTAAAGTACAATCTTAATAATAAAACAGTACAATATAAGAGAATTGTTGTGTGTAAGGTATAACGAGGGAACGAGTTATTACGATGAAATTGAAGTAGACGTTTGCTGTTTACGATGCTTGCGCGATTGTAAGTTTTAATGGAGGGTGGCAGAGATTCAGTTTATAAATGGCATTCCGGTCGGTTCAGCAGCGGCGGGTGGCAGGCGGCGATGCCCGACCGACGACACGACCGCTAATTGAAACAACGACCGCTGCCGAACATTACTTATTCATGAGGACTCCATATGGCGGCGAAACGTGACCAACGCGATAAATCATTCAATTACATTTTTCATGAATACACTTCTATTGTGCATCAAATAACCCGAACGTATACGTTTCCCAATAACAATTTATTTAAATTTATATCAACAGGATATTAAGTAACTTTCTAGCTTACAGAACACGTAACCGTTAACATTGTATTTTTCATTTACATCACGCTTTAGCAATAACTTGTTAAAAGCCATTTAAATATAATGGCTATATTTTATTGCATGCATGTCTAGATAATATCTGTACTAAGCGTCGTGTTTTAAATATTAAGGTTTGTTGTATTTCGTCTCCGTTCATCGTTTAATAAATTAATTAATGAACTCGGCTAATATATTCGATGTGTATGAGCGATTAATTGTATCGACGCGTTAAATATGTCATCGTGGAGTCAAGAGCGGAAGGAGGGCACGTCGGCGTGTACGGTGACGGCAGTGAGGTGGCAAGGTGTGGTATCGCTAAGTGGCGCGTTGCATAATTTATTTATGTCGAGGCACGTAACTCTCTTGTTGGAACTTGTCAACGATACCAGAGTCCTTGATACTATACACCAAGCTACTGTAGTCAGTGTAATTGATACATTCAATTACTTATAGATAACAGATACTATTATAAGTCAATCAGACTTGTGAGTTTAAATAGTAGATATTATCATAGCATTTATTTGAAACCTTTGTCTTGATTAACATTGAATGGATTAATTAATATGTTACAATTGACCTTTTTTGTAAGTCAAGTAATTTATCGAGATATAATTCATTTTGTTTATATTATATATTTTAGTTATATATTTTCTATTATTAGTTTTAATAAAATTAAATGAAAATAAAGTAACAATTCATTCTATTGTTAGTCATTTATTTTTCAAACTAAAATTACAATAAAACCAAACAGTAAATTAAACTTCGTGTTTATCATGTATGTCGGGTATTTAAATATTAATTCACAGTCGACATCTGGACGTTTCACAAAATGACCAGACATACAGCAGGTTTTACTTTTAGTAAGGTCATTTTTAATAATTCAGACTGTTTTTAAACTCTGAATATTTGTATTTTAATTGAATATTTCTAGGAAAGGTTCTTGATAGAACATGTTTATTTTATCAAGGTTCATTATGCTTAGCTACAACGAAAACATAATAATGAAGGTTTAGTACAAATAAAATTGATCTCTTATTGTCATATAATTGTATATGATACATATCCATTAATTCTATGAATATAAAAAGTAGCAACATATCCTAGCGCCAGGTAAGGTGATTCTAAGAAGATTCTCAGTTAATTTCACCACGTTGTTCAGTACAGGCTGATGAATAAAAAATTAAATTTTTACCTTTCTCGATTTTCAGTTAAAATATACATATTTTATCTAATACGTTATCCCAGCTCTTGTTCTTGGCTTTGTTTATATTGTAATACATTTGTTTAAAATATTACTTGTGTTCATGTGAGTCCTATTTAGGTACAATAACTTAGGAACAAACGTAGAACAGAATGTCATTTTCGCTAAACATTTACGAGATTGCTCAAAATAGAACTGGCGTAAAGCTAAAGGATTTCCGATTTGTAACATTGAAGTTATCACGTTTTAATCCGGGCACACAACATCACATCGGATCAATCAGACTGAGCGTCGGCGTCGGCGTCGGCGTGAACAGCGCTCGTCGTTAGCCCGCGGCGCTGCTAAATGGAATTTCGCGACAGACCGCTCCGAGATTAATATTACACTGCGGAAAGCCGAACTAATGGAACTGTGATTGAATTAACATTTCCATTGCATTGTGGTTGATACGCTAACTAATTTCGAATTTAGTGTCACAAATCGAAATAGACTGTTCAAATGTTCAAAGTATCGTATGAATACAATACGATATATATAATACGGTCTAATTTAGTTACGTGAATATTTAACTTTGTAAATTAAAGATAAAACTGTTCGTTTGAATTTTTATTACGCAACTCATCTTTATTTAAGTACTATTTAGCAACTTACGATATAATGAACATTTATAGTTAACCTCGTACCGTTGTTAATATTTCTCGTAAATGTTAAATTATTGCATTAATTGTCTTTAGCTGAATAATAATGAAGGTATTTTGAATAATTAATAATTCATCTCTCGACATGATTCGCGATTACGTTATGGTATTAAATTTGATGGAGAGATTACATTTTACAAGTAGTTATTGTTATTATTAATATTTTTTAATATATATAAATTACTTATAAAACATCAACAAACAAGAAAGACCTCTTTCATCGTCTTTTCATTTAATCATACAAATTTTCATATTTTTTCCATTTATTAGTGCGTTTTTAGCACCTAAAACGCAAACTATCATATATATTCGCCTCGGTATACTAAAAATGACATTTTAAACGAGTCAATTTTATGAAGTTAAGATAGCACATTATAAAACGAAATCTCTTTAAATATTTAGTTTCTTTGACTTGTAGTTTAAGCTCTGTCTAGATGATAATTAGGATTAATGTTATATAGGTATAGAAAGTATTATTCGATGTTTTATAAAATATCTTTTAACCGTCTAATGAAAAATAAAAGAACTACCGTACGTTTCATATATTACCGATAAGGTAAATGGAGGGCGACGTAAGCAAACTGCAATATCGAAAGAGGGAATAAAAACATTTTGGCCGCAGTCTGTGGCGAGTCGCCAGCTCTCAGCGACAACACAATAAGGATGCGCCTCTGTCGAAAGCAATCAACTCGTGTTCACTTCACCGCAACCAATTTTATACGGAAGTACGTTTGTGCTCTATACCTATTGATGTCTGCATTAGATTTGAGGTTAAATTTATTTGTTGGACAACAGGCTGGTGGTATCTTTTATTGGCTGTAACAACTAGTGCTGTATTCAATTGAGTCAGTTTGTTTAGTGAAGTAGTGAAACATTTTATCGTACCGTATATTCTACCTACACCATATTCATACGTGAATTTACATTTTAATTTCTATAAAATTCAATAGTTACATGATAAAAAATAATTTAAAACTTTATAAACCGATAAAAAACATTCGCTATGTAAAAATGAAAGCGACAGGTGAAAAAATGCTATAAATATTTTCACAAATAATAGAAACGGTATTTTATTTCCTGAACCGCTATCACACAATTATTTCGCTGCAATTCCGTGCCTTGATAGAGTTTACTCGAATTTATAAAAATGAAATTCCGTTTTACATTTTCACTTTTCACCCTCATATTTTACGTGTCTGATACCGAAATGTTTGCGTGATATATGTTTGTTTTATTTTAATATATATAAATGGAGTAAATTCAACAAAATTTGTTTAAATATACGGAGCGGACAAAGTGTAAAATTGAAATATAAATTCAATGGCAAGTTATTCTGGTAAGAATTCGAAACACTATCTCACAGGAGAAGAGGGCGTAACTTAATGATCGCGTAGTGCGCTCCGGGAGACTATTCTATTTGACGGCAAATTGAATCTGTGAGGAGCTATTAGTCGACACCGCGACGGAGGCGCTATGCTTCGCGTCTTGTACGTGGCAACAATCTTGGACGTTTTACTCAAGTATTATAGATAAGAATGTTTTTTTTTTTTTAAATTTTAAACTCTAAGGGGGACAATCGAAGTTATAACTTTGTATAAATTTTATCCGAACGAAGTCGGTAGCAGCTAGTTAAAAAATAATGCTAAAAATTGTATTGATAAACATTAACAGTTAAATGAATCTGTAAATATACAACGATTTTGTTTCACAATAAAAAACACCAAGTCAAAATTTAGCTGTACGGAGGCTTCGATATAATTTATTCTTTTCCCGAGAGAGCAAGATTTTCCGCTTTATTCCAACAACAGCACAAGCGGTGGGAGGCAAATTGGATGGGATTGCGACATATCTTGGCTCGCGGCGAACCGACGAAATGTGGGGGTAAACTGCTCGCATTCCGCCAAGCACTCCTTTGGCATCGGGAGAAACGTGAACCTATTTAGAGCTTATGTATACAAGGATACTTACACAAGGAAAATCTTTTTAATAATAGCAATGTTCTTTTACACAAGAAAGTAACACAGAATATTATTTCATACTGTTGAATCGACTACTAATCTAATTTTATAAAGAAGTGGGTTAAATTATTATTTTACTAACTATCAAGAGTTTAATTAAAGCCGTAAAAGAATAATAAAAGTTTAATCAACATTATGCTTCAATTACGTGTCACCAGACCATTAAAAGAAATAACCACATCCACATCGATATTTCAGCCTTTGTGTACGGCAATAATGAGTCAATTTGTATAGGCACGAAGTATAATGGTAGAGACGATAGGTAATATCAGCCGTCGCCATGCCCGGCTCTCCGGCATTTTATTTTAATATCATGTCGAATGCACGCTCCCGACTATCCACAATTCGCCCCATCCTAGCCAGCTTTATCCACTGTAATATTCAAGCGCATTGTGATTCACAAGCTTCCGTCTTGCTTTTCTCACTGCAATCAAGAATTTATGCAAAAACAACGTCTTCTTTTTAATCTCCAGCCCAAGGTGCTAATGAATACCGTTTTGTCGAGCACTCGAGCGAACGCTATTCAAATATGAGATGATTAACATAATATAGTAATTTAAATAGAGTTATTATTGAAATTGTAATAACATGAAAAAAGTTTTATAGGTTCATTTCATTGACCCTGAATTTTATTAATCGTTTCAAATTTATAATTTTATTTTCGTCGAATTCAAATATAATAATTGGCTCTGTAGTTGTTATTAGCGCGTGTTCAAGCGTTGAGCATATTAAACAGTCTATATAAATTGACAAGTGGAATAATAGTTTACGTTTGTACATTTTATGTGTTTGGCGAGAAAGCACTCCGGAAGAAGCACGTCGATGGCATACCGATTTAGACCGGCTGCATTTAGACTTGTGAGATCACCAAACACATTAATCTCTGATGGATACGGTCAGTGAAAAGTAAAAGCGATGCTTTACGTAGGCTATGATCGTGATACGGACAATTGAATAACACCCACACGCATTTATACGGCTTGTTGAGAGAGGAAGTGTTTACCTATTTGACCGAGTTTATTAATACAACATAAATCATTACTAATTCGCAATGAGCTGTTTATGGACGGGGCGTGGTACTAGATACATTTTAAGAACGAGACGGAGAACGAAGATAACAAAGACATTAACAATTCATGCTTAACAGCGATATTATACACATTATTGATTTATCACATGCAAGTCTAGAAGACATAATGGTATAAGCATTAACCATATCGTGCGGAATTTAAAGCAGGCTCCATTTACGACATATTTACAAGTCTTGCTTTTCATTCTAACATATTATGTTAACCACATAGTGTTGTTTCAAATTTCTTGCACATGAAACACTCATAACTTACATGTGAATTGACGTTGGCGGTTGCATGGTTGCGGGTTGCATCGCCTGCAAGCGCAGCCAACGGTAGTCTTGGTTTGGTTGACAACGCGTTGGTACGAGGTGAGGAAGCGCATTTTACAGCAGCCTGAGGAAAAATAAAAGATTATTTAGATATATAAATTTTAACTTTGGATAAGTACATTATTTATTTAATTCGATGGATGAGTCTTAAGCGTCTAAAGGCCGATTTTAATGTTTATTACTAACTAGCATTGCTCCAATTTTACTCGCGTTAAATTTGGATTAAACACTCGGTTTCATAATGTTTGCTAATGTTTATGTCAAGCCTTAATTTATATAGCTTATAACATATATTTATAAACTAACTAGTTAATGTAAAAATGACTATGCAAATCAGACAGGCGATAAATTATTTATATTAGCGCGTTCTATCACAAAAAACTTTAAAATTTTAGGCTGTGTGTAATATAAATTATATAAATATAGATATTCCGTGGAATATTATATTGAAATAGTTTCCATTTGAATTCAGTAGTGCAAAATAAATCTAATCGAACAAACTAACAAGATTATTAAATAACATATCCCATCAAAAACATAAATGTAAAAATGAGAGCCAAGTTAAATATTATGATATATACCTTGGTTGTTGTCTTCAACGACAAAAGAAGTGAGATCTAAATTTGTGCCAAGTTAATAGTCCTTTCTGAAATTTATTTATAACTACATAAAATATCATTTCTTCTTATAACTTGGGGTAATATATTGTTGCCTAAGGTCTGACTTGGCTAGTTCTCATATACGAATTATATTATAGCCTTCGTAAGTTCTAAGCCTTTACAAATGAATTATACATATATATTATTGCACAAATTAAGAACGAAAATATTCAATGGTATCTGGTTAAGATTCATGTTTTCTAGTGACTGGACCATCGCAGCTCTTAATGTACGTTAATACTAACTAAGCAATACAGAGCTGTCCTCCATTCTTCTTAGATGTTCTGAGTTATAATTTGTTATTCTAAACACAAACTACAAGTTGTGTTTATAAACATATAAGAACTAGCCAAGTCAGACCTTAGGCAACAATATATTACCCCAAGTTATAAGAAGAAATGATATTTTATGTAGTTATAAATAAATTTCAGAAAGGACTATTAACTTGGCACAAATTTAGATCTCACTTCTTTTGTCGTTGAAGACAACAACCAAGGTATATATCATAATATTTAACTTGGCTCTCATTTTTACATTTATGTTTTTGATGGGATATCACTACTTTTTGTATATAAATTATTAGTAGGTACTTATTAATAACAAAATTAATACCAAATGGTTTTTGTTAAGCTTGCTGACATCAGCAAGCTTGCTCGATACTGTTCTTCCAAGCAATAAGGATCCCCGTTTGTAGCGCTAGAGTACAAACTTAAATCATTCCAGTTACGATATACATACTCTACTACAGTCTCACGAAACCTATTTTATTGTTGTATACTAGTATACTCAAACAAAAAATATGCAGTCGAATAGACTAGGCAGCTTCGGAAGGCATTGAAATAATTCTTATGAGCGCGGTTGCCACTCGCTCAGACACGTCCGCGTTAAGGTTTAATCGCAACGCTCCTATCCCGCTGCTCCGGCGTCGCGTCGTGCGCCGTGTACCGAAATACCTATTATTATTATTATTTTAAGTAAAGTATAATTATTTTGCACCATTGATATGCGCTAAATGCTAGTTAATAACGTAATAAATACGAAAGTCAGCTATACTCAGAAGTAATAAAACGGAAATATTTGGATATAAAAAACTTAAGGGTGGTATTCAACTTGTTATATATTCACGTGAAGACCTTAAAATCCACATTAAGACCGGCTGTCATAAGTTTTGATTGATGGTTCTTACATCATTTTTTTTATTGCAGTTATTACAGGAACTAAGTATATAAGTGTTCCTAATAGACCTAATAAAATGAAAAATTATAATAAAATGATAAAAAATTGCCAGTTTCAGATTTTTTCCTTTATATTGGCCTAATTATCTACCTGCATGCCAAATTTGAACTTTCTAGGTCACCTGGAAGTAGGATATAGTTTTGATCTATAGGTCAGTCAGTGATAAAAATGACGATTTTTAGATGTTAATATCTAAATAACCATTTGAGATGCGTTTATGAAATTTGGAACACATATGTATCTCACGAGTCTCAATATATGAGCCAAATTTGACACATTTATGTCAAATAGTTTTTGAGTTATGAGGAGGTCAAAAGTGGTTCCAAATGGTTCGTGTAATATTACACACGGTGCTGCTTGCCAGTTCTGTTACTAGAACTTGGCTGACACGCTACCGCGTGTCTAGATAAATGGTTTCAAGTGAAACAAAAACATAATTATAACTAGATATTTCGGTTACATGCAAAACATTTTACTATTAAGTTACAACGTCAACGTTCACAAATATTGTCTGACAACATAATCATTTTTCAATTATAGGAATGTCAACGTAGTTTAAACGAAATGGGTGCAAAAAGTACTATACTTTATTATTAGTATATATATTTTATGTGTATAATTAATACATCTGTTTTAAATAAAACAGATATGACTTCAAAGTTACATTATGCAATTTAACAATTCAAACAATAGCATTTGCAAAGAAATATAAAATATAGCTTACTTAATATAACATTAAATAATAAACTGCACCCGTGCGACCTCAGGACGTATCGCTAGTTTAACATTTAAATAAAAACAAGAATCATTTAAACTATCTTTAAAGAGGTCAAACAGAGAACCTAAAGAAGGAAAATACCTTTTAAGACGAAATAGCTAAATAAAAACAAAATAGACTGAGTTTTATAAACGGACTAATTGAATAGTACATTTGAATGAAAAACGCTATTAAGAGTCATTAAATATAATTAAATACACAAATAGGGCTTCGACATTAAACACGATTGTTTATCACAAACAATCATTAGCACGGTAGCTATAATCGTTTGAGTAATCTTTTGTTACAAGACTATTAGAGAATAACGTCGTCTTGTATTCATTCTATATATAAAAATAAATGTTTTTTTTTTGCCTTCAATTCATAATTTAAACATATCTATTACACATTTTCAATATACGTAATAGACATGATATAGTACTTTCTAGTTATCGAGAAAAAAAAACTAAGAATGTAATAATAAACGGAACTGTAAGAGGATTTGAAAAGTTTTATAATAATGTGAAGCGCTGAAGGCCGGTCATAAATATTCATAAAATTGTTATTGGTTTCTGTGAAGTTTAAAAGATAAAACGTATTCATAAAGTCACTATTTATTCGTCAACTTTATCGTCAAGTAGAGCATATGTCGATTGGAAATCAACTTTTATTTTTGCTTTATTATTTCTAAAATATACCTATAATGCAATAACATTGTTCAAAACAAATAATCGTATTTTAATATACAACAAGTTATATTTCTTGCTTGTATTATATATGCGATTAGTTGGTAACAAAAACTTAAATTAGATATAAGATCATGTTAATTAAGTCAAATTTAAATAAAGTGTAATAATAAGTAAGTTTGTTAGTTTACCTTAAGTACTTATCACAAACTTGTTTTTCACAATCTTTAAGTACACTTTTTACTAAGCCAACTTATCAAGATGTTTTTACTTCAGTAATTAAATAAACGATTTAAATAATACTATTAACACGTAAAAAGATTCAGAAATAGCATTGAGGTGCTAATAGTTTATTTGGTTTAAGTTTGATGAATAGCACAGTATCAATTATAGACAAAGAAATGTTATGGCAAAGATATTGAGATTTGTTTTTCCCACGGGCCAAAAGCAAACGCTGGCAGAGAAATAGCTCAACCGATTTCTGCGAATCCGTGATAACTTTTTTATGAGACTAAAATGAATTGTATATAAAATCTTTTGTGGAAACCACATAAAGATCTCGAGAGTATTGTATTTTCGTCACAGTCGCAGAGGGATTTATAACTAATAACATAAAGTTACCGTTTTTATTGAGATTTTTCGCATTTTTTCTATTAAATTCACTAAAAAGTTTTACATACTTATAAGCATTGTTCGCATGTATGCGTATCATTTAAAATTAAACTATACGTTAATGATAAAATAATTATTTTAAACACGGTTTCTAAATAAACGAGTAAAATTAGATATGAATTTAAAATGGAAAGTATTCGTACTAACCCTCCATTATATCGTCAAGAGTGTAGTTTAAATGAAACATAATAGCATGTTCACAAGACGTTGTCCAATAATTAGCATCGGTCAATAACTCAGTGGGCCGCAGCCCGCAAGGTAATCACCTGCCTCCTCAGCTAGAGTACGCACGCACGCAGTCACACCTCGTCGACAACGGTCATTTACTCTAATTGCTTCACCGACAACAAATTAATCACCGATGTGACAGCTCCGATACTAATATTATGAAGAAATAATGGCCTCTTAATGGCTTGTTACGGCCAATTTGTTACTTGCTACTTAGCATAATTTTAATAAATCAAAGGGATCGAAACACAAACGCGTTAATTAAATAAACATAGCTTCGATTCGATTTCTGTGATGAGATAATTTTTTTGTTTGTTTTGGGGATATAAATAACATAGTTTGTATATTATACATGGATGATAGGTATTTGTAAACGCGCTGCTCCAATGAGATAAATTGCGAATACCCTATTTTTCTCATACCCAATATGTGACATTTTCACATTACAATCACAATCGGAAAAGATAACTTACACAAAAAAAAAAACAAAAAAAAAAATCGTCTAAAAATACCCGTTCCACTAAATTGTATATCGAAGGTATTTTATAACTAAATTGGAACATCCCGAATAAACTTTACCTCGGACACGTCGGATTCCAAGTAAAAACTTGATTTCAGTACAGGTGCTAGCTACTGCGAGCAACGTGATTAGTTATCTAATTTAATTTGCTAATTGAGTTTTTTTGGGTGAACTGTTTGTTATTATTTTTTATATTATTTATAATTTACGGTAGCACCATAAAATTAACAGCAATTATTAGAATAATTTGTTATATCGTTGTAAGATATAGAAAAAAAAAACGACCTTTATTTATTTATTTCGAGTTCCATCAAACAATTTAGAATCCGGGTCGGGTGCTTAGCAAATTGCATTCGGTTTTTAATCCACCGGCAGCCGCGGGGCCAAGCGCTAACTTCAATTTGCCAGAGCTGTTTAATTACCAGCGACACGGCGGGTCATTAATTAAGTCATCAGACAAGCGGGCGTGGGTTAGCACGCCGGATTAGATACTGAACTGCATGGTAATGAACGATTATGGTGCTCTGCTTAGTACGGCACATAATTAACTTATCAAGAGAAACGGCTCTTTATCTTTTACTAAGCGATAGGGGGATTTATATTAAGATTAAATCATCCTGGGAAAGTCACAATAAAATTTTAACTTATCAATTGTATTTTTATACAATACCTAAAAATAAAAATAAAACTACAAAAGCAATAAAAAAAGTGCACACAATATGTTTTTTGAAAACAATTCCGAAGCTCAGCCGGTAGCTGGAATTCATAATAGGATGAACGTTTGAAAAAAAAAACCCGAAAATGAATCGCGATGTAAAAAATAGTGTTATTTATTTAACTTTGTTAAATAAAGTTTGTCTACATATTTTATTTTTAAAGAAAAATGCACATTTTTATTACATGTTTTTTTATTATGATTGCTCGTATTTATTGTATAGAAGCAAATTTTATATGCATAATATAAATGCCTTAGCGACGAATCAAAACTTCAAATTATACCTCGTTTTAGTATCTTCACCAACCCGACTAAACATTCTTTAAGTTTGTTCAACTATAGTGGAGGAAACAATTAAGTGGGAGGGTTGTAATCGAAATATTTTGTAAACGATTTTCGTTGCGACAGTCGCGTGTTCCAGAGCGATTATGTCGCCACCTCGCGCCGCCCCGTGTGGGCGGAAGGACCCTATTTCAACCATTACCCTTGTAAACATTGTAGTGATACGATACAATCTTCTAGACACTTATTATTTCTGTCTCGAACACTTTATGAAAACTGAATCAGGCTATTGTATTTAATTCACTTAGAATCTGGTACATTTGATAATATAATATTTTTATAAATACAGTACATTTACTTTTCTATTAAATGAGATAGTTCGTTTATTAAAATAAAGATGACTGCTATATATTATTCAAGTGAGCTGTAAGTTTTTAGGTAGTAAAAATAATTTATAATACAATGCAATTTATAATTTTCATTATTTAATTCACCGAAACGTTTTTAATAAATATTCTAGCCCGTCACTCTGATCAATGATCTCGTCGATACTTTTATCATCAAAACCTTTTACTCTGCTATTTTATATGTTTTAATAATCTGTTTACTAACGTGTCCCTCTATTTGTGTTCACATTAATCGTATTAGAATTCAATTGCGGGTAAATGGAGGAAAGCTTATTATTTACACCTAACAACCACTGCGCTTTTATTTGATATTAGCTCATCGACATACGTAAAATTATTTGTATGTAATTCTCTAGCAGTTATGATTCATAGTAAAAAAATGTAGTATATTTAAATATATTAGATTACAATTATTATTCTTCATAAAATAATCGACATTGCAAGAACAGAATAACGAGATGTATTTTTTATCTAGCAGATATGTAAGCTTACGACTTATATTACAGAAGGATCTACCAAGGAAGGAATTATCAATGAACTAATTCATTTTTTAATTCTTAATCGTCCTATATGTATTAACAAAACTAAATATTAAAAAAAAATAGGTATAAAATTATCTCGGAGCTAAATACTGAGTTGTATTTCTAATATTATTGTATAATTCACGTTATAAATTTGTTGCTTCTTACGCATTATATATTCTTATAAAGAAAAATCAATGTAAATTGATTTGCTTACATTATCTACATCATCAGAGTAGGAAAATAGTAAAACTATTTTAATCTCCATCGGTATACTTTAGATCTGATACATAAAATAGAAAGTGCAATCTGAATCGTTATCAACCGCTACTTAATGCGATAGTTTTTTTTTATATAATATAAGTATTTAAATTATTGTCATAATTAATTATAAAGAAATATGATAAGACTATTGATAATCTTGGTGGGCCGATATCTCATGAATTGAATAATACTATTATTAGCGATAATATCTTTATTATATTTATCTAATATTAGATACTTATTATTGTATTCGCGACCACAGATCGTTCAAAAATATCTATTGATTAAAAATATACGCTAAAATGGTATTTTTTTTTCTGCTAATATATATTAAAAACAGCTAAGAATTCATTAAGTCTTTATGCGAGTTAATTTAATTCGGTAATAGTTCGCCATAGCGATTGTAAAACGAGGTCGTGATTAACATTCTTCGAAACTAACTGAGTTAATTCCTATGAGGCCGTAAGGCAAAGTTCGCGACGGGAATATTGATTAAATTGAATTACTTCGGACTTCCACTTAATAGTGTTTTTAGTGTTTAACTGTGAACCGACATTCAGGTAAAAGAAGCGGCTGTTACTTAAAAATAATTATTCGCTGATGTAACTTTAAAAGGCTACTCAAAAATATATTTAGCGTTAAAAGGTTTTACTACATATGGTTCGCTTTATAGTTGAGTATTTAAATAATTTGATAAGAATTCAATTTACAATTTAGTTTACCATTTGTTTATAATTTAATTTTATTCACGGTCTAATTTAAGTTTTATAAAATAAAATAATCATTTATGTTATAAAACTAGTTGTTTCATTTTACTTACTATATTCAATTTTTAATTCGGATGATATTTATTATATTATATCTTAATAAAATTTATAGTGTCATTACGACACTTAGATTCTGTATCAATACATACATTTAATTAACACGACGTAGACAAAATTAATAGTCCGACACGATCTCCCCCGCATACTTCGCTAAGTGTATTTCCGGGTCATCAATCATGGGAGATTTATTTGTATTGTCACCAAATCAAAAAGGTACAAGTGGTCGAGCGAGTCTCATAACCAATACTAACTACTGTAAACATTTACTTTGACTTGACGTATGGTAGATGATAATAGGGCGATATATTACAATGTTTATATAATGTCGCGCAATGGACACTAATGTGTGCTAATATCCACTTCACGATGGATAACCAATGAGCAAACAGAGACAAATGAATTCTAAAGATTTTTCATCTATATTTAACGGTGAATGGTACATTAGCGATACGCGTTCCATATTGGATAAATACAATTACACATATAAGTATAAATACTTAGAAAAACAATGATTGCTATGTTTCACGTTGTAATGGTAACATGCACTTAAGAAGCTAATTTTATTAAGTAGTACGTGTTACCGAGTGTATGTTTACGTTGGAAATAACGCTTTCACGTACAAAGCAAAACAAAACCACATTTCTAAACAGAGAACCAGTTTACGACACATTTACGAAGATTGTTTAATAAAACTTAACACTGATAACGAGTGTTTTAGTTACGTTGAACAGAAACTTCAGATCCGATAAGGCATCGTACGCAAGGAACTTTAAATACTACTAATTGATATGAAGTAATAGTAAAACGAACTTAAACTATGTCAAAATAATATACACCGATTATGTATTTTCGATTTTCGAGTGGTTATATATTATGTATAACATTCAAAAAATCTCACTCAAATGCCATTAAGACAGTGTTATTGTAATTTTTTACTTTGTTGTAGAACTTTATGCAAGTTCATTAGAGTATCACACATTCATTACGTGTTCTACGCCCAAGCAACATTGTTACGGAAGTACTCCTTGGTAAGGTTTGAAGAATGAGTATACCAGTGTCATCAGCCGCGGGGACGTAAAATATTATTTCATGTTTGGTGGCGCATTGGTTATGTAAGAGATGGTTAATATTTCTTAATGGCAGATAGTTTATAGGCGGTGATGACCATCCATCTGGTTGCCCGTTCACCAATTTCGCATTCCTACCTACTTAAAACTTAAAAAGTAAAAGGATAAATGTTAAAATTTTACATAATTGCATATTAGTTTTTTTCGCTAGTATTTTTCGAGTAGGTAGTAGTTTTATATAAAGTGTTTTATCGATAGTAAATCATGATAGGAATAAAGTATCGTTATATTTTATTTGTGTATAAATAGATTTGACGGTAATAAATGTAACATTTGTTTCTTATTAAAAGGGTATTAACATATATATTGAGTACCCTTATTCTTTTATAATAACGTATTTATTCAATTAGGCAGTAATATTCCTTTATTGTATACATAATAATGTATTGGAAATACAAGATGACGTTAGCTTTAACATATAATTTTTACAGTCTATATTTTATTGCTCGAAATGAAATAATTATTTATCGGTAATTTTAAATACATTGCATTTATCTAATACTAATAAGATAACACTTTTTGCCCGTGCAACGTAAAACGGTGCAAAATATATTGTCTTCCTTAAAATTTGCATTTGCATAGTTATTGCCTAAGTAAAACGACTCGTGAATTCAAAATTGTAGTAGGTACAAGCGAACACAACTTTCCCCTATACGCGGAGGACAAAGCAATTTTTCTACAATATTCTTAAAAGTTAATGGCGGTGGCTTGCGTCTGTGTGAGTTGCTCTCAAAATGTCTGGATTTATTTTGTTAGGGTATGCACTACACTTATGTTATATAATTTGGCCTTAAATAATTTATAGCTGTTATTAAAAAGTGATAAAAATAATATGATAAGCGAAGTAAAATTACATTAAATATATAAAATTTTACGATAAATATTTTTAATCAACAAACGGCCTAACGGTATTTTATTACATCAATTGAATATCTTTACATGATAACTTTGGAATATTTGCTGACGAGTGCGAAAAGTTCAAAAGGAGCTAACGTGAGAAGTAATAAAATGTAAGAAAGCGGTTTAAAGTTTTCCCAGGTAAGTATTTATGTCACGGCGTGCTAACATTAAGCTCCAGGGAATACTAGAAGGGGATGGGTCACGGGGGTGTTTAGGGGCGCCGAGACACTCGGTCGCTGCTCCGAATCGTAGTAGCTCGTCTTCTAAAGCGACATATATTGATTTTGTACAAGCATACACTGAATCCCGAACCTAGTGTATAGTTGTTATGCGTCTCACTACCGCAGCTTTCACAGGTATTACCTTGTACCGGCTTAAGCCTGAGGCATCTCTAGCGGGGAATCGCTTTAACGGCTTGTGTGCAACGTTCTGTAATAAAGCTTGCAGGTAGGTATTTGCTCCGAAACATTTCGCAAATATTTTTAACAATGAGTTAAACTGCGCTGCAATTTTATTTAGCACTCCATTAGGTAAAACAAATGAAAGTGACTGGTTAATGTACACGTAAATATAAATATGAATTTACAAATACTTTGATAACAACATGGTGAATGTATTAAAAAATATGTTTTTGAAGATTGCATTTAAACAATATTTTACTAGAGTTAGATACTTCAGAAACCAATTAGCTCAGAGGTAATTTTTTCGGCCAACAACTTTCACGTGCCAAATTCAATTTATCTCGGATGTTTATCAGATTTGGACATTGTTAAACTATGAAGATATTTATTTTTTATTTTTAATAGTCTTATTAGACGTCTTGTTCATATACATATTGTACCTTTTTTAATTTCGAATATACTCAAAAAAAACTCGTTCAACAATAAATATTTCCCTTTTACATATTTCGAATTAATTACCATTTTAAAGTGATAGTGGTATGTATTAATTTAAATTATTTAGTCTATTTCAAGAAAAGTACAGGTATAAACAAAAATTCGTAATAAAAATTTTTAATGATTGGCTTTTTTAAATTTTACTAAGTTTATAAAACTGATATAGGTAACTTATAACTACCACTGACTGTAACATTTAAACACGAGTAAAAATTAGCATTAAAAGAAATGTTTTTTTCAAAATAAATCTTCATCGTTTTCAATGATCATCTGTATAATTCATTCATTTATTTATTTATTTTCATCAATGAGGTTATAAACAAAACAAAACGATTACAAGTATAAATATATTATCGCGTTGTTATACAGATTGGAAGCTGATATTTTGTTTATTTCATAGAATCACCTGATACGAAACTGGACTCGGTAAGAATATCGTGGGAAAATAATTACCTACTTCTCTTTGTCGTTTGCCGCTTACGGGCATAAGATGACATGGTCACGCTCGTATAACTTTAATTATTGTTTAACTACTGCTTTCGTCCACGATTAAATCACAATCATTCACAGTGGCACCTAATGCTTAATAATAATTTCTTGCTTATAATTATATATTTGCTTTGTAATAGTGTACAATATTAGAACAATTTATAACACGCGCAGCACATTTGAATTACCCAAATATTAATTGCAAAGTAATTTCGCCTGTAATCGTATTGATAACATAACATGTAATAAATGTTTACCTGCAGATAAAATACATTTTTTCATTTGATATGAACTAAGTTGATATTATACAAGTTCAGTGTAGAATTTGCACGATATCGATAATAATTTTAATACACAAATAGTATATGTAGTATAAATGAAACTACTACATAAAAGAAAAAAATATAAACGAATGAAAAAACAGCGCAACGGCTGTCGGGAGGTGTGTTTTCAATTTGTTCCGTATTTTTTGCACGATAGTTTTTTTATACAATTATAAAGAGAAACCTCATATTTATTAGCCATATGTCGAATCGTTGGCGTAATTTCAACAAAAACCCGTTTTCTGTAGAAAATTAGCTTACAGCCATTGTAAGCAGAAATTGCATAAACGTTGCACACCGCATGTGGTGAATTAAATAGGAGCAAAGGAACCTGTTTGGGCCTATAATATAACCGAGCCACAACGAGGCAGAAACGGCACGCCTGTCGTCATAATTTAGAGCGATAGCGCGAAATGTAGTTTTGTTATGCGCATACGAGACTTCAACATACACAACATATTGTCGTTCCGAGGACGGCGCGATAAATGAGCACAAACGAGCGAAAGCCACTTAGACCAAATTTACACTTAGTGGGAGACCGCGGGTGCACTTCGCCCGAAGAACAGAGCCGCACGCTCCGACTGGCGCCGCGCCGTCAGCTGCTCACATAATAAATACACTTAGCTCATAGATATGCAGTCAAGCAATATTCTTTAACGAAACACACATCAGCAAAAAATTAAATTAATTTATTTCAGTTTTAATTGGTTCCTAAATTTCAATTTCAAAGTATTAGTGTGTAGGGTTCAATCAAGGGTCAATGCACGTCCGAGATGAAGTCTGAAGCGATTACATAGCATAATTTTTTTAGATGGGATAGTAAAAAACAATCTATTGCACGGATAAATAAATACCTTTTAAAAATAGCAATGCCAAAATTCAGCAATCATTTTTACAATGTTTTTTAATTTATTTATTTAAATAGACAACTACGAACGCAATATCTAGTCGTTTCGTTTATTTTATATTGAATAAGAAGTCTGCTATACGAATTATTATCAGCATAAAATATGTAGTATCTCGACTTTAAAAACATGTAAATATAAACAGTTGTATCTACTTATAGTTATAATTAAAGAATAATAAATGATTACGTTGTCTAGTTTCTATTGTTATGGGTTCGTATAGTTGTGGTATATGAGATATTTTATGAATCTAAACTCACCTCGAGATCTTCATATGTGCGAAATGCCATTATGGCGAAACCATCAATGATGTCCTCCTCTCCGAGAGGCTCCCTCGACTTCTTTCTCCTGGCCGGAGGACGAGGTGGCTTTTCTCTCGCCGGAGACTCGTCCTCGCCGCTGTCCCCATCCTTAACTTTACTCTCTCGCTGTGCTTGCATGCGCTGTGCCCGCTCCCTTCGCCTGTTTCTCTGATTGCGCTGCTTCACTTCGTTTTCCATCGTTCGCACATTATTCGAAACACCCGACCACCGTGCTTCACTACACTAAAGTCCGCACTACACTTTTATCACACATGGTTCACCGTTGTTTCTATGTCGAACAAATCGACAAAATACAAATCTTGCACTCAGAAAAGGACACTAGCCGTTTCCAATGGCGGATCATACACCGTTGCCGCATTGCAAGTAAAATGGCCGCGTAGCACTCGACGGGCTGTCTTGTTTCACTTTTATGTAAACGGAGGCATTATTACACTTAAACTAAGGTATAATACAATATATTTTAACAAGAACTAAGACAATTAAAGGATAAATTAGTTTTATACATTATTCTCTGTGTTCAGAATCAGTCAATAGTCAATACAATGAAAGGTGTTGCACGACGCCAACGCTGCGTTGCGGTCGCGATGGTAAACTAATTCAGTGCTGCCAACCTAAAAACAAGTACATTCCGCGATATCGGGCGTCATTGGCAATGTGGCGCTCGGTTTTACTCTTCACGCTTATGATTCGATCTCTTTCTTCGCTATAAAATTTAAGATTGCCTTGCTGACCTATTTTATTACCAAGAAGTAAGTAAAATCATTGATTTAACAGTTGTATTCCACTTTAATATAATAACGAAGATAGGAAAACGTTATATTCTTTGATACTATTTAATAATTTTAATTGTAACATTATTGTATATATTTATATTACAATGTTGGTCATAAAAGAACCTTTGTTGTGTCATTTGTTTCCAAAAACCGTACACAGAGTGCGTTAGTAGTAAAAAGAACAGCACGAAGTGACAAATTATATGTGAAATGGCTACGCGAGTGAAGTTTGTGTGAGTGTCTCAAGCTCGACTGTCTCGTTATTTGACATATCCTTATAGATGCGTTCTTGGTTATAATATTCGTCAGTATTTTTAACTTTTAAAATTCGTATTTAAATAAATAGAAATTCCATGTTACGGTTTAATTTGAATGTTAAAATTAACTACTTAAATAAAAAAATTATATTATTTTCTAGAGTAAATCAAAACTCCTATTTGGAAGTGTTTTGTTCCATACTTATATTTTGATTATATGCAGTGTAGTTATTTTGATTTATTTTTAATTTGTATTCTGTACAATACTTTCGAGTCGTCATTTCATTTGTATTAGTAATATTAGTGTATAACATTTCTTAATCGCAACTGCCCATGGTTTAATGTAAAACACTTTTTAGGGGATAGATTAGAGACCTAGTTGGTTATATGACGGTATTTGTAACACATATACAAAAGTCATCAGAGTACGTAAAATATCAATGGAAACACGATTATTAATATATATCGTTTTAATGAATTAATTATATTCATGACATTGACGCAATTGTTTAACGTTTAGACTAGTTTTGACAGACGACAAACCATTTTATACATACATATATTGCATCCTTGTCACACGTAAACAAGATAATTATGATGAACTAAGAACAGTAGTTCTTAGAGTGGTATTACGTTGTTTTGGACATGTTTTATTTACATTTTATGAGGTAGGAAAAGTTTTTGTAGTAATTGACTCTATATATTATTTTATTAATTGCATAAAAATCATTTCATATATAATCCAATAAGAGAGGCGGTTTCTCTTCTGCGTGATGTACGTATATTATTAGAAAATACCAATATTATTCGTGATTATTTTACTTTGCACGATGAAAATATTATTTGCATAACCAATAATTTCAATATTGGGATAGTCGCATTTTTGTCGGATACATATATGAGCAATTATTTTCATTACTCATCTGAGACTGTCTCGTTGTTCCATTAGAGTTAAAGACTTATAAGACTGATCCGAGGTCTATGGTGTAAGTCGTGGGCTGGCCATTAAAAAGTTATTTGTTTTTTTTTTTTAATTTCTTTTTTAGTCTGGAGTCTGGAAATATCCAGTGTTTACACTTCCGCTTCTCGGAAAACACGTCAAGCCGGTGTTTCTATCGCCTGCGCCTGCAATCTTTCGTCTATCCCGATTTGGGCTATTATCATCATACAATCATTCAGTAAAAAGAGTGCACTTGAGTTTTCGCAAACGCACAATCTTATAATAATATGATCACTTGGCTTGTCTCTCCCGAGAACTGCCGCCATTGCTGAAATTGGTCAGGAAGACAGCAGCGGCATCTTTGCACACATTTTAGAAATAAACTTTTAGCGGTAAAGTTCTTGAATCTGGTGAAATATAGTCATTAATAATCTTCAATAATGCAGCCTATATTATATTAGCTATATATTGCCTTCACCTGTTAGTGTCGAATTTAAGCAACTAAATTTAATTCTGATCAATCCGTCTGATTGAGTTTCTGACAGTTTTAGTGATTTTTTAGTAGTGATATCTTAGCCCAGTATTCGGGCTCTGCATTGTTGCTGCTGTAAATCTCAACCAAGATTACTAAAAATTAAGAGTGTTGATTATTTCTCGTATATTTTTTGTGCTACTTCACAATTGACATCTTAGTTAGACCCACCGTAGATTTTTTTTATGGTTCGTATTCATTATCTAACCGATAAGATTACTTGAATAATATTTGTAGATTTGAGGCAAACGATCCAACGCCACCTGGTGATAAGTGGTCACCATGGCTCATCGTCATTGGCACTGTAATATATACAGACGAACCAAGAGTTAAACCAAATTTGTATAAAAAGGAAAAAGAAAATATCGACTACTTTTAAGCTTTCTCGTTCCTCGTACAAGGAAATAGTTATAAATAAAAATTGTCTTTATCATTATTAATAAGACTTTAGACTCTTATAATTTATATACTTAAACTATTATCTTACTGAATATAATTGAAAATGTTCTCGTTTTGTTGCTTAAATTTCACACCTATCAAAATGTATTATGTCGTTGGTGAATATTATCAATTCATGTTGTCATAACTGATTAGTGATGCCTACAAGAATTATCTAATACCTACGCAAAGCTCAGTCTCATTCGTTTAATCATATAGTGAAGTTGTGTTTAAGTAATAATATTATTTTATATTGTAAACGATAAACGACAGCTTATTTATCAGGGTAAGTCCGACACCGGACTCGACTGTTTGTTTTCGTACGTTTATTCATTTGATGAAGCTGTATATTTGTCGCTACACCTGTAATTAATTACCTCGCCAAACAATACATTATGAATCATTGGTCATGATTTTTTTGTTTGTTAATTATGTAATTAATATTTATATATTAAAAATATAGATAATTTTATTTATAGCCGTAGAAATAAATCGGTGTGTTTACATAAGCTTTAATATCAATTTTAAATCATGTTTTATTCAAGCGCGTCGATTTTGTATCGGTTTTGTTTAAAATTTTTATTTTGCCATAACGCCGCGTGTACACGAAGGGGTGGTGAAATGAAGTAGATTGGTACGAGACCTGACGTTTTATTTTTTCCTTTACGCAAGTCTTCAAACATGCGGCTCCCCTACTTTATAGTGGAATTGATTCATTTACAAGGGTTCGCGTGAATTGATTTTAAACTTTAGATTAACATATTTATTGCTTTGAAAAATTGAATTTTAAATGGCTGTAGAGTTTTTCTATGCATATATATTTATATTAGAATACTGTAAACCATGCTGATCAATAATATGCTATAAGCAGTTATATTTAATGTTGTTTTTCTAAGTGTTATTTTTAAAACAGTTGTTTGTGAATATCAATGACTTAATGTGGTACTTAATGTGGAAAATCAACCTATCATATACCTGCTACATATTAATAAATTATCCGATATTGAAAGTTTTATTTTTATTTACAGATCATTCGGATAAGATGCAAATCACAGGTCTGAATCGTGCTATAATAGCAATATGTTTACTTGGTATATTGATCTCTACATACGCACTCTACGTAGAGATGGCGGCTGAGATGAAGCCGGGGTACAAAGCACTGTGCGATATATCTGAACATGCGAGCTGTTCAAAAGTGTTAACATCTAAGTAAGTTGTTGTTTAAATTGTTCACATTCGAATGTAATTTAAATTCATATTTAAGTGGCTTGCTACTAATATTTTATGTCATTTTATAAGTTTCTTAAAATTTATACAACTACTATACTAATCTAACACTAATTCTATTTCAAACGACGGCGAGTTACATAAGATAAAGGAAAACTCACTTACAAATATTGACCTTCAAAGGCTACCAAATTACAGCTACAAAATAATTAATCATTATAAAAAACTTATACAAAAAATGATGCCAATGGAATTTTATAGTTTAATATGATTTACCTCATATCTAAAAGTATTTTTATGTTTAATAACGGATACATCTTCCATTTTAAATTATTATTATTAATAGTTATAATACATTGTCTCTTTTAATGTAACCCGGCCACGGTTAATTTTATTATACGAGCAATGCGGTTTCGGTGAAAAGCTATCGCGTAGAACCTTTACATATTTAAACGTGGTTCGTGAAAACGACACAGTTTAATTCTGACACGTAGATAAGATCCATAGACAAAAGATAACATAGACAATAGAAAGCGTAAATGAATTCGTGTTTGTAAAAAACGAACATGGGTGTTCGTATTTTACTAGCTTATCTTTATTAATATATAAATGTTAAATTATTATTACATTTTTCTGTTTGAGTAAAATAAATCTTGCCGCCATTTTATTGGGGTTCGGCTTTCCTCCTAATCGTATGTCTCTAGAGAGATAATAGTTCAGGGTCGTCAATGGGGTCGATTTTCTTCTTCAAAAGCGTCTTTCGCTACCGAGCCTTTAGTTACCGACTCATCTCTTCTTGTAACATAATCTTTCGGTCTTGCTCTAAAGCTTCATCTTGTAATATGTCAATGTTTATACAAGATGGAATATTTGAGTATTGGACTGAAATTATTTCTAGAGAAATGATGTAATAAAGTAATGACGTTGGGCGTTAATTTATAAGTAGTACAAATCTTTATGTGTCCCAGTGTTGGACAATTCATTCAAAACCTTTTTCTCCAAATCCGTCAGGTATCCTGGTTATGTTTCTTTAACCGAGAATGAGATCAATTTGTAAACAACTAAAATGTATTGAAAACCACGATCTTAGGTTAAGGTTCAAATCTATAAATAGTATAAAACAAACTCACTTTCTGTTTCGGACAAAGAATATAATTACGATCGCCGCACCTCTATTCTTTTCTTGCTGTCTATACTTGCTTCTGTTTGGTACGGACAGCAAAATCATTTTCTTTTCTTTTAACTTATTATCTTACATTATATCGTTTAATTCTCCGATATTAATGTTTTCGTCATAGATTTCATACGCAATACTATAACTGCTTAGGTATTTACTCCATTTAGGCTCCAAATGATCAGATATGATCAAATAAATTCTAAATTTAGCATAATATAATTTAAATGAAATAACGTATAATATTAATACAAAGGTTTTACAGATAAATGTTATGGTGTGATTATTTACATAATGCTGTTATGCTGTCTTTTTTTTTTCAAATGACAAACCAATACTGACAAAGAGATAAATCTGTGTTAAACTAAGCACGTTTAAATAACGTTGTTTAGAAAAGATAGGAAAAAAAAATTTTAGAAATGATGTTATAATATAGAAGTTAATAAATCTTTTTGTAGTGGTTTTTTTGTTTAAAAAACAATCGTTATTGTGTTTCAGGTACGGAAAGGGATTGGGTATTATGCCCAAAGATTCACCGTTTAAACTACCGAACTGCGTGTACGGAGTTATGTTTTATTCCATTATGATATTCTTAAGTGAGTATGTAAATATAATATTATTGACTTGGTGATGCGATGGGCTTTGTGCAAGCCCGTCTGGGTGGGTACCGGCCACTCATCATATATTACCGCCAAACAGCAACACTCAGTATTGTTGTGTTCCGTTTTGAAGGGTAAGTGAGCCAATGTAACAGGCTCGGGCTAGTTTAAGTACTAGTGATGTCTACCGAGCCGAAATGGTCCAGTGGTTAGAACGCATGCATCTTAACTGATGATTTCGGTATCAAACCCAGGCAGGCACCATTGAATTGTCATGTGCTTAATTTGTGTTTATAATTCATCTCTTGCTTGGCGGTGAAGGAAAATATCGGGAGGAAACCTGCATGTGTCTAATTTCAACAAAATTCTGCCACCTGTTGCAATTCTGTGTATTCCACCAACCCGCATTGGAGCAGCGTGGTGGAATATGCTCCAAACCTTCGCCTCAAAGGGAGAGGAAGCCTTAGCCCAGCAGTGTAAATTTACAGGCTGCTAATGTATATCTATCAACTAAAAAAATAGATCAACAAATAAAATAAAATTTGTAAATCATTTTAATTCATAGTTTTGTGGTTAATGTAATAGCCGCTTATAATCGGCACTACCACATACGTTATAATGACCCACAAGGCTAACGCTTTACACTTATTTTTCTACGATACACTGGCCGCTGTTGGACAGTCGTAATGTCTGGTCGATGCGGACGGTTGCGAGCAAAATCTTTGTTTTTAATTACATTGTCACAAATTGTATTAACCGCATATTCTCTAAAATGTTTGATGTAGGTATATAGGTTGTAATTCATATTTCTTTTAGCAATAAATTATTTGTACTTGTCTACAGACACAAGGGACAACATCTTAGTTCCCAAGGTTGGCAAATGGCAAAGGCAAAGGCAAATCTTCGAAATATAATTGGTCTATCAATTTTTTTCAACATTATTCGCTTATCTATAACTTTAAATCAGCTTAAAGGATAGTTATTTAGCAAAGATAACACTGTTATTTTAATAGAGTCATGCAAAACAAAGAAGTGTTATATTTTCAAAGTTCAATTTTGCCGTTACTTTCTTTTCGAACATAAATTTATAAACGCCTTAGATTTATAAACGATTTAGATGTATCGTAAGATCGTAAGAATAATTAAATACTTAATATCACTGGCTGTTAATTAATAAATTCATCAGATTCATCAATGTATGTAGAGAATTCATCAATGTACCTGTAACCTGACCGATGTTTACTTAAGGAGAAGTATACATATATTCAATTTGTTCAAGGAAACGCATCGCTTATTTTTCATATTCAAAATTGTAGGTTCTGAGTATTTGAATATGCATAGACCTATGTTACAAAAGTCACTGAGCTAAAGCAATTCATTAAGGAAATATTTCAATCAAAAAACGTATATTTGCTTTCAATTAATTATGTACCATATATAAAACTTAGTTAACTAAGTAGGACGTAACATGTCTCCCTCTTATTATTTTTGCTACAGATATTCATTGTTTTTGATGCAGAAAAAAAATCCATCCACGTAAACATTCCTACGGCATATTCTTTATATATTTTCGTAATTTGTAAATTTTTTTCATGTTCTTATTTTTTTATATTTGTCGGATAAATAATTGCCATATTCTTCACGTGGTGTGAATGGAGCTTTTAACATTCAAAATTTCCGAAAAAAAAAATGTATTGTTGTGTTTATTTTTTAAATCATCTATAAGCACCTTTAAAATTACAAAAAAATGGGTAAAATAGAAGTGGCAATCTTCATTGTATTGCATCTTCAGTCATAAAAATGGCCATAAATGGTTTTGGTAGTCTAACTATTTCTTATTCTTGGGCAATAAAGGTTAAGGATTTTCAGATTCTCATATTGAGCTGATAAATAAATTTTATAATTATGACGTATACGAATACAGGTATCGTTGTTTTAATAAGCACGAGGTGTAGTCACTCTTAGGTAGCATTTCTTGTGATAAGATTTTAACCTACGACCTTTGATTTGTCATTATCATCTTAGCCACATGACTCCAATATAATTATAATTAAATTGACTTGTGTATTAAACAGATGGCTATTTTATATAAAAAGATCAACGATCGCAAAAGGTCACAAATTTAAATTCGTCTACGCTGAATTTTTGTTTACAATTAAATTTACACATCTAAATTAAAATAATGATTTATAATTAAGTTACTCATTTATAGAGTAAGAACAGTTAGCAAGTGTGTCTACCCGTTTAGTAGCTGATGGTGCTGACGATTTAGTATCCTTTTCAGAAGAGATTTTTTTTTTTAAGGAATGTTTCATTTAATTGTCTTATCGAAACAAACTGCATTCACCTAATACCCCACAATCCACCGGACAAAAGAAAAGTTTCTTGATTTGATTAATTACACCAATTTCTAAGTCATAGTATAACGTCAATCTATTAAAAAAAAGTCATAAAATAGAAAATTAAAAAATATATATTTATTTTTATTTTGTAGTTTACCATAAATTTTGTCGAAAATCATTATTTAGTTTAACAAATTAAAAAACTATAAGCCCCCTAACCCCTTCTTAAGTACCTCATTGGTCTATTGGCTAAATTACAAGCCACAAATACGGAGGTTTAAACACCAGGTCGATCCGATAAAAAATATTGGGTTTTTCTGTCGATAAATTCACAGAAACGGCTAGAAGTCTGGAAGTTGGAAGTATGTACTCTCGTGCCTCACAGAGCACGTAAAGTCGCAGATTAGATGCAGGTCCAATACCTGCGTCTAATCTCTAACCGGTCGTGTCGGATTTGCCTTCCTATCAAATTATCAGATTGAGGAAATAGACAATGCATCTATTTGCGCACAAACTTGTGCACTATGATATGTCCTGCGAAGTTGTCTAGTCTCCCCAGAGATTACCCGCTGTGACAGAAGTCGGTCAGGACGACATAATGCTTGTCTTGTACACTCGCTTACTATCCTATCACATTACATGCTGGTCAGCCAATTATGTGTTGTATAAAAGCGCTTTCGTTCGTTCGACCGCGTTCGTCCGATTTAACTCTACCTAACGGGCTATATAATGCTGCGCTATAGAATTGTAATATCAAAATGATAATAAAAATATATCTCGATTAATTTAAAGAAAATCATAACAAAGCATTAACTTATCATTAAAACTGAACAGATGATTTTATAACATTAGTAGGCTGACCGGAAAATAGACCACCTGACGGTAAGTGGTCTCCACTATCCATATATATATGGCGAGTAAAATTTCATTTCTTTAAATAAATGATGCGCAACCAACCCTGGGAACTAAGATGTTATGTCCCTTGTGCCTTTAGTTTTCACTGCCTTGTTCACACTTCAAATTGGAACACAATAATACCAAGTATTATTATTTGACGGTAGAATATTTGATGGTTGGCTGGTAACTACCCAAACGGGCTTGCGTAAAGCCCTTCCATTAAATAAATTATATTAAGTAAATTCGTATAGGACGGTAATTCGTGTGCTTTTCGAGGCACGGGACAAAATTATTATTTGAATTTATCTTATCCCGAAAACGCATCTAAACGTATTATTTTTTTTTGTGGTGGACTAACTAATGATACTTTATGCATTTTTATAGCATTTTCCTATTCCGCTAATTACTGGTATTAATAATTTATTTACATTATTCAATAGATCGTCTTGAAATGAGTTACCGAAATATACATTTTTTTACAAAAATCAACATGAAATATAAAATGGATACGAGAAAAATGAAATTGCTTTTTATATTGAATCGTAAAGTAATGATGTTCAGATGAACGTAAATTTTGTCGTAAATAGCTTAATCATCTATATCGGAATCATGGGAACATTCCTTTAAACAAGTTCTAACGCAAGTCTTGTACGTACCGTGCAATTTGCACATCATCACGGTTCGTGCTTCGTGATTCCGGGAAAATATTGCGAAAGCGGTAAGCCGCTTACTCCACGCTTATTTGGTAGCTCACGAGCTGTGAATAACTGTTATCGTAATAGCTTAACATTTGCGGAACCTGTGGGAGAGAGATTTGAAATACGCTTCGGGCTATGCCTGCAAGGTGGGCTCTGAGGAATCTTTTGACTTTCTGGTGCTTAGCAATATTTGTGGCTATACAATTCGCTTTTACAAATATAAATATTACTTCAGTAGCAAACTGTGTTGTATACATACAATCTATAAGAAAAACGTTTTAAAGTTTGTTTTTGTAGTATTGATAAAATTATAAATGCTGTCTAACGAAAAATAGGGAATAAATACCTACACGTCACTTGAATGAAACTATTTATTTACTTTTACGTATAATAGCGATCGATCAGTCATGTTAGCTGTTAGTTAAGTAATTAGGTAGCTGTTTTAATATTTAGTGTAAGATTAAACACTCGATTAGTTTTAGTGATAAAATTAATTGTGTAATAATTCAATGTTCGTGTATCTATTACTGTTTTAAATCTCATTAGGTACGGTAAGTCGATATTCGCTTAATCCATAAAATGTTTTATTCAAATGTAATATTACGCAATCACTAGTCGAGCTATCGGGTTATGCTAATATAAATTGTCAATTAATGCAGTTTGCAATTATTCCGGTCCCGAAAGTCGAAACCACGGCACGATTTTAAACCAATAAAACGTACACTATTTGAATATATTATGGAGAGTTTGCGTGAGCATTTATTGCTCCGTTAAATTGTTAATACCACGAAACATGGTCGTAAATGGTCGGATTATTTTGTATAGTTACCTATTGTATTTCAGTTTTGAAGGTAATCGAAACGAGCACCCGTTTATTCGATAGCAATGTTTGCTTTAGTTCCCAATTACCTGCCAGTTATGATAGACTCAATGAGCAATTATTAATGAAAAATATTTTAATGAATTGCTAAAAATCACTGATATGTTTAATTCGTTTTTTTTTTATTTGCTAAATCTTTTAAATATGAGCATGAAAGTAAATATTCCGTTTTTATGGCTTACTTTATATCAAGGAAATCGATTTTTCATGGTATCTGTAATTATATATATTAAGCTGTTAAATAATAATATGATAAATGATATTGCTTCAGATAATAATTAAAGTCTTATATTTGATTTCGTACTGAATCAAATAATGCGTTTAGTTATTATTATTTATGCCTATTTATAATTCACGGGTGTTATTAAGTAAATATTTTTATTTGTTTCAGCTACTTTCAACGTGACGTCAGTGGTAAAAGTGCAGATTGCTTTATCAATAACATCATTGGCAACATGCGTTTATTTAGCATATTTACTTATTTTTGTACTACGTGATTTCTGTGTCGTTTGTGTATCTACATATTTGTTAAACATTATTATAGCTATTTTATTAAACAAGAAACACAATGGCTTACTTACGAAAAATAGGTAGATATCTAATACGGTTGAAATTATATGGACCGTATCGCCATCTATTATCGAATATATGTACTATTAAGTTTTAACGCGACCTCTGCCTGTGTTTGCCTTTATATAATATATGTATTACTCAATAGATGGCAGATGCAGATTGTTGCGATTTCCGATGAGTTTTTTATTTTATGTTAAATAAATATATTATATTGATTAATTAATTAATTAATTCAGTAAAATTCATATATATTTATAAAATAAATGTTTTTGCTCTGAAGTGATTTTTATTCTGCTGTCACGTTATATTAGTCATTAACTATCATCTAAAGATTATTTTATAATTTTAATGAGTTAAGACTTATACTTAACATACGTAGCGATAAATAAACAAAAAATATATAATTTTAATGATTATTAACCATAAATTTAAATTTAGTCATTCCTTCCTTATCAATTCGTTGTAATCAGTAAGCTGCACATGTGCTAAAACGGCAACTATTACCCCTTTAAGTGATCCACACAGATTTCCTTGTTAAGTTTTATTGCGTCGCGAACAAGAACGTGATCACCATATCAGTCGTGCGTTGACGCCGACGCAGTCCTGCCGATCCTTCTTTGATTAGCGAAGCGATTGTTGACGCTCTGTTTGTGCACACGGCCTTACTGTGAACGTGGTTCTTATTGTTCCTTACAATAAAGATAATAATACTACAAAACGAATCTAAGGATTAACCAACTTCTTGGAATGGCAGTTGACACGCTTTTTTGTATGACTAAAGTCTATATTTTTCGTTTTTAATTTCAATGAATAAAAATAAGTTTGTGTAATGGCCAATTAACTTCAAAAATCTAAGCTATCACACCATCAGCCCGTCCGATTATCTACGGTTGAAATAAGGATTCTTTCTCGTTTCTCGATTTATAAAAAAACGGCACGAGATAACAGCTTGATACTACATAAAACCTACATTAGTGTTATATGTTTATTTAAATAGACTTATTGTTATTTTTCCACATATTTTTTAAAACATGATATAGAATATAGGTGATTGGGATATCTAATTTTTTTCAGAATTGAAAAATAGCCGATTTCGATTTGACCTTAAAAATGTAATTTGTGCAATTTAAAGAAAATATTTATATATTTTGGTTAGATTTAGGTTTCAGAATGCACTCGATCTCATGATCTGCAGCTGACTAGGTTACACTCTAGACCAATGAGGCAGTTAGTTATAAATAATTTATTAATTTGATTGCAAATCATAAAATTATTATTAAATCGATAAGGTTTTTACAAAAGTTTTTCATAATCTAATTTTAAATAAAATTGTCTTTAGGCGATTATGTCTTAAAGGTCAAGAGCCTGTGTATAACTTCATCTCCATTAGTTGGTTGGTTGGAACTGGTTAAAAATTTAGTTGCAAGATTTGATCCAACCACGCTCAATGATAATGTTAAATGGAAGCTTGTTAAAAGTATTTTTGTGAAACCGGAATTAGGCCAGAGCTATAATTATCTGTATTCCCATTTTTACTCGGCAGCAATTCAGTTAAGAACCACTGCATTGTACATGTAACAAGGCTGCCCGCTTAGGGCTGCCAGACCCTAAAGTACAAAAGCCAAACTTGGCATTAAAATGGGCCGGACAGTTTTTTACAGTTATACATGCTTAGCTATTCTGGGAGAAATATTTTTTAAAAACTGGACACGACTTTTATAATTATCAACATAAACTATAGTTTATTCCAATGGCAAAAGGAATAAATATAAACAAACCGTATTCTAAGCGATTTTATAATAGCTCTTCTATATTGTGTACTGACAGTTCTTGATTAATATATCTTTAGTAATAATACGATATTATTTCACTTAATACTTATATCTCCTTTAAATTTACTTCCAAAGTTTCGATAAGATTCGTTGACGTTCAAAACGCCATTTTTTCGCAAATCCACCAATGATATCGCGTCTATTCAGTGTCAAATGTTGTTTATATGGCTTTTCTGCAATTGTGGTTGCAATAGACTTTAGTTCTTTCTTTAGACAAAGACCAAAAAACGTTGACGGATGGTACACGTTACGCAATTAAACCAAATATACATAATTATACACTAAAGCCTGACATCTGGCAGCCCTATATTCACTAAAACCTGTTAAGATGTTAAGATCTAGCTACATACTTGAATTATTGACTTGACATTATTTTTTTTCATCATTCAATTGTCTGTCGCTTAAAGATACCAATTATAAATCTAAATTTCTAGTTACAATAGGCACATAATTAGAGATAAAATTAAAACAATGGTAATTTCCATTATATATACGGTCACCACTTTCGGTCATAAACTAAAACTACGCGTTATGTGAGAAATTCAGACAATGTGTTTTTGCGGTCATAAGTATTTCAAGTTGCGTTTACAAAACAGATAAAATCTAAATATTATGGAAATGTGGAATGCTTATATTGGAATGGAGAATTTTCTTATTGCGGTTACGTATTATTAGTGCTGCCACATTCCAATATCATAAACTATAGTTCATTCGCAAAATTATTCGAGCAAAAAGTAAAACTATGAAAGAATACGATACGGATGATGTTATTACAATATTTTCATAATACTTTTTGATTCCATCAATAAGACGTATCTTCTTATATTTTTAAAAGCATTTACGAATGATGAGGTTACTTTTATTGAAAGGAGTATATTTTCATCGTGAAGCGTAATGTACGAGCACTTGACCATGAAGTTTTTAATCACAGAAATAAAATACACCTTAATGGAAGCATAGAACGCAAGATAATGAAAGTAATAAATATTTCGTGTGGTTCGTTTCCGAACTATGTCCGAATATACATAGATGTCTATATATTAGTATCAAAGCAATGAAAATTCTCGTTCTGGACTGTATCAGACTGATAATCCGATATCGTTTGTGGAAACAGATGTTGGGATTTTGTTGCCATTAAAATGATTTGTGTGCCTAGCAAAATTGTACCACACACAAAAAGACCGAAGAAGTAAATGCTAATACCCTTTCTTTTGTGTTTTCGCAGTAAGGCATTATCATCATCAATCATGCAGCGCGGCTTAATTGTAACCGATTCAAATTAAGATAATTTGATATAAACGCATTCACAAAAATAACAATTAATAGGTAGCTTATGCTAAACCAAACGAACGTAGGTAATATTAGTTTTCGGACATCCAAGGCATCTTTAAATTAGGTAGTTTAGAAGAATCAATTAGATTATTATGTATTTGTTACCTGTTAAATACGTAATTAGTTCTAGATACTTCTTAGCAGTATTTCCAAGCATATGTAGAATTGGAATTGCTTTACATATTAATTAATTGCCGCATTGAATTCTAGCGGCGAAGTTATTTGTATACGTAAATGTAAATATTTCTTATACACATTTCATGTATCTGTAAATAGAAATGACACTGCTATAAAAACATTTTACTTTGCATAAATTGATGTTACAACATCGGGTGTGGCGGAGCGTTGTGGTTTCCGGAACCTTTAAAAGGAAAATTATACCTACTTATTATAAAATATAACATTCTTTATTATTTTGTTATGATGACATTTTGATATGGCTAACTTGTAAGGTTGCAAATTTTAGGTTTCATGGGTTCGAATCCTTGGTCTGGTCAGTAAAACTTTACCGTATTTTTATTTTAATAAATACTAAGCGTTAGCACTAGCAAAGCACATATATCCGTTGTTCCTACACTTTATGTCGTATGTTGGATTGCTGTTCTGCGTTACACGGTCATTATGAGAGTCCTCCTCTGCTCATATTGGACGCTGTAATTTTTTTGTGCAGTTGTCTAGTCTCCTTTGCCTAAATCATTAGAAGGATATCATCTCTGTATCGAGTGTATTTTATAAGGCCCTAATGTATTTTTTTACACATTTAGCAGATACAAGTGCTAACGTTGTTGCTTATACGGACAAGGACGAAATAGAAAGTATAAAATTATTAGTATCTTATTAATTTATTTGATGAGTCATGATTTTGAAATTTCGGTAACTTTTTATAGCACCTGAGTGCCTCTCAATTCGCACGTAAACCTACGCGCTGTGTTAGTTAGTTTATACGTTTATAATAATGTGCGGCGTGTTATGCCTACACCAGAAACCTTATATGGCCAGCTACACCTATTGCCTGCCTGCCTCCAACGTTCATAATTTCCTACGAACAACTTAATAAGTGTAATCAACAATCACAGAAGCCAAAACAGAGTCATTATTTTTTACGCTCATTTGTTGGTATTTTGGCTTAGACATGCTTATTAATGTACTAAAAAAATTATCACATTTAGAATCTGTCCAATATACTTTTATGAACTAGATTCAAGTACATCGCTGGACGGATTTCCTTATTTTAATAATTTGTCTAAAATGTTAACATGATAATTAAGACATTTTCAAGGTTTCACAACTGAGAACGGTATCGTAATTATATATTTTTGCCTAGAAATTGCAAATAAATAAGTTTAAATATAGGTACATATGTAGGCTGAGTTTATTAGGTCCTCGTTAATTCTTAGTCATCTTTCATTCATTTTATTTTCATCTTTTAATAATTGCTTAATTTAATTGTTAGCATGTAAGATTCTTAGTTAATAGATATATGAATCAAAAAAATTGTAGAGAATATAAGGAGAAACACGCATCTGTATGATGACTCTCCGACTCTCGTGACATTATGATTTCACTTGGTGGTGGAGCTTTATTCAGTCCGTCTGGGTACCTCTTATATATTCTACCGCCTAACACCAATACTTAGTACTGTTGTGTTCCAGTTTCAAGGCTGGGCCATTGTAACAGACATAAGGGACATGACATTTTCGCCTCCAAGGTTGGTGGCGCAAAATTAATTGAATTTAGTAGAATCACCCTCAGTTACGATTCAGCTGAGGTTTTTGAAGATTAATTTAACAAAAAATGAGAATCAATTTTAAGCATTTGCTTATCATATACATACATATGTTGCTCGCTAACCGCCAATTAAATGTCACGTCGTTCGAATTAGACAACTTCACATCTCTTTACTTCACAATATTTACTTTTATACAAATTATAATTGTGAATTTTTAAATTTGGTAGCTTATAATAGTGGTGAAAAAGAAAGAAATTACATTTACAGTACTAATTATTATTATTTGCATGCAATTAAAGACTATTTTCAATTACGTCAAACAAGTAGAACTTCTCACGCGCCTACATACGTACACGAACATTTTTTTTGTGAGGAACAGACGAAGTTTGATCGTAATCGTAACAGTTACGAATAACTAGTATTTTCCACCTGGTAACTGATAAGTGACATAGACTATAACAACAATAATATTAAAAGGATTCACGCACAAGAGAAGCGTATCACCATAAGTCGGTTATCAACACTTCACCGTTGTCAAATATGGATCTTACAGAAAAATTCAGTAGCTCGTTATGGAACATACCCGTTGGTAAGCATGAATTATATCATTATTATTTTTTAAACATAACGTGAATTTTGTATGTTGTTGTTGCTCGGGCAGGAACACAGTGATTAAAAATAATGATGAAGCGCAGTCGTTACGTATGTTTTCAGAATTTGCTAAATACTGGATGATTATTCCGGTTCTATTTCTTCATTACGAGTTCATTCGTAATGTCTTGACCCGACGATCGAGAAACGGGGAGTAGGTATACCGATTAAGTAGATGTTATTTTAAATGATTACTTACGTTAAGCTTTAAGCAATATACTAATAACATTTAATAAATATTTTCCCAGAGAGTTGAGAAATTACTTCAGTCATCCATTACTACAGTTCATCTTTAAATAAATTAAATTGTGTGATCGTATGCGTTCTTAAGCTGCATATTGCATGCAATTATAATGACTTTTTGGTTTACGCTTCATAAGAAATAGCGATGGCTAAAAACAAGACTGTTTTTGTATGTTCGTCATTCAAAATAAACGTCTTTTCTAGACCATTCTATCCTTGCGAAGGCGGGAAAGATATCTAGGAAATAATAATTACATTGTTAACCTTAAATCTTATTGTATCTGATAGAAATAAGTTAATCTGTTTGTGTATAGTAAATAAATTGAAAGGTTAATACCAATTATTAATTCAAGTACAAAAATGCTGTATGTTTATATTCCAATATCCTTTATCAGATTGAGTTGATACTTTGTACGACTGTTGAAACTTGCGCGCGAGTCGTATCGTATAATTGTTAACAATAAAATTTAAAGAGGCATTGCAACACATCCCGGTCAAAAGTCATTAGCTAATAAATTAGTAATGTATATAGCTGTGTTTGTTTTGTATTTATTAGCGTATATTCGTTATATATTTTATTTTACCTGATAACTGAGCCATGAGAGTATTTTTTCTGGCTGCTATTGAAGTCTTTTTGACCAATAAAACTTATAAATTAAATTGATTTGTTCTGGGATTTGTATCCAGGATGTGATCAGCCATATCAGAGGGATTCTAGACCAACCAGTCAATACATCAAAAGTATATAATCAAATATTTTATTTAATGTATGTTTCTCAACACGTTAGTGATAGAATAATAATTTTATCTACAAAGATAATTTTATTGGTTTTCTGACAAGTATTCTAGATATATTTTTAATAATATGATCCATCTAATACGGGTCTTATAGTCAATCTCATTACAATGCCTTCATAGTACCGCGACCACAAACCCATACACTTGTACGATTTTATGAGCTGGGAAGGAACCTCCGAATGTTTATCTAGTGTATAAAATGAAGCGAACACTACTTAAACAAGTTGAATGAATTAATGGTCGAATTAATACTATAACCTGGAATGATACATTTTTATTTTAAAACCTAATTGAATCCAATCCAAAAAGCACCTTACGAAATTCTAATAAATTTAACAAAAAAAAAAAATATTTGGACCTAAATATATTATTCCAAGTTTTATACTCTACTGAACAGTAAGCCAGAATTTATTTGCCAAACAAGTTCCTTCAGCTTGTTATCCATACGTATGCATGAACTTTGAAATATTTATATAACAACCAGTTGTTGCCTGTGGCTTCGTTCGCGTTTCAGAGTTTTGGTTGTCAGGTGGTGCCCAAGAACGTACATAGGCTACTTTTAATACCTATAAAAAGTAGTCTATGTACTTTCTTGGAGTTCAAGCCTGCTTCATAACAAATTTCATTAAGTTTGCCGTGAAAGAGTATTAAATAGACAGACAGACGTGATAATACTAGGAACTGATTTGACCGCAGTTTATTTTTCTGCATTATAAGTTCCTGCGGGCCCTACTTGCTGTTGACATGTTACCAGATATTTAATAGGCCTTAGTGAGAGGAAAGTTCTTAAGGTGTTTTCTTTGAGAGCTCGCCTCGCCTTATTGACTGTCCTATTCGCTACGGGAGAGGTTGCAAGTCAACGGAGAGGATGAATGTATTGTGTTTACTTCAGTCTTGTCCTTGCGAAGGGAGCGTTGGCTATTTTGATCCTATCTTACTTATCATTCAGCACGTGCTCAGATCGCCTCAGTACGTCTGGTACATTTCCTTTGCATCTATATGTACTGGCCGGACGACTTTAGATGGTTTGTTTATTACGGGAGGTTATATGCTATACACGCTACAACTATAAGAAGCGAAGCAAGTAAACGAAAGCGAAGTAACAGTAACCAATAGCGAACTGCAGGCAAGCAATAGGCATGTTTAATCTAACAGACGTGGACAAAATCGCAATCCACAAATAGTGTATTTATACAACAGGATATGTTTAGTTCTTATTGTGTATGGTTCGTATTGGTTACAAATGCAATGAGGTCGCCACGTTGACTGCTATATGACGTCACTAACACCATGACAATCCTATCGATAATAACGCTTGAAACGATACATTCGTTGAACCCGTATTTGAGCTCGACATTCGTCAACAATTCTAACGAATATTTCTATTAATACGGCAGGCCAACAACAGCCATTTATTTTAAGTAAAAAAAATAAATAGGCGTAAGTAAAACTCATAATTTGCTTATTGGTCTATTTTCTAACTTATAAGGTCGCATATCCCAACTTTCTGGAGTCTCGGTTCGGACAAGTAAAAAGTTATTGGCTTTACTGTTAAAGAGGTCTCAGTAGTGGACTGGAGTACAGAATCTGATAGTTTTTAACTCATGTGCTTCGATACGTACGTGAATCCGTCCTGCGCTGTCTCTTCCTGTTCGAGTCGGATTTATCATCCCATTGGATTATAATAACGAAGGAATAGAGTGTGCCCTTTTGGTTGCTTAGACACCTTTGCATTAGGCGTTAATTTTGTGCCAATAAGTCCTTGTTTTCGTAAATCAAATTATTGGTACAATGTTTTTGTTGGGATGATGATATAATGCATAATAAAGGTTTAAAAATAAACAGTAACGTCGGAGTCAGACTGATCACATTTAAATGTATGTATGTATTCTAAAAAATCTTCTACTCGATTTCATCGATATATCTATATATAGGACTTAAAACTATATAAATTAAAAACGTTTCACTCAAAAGTTAAACGTTACACTGTAGTTTGATTCAAAAAAACCAGATCGAACTGGATCGGTTTAATTTAAAACCGGGTTTCTTTGTTTAATAATGACCTCTAATACATTAAATACAAAAATTGATTTCTATCTGTAAAAAATGTGCAGTATGCGGTACAGTAAGTGTTTAAAGATGATGTCGGCCTATAACAAAGGAGTAACAACGTCATAATTGATGCATTAGCGTTCCCAATTAATATTTAATAAGTACTAATTTATCTTATCAATACAAAATAGATACCAATGTATATGGAAAGTGGTAATTAATTATCATCAGGTGGCACATTTGCCAGGATACTCACTAGTTAGCACCGCACCCCACAAAATTTTTATATCATAAAAAAATTGAATGAGAGAATTAGGAATACGTTCCAAGCATTCTCCTTAAAAGGAAAGGATGCCTAAACCTAGTAGTCATACATCTACATACTATTATTTTTATAATTTGAGACTTATCTCAAATTATAAAATTTTTCTTAAAAGTAATATTTTTTTATTAAAAGCCATAAGTTTTTCTTAAAAAAACTTGTAACTTTTAATTTTTAGTTTCATTTTACTTTTATATCAATACGAAAAAATAGTTTTGTTTATTTGATTTTACCTGGTGTTGCCAAAATTTTGGACGGTAGTGTACATATAAATAGAAGCCGCTTAATTTTATAATTAAATATTGGTTGTTGATGTTGATGTTGGTTGATGTTACATTTTATAAAGTATCATTTTTTAAATCAATTAAAATAATTTTCTAAATTTTCTTTATTCAAGTAAAAATTACAGGCATGTTTATATCGTTATTTACAAAACTAAATATTACAAATAATTTAATTTATGACTACTTTATAAAACTACGCTAAGCTACTTCTAAAACTATACTAACTACTTTATTACAATAACCTGTATAAGTATAAAGTGTTTTTAACGTTTGACTACATTTACCGATTACCAAACTGTTACTTATAACCACTTGATCATTTAAAGTTTCTACAAAACGGTTGCTTTGAAATAATTGAAGTATATTATGAAATAGTCGATAATATTCTTGTAGAGCGGCGCCTACGCCTCATTGACATGCATCTAGGCCTCCGGAGTGCTGTAAAGCCGGTCCTCCCACCGGCTCTTACAAATCATAGCCCTAAAAATTAATATAATTTTAGCTACAGTATTATTTAAGGGCGTTTATAGATGAATTTGAAATATCTTATTATATTTAATTTAGGGACGAAATAAAACATGGAGATCCAGTAAATATATTTAGAATTATATTGCTAACAAAAAGACAAAATAAATATAAAACCTGAATTAGCAACCAGCCAAACAAGATTGAGAATTTAAAAAAATATATATATGATGATGTCATAAATTTTCTGCCACCATATTTTCGTTAAACTTGATTACGAATAAAATAAATATTTAATGGTAAGGTTGCGTCCACGCAGTTAGCGCGTTGATCCTCGAGGCCCCCACTACTGCGCGCGCGCAGGTTTCTGCGCCTGTCATGTTATATTGCTCTGTCGCGATCGCGCGTCTTCGATTGATCACACGCCATAATTTTCCGATTCGATCTATCAACTTTTCTGAATGAAAAGTCAGTGTTTAGTGCGAAAATGTATCAGAAAGTGTTTTAGTGCTGTGTTTTAGATAATTATTCATAAAATATTTTATTGTTTGAATAACGATTTACAAAGCCGTGCGAAGTTTCAGTGGCTGAATGTTTTGTAAACAAGCGTGAATTTTCTCATTCATTCAGAATTTCACGAGTTGGCTTTTTTATAAATACAAGGTAAATATGTAAAATAGTTATAAATATGCATGAATAGATCGTTTAAGTAATATTAACTTATAATATTAATTTATTAATTCCCTCGTAATTATTCAAATTAAATTGATGCTCGTAGTAAATTTTAATTTGCTTTGGATTTTTGAGTTGAATGTAGTTTTTGGTTAATTAAGATTAAGGATGTGTGAATTGACTTACAAATATATATATTTATCTTACAGCATCTATTAATAATTTACAATAAATTTATTTGATATGGTCAGAACAAACTGTTTTAACCTGATATGAAGAATTGTAACCTAATATGGTATAATATTAGTTTTTTCTCTCTAAATCGGGTCTTCTAAATCGAAATGACTTTTTTCGAAGGTTTTATTTTTATTTTATTATATTACTAAACATTTTTTGCCTTAAATTTTATTATTTTTCTATGAGGAGGACGCTATTTAACGTGTTTGACAAATGATTTATTGTTAGGACAATATTGTATATGTAAAGTTTTTTCCGGAATAATAAGTTGTCTTAAGATTAGAAATGACATAACGCGTCGATACTACAGAGTATGCATATATGATTAATATATTTATACAGTCTGTGACTCAAAGCTGTAACCAAATTTAATCGCGGATTAATATAAATAATTATATGCTTAGATTAATTTAAGAATATCGTAATTTATAATAGAATATTTCAAATAATTTAGAAGAATTTTTTTTTTTGACTTTTATTTGTGCCAAACAGGCACAGATTATTTCGCCAAAAAAGGATATTTGTGATCATTACATTCTAACGATGACTTATGTTCGAGCACACCTGTGTGACAATAAGGACTATATATTTAAGTAAGTATGAATATTATATTATTTGAAATAATTGCATCAAGTCAACTCATTGTTGCATCGTAGCGCACATCAAATTGAAGTATTTAAAATCTTACAAGCAGTTTAAATCCATTGACGTTTGTTTAAAACATCAAAATGCACGGAAATGACATGTCACATGACGAAAAATATAAAAATAAATACGTTAGTAATCGCTTCGACTAGAAACTAATGTCTTTGGCTTCAGCCCTCCAGTACTTGTTAATAAGTAAATTCTATGCAGAATGCTCTGATTGGTTAAAATCAGGTCTGCAACAAAACCACTTCGGTATATTTTCATGGACCTTTTAACATTTGGAAACGTATATATTAAGCATCTTATATGGTCTTAGAAAACCAACCTTATACATATTTGGTAATTGTGAGTTTTCCGCAAATCTTCGAAGCAAGAATAGATAATAATATGTTTGGCCTGGTATTTTAGAATCTCCTTCCATATATGTATTTAATGATTACGATTATCATTAAGTCGGATTAATTAAAAATTAATGGCGACAGACTCGAGGTAATGAAAAAAAATGCTGCCTGACTAATTAATGGTGTAATTAACTACGTAAAAAGTCTATTAATTACATACTGTATGGTAAAGCCGAGATGGCTATTAGATAAAACATGTGAAATGTATCTATGATGTAAACAACTCCAATTCGAATCATTAATTTTTTTCAGCAAAAAAATGTTAAGAATATTTTAATTGACTAGTAGGACGTAATAAAACTGTATTAATATAATGTTATTTTCTATGAAGAAATATATGAATCGCGCTAACGTTTTGTTCGTTAGAAATGAATATATGGTCCCGATGTTTTTTTGAAATATATCTTGTATAGAGTTGATATTTTATAGCGTCTTGTTTTATTTCAATTGCTTTTCAAGTATCAGTTAGAATTGGATTTGGATCGTAATAACTATTTGAATAAAAAATAATAGATACATTTTAATTAAGATTTTAACAGTTCATTCGGTATCATCATCTTTATTCAGTAGATATAATTTTGACAGTAACATATATAATGGAGTGCCTTGGGATTTGACTGACTCGTATGTCATGACAGCTAACTTTATGTCTACCAGTGGCGTAGCTAGGTGGGTAAGGGCCCCGGTGCGTAGAAAAAGAATCGGGCCCTCGCCCCCTCTTTAACGTATATTGGCAATTAAATTATAGATAGTAATAAGAATGGTATACAAGATACAGTGAGTTGAACATATCATTAGTAAGTTAAATCCATACTTCATCTCTATTTAAAGCTCTTTTCATAGCTTAGGTAAGAGGGCCCCAAGACCTCAGGGGCCCTGGTGCACTGCACCACCTGGCCCTACGATAGCTACGCCACTGATGTCTACATGCCCCCTCTTCCGCCGGCACTCTCACGTGTGTGCGTGGCTATATACTGCGTTTCTATATATTGAGAAAAAAAAAATTGTTTCTTTTTCGCTTTTAAATACATATTAATTTCGACGTTTCACATATGACTGTCACTGTTTTTTAATTCATCAAGCAGACAAAGATAAGTAGATTGATGGAATGTCACTTCTGTTAGCGAACATTTACTTTTGATAACATGTTGAAGACCGCTTTCGCCAATTTGTAATTTGGAAGTGGATTCTTATTCAAATAGGTATAGAAAAGTACTTTTAAGTCGTCAAGTGCTACTGTTATGTAAATACTTTGAGTGAGCCTTTTAATAAGGCATCTAAAAACCACATCGCTACTCCAATTCATGTTGGCGGATACTAGATTTTAAAAACAATTTAACGACATGAAAAAATCTTGGTGCTTTCCTTTTATGAGCTTTAAATTTTCGGTTAAGATACACGTATTATTTGTTGCATCATCACGGTTCAATCTTATTAATTAGTTCATAAAATATATATATATATACCTATTATGTTGTATAAAGTTTAAGGTTAATGATCATACCCTACGAACTGTAATAACGTTTTTTGTTTTCACGTTTAAGTAAGATTTAAGTATCAACTACAATTTTTGGTATAATTATAGTCGATTGTGCGGTTAGTTGTACACGTAATAACAGTTTGTACAGCATTATTTATAATTCTTATTTCGTAGAACAATTGTTCTTTTTTTGTTTTGGAATTTAACTAATGTCTAAGCTATTTTTACTGCCTCGTTGGTATAATGACTAGACAAAGTCGCCGGTCCCGAGGTCCTGCGCTCAAACCCCAGGTCGGGCCGATAGAAAGTTATTGGGGGTTTCTATCTAAAAATTCTCACCCAGAGTCTGGAAATTAAAAGTGTGTACACTCTCGTGCATCGGAAAGTACGTAAAGTTCGAAATCTTTCGGGTTGTGTCAGATTAGCCGTCCCATTGGATTGTGAGAGTGAGGGATTAGAGAGTGCACCTGTGTTTGCGCACAGACTTGTGCTCTATAATATGTCCTACGTACGCCCTTGACATTGGCCATTTTGACCGAATTGGGTCAGGACGACATCACTTTCATCTATTTTTACCACGTCTTTTAAAAATAAACCTGTATCTTTTCTTATAATCTAGGGGTGGTGGTGACCACTTACCATCAAGTGGCCTTTTCGCTCGTCCTGCCTATACTATGAATAAAATTAAAAAATGATTTACTTTGTGGTTCGTTTAGTAGAATTTACATTTCAAACCGGTGATGAATATTTAAATGTGATCGTTTTACAATGTAACGATCACATTTAAATAAAGAATATTTAGAATTTTAATTATTTTGCACAGCCTGAAGCTTGACTATACTCGTATTTAAAAATGCATCCTTCTGGAATAGTATGTATAGGCAGTTACTTGGATATTATTACTTATTACTATTAGTTGAACATAAAATATTTTCATTATTATTTCATATCTTAGCATGTAACATATTGGTACTCATACCTTGTTCGGCATTCAATTATTAAAAAAACTCATATATAATTCTCGATGTAATCGTTACAATGGATAAAAAAAAACAACATAAGAAGTACGTTGCGGAGGCGTCATTATATTAGATTGTAAAATAATGACAGCTTTTATTTGTCAGTGATGCGCCTACGCGAGTTTTTGTTGATCGGCTTCAAGTTTAATGTTATTTAATAATAACTGTTACGTCTGAATCATTGATCTTTTCTAATTACATATATAGAATATTTTTAATCTGTATTTGGATTGTTAACGATATTAATTAGATTTTAATCATTTATCCAATTCACATTAGCGTCATAATTAAATAAAAAATTGGGATAAATAAAAAAGTATATTTACTTTTTATTAATGAATTATTATTTTCACCCGTACAGCGGGTAACTTTATACATTTATCTTTTTATGAAATGACAGCTGTAAGTATCTACTTAGAAATAACTACCGCATTAATTATTATATTATGGCTGCAATCAAGTTAATCAGATGAATTACATAAATGAATATGCAATCGAAGGCTTCATTATTGACTCATGCCTTTTTTGGTCGAGGTTATTTACCTCATAAGGATCTTAGTATGTTTTACTTTATAGCGATACCTGCTAACACCTGAGAACTTATTAACCTCGCTAAATTGTTACCTGTTTTAGGAACAGGTTACAAGCGTTTTGTTAGATATTTTAAAGAGATGTTTCGTATCTTTAAAACCTTTCGCTGATTTTAAATAAAAATAGCTTTTAGCTAATTTCGCTGATTTTAAATTTGACCACAGTGGACATTCTGAATGGAGTGGAATGGAGTGCACTGCGCAGGTGATATTAGAGTGCACAAGTGTGAGCACAAGCCCCCACCGACTACGTTCTGTGCCGAGGTGCGATCTCATAGGAGACACCCTCAGGACGAACGTCACTCTCGAGCCCGAAAGGGTTCACCTTAAGGCAGAGTTTTAACACTCGCCCCAACGTTCGGTGACGCTGTAAACGCCATCAGGGCCAACAACACTACTTCAAACAAGATACAAAAAAAAAGCACAAGAACAAAGATACACTCTTTTCTCTCACTCTAATAATCCGATACCAGCGAAGAGTTATTGAGGCCCAGGACCGCCTTTAGGTGATTTTCGAATCTCGGGATTGTAAACAATTTAAATTTCAATACTCATATACCCTCAAGCTTAATTCCTATATAAAAATTAATTCTCAATCCCAGTGTGAAGGTACTGACAATTTGACACGATTAGTTTGATTTACCCAAGATCCCTTGACACCCTTGTCACGTGACTTATATAATAATATTATATGCTAAAACCTTCTCCGGACCGCGTTGCACCTTCTGGTAAAAATTGTATTTAATTCGGTGTAGTTTTTTCAATGAGGCATTACTAGAAAAGTTTCCACGTTTATTAGTATACATAATAACTGAATTATACTGTTATAATTTTTAATTTTAATCGATATTTAAATACAATCAATTCATGACATGACAATGTATATACATTATTAACGTTGGAATTAAATAGAAAGCATCACTTCTTGTTCGTATTTTCCTTGTTTATTTTGTAATGTTATTGATTAGGTGGATAGATCTATCGTTATCAGTGAAAACAAATTCATTCAATATGTACAAAGATTACAGAAACAGCTGATTGTATTGCAAAAATAAAAATAAGAATAACTTTACATAATTTTCCTCACTTTTTATGAACTAATGTAAAAATAATTTTATCAAATAATATTTGTATATTGCATTATTACTTGAAGCAAGATATTGATTTAAGATTTTATAATTATCGTTTAATAGAGGACCTTCTCCACGGCCAGGTCAGCTGACCGCACGTCGACCTTGTCTTAGTTTTTTTATATCAGTATTGAAGCGCAAACAAATTTTACTCAGTAAAATATTATATAACTATAAATTTACAGGTAAATAAATAATTTAATAATTATATTCTTTATAAATTTAAATAAATGTTATACTTACTTTTATCTCCTATATTTGATCTTTGTGCAAACCGTCGATTGATACAGGCCTCATACCCGTTAAGCCTTTACTAGATATAAAAAAAAATGTAGTAAACAATTATCAAAAATAAGAAGTATGACAGACATTAGCTAGTTTTAGAAATAAATTGCTATATTTTTTGTTACTGGTCACACCAATTAAAATAGTATAAGCAGTTGTTGCATTTTGCTTACTAAAATGCATGTGAAGGCTAGACTCTTAAAGTATTTTTAACGTACCTTGACTATTAGTACCTACTTAATTACCGTTACAAAGAATATGGTTTGGAAACGTTACTGAAATTTATAAACAAACTTTGCCTTATATATGAGATAGCTATAACCAATAGAAGCCGGATATTTAGATCCAAATATGGAATTCGCTATGAAAATATATTGACGTTTGAAATGTCTTTTGTTATTAGTAATTCATGTCACGTGTTGGCGTGGATCCAACGAGTACAAACACGAGGTTGTCGTGTGACCCTACTGGGTATTTTGCGGAATGACCTCTAAGTTCGGAATTCGGAAACCCGTGTTGTCATTGCAAGATGACTTATATGGGTATATATGTATTTATGATCAAAACCATTCGTCTCTTTTTAATTTATGTCTTATTTTTCGGTTGGATTTTTGCACTGGGTAAGTATAATATATGTATGTTCGTTAGTGTATCTTTTTTCACGCATGTTATGAAAGATATGGAAATCAATTTCATTCAACGTACTTGTACAATAAGCATTTGATATATTTTTAAAAATCCAGACAGTTTTATTTTAAAAAAAGAACTCGATTTTTAAATAAAATGTAATTAGGTTTTTCAATCAAGTAATCACTCGAAGTTTGGAAGACGGCAGTGTTAGCATTATTGTGCCTCGTAGATACGTCCTGCGTTTCCTGCGTTTGTTGACGTTATAATGTTGGCAGTACTGATCGCTCTATCACAATTTTTTTTTGTTTTTTTTATTTATATCAATTTCTCGGTAACATTATTACGTGTATGTGTTTAAATGACTATCTTTGTATTCAATCGCATTAAGAGCTTTAACGTGCTTAGTATTACAATTATAACGACAAAAAACTAATAGTCACATCACGATCGCGTCTGTCAGTATTACGTTTTCTAACATTCTATCCATGGAATTAATTATAAATGAATTTTATAAGAATATCAAATAATAGAAACTATCAGGTTAAAAAATAACTGGAATGTTGTTAATGTAATTTGTAATCAATTAAGTACTTTTAAATGTTCTACTGCCGCGGTAAGGATCCTCTAATTTTGGCCAAAATCCTAAAGGCTCTAATATCGAGGAGAGAGTTTGAAACTTATTCCACCTCGGGTTCCATTCGGGTTTCACACACATGTTATAGAATTTTATTAGACATAATATGTATGTGTGTATATTAGAGTTCATGCCAGTGGTTATCATTATCGATGTTTTTCTGAATAAACACATATTAAGCATATTATTATTTAGTTGTAATTGCCACGATTTTAACCCATAATCTTCACAAAAGATTGCCGTTTTATAATCACAAGGTACTTATTTAATTGGCTCATAACTTAAAACCATTAGTCAAGGAGATAAAAAGTAAACACCGCTTTGTAACATACTACTATTCTCATTAAATCCTGAATAAAATGAATTTTAAGTTGTTTATTTTAAAAAATTTTAAGTCGCAGTTTAAAAATAGAAGACATTCGAATTTCATTAAAGTCTTCACTCAAGGATAATATGTATAATTTTGTACGTATGACAAGTGAACATGTATTGTTGTGACAGCTGCTTCTATTCTACAATGGTAATGAGGTTCAGTCATCTGTCCAGTAGGCGGACACGAGTGAGTCAGTATCTCGGCATATAGCACTGACTTTGTACTTAGTAGATCACATTAATCATAATTCCAGTAAATACATTACATTACAGCCTATTATGACAATAATATTATAGTTACGTTTAGTTTGCACAGATTATATTTGTTTCATACTGGTCAAATTTTCAATCTTTATAGAATATAGATACTCCTCAATCAACCAACGTTCGTAATATCCCTTGACTTGACAAGAACCGGCGAAATATACTCATTTGGGTCTTTTCAGCAATTGTTAACAATGATAACACTTATATTTATACTTAATTACGGCCTGTGTTATGTTTCTCATCTAAAAATATGTATCTATATTTTAATATTAAAAAAAGGTTTTATAAGATGTCGGAATCGGCAGTTGTGACGTCATAGCATATAAAATATGAGGAAAAAATTTACTAACGCGAATATGGGATCTTGACCGAGTTGTGAGGACATAGGTTAGTGACATCAAGCGAATAACTAAGTGTCAGTTAAGGACATGTGAATTAGATAATATATTGGTACATTGTTCTACTGGAGGATATTTCCTCAAAGCATTTGTCTTACTGACCAGTGACAAATGGCGGCTAGTATAACTTAAGTGTTTTGAATGTTGCATTAAAATAAAGAATTTCGAAGCATACAATGCTTCAAAATTCTACGCGTATTTTATTTTTTTATAAGCTTATTGGTGATTTATTTAGTTTTAGGACAAAATTAATATTTTTACGTTGACTTAAAGTCAAGTCAATATTAGACAAATTAAAAATTAATGATTAAAACAATTATAAAAAATTAACAAAACTAAAAAATAAACACTTTATTTTAAATAATAGGCTCAGTGTTATACAAACCTGAAGTTGGGACGTAAATTAAAGGACTGCGGTTTAAAAAATAAATAAACATAGCCGAGCATACCTTCTATCTTTAAATCTAGTTGTTTGGTATTTTTCCAAGTACTTATTTCATATTAGCTGATCCATAGAAATCCTCAACGGATAACAAAAATGTAAATATGCTATATACGATTTTGTAAGTAGAACTTATTTTTTTTAAATAAATAAATATACTATTTTTAATTTTATCGACTAAGTTTAATATTGTGTAATTTTAGTTTTACTTATGAAATGAAGTCATACTCTGTATCTCATATATTTTTTATCTGTAGCTTGGAATTCTTACAAGGGTTTTTTATAATGTATTTGACTTTGACGAATTAATCAATAAAGATATCTTTATATATTTTTTTTAAACATTCATCAAATAAAACGGTTGTAACATTTTATTTAAACATAATTTTTATATGCATTCACACTTATCATAAATATTATCTTGTTTTTTCGTTAGCTTAAAATTATATCGTCAACTTTCGTTTATTAGAGGTTTTTTTTTTATGAGAGGACCTATAAATAAATATAATTATGGAAATTGACTTGAAATGTGACTTCACAATAACGGACTTATTTTGTTTGGTATGGATTGCAAGTTATTAAAAATAATACTAAAACAACCACTGTTTTTATTCGTCTGATTGTATTTTTGGAGGATTTTTTTTTAAATAACGCTTTGTCTATTACTTAGACACTGGAGTCCGATACCGAACTCAATTAAAACAAAATTTACTTTTAAAACTAGTATAATGTTAATGTTCTTGCAATCTAGTTACAACTTGTCTCGTTGGCATAAGTAATTGAATAAAAAACAAAAAAAAAAACAGCACACTACCTTTGACACATTCTTTTTTATAAATGTTGTAAAAAAAGGTTTAATTATATGGCAAATAATGACATTTAAAATTAAATTAATTATCTGTATTAGGTATATATAAATCTAAATTAAAATCGAAATCAAAGGCGCGAACACGCTTTTTTTTAAATCACTTGTCTGTACCGAAAGTAATAACAAAAAAGGTTGTGTTGTATAAACATATTTGTTTAACACTATTTCGGCATGTAGGATTTTTCGTAATAGATATAGAATGAAATACATGAATGTTGTTTGGATTTAGAATTTTTCATTATTATATGTGATTACGCAAATGTAACGCGGCAAAACCGTCGGCCACAGAGGATAATATTACACTAAAAGAGTATTTTATATTAAATAATCTTATAAATACAATAAATTAGCGTGAAGCATTTGTATAACAGTACAAAATAACAGATTTTACGATAACGAAGATATATTAGAATGTTTTATTTATTCTTCATTTTACTTTTAGCATACATATATAGTGTATTTTATTATCCTATTAACATTAACACGCGGGTACTTTTTCTCTTTCTGGTATGTCTCTTTTATCGCGTTGGAAAAACGCTCTGACGCGTTTCCTCCTTAAAGTGAGGATATGTGAATATCCATTGAAAGAACAGCGGTACCCACTCCACCTTTCAGGGAGGCCCTCGAAGCTAGAGAGTTTCCCGGGGTAACGAGAACTTGCGGGACGCTTGCGGCGGTCTTTGTAGACTTTTTCGGAGGAGCGGGTCAGCGGATGCAACATACTTACGCTCCCGCTTCGCAGCCTTCTTTTGTGACATGAGACTTTCACAGAAAGAGACCGTCTCCACCCAGAAGCTGGAGATTTATCGCTGCGGAACGTGCTTAACGTCATGCTCGGCAGCAAGAGATTTTTGGCGTCATCAGGGACTGGCGTCTGGGGCATCAGAGTGTGACGCGCCGTGTCCGATGAGGCATTCTGCCGTGTAGCTCTGCTAGTTTAGCGCGAAATATTCTGTCAGTAATGTGGAATATTTAACTTCATTTAAATTGACATTTTTTATATCCACCACAGATACTTTTCCTTAATAGCCACTTACTAAATACTAGCATATGTAGTTATTATCTATATACATATCTGAAATCAAGAAATTAGAAACAAGGTTCTTTATTTGCCTTTCCTTTTATCCTTCATACTTATCTTTAATTAAATTTAGCGTTTTGAAAAAAGCACTCAAAGAATTAAAGTTACTTCAATACTGTGATATATAATGAATAAATTAAATACATTTTTTATTGCGAATAAATCTAATAAAAATATTTTAAAGTTTTTTATGTACGTATTTGATTTTTTACATAAATCAAGTTTGTTTTCGTAAAAAATCTTGAATAATTTAAGTGGATTTTAGAGTTTTAAAAATCATAAAATTTTAATTAATAAAAGTGATAAATTCTTAACTGTAACTTCTTAATATATTTATTATTCTTTCGAATAGAGCTATCTCTAAAGCGTTGAGTATATAAATATTTTCTCAACGGTAACCATAAATATTGATTCCACAAACCTCAATTGTGTTATTGAAGGCTCATGAATTATTTATGGTACCAAAATCTGATATGAACGTTCGACGAGATTTTGTAAACAGATCTCACATATTCGTCCAGCATACGTAATTATGGTTGTGTTTCTGTATTTATTGGCATTTTATTGCGATTTCCAGGAATTGGCATTATATTTTTAGAGAATAGTATAAAAGATGGATACAGTTTTGTTATGTTCATTGTTATACTATAATTATGGTAATTTTAATTTTGTAAGGATTATCGTCGTACATTATTTTATTGTCAAAACTTAATTGTTTTGTTATTATTTTTTTCTACATTAAATATTTTTATTCAATTCGTCATGTATGTTTTTATTAAAAGTATATATATCATTATTAGGAATTAAGGCTAATTTTAAAATTCCAGTTGTTCTTTTAAACGAATAAAAGATTTTTTGTTATAATGAACTCACTCCATGTCACAAATAAAACGAAATTGCAATAAAAATTGTCAATTACCTAAAAACGGAAATCGCGACCGTTTCATTTGGTTGTCTATTAATACGAAACTTTTGCTCAATTTGACATAACTATCCAGAATTTATCTTTGAGCGCCTTGCAACAGCGGTGAAATATGTTCCCCTAAGACAAACCTAGTGTCCAGAATCTGACCTGATAATAAAATTTAATCACATACCGTATAATTGATGGATATTTGTCTTATTCCTAGACTAATTATTAGGAGGAAAACAAAAAAAAATTGGGAATTCCAAGCTCAGAATCTGCAAAAACCAGATCTGACTATAAATTTTCTTTCCCTCTATAAATCAAAAATAATAAACAACATCTCATTATTTAAGATAGCCTACAAAACAAATCAATCAAATCTTTTGAATGGGTATGTAAATAGATAGTGCTTACTACGAAATAGCTAGTAAATTAACGCAAGTGTAGCCTTCACGGTCAAATTGTTCGATGAATCGTATAATTAACCTTTCATACACATCTCAAGAGGCAACTGTTTGACCATCTATGGGCTTCGAAGCGCCGTGACGCAATGTCTTGTTTATATGTATGTGCTAATAATGTACATACATATGTGTTAATGGTATAGTTTAATTATATAAATGTTGATAGCTATCAAACTTGTTTGGAAAGCATCGAAGTGGTGTGAAGATTTATGAAACAGTCACTTTTCGAGATATTGATACTTACAACTGCCTTAGGTATCACGTGGTTTGCTTTAGCCTGTACGCGCTTTCATTTTATGGCAATTCTTGTCATCAATCTATAATTCACCTTTATATTAATATTATTAGCAATTAAAGAAAAAAAAATCATGTGCTTACTTTTTAATTCATCTCGTGCTCGGCGGTGAAGTAAAACATCGTGAGAAAACCCATATGTGTCTAAATTCAACGAAGTTCTGCCACATGTATATTCCACCAACCCGCATTGGAGCACCGTGATGGAATATGTTCCAAAACCTTCTCCTCAAATGGAGAGGCCTTAGCCCAGTAGTAAGATATTTACAGGCTGTTAATGTATGTAATAATGTAAATACCATCTTCATCAGCTACTGATTTAATATGAAGTACAATTTTTGAGTATGTATTGAGATTAAAATAATATTTTGGTTCTAAGACATACGTATTGAAAATTTAAGATCAGGTTTTTATGTGAAATATCTTGCGCTATAAATGAAACACTTCTCGCAGTTTTATTATGTTTGTGTTTATACACAGTTGGCTAAGTTTGATACTCCTACGCAAGTTTCTGTAAACAAGAGAGACACGCCTGGACCATTTTCAATACTTCACATTCCTTATAGTATTGTGAAATTACATCGCAATAATTCGTACGTACTTTATTTGGATAGTGTTTAGTAATAACATAAGTGCTGTAACCAGATGTATGAGGTGTGGTGTGTTTATAATTGCGCTGGTGTGAGATCTGTGTATATTTTGATGAATATAAAAGTGCTTGTTTGTTGTGTTAGTTTTGTTATTAGTATATTATATTGTATTGGGGAAGGTTTATGTATATAATATTGTAACTTTAACTTACGTAGTTGTTTTTTGATAGTGTATTGTAAGACAATATACATAATAAGAATGACAGTATGCGGCCTCTACCGCGAGTTTTTTTAGAAGATACAATTATTAGAGATACAAATATTCTGACTATCATGTAACTCCGTTGCTTCGTTTCTGAAGGAAATAAAAAAACCCCCGAAATACATTTTATATATTGTGTTCTAGTATGAGGATTTAATGATAAAACCAGTCACGGTTTGAAGAATCGTGAATCATGTCAATATAATATTACTTGTAGTATTAATAGAACAAAGTCATTAGGACATGACAGTATATTGATTTGGCTACTAAACTATTATTCTTGAATTGATAATAATAATAGTGTATAGTGTGCTTTCGATGTAGAAGTTAGAGGTTCGATATTTGCCCTTAGGGCTATTATTGTTCTCGTTCTAGGGTAAGCTTGGCGTTTCCTTATTGGCGATATAACATTTGATAATCAATTAACTCCATACCGTCTGGTATATACTTAATATATTATATTAATTATAAATATATAATTCATATACAAAAATGGGTATTTTTTGCATTTATCTAAAATATCAAAGTAAATATTAACATGGGATTCACCGTTCCAGTGTGTAATACTGGATTAAATATTTTCGGTTTACATATCGTTTACATATCGAGACGGTAGGTATCCTGAGCCTGGGGTTTGAACTGGAGCATATTTAGGTTCTTGTATAGAGTAGGTACTCGAATAAGATGATTCCACAAAATAGTAAACAAAATTGACATAAATATATTATTTTAGTAATGCTGTACTTCATATGTTAAGTTGAAAAGGCGCATATGTACCTAATGTACTAAAATGTACCAAACGGACGAATTATTTTCCGAGTATAACTAGTTGCAAAGGGCAGAATATTCTCCTTATTTAAGGATAACAGAATTTAGAACTGGTTAGTTTTTTGTGTCAATGCACAACAGTCATAGCGCATTTTTTTATGTCAATTAGGTATAACGACGTGCAAATGTGCCACTTGATGGTAAATGGTCATAATTGCCAATAGATATTGTCGAAGATATATTCACCATTCCTTGCATCACCAATCTTGGGAACTAAGATGTTCTTTCCAACTGTAGTTTAACGGATTCACCTTTAATATCAGAACACAAAAATTTGTTTTTTTTTTGGCATTGCTGTTTGGTGGTAGAATATATGATAAGTGGATGGTACCTAACTTAGGCCTGCGCAAAGTCCTACCATCAATTAGACGGAACTAAAAACGGAATATCATAGTCGAAATAGAATCAAACTCCTTGATTAATACATTAAACCTATAGAAAATAGAGACACATGAAAACGAAAGTCAGCTATTGTAATCAAAATTATGACCCGTCGAGACCAAATCATCGCAGGGTAAGCAGGGCAGCTTTACCTAAAGAAAGAGATAGTATTTTTGTCGTAATTTCGAAACAAAAAAGAAAAATGAAAACAGATAGGAAATATCTTCATCTCTCTCTCTTTTGTGTTTTGGTTTGTTGCGCCCGTTTGCCTAACAACAGTATGGGAATTATGATCTTTATGTACATCTCCTAGTAAGCTGTGTTTTATTGCATACACGTGCATCAAAGTATTGAGGAAGCGATACGTCAAAGCGTCTTTGGTGCCAAAGGTTAGCTGTTTCCGTGTAAAGATTATGATGTAAAACCTATTATGACAATATTGTTCAAGAATGTATTTATATTGAACAAAGTATAAATCAAATGCTGTTGGTATTATAAGTGAATATTGAGTTTTCATACTAAAGAAAATATAGACGAAAAAAAAAATTGTATTCAATGTTACAAATGATAGCAAAATATAAAAGAATGAAATACTTATTACATTTAAAAATACAATAAAATGGCGTCAAGACTTATTAATCTGATCGTGAGTTTAAACAAAGATTTTAATTTATTCCATGTATTGGTGGAACATATGGCAAAGTTTCATCTGAATCTTTAAGATTCGCTTACCATAATCTCTATTGCCGTCAAGCATGAGATGAATTATAAGCACAAAAGTGTGCCAAACTATGAGTTGTGCTTTTCCGGATGTGAAACCGCAATCATAGGTTAAAATGATTCACTTGTTATCTACCATTCATCAGCGGATCATGTGGCTGTCAGCATTTATTTACTTATATAATTATAAGATATCAGCTATCCGACTTCACAAGAGTACAAAAAATAAAAACAATTTTTGGATTAAATAAAAACCATAAAAATAATAAAATAGGATAAAAAATTCTGGATTTTATCGACTAGGAAAGTTGAAATTCTCGGCTTTTTTCTTTTCAAATATGCGTGTTATATCCCTTTCTCTCGAATAGCACTGTTTAAAATGAAAATTGCATTAAAATCCATTGTCAAGTTTAAATAATATAAGCGTTTAGACGGAGGGGCGTAAGTAGAGAATACTTATTATATTAGTAAGATAGGAAAACATATTGAAATACCGCAATGACAGAGGCATTATCTGGTTTACATAGATATTTCAAAGAATATGAATATATGCTTATATCGGGTGAAACGTACGATATGTCAAGACAGGTTAGTCACGGCATGGCGTATTCCCAGTATGGTAAGTGTTTGTTTAGTCGAACTCGACGCCACGCGACATTCACGACAAGGCCTTGTATTTGTTGGTTTGTTACATCGTAAAACATCAAATAAAATGTGTTTACGTTGCGTATTATACTTTAAGATAACTAATATGCTATTTTATTATAATACTATCTTTACTTTAGTTTGTTTTCATTGCGTGCACAATAAACTCTTAAGTTAGTTAGTTTTTTGAGTATTCTACATGATCTAAATAAGAAATTCACTGCAATAAGTTATAAACCTATTTATGAGATACGTCACCATGGAGGCATTATATAATATATGTCTTGTTTCTAGTGGTATAATAAAAACTTAAAAAAAAACAAATTTTTGAACATTGCAATGTAAAGTTGGGTAGAGCTCAACGCCTATGTATTATTGCATATGAATATTGCAAGAACAACGCAATGATGTTATGAGACTCAAAACGAGTCGAAGTAGTAAAAAAAAAATTGATATTTCTGATTAATTTTGGAGGATGGACGTTTACTCTCTCTCGTACTTCGGAATGCACTTGTAACTTAAGGAATATAAAGTAGGTAATTGCTACACTTCAATAGTATGGAAGTGTATCCACTTCCATACTATATACCATACCTACCATACCTGTGTGCTACTATAAAATATTTCCTGGGCAACAGATGGTTCTGTTAGTTACAATTTTTTTTCCATAAAATAATCTATTTTATTACTAAATAAATATCAATTGAAATATTTACATAAATACTTATATTAGAGAATTTTTGTGACTGTATAATATGTCATTATGATAGTATTTACTCAGTTGACGTATAGCGACGCTAACTACACTAATGACAAGGTCAAACGTATATCGGTTCGAGACATCGTACAGTTACGATGTTATACAATGTTAAAAATTTTGTTTACACATTTATGTTCATTTTGTCGAATATATTTATATATATAACTAAGTACAAAAAAAATATAGTAAGAATTTCTTAGACTAATCAAATTTAATTATTATTATCTTTTAATTTGTAAAGAGTGATTATTCTTTACTGGCCTTACTACAGTATACAAGTGAGTGCACACTGCACATAGGTGCGCTTTCTCTTTATCTCAAAGATAGTTAGTATACTGCTATCAGAAGAAAGGCCTATACTGATAAAACTTTTATTTTAGGCCTATACTGATAATTTCTTGACAACTGACGAACTTTTATTAGTTTACTCGAGACATCATTATTTGCAGTACAACAGGCCAACGAGGATTTTACAACCTCATTATTTATCATTGGAATGTTTAAATATATACACAATAAATATAACTATATAGCCATGAAATTTGTTATTTGTATGGAATACAAAGATTGTCAGCAAGATTTTTTTTTTTATATTAAAATATTGTCACTTTTTGACGCGGCTTCTTTGTTTTTTGTTTGGTCAGTAGCGGTTACATAATTTATTTTTTTAAGGTTCCGTACTGACAGTAACCAGTAGCACAAATGTTGCGAATACTCATTGCGCTGTAGATTCAATACTAGATATAGTCGACATATATATGTTGAGGATTGTTTAAACAACGCATGCGCAATAAATAACAATCCTTATGTTTGGACATGTCATGTGCGCCATCACGAATTGAAACATACTGCTGTGGCGTGTACTGATATTTTCACTGTTCAATTTAAATAAACTACCTTATTCAGTGAGGAAAATTCGTTCAATCCTAGAAATGTATAACGTATAAACACCTATATTTATTTAGTGTTATGCTCAATGACATTAATACAGAAGATTCTTCTTCAAAATATCATTGAGGTAATTAATAAAAGAAATAGTTTAAATTGTACTAATACTTCGTAATATTGATGCACAATATATGGTCTTAATACGTAACAAATATT